>NC_062555.1:56122525-56722525 GCF_016906955.1 Phacochoerus africanus
TTCTGCGGTTGCTGATGTCATCCCTCTGCTGGGTTCCACCTGTTTCCCAGGATGTGGGAATGAGTGGGCAGTTGGGGTCTGTCCCAGGCTGCTCTGGAGGCGGGGAGCTGAGGACGAAAGATGTCAGGCACAGGGCTGCGTAACTGACTCAACTGAGCTGTAATCCTCAAATCGTCCCAGCTCCTTGCATGCTGCAAACCTACGGGAGGACAGAGCGCCCCTCAACCCACTGTGCAGCCCAGTTTAGTCAACAGCAGCTAAGCCCGGTCCTGTTCCTACTTCTGGTCATTTTATTTTATTATTATTACTATTTTTTAGGGCCACACCTGAAGCATAAGGAAGTTCCTGGGCTAGGGGTTGAATCAGAGCTGCAGCTGCCGGCCACAGCCACAGCCACAGCCAGGCCAGATCTGAACCACGTCTAGGACCCACACTGCAATGCATGGCAACACCGGATCCTTAAGCCACTGAGCGAGGCCAGGGATCAAACCCATATCCTCATGGATATTAGTTGGGTTCTTAACCCACTAAGCCCCAACGGGAGCTCCTACTTCTGGTCTTTAATCATGAGCAATGGGCTTATGCAGCTGTGTTCCTGGCAGGGCTCAACAAGGTTTCATTTCCTTTAAGGGCAAAGCAAGCCACCTTCTCCAAGGAGGAGAGAGAATTCCAACCCTCAGAGTCAAAAGGTGAGGCTGGAGGAATTTCTTGTTCACCTTCCAGAGCCCGTGAATAGAGGCCAAGTGGCAAACTGCAGGCATGCTCGCCCTGAGTTGTTTTGAAAACTGTGTGTGGTTTTTTTGTTTTTGTTTTTGTTTTTTTTGGTCTTTTTGCCTTTTCTAGGGCCTCTCCTGTGGCATATGGAGGTTTCAACGGTAGGGGTCTAATTGGAGCTGTAGTCTCCGGCCTATGCCAGAGCCACAGCAACGCTAGATCCGAGCCTCGTCTTCGACCTACACCACAGCTCACAGCAACGCCGGATCCTTAACCTACTGAGCAAGGCCAGGGATCAAACCCGCAACCTCATGGTTCCTAGTCGGATTCGTTAACCACTGAGCCACGATGAGAACTCCTGAAAACTGTGTTCTATTTCTCATTTCTAAGTTGTCGACACTGAATCAGAAAAGTATGTCTGTGGGTTGGATGGTGAACATTTGTCTCTCCTCACTGGGGGATAACAGTTTGATTTTTTTCCTCCACAGAGCAGTGCTGTCTAAAGTAGGTTGTGGAAGGAGTTCCTGTTGTGGCTCAGAGGTAGTGAATCCAACTAGTACCCTGAGGAAGCAGGTTCAATCCCTGGTCTCGCTCAGTGGTTTAAGGACCCAGCATTGCCGTGAGCTGTTGTGTAGGTCCAAGACGTGGTTCGGATCCCATGTGGCTGTGGCTTTGGTGTAGGCTGGCAGCTGTAGCTCTGATTCAATCCCTAGCCTGGGAACTTCCACATGCTGCGGGTATGGCCCTAAAATGGAAAACAAAAAAACAAAACAACAACAAAAAAAGTAGGCTGTGGGCAACTTGGAAATCGACCACAAGGGTCTAAAAGTAAAAACAGGGAGTTCCCTGGAGACTTTGTGGGTTAAGGACTCAGTATAGTCACTGCTGTGGCGTGGGTTCGACCCCTGGTCTGGGAACTTCCGCATGCCATGAGTGCGGCCAACATCACCACCACCCCACCCCCCCAAAAAAAGTAAAAGTTAAAACAGAACAATGCTACTGGAACCCAGAGCAAATGTTGTGAATCCTACTTGGCTCTGTCCATATGGTTAATATTTGATTTTCTCCGTGCTCGCCGCGGGTCCTTACGGAGGTAGCACATCTGCTTAAGAGTTAAAAACAGGTGTCCTCCCCAGCTGTAAACAAGACTTTCAGAGCTGATTCTGGGGCCCCGGTGTGGGTTTGGCATAACAAAAACGGAACTCTGAACACCATGAAACTCCAGTTTGAAGGCTAGACATATCAACGAATTAGGCTCTCCAGGGGAACAAAGACTCTTAGGAATGTCACCGAGAGGAGAAGGACGAGGTCGTGAAAGGCAAGGTGCACCGCGATCGACCGTGCGCCTCGGAGATGAGCGTGACTCCGTCTGTTTTCATGGGGAGCTGGTTGACATTGAAAGCAGAGCTGCCTAAAAATAAACCTCAAAGTCCTAGCTTTCCTGAAGGAGCAGCACAGCCTCCACTTGAAATCACCCATCATTTCTGACATCCAAAAGCAGCCGTGGAGCACGTAAGAGACCTTCTCCTCCCGAAGGCTGGAGGCTCTGAGCCCACGATGGCATCACTCCTGTCCCAGTCCAGAAGGACACAGAAATTCCCCCAGCACTTTCCCTGGTACCTCTTGGCCTCTGGGTCCTAAACTCACAGAGCTTGTTTGCTGGCAGAACAAAGACGCTGCATCCAAACCCACCTGTGACTACAGGGGAAAGGCGACAGAGGTGGCCAATCAGCTAACCGGAATATACAGAGATTATTCTGGAGGATTGGGCCCAGTGTAATCACAGGTGTCCTAAACAGTGGAAGAGGGAGATGGGCGACGTGGTGAGGGAAGAAGCAGGGTCAGAAAGATGCTGTTTGGCTGGGGTTAAAAGGTTTAAAGGAAGAGCACTGCAAGCTAAGGAATGTGGGTGGCCTCTGAAGCTGGAAAAAAAGGAAACATATTCTCTTGGAAGCTTCTGGAAATGAATGCCAAAGACTCCTTGATTCGAGTCCGCTGGAGTTAGGTTGGACTTCTGACCTCTTGGACCGTAAGATAGTAAATCTGGGTCATCTGAAGCCTCTCAATGTGTAATCATTTGTTCCAGCAGCAAGAGAAAAAATGAATATACCCACTCTCAGGAAGCCTCATTTCCAGAACCCCACTGCAACTCAAGGACTGGCCGACAGAACCTGGGGCCTCTTGGCCCATAAAACCTACTCATTTACTTTTTTCCTAGTGAAACCCCAGCATCTCAGGTTAATCCCGGGAAAGCATGATATAAAATGTCCAGGTACCTTCTAGATTTGTGTGACGCCATGGGGTGGGCTAGGGGGAGGGTGCATCTGGAGAAGCTGATCTTTTTTTTTTTCTTCCTCATTTTTACTGTGGAGAAATGCAGCACCATTGTCAGAAACTCAATCCCATTCCAGGGGGCTTGCTTGCATTGATGTGACTTTTACAATCCGCCTTTTCTGTTTCCCTGGTCTTTATTCTTCAAAACGTCCCCTTGTGCTTTGAATGTTTGGATCATCTTCTACGATGATCTGAATCTATAGACAATTTTCACTTCTAAAGCATGCAGATTTTGGGGGTTTGCCCTCAGCACGCTTCAGGTGAGATTTGATACTATTTAACACAGCAACCAACAGTCCTGAATTAGAAGGTGAGTACTTTAATTAGAATGCTAGAACTTGGAATAGCTGCTATAAGGATATTAATAGATTCTGCATACATTGGTGCCCAGATTTTTGTGATTTGTATGTTAGCTTTATTTTAACTGGAGAAAAAACAGCAAGAGAGCCTTTGAGTAAGTGACTGTATTATGGACCAAGGACCCTTTTATGTACAGATCTGCAGCACCCCCTTGGAGTGAAGATGAATTACAAGGTCTCAAGCCCTATTTCAATCCCTTTGCTCCAGATGATCAGGGACTCTGATTTCGCTACCAAGGAACACACAAGGAGTCATCAGACCAGAAGGAGAGCAGAAAGAAACCCCCAAATCTGGTGTCGGGGTGTGATCACACCAGGACCACATGCCAGAGCAAGGGATGGTTGGACCCACTGAATAAAAGTAAAAATAGAACCAGGACACTCACCCTCATGTTTCCGTTCACAGCTTTGGGTGTGTGGTTGAACGCATGGGCGGGATCCTTGTTGTACACTTTGAGAAGAGATCTGTCCTGAATGTTCCTGGAATCAAAAACATCCATAACTATGGCAGATGAAAGGAGTCTGATTTTGGCCATTTCCTCCGTCTGCCCGTAAGGATCAGGTAAAAGACATCCACAGACAATCCAGCCGTTGTGTGCAAGGAACCAGACAAGAACTTCTGTTACCATAAAAATTGGCAAAAAATAAATAAGGCAAAGGAGAAAAAATGACTTCAGCTTTTCTTTCCTTTTTTTTTTTTTTGAGGGAACTATTATTCTTTCTCTGTAGCTCTCCGCCCATGAATATCGGGTAGCTTCTTTCAAGATTCTGAGCAAGGAAAGCTAACACTTTAAGAAACAATAAAGCGCCCCTATTTACAATACGTTCAAAGAGATTTGGTTAATATTTAAATATTTAATTGTTTACTTTGCCCAGACACCTGGTTTTCTGCTTATCTCACGAATGCACGCAAACCAAAAACGCTTTTTCCCTTCAAACACCTTCAGAAGAGAAAGAAAATGTATTTGCAGCCTAGGAAAAAAAAAAAAAAAAAAGGCCCACGGAGATCAAAGGTAGTATTTTTATGACCCGCTGCCTTTTTTTTTCCCCTTCCACAGTGGATCTTTTAAAAGATTGTTCTACATATACATTGAATGACTGGACGTGCAAGGTATTTAGAAGGAAAGGCAACGGAGAAAACCCTGGAGTCAGTCACACTGCAGCAGAAGACAGAACCTCATCCTGCTAAGAGCCTACCTTAAAGTTATTTCAGAGCTTATGAATGCCTATGAGGTCCTTCTCCCTCCATCTTCCAGTTTGCATCAGCAGAAGGGCCCCCCCAAGGCACTCACACAGCCCCGTCTACACCGTGATTCCTGCCGGAACCACGAGCTCAAGGGCTCCGGTGCGAGGAGTTACATTCCTTTCCTCCAGGTGCAGCCACACGTTTTGTGGGCTGATGGCAATCACGGAGATGATTGGGTTGTGTTTTTGTTTTCCACAAAGTGGGGATCCTTGGACTCGTCCTGTTTCCCTCCTTCAAATATCCATCAGTAATTGCTTTGAAGCAACGACGAGCCCAAGCTTGCATGGGTGCTCCAGATTTCAAGCACCTCATTAGAAGTCTGCTGAAGTGAGCGGGGGGGCGGTCCTTATTATTAGGTGACTAGGAGGGAAGGGTTCACCGAAGGAGGAGAGGGGGGCATGGACTGCAGGAACTCACCCTGAGGCTGGGGGCGGGGCGGGGGGGAGGGGGAGATGGGGGGGGCAGAGTCCCGAGGGAAGATGTGAAAGAACTGAAAGCCTTGCTTGAGCCACAAAAAAAAAAAAAAAAAAAAAACCAGAAAACTTCATGTGGTTCTGAAGGTATTTTAAAACAGGAGGTTGGTTTATGATTAATTTAGAAACATGTTCATCCAAGATGAACCAACAGTCAAGGCCCAGATTGCATTTACCATGGCAACATTTACAACACAGAATTTCAACCTAAACTCTCCGTAGCATTTCCCTAAGGAAAATAAGGAGACCCCCAACACGATGATGAGAGAGCCAAAAAACATGTGTTTGACAAATATACCCTCAGCCCAAAAATACTGGCTGTGGGAGTTGCCGCTATGGTGCAACGGGATCGGCAGTGTCTTGGGAACGCTGGGATGTAGGTTCTATTCTATTCCCGGCCCTGCACAGTGGGTTCAGGATCCAGTGTAGCCACGGATGCCGCAAGTGCAGCTCGGATCTGATCCGTGGCCCAGGAACTCCATGTGCCACAGGGTGGCCAAAAAAGAAGCAAACAAATGAACAAAAACACTGGCTGTGAAGTGAAGTATGTCTCTAGATTTAGGAAGATTCAAGCCAGTGTTTTGAGGTATCTATGAGAACCAGGGGGCGAGGTTCTCCCATTCAGATAAAATGTAACTGAGTTATTTTCTGCATAAAAGCGAAGAATGACAATTCCTTGGAAAGGACATAGATGTGATCATGTCATATAAATATTATATTCATCTCTCAAAAAACACATTTACCACTTACATATAAATGGATAAAACAAAATACTGAAAAGTAAAATTGTAGACAAATTTATAAACAAGTGACTTTCCCCTTAAACATTTGAAGTGAGATTAAAAAAAAAAAAAATCAGGCTATCAGGAGAGTTTCCATCGTGGCTCAGTGGTAATGAACCCAACTAGAATCCATGAGGAAGCAGGTTTGATCCCTGACCTCACTTAGTGGGTTAAGGATCCGGTCTTGCCGTGAGCTGTGGTGTAGGTTGCAGACGCAGCACGGATCCCAAGTTTCTGTGACTGTGGCATAGGCTGGCAGCTCCAGCTCCAATTTGACTCCTAGCCTTGGAACGTCCATATGCTACAGGTGCAGCTGTAAAAAGTCAAATGAAAAAAAAAATCAGGCTATCAGAACTGCACCCTAAGGATCAATAAGACCAACACTTTTGCAAACAGAAACCAACTAACTGGAAGTTATTAATATTTACAGTGATCCCTTGTCTCAAGCCTGCTTTCAAATGCTTTATCAACGGAACTGGCATCAGGAAGGATCCTCTCAGTTTGGAAGTTTGGGGACCTTTTGCTCTGTCTTCACTCCCATTTCCAAAGAATGTGTAGGGAAAGCCTTAATACTCTGAGGCTTGGGAAAGCCTCGAGAAAATCGTGACTCCTTGTACTAGAAACATCCTTGCACGGGCTGCAAGACTGTGGGGTCCAACTGTTTACAATAATCTCATCGGCCTTGAGCTCCACAATCAATAGTGGCTTCGAGTAGTTTCATTAGTATTTGCTACGATCCTATCCCTCCCTTTCCCGAACTGCAGAACACAGACATTCAAGATCGTTGTAAAAACGGCACGTCCATGTAAAAACACCACCCGAGATTATGTTACTGCGAACACAGTGATCTGTAACCTGCCACATTCACCTTTAAGCGCATGCTTTGTAAATTCCATCTTTTTTGGGGGTGACAGCTTGATTAATAATGTATTTCAGAAAAAACGAACATGAATTTTCTGATACCCATGAATATTTAAATGTGTTTTCAAAAGCAGAAAGGTTGGGCAACAGATAGAGCACCTCTACCTTAGGGCATGTGTCAAATGCTGAAAGTTCTAAATTACTCACACATTTTGGCACATGCCTAAATATGTCGCTTCTGATCACTGTTAGATATTTATCAGTTTACCTTTATTATGCACTAGAGGCTTTTTTTTTTTTTTTAAGTGGATCTTATTAATTCCATGATGAAGAAACAGGACAGCCTGCTATCCCTACAAGGAAGGAACCCAGAAATCCAAGTGGGGGCCTAGATGAAATTGGGGCGAGAATATTCTGAGGGAATAAAAAAATTCTTGACCAGGCATGTGGGCAGTCAGGTTTGAGGCTGGGCTTGGGAATTAATTGGCTGCATGATCTTGAATAAGTCTCTCTCGTGTTTCTCTCTCTTTGTTTTTTTCTTTTTTAGGGCTGCACCTTGTGGCAAATGGAAGTTCCCAGGCTAAGGGTTAAATGAGAGCTGCAGCTGCCAGCCTATGCCACAGCCACAGCAACACCAGATCTGAGCCACGTCTTTGACCTACACCACAGCTCACGGTAATGCCAAATCTTTAACCCACTGAACGAGGCTAGGGATCAAACCCACATCCTCATGGATCCTGGCACTGAGCCATGAAGGGAACTCCCTTGAATAAGTCTCTTAACTTTTATGCATCTGAGTTACTAGTTCCATCAAAATGAAAGGGCTGGATGAGTCAATCATTTTTTTTTCAGTTCCAAAATGTTTAGCTGCACTATACTATACTAGAAACAGCTTGTTTGTGTTGATTTAAATTCTGTTTCTCAGGCTTGTTTGGCTGGAAGGGGTCAGAGGCTCCTTTCTGCCCAATACACATTACCACACGGTCGATAAAGATGCTTTTCTTTCCATGCCACCTGCCAGAGTGTGAATCCATTTAGCCTCTTTTAGAGCATATTTTACTAGGAGCCCTGGAGAGGGGCCACCTGGAAAATGGTATCCTTTTGGAAAGGCCAACTACTTAAGAAACAAATGGAAAAGGAGAATGTTTCTCAGCCTCTTTTTTATGAACAAGAGCACAGAGTTCATTGCTGCATTTTTTTTTTTTTTTGTCTTTGTAAGACTGCACTCACAGCATATGGAAGTTCCCAGGCTAGGGGTAGAATCAGAGCTGGAGCTGCCAGCCTATGCCACACAGGATCCGAGGTGGGTCTGTAACCTACACCACAGCTCACGGCAACGCTGGATCCTTAACTCATTGAAGGAGGCCAGGGATCGAACCACATCTTCATGGGTACTAATCGGGTTCATTACCATTGAGCCAGTACAGGAACTCCAAAGTTCACTGCTCTTACTCTAACTCACTCATGTAAATAATGGCCTGGTGGAATCATTACCTAAAATGCCCATAGGCTCTGCCATTGAGAAGGAGTTGCTTAATTCCTTCTGTAAGTAGAACTTTCAATTCACATGATCTCGGCCCTTTCTGGCCCGTTGTTTCCCTAACTGGTGCATAAACAGTGGACTGGCTCATCTCTCTCCCACTCTTTTCAGAGGTAACATGCTAAGGTCTACGTGGAAGAAGTCTGTCCTTGCGTTTGCGAAGCACACCTCGTAAATGAGTTTGAGAAAAGCAGACAGTGGATTCACACCCAGGGAAAGACATGCTCGCCAAACAGGACAGCAGCTGTGCTTTCTTCCCTGGGGCCTGGAGCGATGAGGACTTGGGACCCGTGGTCAGTGCAAGCAGGTGGATGCACACTCACTCACACAGACAGACACACATGACGTAACTGCTTACCTTACATCATTTAATTCGTAATAGACATTTCTGCTTTCATCTTTGATGTAAATGGCGACACTGGGTGACTCCAGCATCTTCATGGTGAGCTGCTGTGGAAAGGCACTTACGAAGAGGGCACGGATTGTGTCTGCACTTGTGATTTCATTCGGCATCCTGAGCTGCTTGGTTTCATCTCCGTACTGGAGATAGAGAACCCCTGCAGGCAAGGTGGACACAGTTGTCAGTCACAGATCAAGGCTCACACAGCACACGGCACAAGCTGAGCCGCGTCTGCGCTACCATGGGCAGGGGTGTTCAGGACAAGCTTGCAGAGCTTGTAACTAAAGATGTGAGTTTGGAATGTCCAAGGAATGCACCCTCTGGTTATGATGTAAATACCCACTTTTATTCTTTGGAGTCCAGGCAGGTGTTAAAGAGGCTAATTTTCACTATTTTAGAACCAAAGGGCCAAAAAGCTAACCTTTGGTAGCCTAAAGCAAATGATATTTAATCCCCTTGAAAGATATATTTAGGAATTTGACCCCAGGGTGATTATTTTTTTTCCCTACATCTTTGACTGACCAGGAACGCAATCACGACTGCAAAAGAGAAGCTGGACAATTTTAAGTCTTTATAGACCATTCAGAATGTTTCAATGTTTCAAGTGGAAATGCTATAATATTTCTGTGACTCTATTTTATTTTTTTGGTTTTTGGGCTGCATGTGCGGCATATGGAAGTTCCCAGGCTAGGGGTCGGAATCGGAGCTGCAGCTGCCGGCCTACACCACAGTCATAGCAACACTGGATCCCAGCTGTGTCTGTGACCTACACCACAGCTCATGGCAACACCAGATCCTTAACCCACTGAGCGAGGCCAGGGATCAAACCTGTGTCCTCATGGAGACTAGTCAGGTTTGTTACCGCTGAGTTGCAACGGGAATTACTGTATCATATTTTAGATTCCTCTCTACTCAGATATTTATTTATTTATTATTATTTTTTTCTTTTTAGGGCCGCATCCACAGCATATGGAGGTTCCCAGGCTAGGGGTCCAATCAGGGCTGCAGCTGCCAGCCTACACCACAGCCACAGCAACATGGGATCCAAGCCACATCTGCAACCTACACCACAGCTCACGGCAACACCTGATCCTTAACCCACTAAGTGAGGCCAGGGATCGAACCCATATCCTCATGGATACTAGCTGGATTCTTAACTCCTTGAATGCATATTTATTGAATAGTTTTACCAAATGAAAATATCTACCAGAAAAGAGTCTGGGGCCCTGAATGTTTGAGAAGGAAAACGGAACCTATCAGTTACATGATGAGAAACACCAGCACAGGATCACAGAATTTAGAGTTCCGGGTGGCATGTGACTGCCCATGAACCAGGTCTCCCAGCTACTACGCCCCTGAGAAATGTTCCTTCCTATGCAGAGTGTGGGCTTGGCCACGGGGACATGCGTCAGTGTGATGCAAAAGGGCGGCTTGATCCACGTGTGCACACGAGAGCTTGTCTTCTTGGTGACCGTGGTCTTAGATGTTCCCTCACAGAACCAAGCTTCTGTGGAGTCCATCGGAGGCACGTGCAGAGGCCACATGAAGAAGAACTGACGCCCCAGTGGACAGCCGCTACGGAGCACCCACTCCTCAGCCAGGATCACTGGCCAGTCATGTGCGTGCACCATCTGCAGAGGGGAGCCCTCCGTCCCTGGGGAAGGGAGCTGCGCCAGCTGATCCCCATGGAGCAGAAACGCTAGGACCCCTCCAAACGCTGCCCACACAGCAGCCTCATGAGCCAATCAACAACCGCGGCTGCTTTTCACTATGTTTAGGGTCATTTGTTATTCAGAGATAGATAACTGAGAGAGGGTGTGGAAGGTCCTGCCATTTAACTGGAATCCTACATCTGTGAGCATCTACTGAGTCACTTACTGGTATCAGCAGAGCAATTTTGGCAGGACGGACTCAAAAGAGAACAGAATGTGACTCAGTTAAATATTCACGTGACCAATTTATTTCCACCTCCTTCTGAAAGCCCATTCACATGTCCACGAAGAATAAAAAAGCATAAATCAAAGAATTAAGGGAACAAGAAAAGAAACAACAGCAGGCAAGAGAAAGTTGACCGCTAGATCTCCAAGCACAGAACTCTGCATAATGCAGGGCCAGGAAAACACAGGAAATGAGGCGCAGACCCTTCCGAATTCAGAGTAAGTGGAAACCATGAGGGCTGACTGAACTTCTTGTTTGTTTGTTTGTTTTGGCCATGCCTGCAGCATGTGGAAATTCTTGGGCCAGGGATTGATCCTGTATCACAGCAGTGAAAATGCCGGTTCCCTAACCCTCTGAGCCACCAGGAAACTCCTGAACTTTTTTTAAAAAAATTATAGTTGATGGAGTTCCTGTTGTGGTGCAGTGGAAACAAATCTGACTAGGAACCATGAGGTTGCGGGTTTGATCCCTGGCCTTGCTCAGTGGGTTAAAGATCTGGCGTTGCCGGATGTAGGTTGCAGATGCGGCTCGGATCTGGCATTGCTCTGGCTCTGCAGAGCAATGTGTGGCCGGCAGCAACAGCTCTGATTAGATCCCTAGTCTGGGAAACCTCCATATGCCATGGGTATGGCCCTAAAAAGACAAAAAGACCAAAAAAAAAAAAATTATAGTTGATTTACAATGTTGTGCTAATTTCTGTTATACAGCATAGCGACCCAGTCATATATACATATGTATACATATATACACACACACACACATATATAAACACACATACATTCTTTTTCTCACACTATCGTCCATCAGGCTCTATCCCAAGAGATTGACTATAGTTCCCTGTGCTGTAGAGCAGGACCTCACTGCTTATCCATTCTAAATGTAATAGTTTGCATCTACCAACCCCAGCCATACTCCTCATCCATCCTACTCCCTCTGTCTTCCCCTTGGCAACCACAAGTTGTTCTTTATGTCTGTGAGTCTGTTTCTGTTCATTGTGCCATATTTTAGATTCCACATGTAGGTGATATCCTATGCTATTTATCTTTCTCTTTCTGACTTATTTCACTTAGTATGAGAATTTCTATTTCTGTTGCTGCAAATGGCATTTTTGTTCTTTTTTATGGCTATATAGTATTCCACTGAACTTCTTTTTAATGTTACAGCAAGTTTCTCACATCTCCCTTTCCACCCAGTTCAGCCAAGGAGCTCCCCACATCTACAGGAGAACCACTAAAGAGGCTGAAGCATGCGGCTGGATTCTGGCTCACCAAGCACACAGGATTCTGGCAAAGGGGCTGACACCTCAGTCAGGAAACTGGAGGAAGCCCTGGAAGAAAGCTGCCTGTCTCCTGAGAAGAGACCAACAGATTCTTGAGGATCAGTTCAGGTTCTGTCTGAACTGACATGAAGCAGCCCAGACCAAATATAGAAGCTTCCAGCGAGCATGACCGGGCTTCGCTTCTACATGAACAGACTAGCAAGGATTAACGAATGTTTCCAAAAAGCCTCTTTCAAGTTAGAAACCAACAGAAAACAGAAACTCAGAGAGATGAGACAGTCCAAGAGAAGGGGAGCCTTTGGAGAGCAAGATCGAGCTCAGGGAAGAGAAATGACAGAGTCACCAGAGAAGAAAAAGTGGATGAGATTTCAGGAAGGGGAATCAAAGGACAAAGGGATGGAGAAAGGGTGAGAACCAAGCAAGAAAACTGAGAAGGACTTCAGAGCCTCTCAAGTTCTCATAACGGGGACTGGGGTAAAGAGGTCAGGAAAAACAGAACAGTTTTCTAAAAGTATTTCACGATTTTTTTTTTTTTTCTCCCCAAACAGAAGGTCATGAGATGGGAGATTGAAAAGGTTGGTGAAAGGCTGAGTGCAATCAGGCTTGTCCCTGAGACATTCCAGATGGCAGGGGAAACACAGAGATTCCTCCAAGTCCCCCAGGGGAGGGCAGAAAAGTCGCAAAGGAAGGATCAGGATCCAGGAGGGCATTTGCTTTCACAGCAGCAGCCCAGAAACCAAAGACAATGGGAAACAGCCTTGAAAATCTGGGAGGAAATATTTTCGATCTAAGTCTCTACCTGCCCAAACCATCAATCGGGTCGTTTATTCAAGTCAGCCTCTCCGGGAGGCCTCCCCTCACCCCCCTTCTCCAAAATTTCAGCAGCCTTTTTCAAATTTTTTCTGGCCTACACTAGAGCCACAGCAACTCGGGATCCAAGCTGCGGCTGCAACCTACACCACAGTTCATGGTAACACCAGATTCTTAACCCCTGAGCAAGGCCAGGGTTCGAACCCGCAACCTCATGGTTCCTAGTCAGATTTGTTAACCACTGAGCCATGACGGGATCTCCTTCAGCAGCCTTTCTGCCTAATGTTTCCTACCCCATCCCCGCTTCATTTCTGTTCCTGAGCATTTTTCACCATATACTATAATTCATGTTTTGATTATTACTATTGTTTATTGTCAGTGTCTCCACTCCACTGTCTGCTAGAGTGGAATGCTCATAAGCCCAGAGATTTCTTTCTTGTTCTTTTTAGGGCCGCGCCTGCAGCATATAGAAGTTTCCCAGGCTAGGGGTCAAATTGGAGCTGCAGTTGCAGGCCCACACCACAGCCATGGCA
Source organism: Phacochoerus africanus (assembly GCF_016906955.1). Taxonomy (NCBI): domain Eukaryota; kingdom Metazoa; phylum Chordata; class Mammalia; order Artiodactyla; family Suidae; genus Phacochoerus; species Phacochoerus africanus. The sequence continues at coordinate 56,135,795 of NC_062555.1, forward strand.
ATGCCAGATCCCTGATCGAGGCCAGGGATCAAACCCGAATCCTCATGGATGCTATGTTGGATTCTTAACCCACTAAGCCACATTGGGAACTCCTGGATTTTTTTTTTTTTTTTAGCATTTTTGTTGTTGCTGCCCACCATGGTATCCTTAGTCCCTAGGATATACTACCTGTGACGTCATAGGTTCTTAATAAATGTCTGTTGAATGGATGAATGAATGAAGGACTTCTTAGTCACCCAAAAGGAATGTCCACTTTGGGGTCCACCCAGGCTATAAGAGCTTTTACCGCATCGTGTAAACAGGCTGGGAATCCCATTCCTGGTCTGGACACTCATGAGAACCACATTCTGATTGTCTCCGTGATCGAAACAGGCCTCCTCTCTGTCCACCACTGTTTTGATGCTCAGCTTCTTCAGGGAGTGAGTTTTCCAGAATTTCCTTGCTGTCACATGTTCTTCAGAGCACAGAAAAAGCCTTTCAAGCCTGTCTGATCACAGAGGGTGCAACGTTTTCCCCCCAAACGGGCGATGTGGTGACTGTCCCTGTGATTGCTAATGTCACATCCAAAGGCCAAAACAACCACTCTTGAGGTCTGAGCCCCAGCCCTGCCTGGGTGGGGCCCTTCATGCGGGCCACTCATGGCCCCGCTACAGTCAAATCTCACAGCCTCATTCCCCCAGAAGAGCTTGGTTCTCATTCCCACATCTGCACTCTGTCCGTGTGTGTGCTTGAAATAGAATTTGTAGGCTGCTCTGATTTGGAAAAAAAAAAAAAAAAAAATTGGGCCTAAAAACTACAGTTACCTCAGGGTCTGGCTGGTGCAGCTGCCAGCTGGGTACACAGTCCAGTTACAGATCGTGAAAATCTGAAGACGGGAAAAATGCCTTTACAAACAGAGGAGAACCGTCTTTTTACACTTGGTTCTGTTTGCCTGCAGTTCAGGGAAAGGTATTTAGAAGTGCTTAAACTCAGAAGGAATTCTCTTAATCTATGATGGCGTTTTGTTGGCACAGTGATGAGACTCAGCATGCCCTGGCATTCCTCCCTCGCTCTGAGTTAGTGCCCGCTGCTCCAGATTCGGGGGAAATCTGAAGAACTTTGGATTCCAGCCTCCCTTTTTATGAGAAACGGAAGAGGATAAGGCCAATGCATTTATAGAATGACTGCTCTGTGTCAGAAATGGTACACACATGACTTTGTTGAACCAGCATCTCTGATCAAGTCAGTGTTGCAGCCCCATTTCACAGAGAGGGATAAGGAGGCTCAGAAGGTCTATGTAATTGGCTTCCAGTTACAGGTGGTAAAATGGCTTAACTAACTTATATATCCAATTCGGTCAATCCACAGAAGCCATGCGCTCTCCCTGGAAGCGTGTAGCCTCTGAAGATTGGCCTTTAGTCACATCCATCTCCTCCACCCATCCTCTCTGGACCATCCTTGTTGGCCTCACGCTTTTAGCCTGATCATCTGCTCAAAAATGTGGAAGTGTGATGAGTGCAACTTGGAAAAAAGATTCCTGTCTTCAAGTCTACTGAACTCAGTGATTAACTGTGGTCAGAAACCATTCTCGTGCAGGGGGGAGTGGGGGAGCTGGGGTGGAGGGAAGGCCAGAGCCTCGAAAGCAAGAGTGTTGAAAGGAACCTCACTCAACACTTGGAGACTGCCCCCGCCGCCCCGCCCCACCTTTTCAGGACTGCACCTTTGGCATAGGGAAGTTCCCAGCTATGGGTTGAATCAGAGCTGCAGCTGCCAGCCTACACCACAGCTCACGGCAACGCCAGATCCCTAACCCACTAAGCATGGTCGGGTATTGACCCTGCATCCTCATGGATACTAGTTGGGTTCATAACCCACTGAGCCACAATGGGAACTCCTTGGAGACCTGCTTAGAAGCCTGACTGCTCAAGAGTTCTTCCATCTCAATGGCTCTGCAAAGGGAACACACATTTCTCAGCAAGGACTCCTGATGACATTTTGGAAAAAACGAAGTGCACTTGGTAAGTTACCTCATGAGACCCATCCTCGTAATCTCCTGAATCTCAGAATCAGTCCTAAGAGGTGGGACATCTACAATACTCTTGATCTGAATGTGGCACAAAGATTTTCACTGGGTGACTTGCTGTGAACTGAATATTTGCATTCCTCCAGAATTCATGTTAAAACCCTAATCCCCAATATAATGGTATTTGGAGGTGGAGCCTCTGGGGGAGTAATTAGGTCATGAGGGTGGAGCCCCCTGATGGGATTAGTGCCCTTATAAGGAAAGGTGGGGGAGAGTTTCTTTTCTCTCTCTGCTGTCACATGGGGGTGGAAGAATACAACTAGATGACAGCCGCTGCAAATCAGCAGGTGGGGCTTCCCCAGATCCTTTGAGCTTGGACTTCCAAGTCTCTGCAACTGTGGGAAATACCTGTTGTTTGGGATACTCAGTCTTCTGTACTTTGTCATAGGAGCCCATACGAACTAAAACAGACCTCAACCTCCTATTCCTCTCTTACCACCCCCAATCATGCCACATCCCTAGGGTGCCAGACCTGTCCTGGACATCCCGCTGCCCCTTGAATTTATCAAGCACACCCACCCTCCACTCGGTGCCTTCCACTTGGGGGACCTTCCCACCACTGCTTTGCTGGGCACGTGTTCTACCTCTGAGCCATCTTCCCCTAACACTCCCCCAACACTTTCCCCTAAGAATTGAGAAATCTGGAGTTCCCATTGTGGCTCAGTGGTAATGAACCAGACTAGTATCCATGAGGATGCGGGTTCAATCCCTGGACATGGTCGGTGGGTTAAGGATCTGGCGTTGCCATGAGCTGTGGTGTAGGTCGCAGACATGGCTCGGATCCTGCATTGCTGTGGCTGTGGTACAGGTCGGCAGCTACAGCTCTGATTTGACTCTTAGCCTGGGAACTTCCATGTGCTGCAGGTGTGGCCCTAAAAAGACAAAAAAAAAAGGAATTAAGAAATCTGTCTCAAATACATTCTACTATAACTGCAAGCATGGCTTTTAATTCTGCATTATAATTACTGGTATTCCTCAGAGGGTAATAGATTACTATCTAGTATCTGGCACATGTCAGCGGCAGATATCTTAGTTGAAATGAAATCAGTTCTCCCTATCACGTGGCCAACTTAATCTGCTGGACATTCACCTTCAATGCTTTCTACAATTCCCCTAAATGGCATTTCCCACAGGCAGATGATGGTGACAATTCCCAATGACCTCAACTCCTCACTTTCTCCAAATTCAATGTAAGATGAGGGAAATCAACACGGGCATCTTAACTAAGGCAAATGGTTAATGCCTTAAAAATATAAAGAGCTCTTCCATGACTGCCTCAAGACCTGCCTATTCAGAAGCATCAAGGCGTGGGAGCATCCCTTGCAAAGCCTGCATGGCGGCAGCCCAGCAAAGGGCGCAGACGGAAGGTGTCAGGGGGCAGTACCATGAGCTAGGGGTGGGGGCGCGGGGGACGCAGCACCAAGAACACAGCAGGAAGGAAAGCAAGAAGAAAAGCCCTCTCCAGCCCGGCGCCTGATAAGATGAGGGTGGGCGAGTCCACCCTCATGGGCGGGGAGTTCGGGGGCGAGGCTCATGACCCGGCTGGAGGACACCCAGTTTGACGTGGCCAATGGCACTGAATGACGAGGACAACTTTAACAACTCCCCAGCCTTGGGCACCACAGCCCCTGAAACAGCAAGCCTCTATCCAGCCAAAAGAGCAAATGGGAGAATCCCATGTCACAGGCCTTCCAGTGAAGACCTGGCCCTGGCCATCCAGCACTCTGCCTGCCTGCCCCACTCCTCGGAGCCCCAGGGAGCACAAAACAGAATGAGGAGACTCAGCACCTAAAACAGGCAGCCTCACCCACTCACTGCGGGGAGGAGCTGGACTTGCTGGGGGCAGGTGCCATGATCTGCCCCCGCCCCCGTGGCCCTGGGCTGGGGCTGGCCTCTGCAGAACCTTTTTGGGGAAGGGGGCACTCAGGTGGATGCCTGCATGGACCTTGGGTCTCCGAGAAATGTCCTGACCATCCCGCCCCAGGGCATTTGCCTCCATCCTCACCCGGGATTCTGGCTTCCCCCATGCTCCCAACTCTGCCCCCTTCAAGCCTCAGGGTGTCTATACCCACAGCCCTTAGGGACTTATGGGGCTTGGTGGAATGTCCCTTCCCAAAACCCTCCCCTTAGGTGGCTGGTAGTAAAGGGGTAAAGCTCTGGGCTCCTCCCTCTGCCACCTATCCCAGTGCCAAGTTAAAAAAAAATTATTAAAAAAGTTTAGTTAAAAATTACATATATATATATGTAGGGCTCTTATAATATTCTCTGGTGGAAAAACAAACAGTTTTCAACTTAATAAGAAAGACACAAATATTAAAATAATCAGATAGCTTTCTAAACTCATGAAATTAGCAAAGTTTTTACAATAAAATAAACAGTGCTGACAGGGGTTGAGAAAATGAGTTCTCTCGCATACCACTGCTGGGAAAGTAAGCTGATACCACTTTTCCAAAGAGCTATTTGTCAATATGTGTCAAAAGGCTCCAAGATATACATATGGTTTGAGCTGGTAATTCAGCATTTACACATTTATGTACAAAGAGGCTCAATAAAGCATCATTTATAAGAATAACGAGTGTGAGGGGTGGAGTCCAGCATTAGAGGGTTCATTTAATAAATCAATTCATGTAATAAATCCATTCACTGGAACACTACACTGTAATTAAAAGGAATTCTAAAAGAAAATGACATAGAGGAGAAAAAGTCATATTTTGCCAAGTGGCAAGTATGTTATACAAGAGAAAGGAACTACTACATTTTTTAGAAATCAACTAATCTCCTCAGATTTCCCTTCGTGGCTCAGTGGTTAATGATCCCGACTAGGACCCATGAGGATGTGGGTTCAATCCCTGGCCTCGCTCAGTGAGTTAAGGATCCGGCGTTGCCGTGAGCTGTGGTGTAGGTCACAGATGCGGCTTGGATCCCGCATTGCTGTGGCTGTGGTGTAGGCCGGCGGCTACAGCTCTGATTAGACCCCTAGCCTGGGAACCTCCATATGCTGCAAGTGTGGCCCTAAAAAGGAAAAAAAAAAAAAAAAATTAATCACTTTGATGACAATGATGCATCCAGGCTTTGTGAGGCCTGAAGTTTATTACAACTTTGAGGGATCTCTTTAGGAATAAGAATACAAAGTTAGAAACACAGAACTTAGTATGAAAGTAAATTATTTATTTGGAGGGTCTGAACCTTGGTTTCATCAGGTTCATGGTTAAGTCTACCTATTTGATGAATTACCAGAGGGGTTGCCTTTGGGTAGTAAGTCCATGGGTGATGTTCTCTTCTTCATTTTCTGTATTTTTTACATTTTTTTTCTAAAACTAGTATGCTTTGATTTGATCATCTTAAAGCTAATCCCCCAGATCTAAAGAGAACTGGGCAATTAAGGTCCGACTCAGTTAACTGGGTAACTTTTTAAACTAGAAGAGATGCTCTGGGCAAAGAGGGGTGCACATTCTAAATGTTTCAGTGAAGTTGGTAGAATGTAAATTGGCATCTGAAATGGGAAAGACATCAGTATTTAAGGTAAGCAAAAGATTCTAGGATAATTAATGTTGTGGTATATTCTTAAGAGACTATAATTAAGAGTCATGATTTAAGAAAGAAGTGTGGAGTTCCCATTGTGGTACAGGGGAAATGAATCTGACTAGTATCCATGAGATGCAGGTTCAATCCCTGGCCTTGCTCAATGGGTCAGGCATCTGGCATTGCCAGGAGCAGTGTGTAGGTTGCAGACATGACTCAGATCCTGTGTTGCCGTGCCTGTGGTGTAGGCCAGTAGCTGTAGCTCCGATTCGACCCCTAGCCTGGGAACCTCCATATGCTGCGGGTGTGGGAAGAAGAAGATGAAGGAGGAGGGGAAGGAGGATAAGGAGGAGGAGGAGGAGGAGAAGAAGAAGAAGAGGAGAAGGAAGTGTAGTGCACAGAGAGGTACCTTAGAAAGACCTGTAGAAATGGCTTCATTCATTCAAGAAGCCAGACCATCTCCTGCGCCAGGGACTGTGCCAGGAATGGGAGGTACAGTGGTAAACCACTGGTCACACCCTATGTTCTAACCCTCACAGTGGTTCCATAAGTGACACTGCTCTTTAGAAGTTAACAATTCAGCTCTGACACCAGCTGACATTTTGTTTCAGAATCAGCAGCAATGTGAAGGCCAGGCCCCACGTGTTCCTTGGAAAGCCACGGCATGCCCTCGGATGGATGTCAGAAACTTTTCGCATCCCAGAGAGGACTCATACTGCCCTGTCCCTTCCCAGGGAACAGCTTTTCAAGTAGGTGACAAAGCAAGACGCTGAGCATTGTCTTGCAAGGAAGGAAAAGATAACAGGAAATTGATTCTCTACAGAGTGTCTGGATGAGCTTTCATTTATTCAGCTTTTTTTGAATAATACTACACTCAGATTTCAGTGCCTTTTGTGTGTGTGTGTGTGTGTGTGTGTGTGTGTGTGTGTGTGTCTTTCTGTCTTTTCTAGGGCCGCACCCATGGCACATGGAGGTTCCCAGGCTAGGGGTCCAATTGGAGTTCCAGCCGCCGGCCCACACCAGAGCCACAACAACACGGGATCCGAGTCGCGTCTGCAACCTGCACCACAGCTCACGGCAGTGCCGGATCCTCAACCCACTGAGCAAGGCCAGGGATTGAACCCGAAACCTCACGGTTCCTAGTCAGATTCGCTAACCACTGCGCCATGACGGGAACTCCAGGTTTCAGTGTCTTTGATTTGGGTAAATACCACATCTTTGCTGCAGTATTTGAAATGGATTAGATCAATAAGAGGATTTCTTATTTCATTCAGATATATTATATTTAAAGACAAGGCAAGATTTTATTAAGTCTTTTAACTTAATTTATCTTCTATTATAACTGGGGAACTGTGGAGACCCTCTGGAAAGTCTTTGCGAGGGACTGAAAAATTGCAACAGCAATTTAAATGAAATTCTTATTTATTTATTTATTTATTTATTTATTTATTTATTTAATTTTATGGCCCCACCCAAGGCATATGGAAGTTCCCAGGCCTGGGACTGAATCTGAGTCGCAGTTAGGACCTCTACTGCAGCTGTGGCAATGCTGGATCCTTTAACCCACTGTAGTGGGGCTGGGGATCAAACCCCCAGCTCTGCAGCTATCTGAGCTGCTTGCTGCAGCCAGATTAAACCACTGCACCACAGGAAGAACTCCTATATATATTTATTTTTGGCCTGTGGAAGTTCCCAGGCCAGGGATCAAACCAGCACCACAGTAGTCACCTGAGCCACTGCAGTGCTAATGCAGCTCCTTAACCCAATGAGCTACATGGGAACTCCCATGAAATTCTAATTTAGACTATGAGTCATAATTGTTGAGCAACCCATATTAGAATCATGAAAGAACGTGTTAAAAAATAAGTCTGTATAAAAGTTAGATGTGATAGAGTCTTGGTCACCCAACAACTTGACTGATAGCAGTTGCTGGACAGGGATCCTGCTGGGGGGACTCCTTCTGGGCAGAGGCTTAGTTATGGCACCATTGGTGCTTAACCCCTTCACTTTGTTTTATTCCAGACAAAATGGTACAGTTGGGACCCAAGTAAAATGAGAATATCATTGAAGTGAGCACCTCTAGGCATTTCTCTAAAAAACAGTTTGAAGGAGTTCCTGTTGTGGCTCAGTGGCTTAAGGAACTGATGCTGTGTCTGCAAGGATGCAGGTTTGATCCCTGCCTCGCTCAGTGGGTTAAGGATCCAGTGTTGCCATAAGCTGTGGTGTAGGTCTCAGATGTGGCTTAGACCTGGTGTTGCCATGGCGGTGGCGTAACCAGAAGCTGCGGCTCTGATTCGACCCCTGGCCTGGGAACTTACATATGCTTCAGGTGTGGCCACGAAAAGAAAAAGAAATAAAATAAAAAACATCTTGAAAAATCTGTTGATAACTCTTGGAATTCAAGCGATGTTAGAGACATGAATGTGTCAAATGTTGCTTTCTGGTGCTGTGATCCTATTCATTCCCAGTGGGTCTTATTGCTCTCTTTTAGGGATAGTTAGAAACTTGTCTCTGATGAAGTTATAGTGCAAAGTCACTACAGAACTTGCAGCAACATCAACCAAGTCAATGATTTAACCTTAAAGGCTACTCAATAATTAAGGCAGAACATATCAGAAGGAAATGCTGTGAGAAATACTAGACCTGACTGTGGGTACACTGCAACCGTAACTGGGTTCTTTCTTACACTCAGGGTGAACGGCTGGTTAAAGTAAACACTGCAATGTCAACTCATTTCATAAGGCTGGTATTCACTGAGATATTAGGAAAATGATAAAAGGAAAGACTTCAAATTTAAATGCAGGTCCCTAAATTCAATACTAATAAAGCAAACCTAGCAATGTGTGAAAAAAAAAAAAAACATCAGGACCAAGAAATGTTCATCTCAGGAATGTAAAGATGGTTTAACAGTAGAAAATCTAGTACTAATATGTTCTGCAACAATAAATAATAAAAGAAACTCTACAGTAATCTTGAAAGTGTCAGAAAAATGTTAACAATCCAAAATACATCCATAATTTTAAAAAACCCAATAATTTAAGAATTAAAGAGAACTTTCTTAATGTATGACAAGGCATCCACCCAAACCCTCAAACAAGCATGACGTTTAATGATGAAATCTTAGAAGCATTCTCTTCAAATTCAGAATTTTTGCTATCTTCGCCTCTAAAGTCCTGGCTAGCCCACATAATACAAGAGAAAGGCATATGGATTAGTAGGGATATTCAAAACTGTGACTAGTCTCAGATGATATCACGGAGAATCCAGGGAAACTTGCAGACACAGTATCAGAACTCATAAGGATTCGATATGACTAAATGACATAAGATCAAGACATAGACTCAAAGACAACTCCAAATACTAGAGAAAAAATCAGAAAATATGGTTTGATAAAAACATAGCACTTATAACAAAAATAGGATAATTTTGAGGAATAGCAGTAAGAGGGAGTAATTTTCTACTGGATATCAACACCATTAAGACAGTGTGGGTTTGGTACAGGGATAGAACAAAAAGGACTACGGAACAAAATAGAGAGCCTAGGAAAAAACACAGGTTCTATGAATGCCTGACACATGACAGAGGGGTTGGTATAAGTTCATGGAGAAACAAGTATTCAATAAATGGTGTCAGGAAAATTGGTGCATCATACAGAAAAAGTGAAAAAACATATCCTTTCCTTACAAGGTAAGTAAAATCAATTCCTGATGGACTAAAGACCTGTGTGTGAGAAGATCAACTATGAAACTTAAAGAAAAAAGCAAAACATGGTGTTATATCCTTGAATACTGGTAGAGGGAAAGACTTTTAAAAGAAATAAAATCTGTAAACCCCAGAGAAAATATTGCTTAATTAAAATGAATATTCTGCACTACAAAAGACACTAAAACGAAATAAAGACAAACCAGTCTGAGAGAAGACATTTATTGTTCACCTGCTCTACCAAGGATTAGTAGTCAGAATAATTAAAGAACCCTAATATATATATATATTTATTTTTTTTGTCTTTTTGCCTTTTCTAGGGCCATACCGGCAGCATATGGAGGTTCCCAGGCTAGGGGTCTGTCTAATCAGAGCTGTAGCCTCCAGCCTGTGCCAGAGCCACAGCAATGCGGCATCTGAGCCACTTCTGCAACCTATACCACAGCTCACAGCAACACTGGATCCTTAACCCACCGAGTAAGGCCAGGGATCGAACCTGCAACCTCATGGTTCCTGGTTGGATTCGTTAACCACCGAGCCATGATGAAAACTTCGAGAACCCTCATATATTAATGAGAAAATAGAAAATGGGCAACATTGAATATGCAACAATGGATATTTATATAGGCAACTCACAGAGGAAGAAACCCCAGCAGCCAAGAAATGTAAAAATGCCCAATCTCACTAGTAATTATGGAAATAAAAATGGAAACAATGAAGCATTATTTTGTAACCATCAGACAGGCAAAAGTCAGTAAATCCAATAACCTCAATTACTGGCAAGGTCATGGGAAAAGGGAGTCTATTATTCAATGCTGGTGAAAGTGTAAATTTGCACAATCATTTTAGGACACCTGGTGAAGTGAAAGGTGTGCACCCTGGAACCTGACTATTTCTTTAAAATTATCCATCACAGATAAAAATCTCCTGTGTGGGCACCTGTTCCACAATGCTCACCATAGCACTTCTCACTGATTTGTTCTCAGTGCTGCACTCATATAATGGAATCGTCCACAGCAGTTAAAATGAATGAAGTAGAACTACATCTATCATTGTGGATAAAGCTCCGAAATATAAAGTTGAATGAACACAGAAAGTTACAAAAGGATACATGCAGTAAGACCCCATTTGGGCAAAGCTGTAGAAGAGTAACATGTATTGTTTAGGCAAGTACCAAACAGTACCGGCTGCAAAATGCGTATGGCAGTTATACTCTCCAACTTCAGCAGGTGGTTTGCTTTGGGGAAAAAGGAGGAGCGGGAGGATAGAAGATGGAGCTTTACATTTAACTTTATTAATTTTTTTTTGTCTTTGTGTCTATCTTAGGGCCACACCCGTGGCATATGGAGGTTCCCAGGCCAGGGGTTGAATTGGAGCTGCAGCTGCAGGCCTATACCACCGCCACAGCAACGCGGGATCCGAGTGGCCCCTGCGACCTACACCACAGCTCACGGCAACGCCGGATGCTTAACCCACTGAGCAAGGCCAGGGATTGGAACCAGCACCCTCTTGGATGCTAGTCGGGTTCGCTAACCTCTGAGCCACGACGGAAAGTCCCCATTTTACTTCTTTAAAAACACAAGAGACCTGAAGCTATTATAGAAACATTACTTCTCTTTTTAACATTTGACAGCAACGTATATAATACTTGCTATGGGCCAGGCACCGATTTAAACCTTTTCCCAAATAGTAACTCACTGAATCTTTATGAGGTTGCTACTACAATTATCTCCATTTTACAGATGAGGAACACTGAGGCAAAGGGAACTAACTTGCATGATTCACCCATGGGAATCTGTTTATACCTACAGTAATGTCTACCGTATTCTTATATTGTTATGTTTTCTGTACTTTTTCCATCCAAAAAAATTAATCGTTTTTTAAACAATGTTAAAATAATACTATCTAAATAGTGTCACTTCCTCAGAACACCCAGACCTGATCTAGGAGCTTAAACTCAAATGTAGTTATAGAAATTTGGCAGTTTCCCTTGGCTGTTGTCAAAAAAGTGAGTGTAGAAATTCTATAATACAGACCCAAAGAGTAAAGGCCCCCACAGGAAGATTTTCTATTTTTTTTATTTTTAAAAATTTTATTCATTGATTTACAGTATTATGTTAGTTTCAGGTATATGTACACCAAAGTGATTCCGTTATAAACAGATATATATTTTTCAGATTGTTTTCCACGGTAGGTTCTTATAAGATACTGAATACAGTTCCCTGTGCTATTCAGTAAATTCCTGTTGTTTAGGAAGGAGATTTTCTTCAAGAAGAGAACAAAAGTATAAAAGTACAAAAATCACGGTCCCAGAAAAAAAAATTAACTGGCCTTTTAGGGATAGGAAAAGTGCAACTTTTATAGAATTGAATGAATGTTTTCAAAGTATCTGAAAGACTTTGGCTCTACATCTTTAAAAGCGTCTATACCCACTCCCACTAAAAGATTTCTACACTGTGCCTAGTCTTCAGTCCCACTGATAAGCAGATTTAAGCCCAGAGATTGTGCCCATTAGTGCAAAACCACCTGAGTTAATCTGAAATTTATCTTCTTCTCTGGTAAATTTTTAGTATTTTATATAACAATAACCAGCACTTATTATGGATGAATGAATATATCTTTAGAAAACTTTTCAGTATGACAGGTTAGTTTTTATATGTTACATGTAGATTTAAAAAAACCTCCAATATACAGAGTTCTGAATTTTGCCGTTCGTCATTTCTTTTATTTTCTTCTATTACGTGAAAATTATTCTACTTGAAAAGATACAATCTGTTTGGTCTCTGAGCTGGGGAGAAAGACATTGGGAGGTGTGGTTCGGACAAGCTTCTTTTCTCCTCTGGTAGGTAAAGCTCAGGATTATCCACAATTTCTAGAGGAATCATTCAGGGTAAATGAGAACAATGCTGCTTTCCCCCCCCACCTCCCCTCCCACCTCAGCTTGGTCCATGGCATGTGGAAGTTCCCAAGCCAGGGATCGAACCTGAGCCACAGCAGTGACAACCCTGGATGCTTAACCCACTGAGCCACTAGGGAACTCCAGGGCTGCTTCTGTGTCCTATACTTTTACACCCTACACCATTCGAATGACAAAAATAAATAAATAAATCCCTTGATGACAAATGCTGTAAGCAAATGCTGGTTGACCTGTATCTGTGGATTCCATTTCATTAGACAGACTCCCTACTTTCTCAACCACATGTGTTAAAAGCGGTACGGGTGGGATGCTTGGACCCCAACGAGCCGTGCCCTTTGGCACCACCTCTTCCCTTCCTCACTCTCCTTCCTGGACGCCCCGTCTTGGTCTCCTGAGGCCCCCAGCCTTCTAGTCCGAGTCAGCCTGGGACTCTCATGCATCTCAGCTGTTTCCTAGCCCCTCTGGGCAAGATCTGGGGCAAACTCCATCTGTCTGCAAACAGCTGGCCTTTGCCCCCCTTTGCCCGGAGGTGCATCCACGAATGCACTGGGGCCCCAAAGGAGGGAGAGCCTCAGTGGAAGCGGGGGGTGGGGGGTGGGGGGCGGGCTTCTGAGCCCGCACTTCTCACTCCTTGCTCTTCTGCTCTGGAAAAAGCGGCGCAGCTGGAAACGTGATGAGGAGCGGGAGGCAGGCGCTGGGCAGCTGGTCCTCTCCTGGGCTGCTTTTTCGCAGCTTCTTCTTTGGTGTCTGAGGGGGAGGCTCTGATTTTTTTTCCGGAGAGTGGTGAGAAAGAGGGTGTGGGCAGTTAAGGGGATTCATGTCTCACTGGCCTTTGTGTGGAAGCTCTTAAAGAAGAGACCTGCTCCATCACGTGAGAAACTTAAAGGAATGGATCCATCCAAAGCCAGCTCTCATGCGTACAATCAGCTTCCCCCAAGGTCTGTGATTCGATTGAATATACAGGGCCTCTGTATATAAGCCTCAATTTTTTTGAGGGGGGGGTGCACTGCAGATGAGGCATATGGAAGTTCCCAGGCTAGAGGTCTAATTGGAGGTGCAGCTGCTGGCCTATGCCACAGTCACAGCAACACCAGATCCGAGCCACATCTGTGACCTACACCACAGCTCCTGGCAACGCAAGTTCCTTAACCCACTGAGCAAGGCCAGGGATTGAAGCCGCATCATCATGGATAGTAGTTGGGTTCTTAACCCCTTGAGCCACAAGGGGAACTCCTAAAAGTCTGGATGGAATAAGGATTGAACTGTGTGCTGGAGGAGGAGGGAAGCAGAGGGGCCCCATCCTGGGGGATGGCTACACTTTGGCGCCCTCCCCACCGCCAACACTGGTGCGTGTACCCCAAATGCAGTGGGGTGATGCAGACTGGGCTGTGTGCAGGGAGCATGGATGGAGCTTGTCTCTGCAGGGTGGGTATCACTCACAGGTGAAACGTGACAAAAGCTGAAGGGAGAACCAGGAGGAGGGTGGGCTTCTACAGGTGGGGGTGGAGGGGGCCCTCCTGCATCTCGTGAGCCAGGAGAGAAGGAGAATTTCAAAGATACTAAAATCAAATCTGTCTTTCTACATGGTTACGAAGGTATATATGGGCCAGAGCAGGAGGACAGAACAAATGCTATCTAAGAGCTGGGTAGCTTAATTTGCAGCTTTAAAAATATTTAGAGACACAGTATAGTAGCCTCTGTGTTCTTGCTCCAGGCAGGCTTGTGTGTGACCCAGTTGTTTGAGGAATGTTTCTTGAACATAGGTATCCACAGCTAGGAATAGAATCTTCCATCAACAGGTGATCTGACGTTAATTTTTTTGAGCAGGCCTAGCAGATGTGGGCACCTGAGGTCTTCTATTTCTCTAGAGGTTTGCTTACATTATTTTTGATTTAATATTGGTAGGAGAGCTGAGTCATGCTGAGCTGCTTTTAGCGTCTCTGCATTTTTATTTTACACATGGGCGAACTGCTTCTGTGACTATTTAAAAGCTTCACGTTTTTTACCACAGTTATTATGCATGTGCTTATTATTCTGTTATTCGTTCATTATAGGATACCTCTGGGCTTTCTTTTTCTTATTTTCTCATTTTTTATTGTAATTTTTTCTTTGAGCATTCGCTGTTTTCCCAGGCTGTTGGGAAAGTCCTCCCTGCCACATCAGACCACTTACGGCGTGGACACTCCCAGGCAAAGCCAGCCAGGTTCCAGGCTGCAGTGGGCAGGGCCCAAGCACAAGGCGGGGCGAGTCCCTCCCAAGGCTTGGCCCCGCCCCTTCCCCTCCGCTTGTGTCCTCCGCTGCCCCTCCTGTGTCCTCCGGCTCTGGCCAGAGGCTGTGGCTCTTCTGGCAGCCTCTTCTGCCTCCAAGGTCTTTGGCCCTCCCCACGCCCTGCCCACTCTGGGGAAATCTGCAATGTCCTTCTCTGAGCCCTGGCCCGAAGAATAAAGGGGTTCCCAAGTGACCCAGCAATGGCACGTGCCCCATTCTCTCAGGCCCAGATGGGCGCTCGGGGTCGTTGCTGTGTGTGCAAGGGTGGATGAGCCGGTGAGAAGGGAGAAAGGGGTGGAGATGGAGCTGTCGGTCAGGTGTGCCAACCCAGGTCACCGGGTGGCACCTGTGGTCAGAAGGCGTTTGTACAGGCCTTTTGTAAGGCCTATCGAATCTGTGGGAGACGTACCCTTGTAAGCTGGTTCTCGCTTTACGAGCCAGTGCAAGAGGATGGCGTTGCTGCCCGCGGAGTGCCAGGTGCGGGAGGGTAACCAGATCCGGCCACAGTCTCTACCTCCATGTCTCAGGCACTAAGGAAGCGCTGCTGCTGAGTTCCTGTGACGTGAATCTCCAGGGCTGGGCTTGACAGTCCAAGCTTTCTCATCTGTCCTCAAAGGACCCGGAGACCTTCCTGCAACTTCACCTTCGCGGCACTTCGCACATGGCTGCTTCCGCCTCCTCTCCGCTTCCCTTTGAAGTTCCACCGCTGCCTTTTGAAAGCAGCTTCTGTTCTCCACTCCACTGTCCCAATAAAGAACAGGTGTCCGAAGGTGGCGAGAGCAGCTCTGGGAGTGGTGGGTGGGGAGGGACCGCGATGACAAAGTGGCCATGCTCAGTGTCCCCAGGTCTCCCCACCACTGCCAGCAAAATACAACCCCTGTTTCCAGCTCCACCCTGCTTTCAAACGTAAGCGTCTCCCCACCCCACCGCTAAATGCCTCCGGATCAAAATGGCAATTGTGGGCCTTCCCACTGAAAGCACTGGGGAAGAAGCAATACCCACGTAATACCTTCTCTTACTTTCATAGCTAATGAATTTATCAAGCTAAGAGTTCTTGGGCTGCCCCATCACAACACGCATTGAACAGGCAGGGGACCTGCCCTGGGCTGGAGGTAACCTGGAGAAACAAGACTCAACCCTAATTACCAGTACATCCAGGCATCTGTGCATTCTCTCAGCTTTATCTTCCATACTAGCAATTCATCTGATACATAAACATTATGCTTTAAAACAAGAAGGGAGAGTCAGAGACTGTGTCCCCTTCCCACAGGACAAATACTTCAACCTACAGAGTGTGCTTCAGTAAGTTAAAACGACTCAGAGCAAAAGCAGATTGAATTGTTATTTTGACCCTTAAATGAAAGCTTTAGGAAGAGAGAGGTGTTGAAACTCAGGGCTGTTTCAGATTTAGAGTTGCGGCACTGCATTCACTTAAGCAAAAGTCATACCTGTTGGGCTCAAGGCCCCTTCAAGGAGATTGAACTCAAGCCTCTGGCCATGACAAGAATTACCAGACCCTTCTCATTGCCTGCCCATCTCATTATAATGTCCCCCTCCCCCACCTTCACAACACGGCCTATTCTTTCCTACTCCCTCCTAGAAAAGGTATGTGGCCCACTCCTCATCCCACTCCTTAGGGGCCTTATATGCCCCAAGCAACCAGCAGCTGTATCCTGAGACCCCTCTTTGCCCAACCAATCATCAGGTCAGCCGGTGTATTGAGACCTCCTCTCCCTGAGTTATAAAAGCAGGTTCTACGCACTCACACTCAGGGGCAGTTCTCCCTGATTGTCAGGAAGTCATCCTGATGTGCCAGCAGCATCTCTTACCTCAATAAACTCTACTTTCTTTTCACCTCACCATGCTGGAAAATTCCTTCCAACCCACATGCACAGACCACAACAGTACCATGAAAGACAGACTTCATTGCTTCTAGAAATATTTCTCGAGGACCTGTGTGTGCCTTCTTAAGGCTGGGGATACAACGGTAAGCTGAAGAACCTGAGTTTCTACTGATGTACAATAGACAATAGGCTCATGGACAAGAGGGTGAGTGTGCCAAATGACAGGGAGTAAAATAACACAGGGTAAGGAGCAGAAAGCAGTGGGGTGGGAGTGGGTGGATGGCTATTTTATTCATAGTAGTTGGATGTCCTGCGGAGAAGATAGTTGAAAGAAGGATGGGAGTGAGGCTTGCAGATGTCTGGGCAGCAGAACAATCCAGAGGAAGGAGCAAGTTTTCTTGGGGCAGGAGGGTGCCTGGTGCACCCCAGGAACAACAAAGGACTAGTGTGTTTGGAGGAGAGTGAGAGGAATGATGAATGGATGAGATGAGATTAGAAAGGAAGCAGACGGTCAGGTGGTGTAGACCCTTTACCCTTGATGAGCTGGGAAACAACAGAGGGTTTTGAGCAGAGATGAGACAGGATGAGATTTGGTTACCAGGGCTGCGCTATTAAGAACTGACTAAAGGGGACAACATCTAACGTTAGGAGACCATGGGAACCTAAGGCATAATCCAGGTGGTCGGGACCTGGGCAGAGTATTAAAGGTGGTGAGAAGTGTTCAGCTTTCTGGATACAGTTTAAAAGGAGAGTGACTAGGATTTTCCAACAGATTGGATATGAAATGAGATCAAAAAAAGAAAATAAGGAGAAGGGCAGGGTTTTGGTGTGAGCCACTTGCAGGAGATGGTTAGAATGTACTGATGTTGGAAGAAGTAGGTTTTGTTGGGGGAATTAGAAGTTCATTTTCAAGCAGGTGATGTGAAATATGTATCTGGGGACATCAGAGAGAAAGGTCCAGGCTAGAGGGGACCTCTAAGACCATCATGGTTATGCAGTGAATGTTTTGTGTCTCCTCTCGCCCCCAAAATTGTATGTTGAAGTCCCAACCCCCAATGTGACAGTATTGGGAGGTGGAACTTTTGGCAGGTGATTGGGTTTGGATGAGGGCATGAGGGTGGGGCTCTCAGGTTAGGATTAGTGACCTTATCAAAGGAGACACCAGAGAGCTTGCTCTCTTGCTCTGTCCATGCACAGGCATCCAGGAAAGGCCATGTGAAAGCACAGTGAGAGGGCCGCCGTCTCCAAGCCAAGCAGAGAGCCCTCACCAGAACCTGAGCATGCTGGCCCCTGATCTTGGATTTCCAAGCCTCCAGAACCAGGAAGAAACACATTTCCATTGTGTAAGCCACTGAGTCTATGGAATTTTTGTCATGGCAGCCTGAGTGGACTAAGATAATCATATAGGCGACATGTGGAACCAGGAGACTTGATCAGATGGCCGAAGGCATTAGCAGAGTTGAGAACACAAGCAGTCTGGGGGCTGAAGCCAGGGTTGAAAGGTGAGGAATTGAAAAGGACTCAACTAAGACCTAAGAGGAGCAGCCAGGGAGGTGGGAAGATGGCTGAGAGTGTGAGGCATCCAGGACACCAGGAGAAGTTCCTAAGGACAGGAGGTCCTGATATGTCAAGTGCTGACCAGTCAGTTAAGAAGAGGGCTGGCTAACACAGGGCAGGTGGTCACTGGTGACCTTGACCTTAGCTGTCTGAATGGGAGTGGTGGGAACTGCCGTTCTGAATGGATGAGTTCAAGAGAAATCAGAGAGGAACTGGAGACAGTGCCTAAAGATAACTTTCTAGTCATTGTGTCATGGAGCTGGAAGGGGATTTTTTTTTTTTTTTTTTTCAAATATGGAGGAGAGCTTAGGCTCAAGCACTGGGTAATCCAGTCTCAGAAGAGTCATACAGGATTGCAGAAGACTAGTGAGCAAGTCAGATGAGATACTGCTCAAATGCCAGGAGTAATAAGAGAAATACTTTATTAGGGAGATTCAGATTTCTTTTTCTTTCTTTTTTGACCAAACATTTTTGTGGTTTGTTATGACCTTAATGGAAAATTATAACAAACATAAAAATGGCAACAGATCTTTCTTTTAGAATTCTTCAGACCCAAAGTTTGTTCACAGTGCTATCTGGCAAGCCAGCTAGGCCTTTTTACCATGCAGATGTAACGCCTCTACCCTCGGCAACGACTTCTCTTGTTTAGAAGGCACGTTCCGTGCTTGAGCTGGATGTTACCGCTGTGATGTTCTGGCGGTAGCTTGGCGAGGAGCAAAAGCATCCATTTCCATTAGCAACTTCCTACTATAGTATCTAGTATCCAAATTCTAAAGAGAAACTAAAAATATTCGGTGTTCTCAGCTAGACTCAAGGAAACATGCTAGAGTCTGTTTAGACGTGAGACACGATGCAAATGGAAAAATAATCATGTTGGAGTTTCAATGTTCTATTCTTTCCTTTCTGCTCAAAGAGACTTGCCTAAGATTACTAAGTGATGCTTGCAAATATAATGGAAAAGGTTGTCCCAATTTAAGAAAATCATGTGTGTGTGTGTGTATCTATTTACGAACATAATTTGCATACACACAATTTCTCATAATAAATACCAAGGAGTAATGACTAATATTATGAAAGAATTCACCAAGCACACCCTTTAAGTAGTGGTATCCAAATAGACTTATTATAATCACAATTATAAATGATCTGACCAAGGGTCTTGGGAATACAAGTGAAATAAAGGGGATATAAACCAATCAATTTAAACCTAAAAGGTAAAGATTCGGTAACAATTCAAAACAACAACAAAAAATGGTCTTAAACATCTCAAAAAGAGTGTGCTTTCCCTGCCTTAGAAAATACTTGACATTTGTTCCAGTCTCTCTCCTTGAGAGTTAGGCTGACGTCTTTGTATCCTCTGCATTAAGGAGGTACTCGGTAGCACATGGCAGGAAATTTAAAAAAATGTGTCCATTTAAATAGAAAAATAATGATCAGTTTGTTTTCTTAGGAACAGATTTATTAATTAAAGTGTGGCTTATCTGACAACATTAGGTGGAATTTCAGCCTTAACTTGACCTGACACATGCATCTTGCTAGTATCTTTCCCGGCTTCATTTCTATTGATATTTTTTTCAATTGGGGGTGCTTCTCTTAAGTAGGTAAGATTTTTAGAAAGAGCTTAATAGTGAGTCTTGTATGTGACAGAAGGCATTCAGAACACCTCATTCACTAGAGAGAGAGAGGAAAAAAAACATGCTCAAAGGACTTTGAGAAACAGAGGTTTGCTGTACTTTGGGGGTAAAAAGTTACAACTTGCCAAAAAAGAAAGCAAGAGAGAGATATGTGGCTTTTATGCTGAGAAACAAAATTCAGGGTTATCCGGTTTCTAATTCCTGTGCCAAAGCTGCTGTGCTAAAGGACCTTGGTCAAATCATTTAATTCTCTAACTTGCTCATCTAAAAGTTCTGTAAACCTGCAATTCCTCAAATTACTTTCGACTATTCGATTTTCACATAATTTAAGGGATGGAACTTGACATAAGTGAAGAGAACACTTCCAAACTTTAAAATCAAAGTTCCCTTTTCAACTCGGAGGAATATGTAAATAAATCGAGTAAATCGAGCATCGCTACTGTTAAGGACCCCAAAAATCGGCCCAATGGGACTCCAGTCAAACTTCGCCATTAAAATGTTGCGTGATCTTGAAAGTTAGCTAATATTTTCTTTCAAGGCAGCTTTATTGAGAGAAAATAACATACAATAAACTATATATATATATATTTAAAATGTCCAACTTGGTGAGTTTTGACATATGCACCAACTTATGAAACTATCATCACAATGAAGAAATGATAGCTGATTGCTCCCCAATGTCCCCTTGTGATCCTCATCATCCCCAACTAACCACCGATCTGCTGTCACTGTGGAAACCTTTTTGGGACTGGACGCATTGTTCATAGATGTGTGTGCAAGAAAAGAAATGCGCCCCCTTGTTGATTCCTGCTGCGTGTATGTAAAAGTGCTTTCCCAATATGAACTGCATCATCGACTCCAGTTCATTAATTTATTCCACACGTATTTACTGAGCTTCTAACTACGCGGAGGCGCCATATGAGCAGCTTGTAAAATAGCAGCAAACAAAGCAAGACATCTGCTCTCCTGGATCTTTTATGCAAGTCGGGGAGATGTACTAGTGAACAAGCGCATATACTATGTCAGGTGCTAATTACAGACGGTCCCCAAATTAAAATGGCTCGACTTAACATAATATTTTGACTTTATGATGGTGCGATAGTAGGCAGTCAATAGAAACCGTATTTCAAATTTTGAACTTTGACCTTTTCCTGGGTTAGTGGTATGTGGCAGATATTCTCTCTCCCGATGCTGGGCAGTGGCAGTGGCTGTAGCTCCAGGCCAGTCTCGTGGTCAGCAGAGTGGACAACCAGACACTCACAACCATTGTGGACCCAGACAACCATTCTGCTTCTTCACTTTCAGTTACAGTGTTCAGTACATTCCAGGAGACATAAAACAGACTTTGTGTTGGATGATTTTGTCCACCTGAAGGCTAATATAAATGTTCCGGGTACAGTTAAAGTAGGCTGGGCTAAGGTGTAGTGTTCGGTAGATTCAGGGGTATTAAAATTGAGGCAAAGAGTAGTTGGGCGATTGGACCAACATCCCACAGTGGTAGATGATAGAGCTGAGTTGTGATCCTGAGCAACCTCGCCTCAGAATCTGTGCTTTAACCACATGTTCCCTGACTTTTCAAAATTAATGTTTAAGCAAAGTGGTACCCATTTGGATACAGGTGAACCTTATCCAATCAAAAAATGGAGAAAAAAGGTTTTAATGGTCATTCATTGAAAACTTATAGTCTTCATAAAAACATTTCAGAAATAACCTTTTTCTCTTTAAGATAGAATGTTCAGTGGAGCCGCTTTTCCTGGGTTCCCTTGGATAAGGCAGAGCTACCTGGCCACTCTTCCTGACCATGACCGTCTGGACGGTGAGTGCTGCCGAAGATTCCACTGAAGGTGACCCTTTGGAAAAGCACTGACTCCAAAACGGGGCTGAGCACAGAGAATCAGAACATCACGGCATGGCTGCTTGCCTTTTGGGGAGTCCTTTCTTCCTGATACTTTCCTTTTGTTTTTGCCTTGTTGAAAGAGTAGGTAGCTATTTTCACTTTATCAAGGGCACCGAATACACCAATGGTCCCCCTTTTATCATCACTAAGCATTTCTGGGAGACATCCTGCTTTTCATCACCATTTCTCTAGTACCAATCTTTTTCTCAGGAAAAGAAACGGGTCGAGATTGGATGATGAGGAAATGGAAGCCTAAGAAGGATGCACCATTTGCCCAAGGTCTCTGCGTTGTTCCATGACAGAGCTGGGATCAGAATGTTCCTGATGTTTTTATAGACAGCGGTGAGCTCAGCCCATGACAGGTGTTTCTGTTGTTTCATCAGATAAAACTGTCCTGGAAGAGCTGGGCACACATTCTAAAGTCTGCACACAAAGAGGCGGGCGATCATACATGTTTGCAGAGTTTGAAGCTTCATTTTGCTTAATGCTCTATTTGGGTTTATGTCAACACTTCCTGCCAACGCAGAAACCTGTACACATTAAGGAAAGTTGGATGGTTCAGTAATACACCTGATTATAATTCTAATTTCAGGAAGCAACACATTCCATATCTCTTCCCAGTACATTCACTAGAGTCATTCTAAGTACAACAGATGAGGCATAAAATCTTTTATGAGCCCATAAATAGAAGCTTCTGCCGAACAATGTTTCAAGTAAGATAAAAGTGCTCCTTCTTTTCAATCCTATAAAATGGAGAACTTTAGTCATTTATTCCAGACTAAAAGAAGGAGAAAAAGCCAGCAAGATGAGAGATGAATCTTCTGGTTTCTTTTGTTCGCACCTTTCAACCAGCAGGAGAAACTAAGTCCTAATACCTCTTTCCAAGGGACCCATCACTAATATGTGTGTGTGTTCCCGCCACATGTTCTGTGAATATGTATGTGTGAAAATGTTTCTCAGTATACTTGGGCTTCAAGGTCATTTTAACATCAGGAGAAACAGAAAATTTACAAATGGGAAATTAACCAAAAGTTACAGGAGACTTGTGGTTTTCTTTGATCTTCAAAATATGACCTCCTTGGAGTTCCCTGGTGGCTCAGTGGGAAATTACCTAAACAAAATTACCATTGTCACACTGCAGTTCTGGTTACAGCTGTGACACAGGTTCGATCCCTGGCCTAGGAACTTTTGTGTGCCACATATATATATTCCATGTGATAATATATCTCACCTCGGTTTTCTCATCGACACAGCTTAAGATCAAAACCAGATTTCTATGCTCATAGCTTTACTGAGAAAACACTAAATTTGAATGTTAATTGATGCTCTTTAGTCTTCCAAGTAACACAACTAGTTGAAGGATGGGCTCCTGTAACATCCAGCTGCACAACGACTGTTTAGCACTGACAAAGGAAAAGGGAAGATATGAAAGCTTTCTATTTTGCAGTAAGTGTTTGCCCACAGTTTGGGCAATGGAATGAAATTGAAGGAGTGGATATGAAAGCTTTCGTTTTGCCCAGAGTTTAGAAATAATTCATATTTCATTCCATACAAGGTAAAAATATTTCATCTTCAAAACACTGCAGGGAATCTCTTTAGAAAATTAACTTATTTCAATATTCATTATGCCTGAGAGCGCATAGTAGAGTTATAAGAACATACGCTAAAGCATCCGAGAGCCCCGGGTTCAAGTCCAGGCTCTGCCACCTACTACGATCTTTCATATGTCACTCACCCCTGTTTAAACTCTGTTTCATTGTCAGTGAAAAGGGTGATAAAACCACCTTCTTTCAGGATTATGATAGGAGTTAGTGATGTCAGTAGGTTTCCAGACTCACAGCAGATACTCAGTAAATGATTTCAGTATGAATTAAAATTGCTTTAGTTGGTTTAGATGCCACTCTAACTTTTCATCACGAAGACATTTCAAACATATGGTTTTCTGCCCTCCTAGATCGTGGGAAGTTTTTGTTTTTGAATTCTATTTTACTTTTTGTTATTTTTGTTGTTTTCTTTTTTTAGGGCCGCATCTGCAGCATATGGAAGTCCCCAGGATAGGGGCTGAATTGGCGCTGCAGCTGCAGGCCTACGCCACAGCCATGGCAACAACGGATCCAAGTGGCATCTGCAAACTACGCCATAGCTTGCAGCAAGGCTGGATCCTTAATCACTGAGTGAGGCCAGGGATTGAACTTGCATCCTCACAGACACTACACTGGGTTCTTAACATGCTGAGTCACAAATAGGAACTCCAAATTTTAGAATGCTTTTACCACCCTCTCTGATCTTACACTGTTTCTCTCTGGTATTTTTATTTTATTTCGCTTTTCACTCCCTTAAAGACTTCATTAGGATTGATGCTTATTTACGGTTTTGTGGACAACAAAAGTACCAATTTATTTTTCTCAGCATCACTCTGCTTCTTCCTCCTAGGTTTATTAGATTTCTTATTAATTTTTTTTCCACTTTTTATTTTGAAATAATTCTAGGTTCACAGAATGTTGCAAAGAAATGTGCACAGGGCGGTCCCAGGCACCCTTCACTCTGCAGCCACCAAAACTGACACCTTGTCTAATTATGTACAATTACAAAGCCAGGCCATTGACACTGGAACCATCCACAGAGCTTACTCAGATTTGGATGGGGTGTGTGTGTGTGTGGTTTCGTGAAATTCAACTGTGTATAACTACTACAACCACAATATGTAATTGTATCTTCGTAACAAGTCCCCTTCATGCTTCCCCTTTGTAGACACCCCCCCATCCCTGGAAACTGCTAATTTGTTCCCCATTTCTTTTTTTTTTAATTTTTAAAGTATAGTTGATTTACAATGTTCATCAATTTCTGCTGTACAGCAAAGTAGCCAGTTATACATACATACATACACATATATATACACATACATACATATACATATATATATATACATACATACACACACACACACATTTTTTTTCTCATATATCTTTCATCATGGTCTATCCCAGGAGACTGGATATAGTCCCCTGTGCTGTACAACAGGACCTCATTGCTTATCTATTCTGAATGGAATAGTTTGAATCTACTAACCCCAAACTCCCAGTCCATCCCACTCCCTTCCCCTTCCCCCTTGGCAACCACAAGTCTGTTCTCCATGTCTGTGAGTCTATTTCCATTCTATAAATAGGTTCATTTGTGCCATATTTTTTTTTTCTTTTTATGGCCCCACCTGTAGCATATTGAAGTTCCTGGGCTAGAGGTCAAATTGGAGATATAGCTGCTGGCCTACACTATAGCTATAGCAACACCAGATCTGAGCCACATGTGACTTAGGCCACAGCTCATGGCAACGCTGGATCCTTAACCCACTGAGCAAGGTGAGGGATCGAAACTGCATCATCAGGTATGCTATGTCAGGTTCTTAACACACTGAGCCACCATGGGAATTCCATTTGTGCCATATTTTAGATTCCACATATAAGTGATGTCATACAGTATTTTGGTCTTTCTCTTCCTGACTTGCATCATTTAGTATGAGAATATCTAGTTGCATCTATGTTGCTGCAGATAACACTATTTCATTCTTTTTTATGGCTGAGTAGTATTCCATTGTATACACGTACCATTAATCCATTCATCTGTCAATGGACATTTAGGTCGCTTCCATGTCTTGGCTATTATGAATAGTGCTATGAAAATACAAGTGCGTGTATTTTTTTTTCTTTTTTTTTTAGGGCTGCATCTTTGGCATATGGAAGCTCCCATGCTAGGGGTCAAATCAGAGCTGTAGCTGCCAGCCTATGCCATAGCCAGAGCAATTCAGGATCCAAGCTGTGTTTGTGATCTATACCACAGCTCACCACACAGTAGGATCCTTAACCCATTGATCGAGGGCAGGGATTGAACCTGCATTCTCATGGATACTGCTCAGGTTTGTTTCTGCTGAGCCACAATGGGAACTCCTGAATGCATCTTTTCGAATTGTAGTTTTGTCTGGGTATATGCCCAGGAGTAGAATTGCTGGATCATAGTTCTATGTTTAGCTTTCTGAGGAACCTCCATACTGTTTTCCACTGTTCCCTCATTTTTTTTTTTTTCTTGTTTTAATGGCTGCACCAAAGGCATATGGAATTTCCCAGGCCAGGGACTGAATCCTAGTCCCAGCTGTGACCTACACCACAGCTGTGGCAACAATGGATACTTCAACCCATGGTGCCAGGCTGGGGATTGAAACTGCACCTCCACAGCACCCTAAGCCACTCCACTTGGATTCTTAACCTGCTTTGCCACAGAGAGAACTCCCTCGCTTCTGTAACTGTATTTTGATAGTGTTTAATGTAAATGGAATAGTACCTTCAGAGCTTGGTGCTCCCCCTCCACCCCAAACTCGGCTTAATCACCTCCAGGTACACCCAGTTGCTGTGTGTATCAAGTCTGTCCCTTTGCATTGTATCAGTGTTCCACGGTTGGGCTGTACTGCATCTTACTTAACTATTTGCCCACGGAAGGACATTTGTGCTGTTTCCAGCTTTGGGTATTACAAACACAGCTGCTATGCACATCCATATAGAAGTTTCAGGGTGAATATAAGTTTTCATTGTCTTGAGATAAAGGCCAATGCGTCTGATGGCTGAGGGGACTGCAAGTCTATTTTTAATTTTAGAAGAAAGTGTAAAACTATTTTCCAGCATCACTGCACCATTTTACATTCCCAACAGCAATGTATGAGTGCCCTGCTTTATCTGCGTCCTTGCTGGCCTTGGGTGTTATAGTTGTTTTCAGTTTCAATCATGTTGACATACGTGTAGTGAGACCTCTGCACTACACTGAAATCTGTGCCTCCCCCAAAACTAGTGATGAACAGATCCCATGCCTCTTTTTCCTACCTGTACATCCTTTTCAGTTGAAATGTCTCTTCCCATAGTTTGTCCATGGTTTTTTTTTTTTTTTTTTTTGCTTTTTTTGCTTTTTAGGGCCACACCCGCAGCATCTGGCGGTTCCCAGGCTAGAGGTCAAATTGGAGCTACAGCTCCCAGCCTATACCACAGCCACAGCAATGCCAGATCCGAGCCGTGTCTGTGACTTACACCACAGCTCACAGCAATGCCAGGTCCTTAACCCACTAAGTGAGGCCAGGGATCAAACCTGCAACCTCTTGGTTCCTAGTTGGATTCGTTTCTGCTGAGCCACGATGAGAATTCCTTGTCCCTGTTCTAATTGGATTGCTTGGTTTTTCACTGCTGAGTTTGAGAGTTCTTTATATATTTTATTTTTTAAAAAATCAATTGATTAATTAATTATTTTGGCCAAGCCCGTGACATGTGGAAGTTCCCAGGCCAGGGATGGAACCTGTGCCACAGCTATAATCCAAGCTACAGCAGTGACAACACCAGATCCCTAACTCCCTAAGCCACCAGGGAACTCGCTTTATATATTTTAAATATTAGTCTTTTGTCAGTTACATGACTACAGATATTTTTCTCTCAGACTGTAGCATATCGTTTCATCATTCTAACAGGTCCATCTTTGGGACCCTTTTTGGGGTGAGGTCCATTTTACCAATCTTTCTTTCTTTCTTTCTTTCTTTCTTTCTTTCTTTCTTTCTTTCTTTCTTTCTTCCTTCCTTCCTTCCTTCCTTCCTTCCTTCCTTCCTTCCTTCCTTCCTTCCTTCCTTCCTTCCTTTCTTTCTTCCTCCCTCCCCCTTCTTCTTTCCTCCCTTCCTTCCTTCCCTCCCACACTCGTGCATGTAGGAGTTTCTGGCAAGGGATCAAATCCATGCCACAGTCCTGAGCCGCTGCAGTGACTGACGAGGCCAGATCCCTAACCTGCTGAGCCACAAGGGAACTGCACCAGTTTTTCTTTTTATGGATTGTGCTTTTGCTGTCATGTCTAAGAACTCTTCACAAAGCTCAAAGTACTTAATGATATCTCCTATATTTTCCTAAGTGTTTTTATGCTTAAGTCCATGATCCAGTGGGAGTTAATTTGGGTACAGTGGTGGGGCTGAGGGGAAAGTTCTCTTTTCTGCCTGTGGATGTCCAACTGCTCTGATGACGTGTTGAAAAGTTGTCTTTCTTCCAGTGAATTGCTCTTGCAATTGTGTCAAATATCAGTTCACCGTAATTTTACAGGTGTATTTCTGGGTTCTGTATTCCATTTCATTGATCTACGTCTTTCCCTCTGGCAAGACCACAGCATCTGGATTTCGGCAGCTCCATGGTAAAGGCTCAGAATCCGGGAGACGAAGTTCTCTCATTCTGCTGTTTGTCAAAAGTGTTTTAGCCATTCTAGCTCCTTTGCCTTTTTATATGATTTTAGAATAAGCTTGTTAATATTTCAAAAAAAAAAAAAACCTTGCGATGATTTTAATAGGAATTGTTTTAAACCTAGAGATCAATTTGAGGAAAACCGACTGTTTTCTGATTGTCAAGGCGTCCAATCTATGCAAACAAGGTCTCTTTACTTATTAGGTCTGCGATTACTTTCATCAGCTTACTGTAATTTTCAGCATACAGATCCTAAACATGTTTTGTTAGATTTATACCTAAATATTTAATTTTCTTTGGAGCAATTGTAAATGGCATTGTGCCTTTTATCTTGGCTTTCATGTGTTTGCTGTTAGTATACAGAAATGCAATTGAGTCTGTGTGTTAATATCGGATCCTATGACCTTGCTCAACTCACTTGGTACTTCTATTAGAGGGTTTTCTTTTTTTGGTACTTTTTTTTTGGCATTTTCTGTTGTAGATAATGTCACTTGGAAACAGAGACAGTTTTATTTCTTCCTTTCCAAATAGCATGCTTTTTATTTATTTATTTTTTTCTTGTCTGTTGCGCTGGCTAGAACTTCCATGTTGAATAAGAGTGGTGAGGTTGGACATTCCTGCCTTGTTCCCAGTCTTAAGAGGGAGAGCATCCAGTCTCTCTCCATTATTTATTTATTTATTTATTTGTCTTTTTAGGTCCACACCTGCAGCATGTGGAGGTTCCCAGGCTAGGGGTCTAATCGGAGCTGAAGCTGCCAGCCTACACCACAGTCACAGCAACGCCAGATCTGAGCCGCATCTGCAACCTATTCCACGGCTTACGGCAATGCCGGATCCTTAACCCACTGAGCAAGGTCAGGGATCGAACTTACAATGCTACTGCCCATAACGCTGCAATACAGCTGTTTCCAGGGCCATGAGGACAGTGTAGCCCACATCTTTGCTGCTGTCCAAGCCTTACAGGATCCAGCTCCCACGGCTTCTGCAGCATCATTCCCTACCCCTCCAGTACTGTGCGACTCCCATCACAGCAGTCTCCTCACTGTTCTTGAATGCTCTGGGTGTGCCCTCGCTCAGAGCCTTTGCGCTGGCTGATCCCTCTGCCTGGAAGTCTCCTGCCCCAGTTATCTGCGTGGCTCACATCTTCACATGCTCGGGGTCATGGCTCACATGCCACTTTCTCAGGGACGCTCTCCCTCTCCATTCTTTTCAAAGTGACAACTCTCATACCATCATTTCTTCAGCACTCCGTGTACCCTCGACCCATTTTAATTCTTCTCCATAGCATTTAGAGCATCTCTTCTATACTCGATTTGTTTAACCTCTGCCCCTCCCAAAAGAATAGAAGCTCCAGAAGATCAGAGGGTAGTGACCCTTTTGTGACGGCATTCAGGGCTACTTTAGCAGGAACTCAACAAGTATTGGTTAAAAGAATGATTTTTCCTTCTTTCTACCTAATGTAGTACCATGTATATTGTAGGTATTTAGTACATATTTTATGAATTTGTTACACTGAACTCTTTTACTCTTAAAAAGGTGCCCATATGACTTGACTCTCCTCATGAAGGCAAATGAAAGCATAAGAAAGAACGCTGCCCCAGAATCAGGCAAAACCAAAGGAACTTTCTCCTCCAGGAAAATCCCAGGCTGCAAGGGCCTCGTCCATCTGCCTCTGCCTTGTCAGCACCACAAGCAACACCAATACCTGGGTGTTAACTGACCACAGTTGGGGTCAGAGTTCCCCTGGGGCGGACAAGGACAAGATTCTGGTCAGGGAAATCCCTGAACTGTGCAAAGTGGGACTAGTACAGAGCGGCATGAAGTCCTAGGAAAAGGCCAGCCGCCTTTCCCATCGTTGAATCTACCTACATTTCCAAGTGTGTCAAGCTGGGTGATGAGATGGCAGATTAAGGTGGTTCACTGATCAAAAGGTGGTTCAGGGATCAAAAATAGGAACAGCACCGCGTAGAGGGCAAGACAGACCTAGCCGAGCAGGTTGGCTCTACCTACAGCTTGCTGCAGGAAGGATGTGCACTCCCATGCTTCTGGGGAGGGTCCTGCGAGTCATGTGTGCTGGAGTTAAACACTCTAGTTCAAGGACATGATCCAGGACAGACATTTGAGGCCTCCATATTTTCCTGCCAGAGCAGCACTACGTTCCATCCCTTACTGGGAACCGATTAAGGCGCCCTCTTGTGGTGCTACATTGTAACGACCCTTTCTAATCTGTCCCAGGGTGTCATCTGACCAGGAGGGCCAGCAGCACCTGGGAACTAGTTAGAGCTGCAAATGCTTGGGTCTCACCCCAAGTCTACTGAACCATAAATGCAATAAGCAGAGCCAGACATCTGTGTTTTAACAAGGTCTCTAAAATTTGAGACCCACTGTCCGAAACGATATGTAGTGAGAAAGAATGCAGAAGGGATCCTTAGGGTGGGGGCCATCTCACTCGGGGTGGAGCTCTGATGAAGCGGTTTGAGCGCAGCTCTGAACAAAGTGAGGAGGGGGCCAAACAGACAAAGGGGCCCACAAGTAGGGGTTGAATCCAGCCACAGGGAGCACCTTGGGTATTCGTTCTGATGTGGGAGATGCTGGAATGGCCAGGAGGCCAGTATGGTGGGTGTTTGCACAGCTTCATCTGTGCTGCCTTTGATTTATGTGTATTTTAAAGACCTTACATGGTTACCATGTGTCTTTAGTTATACTGAAAATTCCTTCAATACAAGAACCAGATTTCATATATTTTTTAAACATCTCACAATGGCACCTTTAACAGTGCCAGGAGCTGAAGAGATTCTTAATAAGTGCATAAATACATGAATTGAGGAAAAAAATGAGAAATGGGAAAAATTTGTGTCGGGAAAAATGGAAGGATTTAACTTTATATTATTGAGAGACATTTAACTGGAGATGTCTGAAAGCCAATTAACACCTTAGAAAAATTCTGGAAGTGCAAAGTTGGTGGGAAGATCATTTTTAATGACATCACGCCAAACTTTCGAGAACTCAACCTCAGCAGGATGAAACTTGGAACTTTTCTTGATGGGATACAGTTCAATCATTTCAATGTGAACCAACTTTCATTTGCTGAATCTGAGGCTGGAGCTTGGGCGATGCCAGGCAGAAAAGTAGTCATGGAAGTTGAACCTGTCCCAGGGGTTTTAGAATTTTCCCCTTGGGCGATGCTAAGGAACCAAGTGGGACGAGGGAAGAGGCTAGAATAAAACCCAAATTAAAATAAACAGAACAGTTGATGAATCTAATTTTGCTGTCTTGAAGAAAGACTTCAAAGTTTGCGGCAACTGTCATGAGCCTGTCACCTAATGAGAAAGGAAGAAGAAGGGTCCTGAGTGCCTGTATTAAGTTGGCTGTCATGACAAAGCTCCACAGATTGCGGTGGCTTCACAATGGAAATGTATTCCCTCACCGTTCTGGGGGCGGGAGGCCTGAGACCAAGGTGTCAGCAGGTGGCCTCTTCTGAGGCCTTTCTCCTTCTGCAGATACCTGTCTTGCCCCCGCTGTCCTCACCCAGTCTTCCCTCTGAACCTGTCTGAGTCCAAACCTTCTCTTCTTATAAGGACACCAGTCCTACTGGATGAGGGCCTACCCTTAGGGCCTCATTCTAATTTCATTACCTCTTTCGAGGCCCTTTCTCCACATAGAGTCACATGCTGATGTACTGGGACTTAGCTCTTCACCATATGAACCTGGAGGTGGGGCACTGGGGGAAGATACAGTCTGGCCAATAGCAGCACCTAAGAGTGCCTCACACTGACAAAAAACTTAGAGAGCATCCCGGTGGTGTCTTGGGGGCTTACTGCTGTTGTGTCCCAAAGGAGCTCCTGGATGGAGACCGAGTGCCCCAGTGGTCCAGACAGGACCTCATCTGCAGACCCTGCGGTTGGCTTGGGAGCAGTCCCCTGTCACAGAGCTGACTTGAGAAATCGGCATGGGAACGCACCAATTCCTTTGCCTAGGGAGACAGGTGTCTACCCTCTAACAACGCAGATGTGTTCTTCCTTCTGCTCTTATGCTCTGC
Source organism: Phacochoerus africanus (assembly GCF_016906955.1). Taxonomy (NCBI): domain Eukaryota; kingdom Metazoa; phylum Chordata; class Mammalia; order Artiodactyla; family Suidae; genus Phacochoerus; species Phacochoerus africanus. The sequence continues at coordinate 56,167,482 of NC_062555.1, forward strand.
CTGAAATATAAGAAGGCGCCAAAACTCTCAGTTTCCAGATGGCAGTAGGCAGCTCTCTGGAGGCCACGTCTAGGATGAGGGCACCAAGGCTGGAATTTCACGTGGGTGTATGACATCAAGCTGGCTTGCCTCTTAGTATTATTTTTAGAAACTCACAGAATCATCTTTAAAAGCAGGTGCAAAAAATGTGTATGGATTCTTATAGGATTAGATGAACATAAAGGATTATATTTTAAAGTCAGCTCTGAAAGACCAAATTAGTTTGGCAAGAGACAGTTATGGGTGCAATGGATTCTGCATTTACAGAAAAAACAAAACAAAAAAAACCCCAAAAAACCCAGCAAGGTCAACAGATTTTAGAGTTTTCGTGGCAAAGGGAAATAACATACCATCTTCTATCATGTTCTACCCCCAGAGATTGGACATAGTTCCCTGTGCTATACAGTAGGACCCCATTGCTTATCCATTCCAATTGTAATAGTTTGTATGAGAAAACACACACACACTCACACACACGCACTCATGCATGCACACACATATGACTGGGTCACTATGCTGTATACCAGAAATTGACACAACACTGCAAATCAACTATATTCTAATTTACAAAAGGCGGGGGCAAAGTCCAATCCCAGGCACCCGCCATAACAGATAACAAAGACAAAAATATTTATTTTATCTTTATTTTTTTAGGGCCACACCCATGGCATATGGAGGAGGTTCCCAGGCTAGGGGTGTAATCGAAGCTACAGCTGCCAGCCTACGCCACGGCCACAGCAACACTAGATCCGAGCTGCATCTGTGACCTACACCACAGCTCACAGTAACGCTAGATCCTTAATCCAATGAGCAAGGCCAGGGATCGAACCCGCAACCTCATGGTTCCTAGTGGGATTTGTTTCTGCTGCACCACTACAGGAACTCCACACACACACACACACACACACACACAAATTAAAGCCAACGTTTGGGGCCTCGAAAAAGTAAAAAGAAAATAACAGCAACTGATAAACTAAATCTCTCCCCCCAGAAGTTGTTCAGGCCGCATTCCTTAATGCCTCATCTCATGTTCCAACCAAACCACAGAAAAGCATATCAGGGTACGTCATCTGAATCTGGATACTTCCAATCTCGTCCCCAGAGAGAGCTGGTATTATCAGGAATTTGAAATTTTGCAAGAGATCCTTCTCCAACTCTCATTTGCCTTTCAAACCTTCCACAATGACCTGCCTCCCAACGTTCCCCTCTCTTAGGCGTCCCCTTCCCTGAGGAGACCGCTAATAGCCAAGGGCCAGTCACCTGGGGGCCAGGTCAACTAAGACTACAGCAACTCTTCCCATGTATCAGGTTACATCCCTGGAAACCTGAAGAGTCCAACTTAAAGACATAACTTCTAACAAGATGGTTTTATACTAAGTCCTTGGATTTTGAAGTTTTCTGCAAAGAAACTTTCCATCAAACAACTGTTAAATATAACTGTCTATTACATAATATGATGTCAACAACTCTAAGATATGGGAGTTCTTGGACTATAAAGCTCTAAAATGAGCTGCTGTGAACCTCTTCTTAAATAATGAAATCCATTGAACTCATTACATTTCTCCTTTTATCTTTTTTTTTTGGTCTTGGCTGCAATTACAGTAATTATTCTTATCTTAATTTTCCTGGCACCCAGACACAACTAGTACTTACATTAATTCTTATTTTAATGGTTCTTCTACTTTTATTGTTTTAAGCCAAATCAAATCTATTTTGGATATAGTGAAGTATAAATAATGGATAAAACTTGCCTTACTTTCTTCTGTTGTCTTATGAAACTTGATGAAGAGTTCTTTTTTGAACAAGGGTATTTTTACATCAGAAAGCAAAAGCATAAACATTATCTAGGTATCTGGGTTTGGACGGGGTTTCACGGCTGTGGCAGAGAGAAATATTTCAGACTAGCTTACTGGCAGACTGATTTTCTGAAACAGCTTTGGAAACTTAAACCACCTTTCCAGTTATTGAACCCTATAGCTCCACCTGCAGTAGAGAAATGCTTACCATTAACTTTACCTAAAGGTGACCTGGGTTTAGTAACACCCCAGCTGTAAAGGAAGAAACAGAAATAGCACACCCCAAATTTTCCCCAAGCCTTTTCACTGGCATCCCTCCAACCAAGGACAGACCCTGGAAAACAATGGTGGCTTGGGGAGGGCTCCGACCCTCAGATTCCACCAGCGCTCCTAATCGCCTTCTCTGATGCCTTCCCCACCTGCATCCTGTCTGCAAAGCAAACCTCAAGAAGGCGGTAAAGGACATGGAACCCCTCAGGTACCGCATCAACTAAACCATTTCCTCAAAGTCTGAGAAACCCATTCTAAAGTTTCAACCCAGGAATGTTAATAGCAAGGGATTGCAAAAGACATCTGACTAACTTTATTTTTTAAACGAAGTACAAACAAATCCTGAGTCCACACAATCTTTTACAAGAACATTCTTTCTGATGGGTGATTGGAGAGCCAACTTGGATGAGCACTCCCTTCTTTTAGAAAACCTCACATACGAACATCCGCAACATTTGGAAACTTTAGGAAAATTTCGGATGGTTACTTGTATCACAGAAAGCAGTTCTGCGGTATCAGGGGATTTCTTGAAGTATTCCTTTCAGGGGCTACTTCCCAGTCCCAAATCCAAGACGGATTCACTTAAAAACAAACAAACTTAACTTTCAGGACATGTGTTACATCAAGTGCAAACAAACTGAGAAGCGATCTTTTCGATTCACCCGATAGAGCCAAATATTGGCACTGGAGGACTCCTGTTGTAGAGAGGATATTTCTTCATAACTTCTCTTTTTCTTTGTTTTCCAATGCCCCTTGGTCTGCTTCCTGTTTTTTTTTACTGTGTGTGAGCAGTCTGGCGTAGCTCATTTGCCAAATGAAATCTTATATGAAACTGCAATATTTACAGAAGAGAAAACTCCACAAAACTCCAGGGTTCTGAGGAACATAGCTGGAAAACCACACCTCCAGTTCATTCTCCGGTTCACTGCCACGTCTCTAAAAGTCATCAGTCTGTACCTACCACTACTTGTCATATTTTCTGAAATGCACCGAAGAGGCGGCACTACAGTTTCTACAAATACAGCAAATCAGACCCCTTCTATCAGTCAGGGTTCACTTGCAGAGAATTGAACCGCTTCTGGCTGCTTTAAGCAAAACACAGGAGTTCCCTGGTGGCACAGTGGGTTAAGGATCCAGCATTGTCACTGTGGTGGCTGGGTCACTGCTGTGGTAAGGGTTGGGTCCCTGGCCTGGGAACATCCACATGCCACGAATGTGGCCAAAAAAAAAAAAAAAAGATTTATTAAATGGCTTGTCGAAGCATTGGACTGAATATTTACTATAGAAGTGGGACACTACAGAGCTTGTTTGACAAGGGTGAAGCTTCTGGCCACCCTGGACCACTGTGACTCCACTTTGGATGTCAGGAAGCTGCTGGTCCTGTTGGAAAGCTAGACCACACCCGTGCCCTAAGTAGTGGGAAAATGGATGCCTTGCACCTGACTTTCAACCCTTTCAAGCAAATGATGTTGAAGAAAACCCAGAGCCTCCACAAATGCTTTGGCCCCTACTTGTGGAACCCAGTGCATCTGATATTCCAGAAGGAGCCTGCTTCCCAGCCTCTAATGTAAAAGGAGGCACATAAAAGGGAGACCCGAGTGGACCATGTTGGCCAGTCCTCATAGCTTCTGACCTCTGTCCGCTGAGTTCCCAAGCTACAGACAATTCTCTGGCCTTTCCTTCGATTGCACCTTAAAAAGGTGGGGAATGTGCTCCGAAGCTACTGACCTGCAATCAAACTCTCTTCCAGCAAATTTTAGTTTTTATAATATAACATTTCAATCAGTACTGGCACTTAGGAGAACAAATTCTGTAAGTGCATCACTTACTCTACAGAGCCATATACATCTTTCCATTTGTCTGAAGTTCACTTCTTTTTTTTTAACAATCCAAGGGATAGTTCTTCTTGCTCCAACAATCTAATCCGAAGCTCAAAGTCTCTGTCCATGAACTTTCTCGGTTTTCTGCTTCATTTGTCATTCTTTTTTGGCAGCCCGGGGGCACATGGAGTTCCCCAGCCAGGGATCAGATCCAAGCTGCAGTTGCAACCTCAGCCACAGCTGCCACAATTCCAGATCCTTAACCCAGCGTGAGTGATCGAACCTACGTCCCAGCGCTCCCAAGACACCACCAATCCCGAGGTGCCATGGTGGGAACTCCGGTTTTCTGCTTTCTAGATGTCCATTTCCTCCATCTTTCTCTCTAACCTCCTCCCCACTCCTCTGCACCGGAGGGTGATTCTGGCAACGGTGAACGTTCTGTACCTGCAATCCCCCCACTGGGAAATGGTCACCATTCCTTTTACCACCTTGAAGTAAAAGAGCCGCCGCAAAGATATGCAACATGTCACGAGGTGGGCAAGTTCTCTCTCAATTAGTCTAAAATCCTCCCGAATCTTTAAAAATCATGCTTGCTTGTTGAGTCTGAGTGTTTAAGAGGTAATTTGTTACAGAGATGGCAGCTCCTCTGGCAGCAGGGCTGGTAAAGGAGGTGTCCTTTCCAAAGTGAGCCATTCAGAATACGATCAACCAAGGCATCTGGCTGCAGCGAGAAGGCAGTTGCTGTTCTTGTTTTCACATGAGTTTTATTTTCAAATTCCTGAGGGCACACAAGGGTGGGAACATCTTGTGGCCACCCTTTCCCCCTGGGCCGACTGCGGAGCAGCCAGACACCAGCCCCTGCCCGTGGTCACATTCCAGACAGACGTTTATAAGACAGCAATGATTAAAAGGAAATGACTCCCTCATTAAGACCCAAGACCTAATATCAGCAGGACAATTTTTCATGGAAATTATTCCTAAAACCCAACTCTACTGCAAGGCGGTTGTTACTTTCTTTTGTCCACTTCCCTTCTCCTAAGTGACTGTTTTCACTGAAGAGAGAGAGAATTTATGAAATGGCATAAATTCCACTAAGAAGAGTTTCATTTGGCTCCGGATGGGTGGAGCGGGCAGGGAACCCACCATCTCCATACAAGTAAAGATTTAGAGGCGATAGATCTTTGGAACCTCGTCACGTTATAAATCAGGACCACTGAGCCAATTTCTTTCTTTACCTTCCTGCTTTGTAAATCTCCAACACTGGCAAGGTGGCAGCCTTCAACATCAGAAAAGATCGCTGGATTTTGCTGTCATTTGGCCCTGCCTGAAGTCCCAGGATAAGCCGCTCACATCTTGCACGCAGGACAGCGTGGAAGAGAGAATATTTTACAGATGCCAGCGATGTCTAACTTCTTTGTCCTAAACAGCAGCTTAGGACTATCCCTCTCTCTCTTGAATGCCTCCTAAAAGCCTCAGCGCATTCACCAAGCACAGCCTCCCAGCGCTCCTCCCATCCCCTAAATACGCCAAAGGAGGGATTATTCAAGCGGAAAAATGATTAAGCTCCCAGGTTTATCTCCAGGCACAGGCTGTCTGAAGTGAGAGCAAGGATGCATCTCCTCCAGGGAGCAGGAGTGGTTTGAGCCCTGGTCCAGATCCGCGCCTGGAAAGGGCTCCAGTGACACACTGCGCATGTGCAAAAGCAAAGCCAGGGAGCCGGGCCTTTCCGACTCCACCCCTTCTGGGCTGTGTAGCTGGAGGTCACCCCAGTGTTCCTGGGCTCCTGGGGTGACAAACAGGGCAGCTACTGGGGTAGCTGCTGGGCACCCCCTCAACTCAGTAATCAAGATAAATAATATTTTTATGAGATATTTAAAAAAAAATCAAAACTCATGCAATAATCCATGATGAACCAACTATGGCTTTTTGGGGGGTGGGAGAGGGGAGGAGGGGAGGGCTTGCAGCATGCAGAACTTCCCCAGCAAGAGATCAAACTCGTGCCATGGCAACGATGACACCATATCCTTAACCTGCTAAGTCACCAGGGAACTCCCCAACTATGACAATTTAAAATAAACACAAGAGCAACAGGACATAGGGGGAGGAATTCCTCTGGTGGCTCAGCGGTTAACAAACTGACTAGAATCCATGAGGATGCGGGTTGGATCCCCGGCCTCGCTCAGTGGATTAAGGATCAGCCTTGCGGTGAGCTGTGGCAAATGTAGGTCGCAGAAGTGGCACAGATCTGGCATGGCTGTGGTGTAGGCTGGCAGGTACAGCTCTGATTGGACTCCTAGCCTAGGAACCTCCATATGCCATGGGTGTGGCCCTAAAAAGAAAAATAATAATAATAATAACTTAAAAAACAAAACAAAACAAAACAGGACTTAGGGGGAGATCTTAACATTTTGTGGATTAAGGTAAAATGACATTGTATAGATCCCAAAAGAAACCCAGGGCTCCCAGATGGTGCCAAGAATGGATCTGCAGGAAGTCACAGCTCGGTTTCCATCTGCAGCCTGTGAGGCCACTCCTAGCAGGGCTTCACCACCGAGCTGCTGGGATACATCCGCTCTCCCCGTCCCGGGCTTTCTGGGGAGCCTGCTCTTCCCCAGGAGCCGGTGTTGTGGTTCAGTAAAGCCAGGCACACGGGGATTTTCCCCGAACACAAGGCTAGCCTGGCAGGGGGACTGTGTTTAGACGCTCCCTGACTCACAGTTTCCTGTTTACTTCCTATCAAGGCTTGTGATAGGAAGGCTTGGTGAATTACAGCACGAAGGCCAGGTGCGGCCGGGAGGACATTCCCAAACCAGCCACAGAGAGCGGTCAAGGGCAGCGCCAAGCTGCTGGCCCAGTGCCAGCCTCATTTTCTGGCACTAAGCTCCCCTCGCTGGGGCAAACTTTTCATTCCTCTCCTCTCCGTGTGTTCCTTTGTTTCTATGCAGGAGTTGTAGAAATCACTGGCCAAAAAGTTCCTCCTGGAGCTGGAAGAACAAACACATCCTATGCATTTTCTTCATTTGCTGTGACTCCCCAGAACTTCACAGCAAGGTGTGCTCAGAGTAAAACTAAGCGTTTTGCAGAAGCACAGCCACCCCATGAGAAAACACTAGCCACCCTCAGCAATTCCTAGGGCAAGGCTGCCATCAGCTCCTGCAGGCCCTGGGCCTGCAGGCTTCTTCCGGAAGCTTCGGTATCTACCTGCCTTGCCAAGGGCACTTGGCTATGGAGGGAAATTCCTGCCTGCAAGACAAAGGGTCCATTATTCAGCAGGCTCGCTGTTCCCCAGGTATGGGGGAAGGCGCTTAGGCATTTATTCTTATCTTCATTCTATTTTGCAAAGCACAGGCTATCTTTACACAGACCTGAACCTCATTCATTTCCTACCAAGCACAAAGGAGAAATTCCATTCCTTGGCTGCCTCCTGTGCTCTTGCCTCAAGCATGAGGAGGGTTAAAAGAACACAAAGCTCTGTAATCCAGATGGAAAGCCCCAGCTTGTGTCACCTGGACACTGCCCAGGCCCTGTGTGTTCCCAGGGTGCACCACGCCCCTGCAAATGCTGTGCCTTCATTTGTAAATGGGGTGAATAGGAACTGGAGGGACTTCCCACTTCTGCCTTTTAATCAACTGCGACCTCAAAAAACAAGAGCAGATTCTCTGAGGCTTTCTTCTCTCATTTGTCAAACAAGGACCCTGAGTTATTACTCTGAGATGAAGCATACACAATTTAATGTTAAAAATTAATCAACAATGCAAAAATAATAGGGGATTTTGTTTTGGTTGCTTTTTTGTGTTTTTGTTTTGTTTTGTTTTGTTTTTAGAGCAGCCAGGACAATGTCTGCTCTGATTATCATCTGCAACTGAGGAAACAAAATCAGGATACCTCTCGATTCTCTTTTCTTCTATAAGGAAGGCATTTGTTTGGTTTTAAGAGGCAGAATTCAGCTGTCTTCTGCAGGGACAGGACCCTGAAGCCTTTTGTAGGTTGATCCTGTTCCTGTCCCCTCCTTTCCCCCAGCCCACATGTCTGCAAACCTTGAGATCGCAGGTTAAGCATTTGAAACACAAACATGATTTGCGAAAAGGTCTAAATCTTCATGGCTGATACCGTTTGTTAAAGGGCCAGGAAAACCACCAAAGCAAGATAGAAAGTGAATATTCAATACGAAAAAGCAAATGATAAGTGGCGAGGGCAGAAAGCTAGAGTCCTGCTTTTCTTTGAAGCTTGTTGAAAGGCAAGGCTATGCCAAATTCTTGCCAAGCCATTCCACCCTCTTATGAGGTGGTGGGGAGAAGAGCCCCGTGAATCTGGCTTTCATTACCAGTCGTTACCCACATTGCATCTCTTCTTCCTGGCCATTCATGTCCTTCCCCGGACTGTCAGACAGTGAAGAGGGGCTCATGCCTCACCCGTCCACAACTGTGAAACTGGGGAGGAGGTTCCCTAAGAAACGAGGCCCCTTCTGCGATCTGTCCCTCGCTATGTGCTATTCCAGGGACACAAGCAAGCTCTGCTAGTCTCTTGTTTGAGGGGTGAACCCAGCTAGCTCTGAAGGTGCCCAGCCCCAGAGACAGCGTGGACTTGCCGTTGCCTTAGGAATTAGGTCGTCGAGGCTTGATGTTCCCTCAGTGCAGTTTCTGAGTACTTGTGTTTTCACAAATCAAGACCAAGTTAACATGTGGATGCATGGGGATGTGTTCAGAAGTATAAACATATTACACACATGCAGTCATCAAGAGGCATCAGAAACCGCCTTCTGAAGCTTACCCAGAGATCTTTCTTTCGTCTGGTTGGTTGACCTCACCACCGGAAGGCTTGCTCGAGTCCGGCTGCCTCTGGAGAAAGGACTTGGAGCGTCTCCCTCGGACATGGCTTCCAAAGAGTCACCGGAGGCCTCTGACAGATGCTCAACTGGGTCGCCCAAGTTGGGAGGTTGAGGACTGTGAGACAATTTGGGGCTTCTTGTCTGCAAAAGGTATTTGAGAGGAAGTGGGAAAACAGACTATTATTAATTATGCTGATAATATTTTCAGTGCCGTCGAGGTCTGCTAATCTGGAAAAATGACACGGCGACGAGAAGTCCCTCGGAAGGACGAGATACGGAAATAAAGACCCAGTGGGTCAAAGCATCCGTTGTGAAAGTTACTGAAAAAAAAAAATTTTTTTTCCCCCGAGTATTCCATTAAGATGTTTATCACTGGACATCTACCGTGCAAATGCCATTTCAAGCAAGCAGCTGAGGACAAGCCACGTTACAGGAAAGAATGATGACGCATCAGTTCCTTTTGCCAGACAAATTCTAGCGGTTGTTATTATCACCACAGATGAAATCGTGCACGTTTACATAACCGAACATGGATGGTGCACCCACACCACAGTGAACCGAACAGAACCAATTCTTCAACCTCTTCTATCAAGACCGTTTCCAAATCCCTTTTCTTGCTAAAAGTACTAGGAGACCCCTCTTGGCAGGAGCACTGCTGGTTTATCTAGACGCCTGCGCCTTGCTACACCTCTCAGGACGCTTCCATGGAGGAAACGAGGAATAAGGTCAGCACATACCCTCCTGCGCCCCTTCAATGAGGGTTGTGGCTTTAGAGAGGTGGCTGGCCTGGGCATTCCACAGGAAACTCTCAGCTCAGATTACATGCTGATATCATGGCCAGGAAGGACACCCATCAACAGTTAACTTGTCTCTTCAATTTGGGTTGCCCCAAAGTGGTTTATTTTTTTTATAAAGTCTGCTTCTCTTACAAAGATTGGGATCTGGCTTTGGCAGTCTTTAAGAGTATTATTAGACCCAAAGCAAAAAAAAAAAACCTTAAACCACTGGCCAGCTCACCAAGTTACATACATTCATAGGGTCTTCAGTGAAGTGGCTATCTGGTTATTATGCTCAGCAGAATATCAAGCTAAGATGCCCTCATCTTTAACTTAAAAAAAAAAACCAAAAAACAAAAAAACAAAACAAAAAAAACCCCAGGAAATTACATTCAGTTTAGCAAAATAACCAAGAAATAATATTACTTGAAGCAACATGGCTACAATTACAACCTCTGCTGTCTGGTCGTCTTTGCAGCCTACGGCAGACAGGACACATTTGATGAGCTGTCATTTTCCATTGCAAAAGGTAATAATCCTTGAAGAAAATCAAAATCAAATTTCTAGGTCTTGTTCAGGGTCATCGTGGTGGGTGTATGTATAAAAATAAAGATATAAGGGCTAAAAGTTTTTTTTTTTAAACTTCCTATATACAGCCACTCAGTTCCAAATATAAACTCCTGCTCTCGATTCATGTCATTCACTTTCTCACTGCAAACTATCACCGCATATTAGCAATCTCCTCACACCGTCCCCTCCCCTCAGACGCCAGCTTGTGGCTGAGACATCATTTAGGGCAGAGAAAAGACAATGAAAATTGCTGACACTAGTGTCAGATACCCTAGGGTTTGACATATCAGGAAAAAAAAAAAATTCAAAAGGCACTTGGAGTTGGTATTCAGCACAGGGCCAGGCTCCAGGGGCTAAAGTTCTGTACGTGGTTCTTGTGCATTTAAGGTATATTTTGGGGCCAAGGATAACATGTGTGTAACAGTTGGACAAGAATTGCTAAGAGGCGGGTCCCTGTGACAGGGTTTGGGGTTTGGGGTGGGGGTGGGGGTAACTGCTGGCATTAAAAGATGTGCCGGGAGAGGAGGAGAAGCAGGGCTGAGGAGGTGCTAAGGGCTGCCCTGTGCCAGTCACCACCCATGTTCTCAGGTCTGTGCCCACTTGGGGCACACAAGAGGAGCAAGTGAGATGACTGGTGGCCTCTACAGCAGCTATTCACCCTGGGGACACTCTGAAGTCCTTCCCTGTGCTCTCATGAGCTAACAGGTACACTGTCCAGAAGCAGTTGAAGTACCAAGTGGTCTTTCTCCAGGCAGGAGGATTCCTGCAATACTCTCCAGTAACAGTGAATACATGATTTTGTCATTTGACCCGACACTGAGCCATCTTTGAAAGGGTTTGAGTCAAACAATGCCTCTTTGAGAAACTCCTCCCTGCACACATGATGCCCAAGGTCCCACATCCGGGGAGAACATAATAGACTGTTGCATCCCTGGGACCGTTCTGCTTGGCAGATCCCGCTGTCCTAGAGTAATTCTTACTAGTAACCCCCTTTTCACTCTACAGGGGAGACTGGTTTGAGCCCTGAGGTGTATGGTCACCCACTCCCAGCTTGGTCTCAGCTGATTGGACCGATCAGTCGTCACCTGATCTTGGCTGGACCAATCACTTTCTCTTCCTGGAAAGGGCGGTCTGGGACAGGGGAGCTTTTAGTCCGTGTGCGTGGAGAACTAAAAATGTGAAGTCATTTGAACCTGTGGCTGATATGGATGGGGAATGGGAAAGGGAGAGAGGAAGAGAGAGAAGAGAGTACAGAGAAAGGATGAAGCAGGTGCGTGCAGGAAAAGAGAGAGGAGAGACCGCCGTGACTCCCATGGGAGAACCTGAGAGAAAGATCAGCTGTCTTGGCCCTTGGGCGTCCCAGTTTCTGAATACGTGCACTGTAAGGTCTGGCCCATCAATTCCTCCCCATTAATTCTGGTCCTGTTCTTAAACTGGTTGGAGATGACTCTGTGTCTTACAAGCAATCCATCACTGAGAGAGACCAGTTCTCTGCCATGAGGCTCACATGTTCATAAACGTGGCTAATAACCGTGCAGAAAGTGAAGCTTTCTTGGAGCAAGCGTTCTCATCATTCTGTGTTTCACAAATTAAACATTCTTTTAAAAATGATAGGGGAGGGTACAATATAGGATTACTAAGATTTTATTTTGCAAAGTAAGGGGCATCCAAAAATGCTGACTCTATTGAAATTTCCCCCTGATGTTGTCATTATTGCCAGGAGAAAGGAAAAATATTTTAATACCAAAAAAAAAAGAAAGAAAGAAAGTAAAGAAAAAAGGGGGGGGAGGACACCCAGGCAATTCCTATTTGGCTTAATTCTACAGTCTTTATGTTGGGAGTTTTGTTCTCATTTTGGCTCGGGAGAAGCCCTTTCTCAGTCATGCATCGTCTGCAGCATGGCCTTTGAGGCCCCTGCTCTAGATTCTGAGTGGGGATCTGCCCCTACTGGGAAGATTTGGGAAGCAGAGGATGGTGGAAATGTCCTCTGAGCACATGGGCAGGACTCAAGGGTCTGGAAGGCTGGATTTCCCCTTAGAGCTTCATGGACACCTATGCCACCAGCCTGCCTCCCTTTGTTTCCATCACAACCTTCTAGAGGTGTCCATAAATCATCAGGTGACCCCCAAACCTACAAACCCAAATGGGAGGTCCTTTGGGGTCAGGCAGGAAGGGGTGGTCTGATAACCAGGCCTGACCCCATTCATCCTTTCTAGTCTTTTCTTCCTTTCTTTTTTTTTTGGGGGGGGGGCGCACCTGCAGCATATGTAAATTCCCAGGCGAGGGGTCAAATTGGAGCTGCAGCTGAGGCCTACACCACAGCCATGGCAACACCAGATCCAAGCTGCTTCTGTGACCTACACGGCAGCTTTCGGCAATGCTGGATCCTTAACCCCCTGAGCGAGGCCAGGGATCGAACCCCAATCCTCATGGACACTAGTCAGGTTCTTAACCCTCTGAGCCACAATAGAAAGTCCAAAGATGATTTTCTGTCAGCATTCTAAGAGATGCTGGGCTAACAGGCTGCATGCAGATCCTCCTTCTGCTTCATGTGTAACATGCACAGACCGGTTCTCTAGGAAGACTGTCTTCCTAATGAAGGGATGGGAGAGAGAGAAAGGAATTCACAGTCAGTGCCTACTGCACCATGACTGATATGTGGTCATCTCATTTAACCCTCTCCCGATTTCATAATACTGACTATACCAAGAAGACAAATCCTAGAAGCAACTTGCCCGAAAATTCTAGCAAGTAAAGAGTTGGGACCAAGTCCGCAGGATTTCAGAACTGACGGTCGTAAATCATTTAACCAGGAGTCTGGAGATGCTGGCTGTAGACCAGTTTGTACCCACACTTGGCCACATACAATCTCACTAAGTCATTGTCTTCTCTTCTGTAAGACTAGAGGTTGAACTAGTTGGTAGTTAGTCCTTCCATTTCATCACTCTAAGATACATAGCACACAAAGAGAAACAATCATGTCACCCAGAAAACTTGAGTTTACTGAGGTTTCCTTCAAGTGATTCTCCCTTTTGCACTTGCTCTAGAAATATGCAGCTAGCTAGCACCAGATCTAGATTTCTGCATTGATATTCTCAAGTGCATGCAACACAGGTGCACAGCATGAATTTTTAAAAGACTGCCACGAATGCGTTTTATCATCATGAACATGTATTTTTTGCTGATTAAAACCAAAGAGAAAAGAAAGTTAGAGCTGGAGGCATTGATGATGCTGTGCCATACCTATTTTTCAGACCTTTTATTAAACTCAAATTTGCAATGCTGAGGTCCAGAAAATAAAACCTGCAAATGTAGCTTATGTAACATGCTAACTGTCGGCAGCATGTCTGCTTAGCCAGGGCTTGCGTTTTGCATCAGATCACATTCTGTTTTGAAAAGAAATCTCAGCATTGCCTAAGTGAAGTTTTACTTCATTTTAATGAATTCCCCATTTCCACAGAGAATTCAGAGATAGAATAAAGCTTCATACAAATGAATTGGGAATGAACTCATTATCCTAATACCCATTAATTGGCACAGTTAACTTAATCATGACATTGAGACACTTTCACCCCATTTCTTGTGCTTGTGAAGCTTTCAACTCAAAACTCCCAGTCGAAATTCTGACGTCAACTGAAGAGAACTTTCTAGATGTTATACACGCTTGTGAAAGATACAAGGAGCAAAATACATGAAGTTAATAAACACTGGATAATCCCCAGACTTTAGTTTTCTTTGCCATCCCTGCTGCACGCTCCTCTGCCCTCAGAAGAATGAACAAATTGTCGCTTATGGAAGGTTGAGGCTTCGAAATTTGTTCACAGAGTCCTTTGTGGAACCATACTGCGGTCACTTTGCTCCCTTCTCGGCTCCTTGTTCTTTCCAAAGTCTAAGGCCTCTGCTGGGTTTGGGTCTGAGATGCGAAATCCAAGAGCTCCCATAAGGCATACCCCGCCTTCCATCCTCATACAACCCCTCCAGGAGGCCCCATCGGCTGAGAACCCATCCCCTCAGGCCAGCCACCTGCCATTGCCAGGTGAATCCCAGGCCCTGATCTCCCCATGGCTCTTTGGCTACTTCTTGCAAGTTTGGTGGCTGATGGCCAGCATAACAAAACTTGAGCCAGCATTGCGCCAAGACCATTCTTATGCTGTTGGCCAATCTGGGGACATCCCAGGCTCTAGAAAGTGACAGGCTGATGAGAGAACTGGAACACAAGCATAAAAGAGGACTGTACTTAGTTTTGTAACAATCAGGAAAGCTTTGGGTGGTGCTAAGACTTCTACAGAGGAGAAGAAATCAGCTTTTTTTTTTTTTTTTTGCAGCTCATAGAAAACTTGGGTGCAAGCCCTGAAAGGTCCCACTGGTAATACAAACACACATGATGTGTTGAGTGTTTTGTGTGCATTGGTGTGCTTTGTGGAGGTTGTCCATGGACACGTGCCAGGTTCACTGGTCACCACGAACTTCTGGGTCTTAGAACGAGAAGGACACACCTGCACACCCACAACCTCATTCTAATGCCAACTTCCAACTGTGCGTATCTGAGATCCTCCTAAGGATAGACGGAGGTTTAGCTCTGAAAAATCACTATTTTCCTTCACCAGCTTGGACAAAGGGGGTACATTTTCTCTAGGATTTATTTTGATGAATTATCCTTGATAAACTCAGTTTATACCCTGTTTCTTCAAGGGTAATATTTCAACCCCTTCCCCTCTTTCCACCAAAAGGGTACCCAGACATTTTTCATGATTTTCACCTGTGAAAACAGAAAGATGTTTGGTCTGGAGTAAAAATCAGACGATTCAGCAGTTGAACAAAGTACAACCATGTCTTTTGTGTCCCCATTTTCCTTCCCGGGGCGTAGTGCTTAATTATCAGCTCAGAAAGAGGACAGGGTCGTGAGGGTGAGTAGTCACAGCCCTACCCCCTCACCTCCCTGTCCATAGCCGGCCACAGGCATCCATGTGGTGAGGCGGGCACCTCACTGAGCTGAGCAAGCTGAGCAGGACCCCTCTGCCAACGTGCTCTCGCCATGCAAAGCTCCCTCCTGCAGATAACGAGGAACCCATGACAAGGATACTTCTCTGTCGACCAGGATGCTTCCTCATTATTTAAAGAAGCACCACATGGCACAGACACTCTCTGTATTTGTGTGTCAGATGCATCTTCTGAGATGCTATCAATTGATCTGGTCTTCAGAGTTGTCAACAACGAACAAAAAATTATGGAACATCTACCCCTATCCCCAACTTCCTGGGGACACTGCCAAGCCTCTGTGTTCTAAGATCTTCCGAGGGGGAGGGCTGCGAATGGCATCTTAATGCTACAGAGGCCACCCTAAAGTCTCCCTCCTGAGACTGGGCTCTGAGTGTAAAGGTATTTGGAAGATGAGTCTGGGGTTGCCCAACCCTGCAATGGGAGAGGAGGAAGGCTGCTCCTCAGGCAGGAAGAGAAGGGTGAGGGACTTTCCAGGTCGGGAAGAGGATGCTAATGATGATGATGTTCCTCCAATCCTGCAGACCTGGACCCCATTTTCAAGGAGTGGCCCCCGGGGGGAGGAGGGAAGTGTGGTGTGCTCTGAATGGCTTCAGGTCTGTGCCTGGGCTTGGTCTGGCAGATAGTCCTGGAAGCCCACCTGCACCAATATTTAGGAAGTCATTTGCTGAGTCCCAGAAGACCCAGAGATCTTACCCGGTTCTAATGGACTAGACATGCTCCCTAGGATTTCTTCATGACCCCAAGTGATGAGAATAAAATTGCACAAAAATTGCTGGAGCCAAGCCAGATTAATGTGATTTATATAAAGTAAGAAAAGAGATACTTCCTATACAAGAGGGTCAAGGAGCAAATCTGTACATATTCCATCTTTTTTTTTTCCCCCCCATTTTTGGCCACCCCATGGCATATAGAGTTCCTGGACCAGGGATCAGATTGATCCAACCTTAGCTGCAGCTGTGGCAACGCCAGATCCTTAACCCACTGTGCCAGGTGGGGATTGAACCCACGTCCCAGTGCTCCCAAGGTGCCGTGGATTCCATTGCACCACAGTGGGAGCTCCACGCTACATCTTTAATAGATTAAGTCTAGAAACAACTTAGGAGGCTGGTTAACAAATTACAATGGAGCCATACTGTGGAATACTACACAGTCATAATCAAGGTATTTTAACAATTCCCCCCCCCCATAATTTAAGAAATGGAACAATACACCCAAATATTAGCATTGCTTTCTTTTGCACAGTAGTATTATGAGCATTGTACTTTCTTCTTCATTTCTCCACAATGAGGATAATACTAAAGCAGAGAATTACTAGGTAAGCATAATATTTTTAAAGAGTGGATCAGGGGAAGGGCAGACTTTCTCATAAAACATCTAGTTTCTAGAAAGATTCTTGTCCACAGGGACCTGAAGATACCCACGCCATTCCTGTCTTCTCCTATGTGTTTTGTACGATAAGATTCCAGGTGAAAGGATTCATCCTCATAGGTGGCCCCTGAAGTGACAACGTAAATTCATGGGGAAAACACTGGAACAGAGACACACTTCTGCATTCACGCCATGCAAAGTTTTGCAGGAATCCAGAACTGCATGGACTCCCACTTCCAAAAAAACAAAAAAAAAACCAAAAAAAAACCAAAACGAAAAAACAGGTAAGAAAGAAAGAGCCAAAAAAAGCCATGAATGAAATCTGGGGGCACGTGATCATGCACTTCACCTTTTAAGGAGATAGACTCTCCCATCCAGAGATCTGACATCACTGCAGGAACTTCATGGTAGGGCTCTTAAAATCTGACTCCAGGTCAATTTGGAAGGTCAGCAATTTGCTGCGATCTCTTGGATATTTTCTACTTCTCAACCCCTGTATAATGTGTAGATGATGTGATTCTTTTTATTTTTTTTCCTTGAAGGGGTTTGGCTGTGTATGGAGAAGCAGTCAAAGTGGACTGACCCACAGACAAGATGTAGCTTCTTCCAATTCCAGGAGTTTTTTGACGTCAGCCTGCCACCTGCCTGCCTGGTGTCCTTCCTACCTAGAACATGGCATGGACTCACTTCTGAAATAACACCTTGAATTGGCTGCTCTCTGACTTCCCTTCAAAACCAGAAAGAGAGAAATCCTATTTAAGGCCTGGCTCGCCATTCATCTCTATTCAGCATCCTTATCCTTCCATCAAGTTAGAAAGTTATACCATCAGCAAGTTCCAAATCTGGATCTCGTTAACTCAGCCCCTCACCCCTTGCAGACACCCGTTCCTGAGATTATTATTGAGTGTTGTGCTTTCCTCTTGAAGGAGTTGATGCAAAATAAAAAGCCGGATGAAAAATACTGTTTTCCTGTTGCCCCCAACTGTCATGTCAATGGATGTCCCTTTTCTGAAGGCATGAGCAAACAACATTTCTTTTAAAATTTAAAACCAGGAAAATAATTTTGCCTCATGAAGGAGTAATAAGTATTACTTTGTCCTTTAGTAAGTATTACTTTGGGGAGTTCCAGTTGAGGCTCAGTGGGTTAAGAACCCAACATAGGGTCCGTTAGGATGTGAGTTTGATCCCTGGCCTTGCTCAGTGGGTTAAGGATCCGGTGTTGCCACAAGTTGTGGTGTAGGTTGCAGATGTGGCTCAGCTTTGGTGTTGCTGTGGCTGTGGTGTAGGCCTGCAGCTACAGCTAGCTTCAATTCGACCCCTAGCCTGGGAACTTCTATGCTACGGGTATGGCCATTAAAAAAAAGTATTACTTTGTCGTGGACATGAAATATAGCATCGGAAAGGCTGAGGCTAAATCTAATGTTTGAGCCAGTCATAGTTGGTTATATCCATAAATTTGTCTTCTCCTATGAGGTTTTGCTTTTTGATTTTCAGTTTATCCACCTGAGAGTAGATGTCTCTTTATTGCAAGCTGCTTTAAACCACTCCATAGGTCTCCCTCCCTCTCCCTCCTCTCTTTTTTGGGGCTGCACCTGCAGCATACAAAAGTTCCTGGGCCAGGGATTGAACTCATGCCACAGCAGCAACCTGAGCTACAGCTGTGACAATGCCAGGTCCTTAACCTGCTGAGCCACCAGGGAACTCCTCGCTCTCTTTACTTTTGAAACAAGAGGGTGTGTATTATAAACAAACAGTTTCTGTGGCTTTGGCTCCCACAGTCCCCAGTGGCAGATACCTAGGCAAGGCAGCAGATGCCTTTGCAATTCAGAGAGCCTGGAATGCACTTAAAAGGTTTCAGGATAAAAGGTGTCTGCATGAGGGCTGCTGTTATTACAGTGATGAAAGGAAAGGGACCTGCTTGCAGGCTTTGAAATTTCAAGTAAAATAGAGCCAGCCGAATATATAGTGCTAAAGACGCACTTAGAAGGCCTCCTTACAAAAGCCATTATTAAGCTCATTCCTGCAGCTCAGACCTCAGTTTGGAGGGGATCTGGGAACCCAGGCCCAGGGGTGATGCCCCTGGAGCTGAACTACATTGTCGTGAAACCACAGAGGCCTTCCTTGATGGCAGAGCCCCCTTCCTCAGTCTGTCCTGGGAGATGCGACAATGTCATCGCTGTCCCCATAGTGAAGAAGGCCACAGGGAGCTGGATCAGAGGGGACACCCTGGTGCCTGAGTCCACCAAGCCTTCAATACGGGGGGCCTGACCCTCTCCAGACCCCTTGGGAGGAGAGGCTGCTGTTATTTCCAGACTTTCATTTCTAACCATGCACAGCCAGTCATCACCACCAATGGCTCTCCCAACTTCCCTGGAAGGATATTCAAATGAAAAAAAAACACCTTGTGAAAATTCTTTTTTTTCTTCTTCTTCTTTTTTTTTTTTTTTTCCCCTTTCTCTTTCTAAGGCCACACCTGCAGCACAAGGAGTTCTCAGGCTAGGGGCTGGATTGGAGCTGCAGCTACTGGGCTACACCACAGCCACAGCAATGCCAGATCTGAGCCGTGTCTGTGACCTACACCACAGCTCATGGCAACGCTGGATCCTTAATCCACTGAGGGAGGCCAGGGATCAAACCCACATCTTCATGGATGCTAGTCAGATTCTCAACCCACTGAGCCAAACGGGAACTCCCTCATTGCGAAAATTCTGATGAGCTTTTCAGACCAAGGGTTCTTTTTCCCTCTGGTTCTGCTACAGGAAAGAGGACCAGGGTTTGGGGAGATGGAAGGAAAACAAGATTTAGAATGAGGGGACTTTATGCTTTTTATGACCCTGTTCTTGCAGAATGTAGGCTCCCATCCTGCCAGGTGCGGGCAGTCGGCCCCAGAGGAAAGCTCTTTGAACCTTAATTCTCACTTTTACAAAAGAACCAGAGCATCTCTTTGATATGACTATGGTGAGAAGTAACTGGAAAAAATGCACAGGAATTTGTCAGCTATAAGTGATGGACAGCTCAATTCTCTCCAGGAGGGTTCTAGATAGCCTGGCTCCCGACTCTACTCAGGAAACCCCATGGTTTGTGGGGTTCTATGTGAGATGAAAGGGTACAAACAACCTCTTACTGCCACCACTTTGCCTGAAGTCAGTAAATATAATTACTTTCCACTTCAAAATAAAGATTCTGACATCCTCAGAGGCTCTGGAGTCACTTCTTGATCAAGGAGATGGAAGAACTTCTTTAATTTCCAACCCTGATCTTCACCCATGCCTTCTCCAAAAACGCAGCTGTCAGTGTAACTTGTGTTTTCTTTTAAGTGCTTAAAACAAAAACAAAAACAAAAACAAAAACAGTGGAGGAGTTTCCGGTGTGGTGCAGCGGAAAAGAATCCAACTAGGAACCATGAGGTTGTGGGTTCGATCCCTGGCCTCTCTCAGTGGGTTAAGGATCCGGCATTGCCGTGAGCTGTGGTGTAGGTCGCAGACACGGCTCGGATCTGACATTGCGGTGGCTGTGGTGTAGGCTGGCGGCTATAGCTCCACCTGGACCTCTAGCCTGGGAACCTCCATATGCCATGGGTATGGCCCTAAAGAGCAAAAAAAAAAAAAAAAAAAAAAAAAGTTGAAAAAAAAATCTCATATATCCCATTATTTGCTGATACATCAAAAAACAAAAGTCAGCCTCGAGAATTTATTTATTTCTGGCTTTAAGAAGAAAAAGGATAGTGAGGGAGACTCCAAACTGCAGAAAATCCCACATCACAACCTCAAACCTCGGTTCTGGAAGTGGAAGGAGCAGTTAATGGCAGCGTGTAAAGCTGTCAGGAAGAGCTCACAGTGGCTTCTTTTCCCTTTTCTCCCTTTCTATTCGGTGCACATTACATGTGCCAGGAAATCACAGGGATGTCTCTATTCTGCATGAATTACAGAAATGTGAGAACAATTAAGAACCTGGGGAAAAAAGTAATAGGAACTCCCCCTTCAGAACCGAGTGGGCTCACAATGCTCTGTAGCACATAGAACTTCGATGTGTATTTCTTTGGGCAGCAACTTTCTCTCTTTTGGCCACGCCTATGGCATGAGAAGTTCCTGGGCTAGGGATCGAACCCAGACCCTAGCAGTGACAATGCTGGGTCCTTAACCCACTGAGCCATCTGGGAACTCCCGGGCAGAAACATTTTAATTTGAGCTTGTGACCCTTAAAAAAAATCAAAGAGACTGATAATTAAGAAAAGGAAGGTGAACAGGTCACTGAGGATGACGAAATGGGCAGGAGGTCGTGTGTGCACAGCAGGTGGACCACCGGATGCTTCAGAGTAAAGACCAACTGGTTCTCAGCTGGGCAAGCTCGGGAGGTAACAGAGAAACAGGCCATGCATTGGGGGGGGACAAACGGGATGCACGTGGCCATGTGCCAAAGGGTCGGCTGGCACAGGAATCCAATACTAAGCCAGGGAACTCTTCCATTTTAACACTGTAAGCTGACCTATTATGAAACTTTTAGAGGACACTGAGGCTTAAGGGGAAATCAGCAATATGTTGAAACTGACTCTGCGCCCGGACTGCCTAGCATCCCAAATCTGTAACTTACTGGCTCTGTGGCCTTGGGCAAGTTACTTTACCTCTCTGTGCCTCAGTTTCCTCATTTATAAAATGGAGGCCTTCAGATGCAACCCCACAGCGTTGCTCTGCGAGGTTAATGCTTGTGAGGCACGAGCAGAACAGAGCCTAGGAAGTTCTATATAAATACGTCTGTTCCTGTCGTCTTTGTTATAAAGATGGATGTCAGTGAAGTGGTCTGGACCCCGCCCCATTGGATGTTTCCGAGCCACGTGAAGGGAGGTCCCAGAGCTTGGAGGTTGTGAGAGTGACAGGTTTTTGTTTAACGCCCGCCACCATCCTGCCAAGTGAGCCGCCGAGGCCAGAGCCCACTTTTCAGGGGATTGTGCAGAGCTCTTTGAATGGCTGTTGCGTTACTGCTGATCCCACCACTCAATGTGCAGAAAAGGAAATGAAATATTTTGAAGCAGGCATGCAGTTAGTGTTCCTTTTTAACATTAACTCACGATTAAAAAAAAAAAAAAATGCACGCGTCTGGGATTGCTGCAAGCATTGGGCTCTGAGAGGTTTAAACCAGGGCTCGGGATAGACTGGGAAGGGACGGGCTGACACTGATTAGAATGCCACACGCAGCTGAGTGAAGAGGCACGCGGCGAGGTGCGACCCAGTGCAGAGAAGAAAAAGGGAAAGTACTAACTCGCTGAGATGATGCAATTTTCATCAAGTACCTTTGAATGTCAAGTTCTGCCTGAAGAGAGATCAGCATGCACTGCAAAGCCTGTGTATCAGGAGAAAAAAAGAGAGAAAAATAGAAAAGAGAAAGGGTGAAAACAGGAACAGAAAAAAGAAACGCAGCCCCAAAGGGATCGTCCATTCACTCACACTGAAAGTGGAGCACAGTGAACCCCTCACCCCCGACCAAGAAAGAAAGAAGGCGGGCAGTTCCATCCTCAGGATTTAGAGAAGCACGCTGGAAGCAAACTCAGACTGGAAATGAGTCCCCCCCGCCAATGTCTTACCAGAGGCCCATCGAAATTCACCTTGTCATTTGAGAATATGTCACACTGAGCTGTTGTCCCTAAAGTTGCCCCAAGGCTACAGGAGAGGGACCAGAACCAGAAGGAAACTGCTCCCTCAGACAGAATGCAGTCTGCGGGCAAGCCCCGGCCTGCCATCTGGATTGGCACTGGCCACTGGGCTGCTCTATGAAGCCATGAGTGCAGGGCTCTGCCTATGCTCTGCCTCGTAGGATGACCAGACTTTCTCAGGAGTAGATCTGATGTGAATATTTACAGGCGCAGAAGATCGGAAGTATAGCTCAGGGAACAAATTCTGACATCTAAACCTGGTTGATCTTAGAGATTGCTTTCAATGGACTATGCTACTGAACCAATATTTTAACTATTTCAATATTTATTGAGTCACTGACTCATTTTTGGACAACTTAATTTTTTTTTGTCCTGGCTGCACCTGTGGCATATAGAGGTTTCCAGGCCAGGGATCAAATCCCAGCTGCAGCTGTGACCTAAACCATAGCTGCAGCAATGCCAGATCCTTAGCCCACTGTGCCACAGAAGGAACTCCTGGACAACTTAATATTTTAAAAAACCATGGAGGGAAGACGTGTTTCAAAAAATGAAAACTTGGAGTTCCCATCGTGGCTCAGTGGTTAACGAATCCGACTAGAAACCATGAGGTTGCGGGTTCGATCCCTGGCCTTGCTCAGTGGGTTGGGGATCCGGCATTGCAGTGAGCTGTGGTGTAGGGTGCAGACGCAGCTCGGATCCCGTGTTTCTGTGGCTCTGGCGTAGGCCGGCAACTACAGCTCCAATTTGGCCCCTAGCCTGGGAATCTCCATATGCCACAGGAGCAGCCCCAGAAAAGGCAAAAAGACAAAAAAAAAAAGAAAAGAAAACTTCATGATTCTTGTGCAAGTAGAATGACTTACTCTTGTATCCAAAATCAGCCTTGAGAATGAAAAGCAGGGTTTCACAGAGGTACCTGTACAACCACATTCACAGTGGCACTACTGCCATTGTAATAACTGTAGCCAAGAGGCAGAAACAACCCAAATATCCATCAACAATAAACAAAATGTAGTGAATGCACGTAATGAAGACACTCAGCCTTAAAGAAGAATCCTGCCACATGGTACAAGATTGATTAACCTTTAGAACATTATACAAAGTGAAATAAGCTAGTCACAAAAAGACAACTACTCCATGGTCCACTTATGTCAGGTACGTAGTCCATTCACAGAGATAGAAAGTTGGACGGTCACCAGGGGCAGGGGGAGGTGAACAGGCAGCTGTTGTTTAGTGCATGAAATTCACTAAATTATTATTTTCTTTCAGGGCTGCACCCATAGCATATGGAAATTCCCAGGCTGAGGGGCAAATCGGAGCTATAGCTACAGGCTTATACCACAGCCACAGCAGCACGGGATCCGAGCTGCATCTGCGAGCTACACTGCAGCTTGCTGCAATGGGGGATCCTTAACCCACTGAGGGAGGCCAGGGATTGAACCCATATTCTCACAGGTACTAGTCAGATTTGTTACCACTGAGCCACAGTGGGAACTCCAGGTGCATGCAGAGTATGATTTAGCAAAATGAAAAAAGTTCTGGAGACTGCTTCTATAACAGTGTAAATGTATGTAACACTACAGACCTGTATACTTCAACATGGCCAAGGTGGTGAATTATATGTCACGTGCATTTTCCCCCAATTAAAAGGAAAAAAAAAGAGGAAAAAAAAATCAGCCAATGTCACGGTTTGGCAGCTCACTTCATAACTTACTGCACATCCTTACAGATATGCCCATATGGATAATCATCCCATGTGGAGCCTGTAACTACCATCGTAATTGAATTATCCACCATTTAGGTCACCATCATAGACTTAGCTATAGAGAGGTATCATGTGTGTATTTCCTTTACTGCTGAATAATCTTGTATTATTTAGAACCTATTCTTACACATGTCAGATACAAATCCCCATGAGAACAAGAACACTTGACTACAGAGGTCAAGTTCCAAAAGTCCAAAAGCCAGGTCTCCAGACAGGGACTGCACTACAATATTCTACCCAGAATGCACTTAGGGGTTAAAAAAAGAGGAAAAGACCTCGAAGGGACTTTCGAGAGAAAAGGGGAGTGACACCATTAGAAGAACCATTAGCTAGACTGACCTCATAAAAGCCCTTTTCCAGGTGAATATATTCTCACCCGAACAATGAGGATGGCTGTAGGGCTGCCGATTCTCCAGCTCCCAAGTTTATAGGCTTCATCAAAAACAAAAGGCAGACCACAAATTCTAACACCCTGCAGACTCATGATAAATAAAAGTGCAAGATGCAAACAGGATGATAGATTGAAAGAGCTTCTGAGGACAGACAAGCGGGAAAAGGGCACAGAAGGTTACAGAGTTTCCCTCTCAAGGAGATGGGGGATAAAATGGGCTGAGGGCAGAGGGCAGAGGGCAGGGAGGGCGCAGCCCTGCACAGAGGTGGCAGATAAAGGGAGGGCTGGAGGAGAACAGCGCCCTCATGATGAGGCTGTCTGGGGCGGGTAGGTGGGCAGAGACCCCCAACCCCTCTCTGCCAGGCGACTCTCAGCAGAGGGACCTACAACAAGAAGAAAAACCCTGGACAAGAAGGGACAAAGACAGTGACTAAAGCAGATACGTCAGGTGAGAATCACCTGGAATTCAAGGAAGAAGGGGCAAGATAAACACAGAACCGCCCGAAGGCTCCATGCTTGGAGCCGGCTCAGGTCTGGTTGGAGCTCTCTTGCCTTTGCTGACTGAGATCAAGGAAATGCAGAAGCTGGGCTTCCCAACATGGTGCAATGGGATGGGCAGCGTCTTAGGAGCAATGGGACGTGAGTTCAATTCCACAGCCCAGTACAGTGCATTAAGGATCTGGTGTTGCCACAGCTACAGAGTAGCTTGCAACTGTATCTTGGATCTGATTCCTGGCCTGGGAATTCCATATGCTGAGGGGCGGCCAAAAAAGAAAAAGGAAAAAAAAAAAAAAAAAAAGGAAACACAGAAGCTGAAGAGTGTCCCTGCGTCAGGGCAGGTAAGATGCATGGGTGCTAGACAGCCCATCACAGAAGAAGCAGCGGCTGCGGCAGAGAAAGGGCCCTGGGGCTGGAGGCCACAGGAAGGTCGGTCTCTACATGGACCTACATTTTCTCAGGATTACCAAATGAAACTCACAGGAAACTTGTTCACTTCTCTCCAGGCTCCATCTGTGTGGAAAATGTTTTGAGCCCTACAGGTTTTGAGCCTGACAGTAAGAATGCAGAGAAAGGAAAGCGGATTTTATTAGGCCACTCACACACTCCAGTGAAATCAAGTGTGGAGAACTTCGAAGCCTGATTTATGGATGTGACTATAAACTAGAAAATTGTTCCTAAAAAAGAAAAAAAAAAAAAAGTCGGGTGGGAAAAGAGCCGAAGGTCTGTGAGTCACTTCAGAGAATTATGATCGTCAAGTACATGATCTGTATAACGAGGTTACATCACGATGAAGGGAAACGTAAGTGGAAAAACCACAGCTCACCAGCACAAGGAAACAGCTGGAACGGCAAAGTTAATAATGCTGTAAAAATTAAACAGAAAGACACTCTGATTACCTCAAAGACTCCTAATAAGTCCAGCAGCTTTTTTTTTTTTTTTTTTTTTTTTAGGGCCATACCTGAGGCTGTGGATGTCCCTGGGCTAGGGGTCGAATCGGAGCTGCAGCTACTGGCCTACACCACAGCCACAGCAATGTGAAGTCCGAGCCACATCGGTGACCTACGCTTCAGCTCGCAGCAACACCAGATCCTTAACCCACTGAGCAAGGCCAGGGATCGAACCTGCATCCTCATGGATACTAGTCAGGTTCATTACCATTGAGCCACAAGGGTCACTCCCCAGTGGCTATCCTAAGAGGAAACTACAGATGTTACTGTTTTACTGAATGGTACTTGGGATCTCTTTGAAAGGCTAAGCGTGGCTGGAAGACAAAGGCGTTCAACAGTTTCTTTCCTAATAAAGACAATGCTGGTGAGCCAGCGAGCAGCTGATGGGGAGTAACAAACCCGGGGACCTGACTGATGCCCAGGAGTGGCAGAGAAAATCAAGAAGGACCAACAAACATACAGATTCATACCAGTGAATGATGAGGGACACTGATTTTCTTTCTTTTGCTGTGTCTCTGAGTTTTCTATACAAAAGAGAGTTAGATAATAACATAAAAAGAGTATGGTTAAGGTGACACAAGTGAAATGTAGATCTCTAGAGAGCAACAACGAGAGAGAAACTGCAAAAAAGTGTTGGAGAGGGTCAGATTTTTTAAACACAAAAAGATCTGGCTTTGTTCAGCAATCGGGAATTTTCTTTTTCTTTTCTTTCTTTTTATTTTAGGGCCACATAGTGGCAAATGGAGGTTCCCAGGCTAACAGCCGAGGCAAGGCCAGATGCAAGCTGTGTCTGCCACCTAGACTACAGTTCATGGCAACGCTGGATCCTTAACCCACTGAGAGAGGCCAGGGATCAACCCCCTGTTCTCATGGATACTAGTTGGGTTCGTTAACCACTGGGCCACAACGGGATCGCCAAGCAATTGGGAATTTTCCGATGACAGTTTACCTTTAGTTAACTTTTGACTCTTGGGGAGCAGTTTACCCGTTGGAAGACTAACTATGGCTAAAGAAAATGCATTCAGGGAAAAAATAATAAGATCTAGTGAAAGCACATCTATGTTAGGGGCTCCCTAGAGCTTGTCACAATAATCACCGAGGTGTCCACCACATCTTCTGACTCAGAGACCTAATTGCCAGAGCCTTCACTCAGATTTTTATTCATGTGTCTAAATTTACAGAAGCTTGTTTCCTCTTCCTCCTCTCTTACTGTCAACTGTCTTGTTCTTTGCTTTACAAATGGAGAATTATCAGTGTTGGTTTCCACTAAGGTCACGATTCAAGCCACGCACAGTGCTATTTTTCTCAATTTCTAGAAGTCTACTACTTACTGTCTTCCTGCTTCTGAAGTCACGTGGTAATGATTTAACTTCCTTAAGCCTGACTTTCCTTATCTGTAAGTGGGGATATTAATAGTATTTACTGTGTTTGGTTGTTGTGAGGATAAATTGAGATTGAGGAATGCAGGGCACGGTACACAATTCTTGGCACAGACCAAGAGTGAAAATGGTAGGGACTTGAAGCCTTTTAAAAAAACATATTGCATTATCAAAAAGATGCTTTACTTTAACATATAAGCAGGCAATACCCTTAATTTAAAAAAAAAAAAATTTTTTTGTCTTTTGTCCTTTTTAGAGCTGCACCTGCAGCATATGGAGGTTCACAGGCTAGGGGCTGAATTGGAGCTGTTGCTGCTGGCCTATGCCACAGCCTCAGCAATGCCAGATCCAAGCCGCGTCTGGGACCTACACCACAGATCATGGCAACGCCGGATCCTTAACCCACTGAGCAAGGCCAGGGATGGAACCTGCATCCTCATGGATCCTAGTCAGATTTGTTTCCGCTGAGCCATGATGGGGACTTGCAAAAAAAATTAAAATTTTTTTTTTTTTTTTTTTAAATAAGAGACCTGGAATTTGGCATCTAATGATTTGTTCTTGATGTTCTGATTTGTTTCTACCTTGAAAAGGCTTAGCGTTAAATATGAGTTGCATAGATATAGATGACTTTAAAACAAAAGGAGAAAATATATTTTATTCATTTGAGAATCTTAAAAATGCAGAGAGCAAAAAGATTATATCTAAAGGAATTGCCTCTGTCACTTGTAATCTCGTTTTGTTTTCTCATGTTGATTAGTGTCAGTTGTACCACGAGGGGGCGCCTTGAACTTAGCAAGTACAAAAACACAGTCGCTAGCACGACAGAAGGAAGCAGTTGAAATCCCCAATTCAGGAGGAAACAAGACACACTCCACATGGACTGCTTTGAGTCAGTCTTCGCCCTCTTCAATATCTCTCACAGGGCCCCTTGTACAAACTCACTTTGGCTTCAAAGTGTAACCAGTGTTTGAAAAAACCACCACTCCTATAGTTAATACCAGTGACAGAAGGGAAAGTGAATGATTTAAAATTAGTAGCCACTGTGACACACAACTAAAGAACCCAATAAAAGCAAATGCTGGGGAAACCGTCTTAGAAATAATTTTATCCTGAAGACACAGTGATCTCTGGATCCCAAAGCAATTATGAGTTATTTGGAGTTAAAAAAATAAAAAAGTTAGTTGAGAAACCTAATTGTAATATAATTCCTTTTCTTTTCTTTTCTTTTTTTTTTTTTTTTTTGCTTTTTAGGGCGGCTCCTGAGGCACATGGAAGTTCCCACGCTAGGGGTCTAATCGGAGCTACAGCTGCCAGCCTACGCCACAGCCACAGCAACACTGTGTGACCTACACCACAGCTCACAGCAATGCCAGATCTCTGACCCACTGAGCGAGGCCAGGGATCGAACCCACATCCTCATGGATACTAGTCAGATTTGTTTCTGCTGTGCCACAACGGGAACTCCCTAATTCCTTTTCTAAAATGTTTAAAATATTAAAGGTAGAATAAAATTAGGTGGACTTGTGGACTGTAAGTCATGCTAAGATTTATAATTGATATAACAATGATATTGACCCCTGAACTTGAGCAGTTAGACACACCACCACTGCCAGACCCTTACCCCCATGTAGTTGAAAATCTGTGTGTAACTTTTGACTCCCCAAAACTTAACTACGAATAGCCTGTTGTTGACCAGAGCTTTACTGATAACATAAACAGCTGATTAACACATATTTTGTATGTTATATATACATCAGTATAAACTTTATGCATTCATGACATACCTTTTTCTATATATATATATATTTTTTTGTCTTTTTAGGGCCACACCCCTTGTATATGGAAGTTCCTAGGCTGGGGTCAAATTGGAGCTGCAGCTTCCAGCCTACACCACAGCCACAGCAGCGCGGGATCCAAGCTGCACCTGAGACCCGCACTGTAGTTTGCAGCCACACAGGATCCTTTAACCCACTGAGTGAGGCCAGGGATCGGGCTGGCATCCTCCTGGATACTGGTCGGATTCTTAACCAGCTAAGCCACAGTGGTTAAGGATAAAAAGTAATCAAAAAATTATCCTCTTAATGTTTTGCTATTTCTAGGCTCTGTGGTTCTTCTGCAAATTTAAGAAAAATTATTGCAAATCTCCTAAAAATGTCCAATATATCAATTGAAAAAAATCCACGTATAAGTGGACCCATGAAGTTCAAACCTGTACTGTTCAAGGGTCAACCATAATCTTAAAATATAGGATGAAGTCTGAGGACTCTGAAGGATAAACAAAAAAGGCTGCAACATGTAACATAAAGAGTTCAGGGTAGAAATCTTAAGAATTTCTAATCAAGTAAGAATCCTAAGAAATCTTAAGAACTTCTAATTAACTAAGAATCCCAACAAATCTTAAGAATTTCTAATTAACTAAGACGCTGAAGTCATTCTGTCGTGAATTTAGGACAGTAATGGGAATGCAACTTTTGGAAAGAAAACTGGGCATGAGCCTCAATTTCAGCATTTAATATCTGTGAGAACTTGGGCACGCTGCCTCGGGCCGTGTTTCTTGGAAAAGCTGCCTTCTCTGGTCATGTGCAGTTTCTTCATCCATAAGATAGTGGAAATAGGCTTATCTTACATTTGCTGTATGAAATAAGATAACTTAGGAAAAATGCTAATGCCAGTGCCTAAGCTACAATAAGGCAGCACCTGGCTTAATAAGAGCCTGATAAATACAAGATCGCCGCTGCTCCTGTGCAGTATGTGGCCGAGGGAAGCGTCTGAACCTCTCCATGTTTGTGTTCTCAGGAGTCCAATGGTGGGAAGGAGTCTGATTTAAAACCAAAACCCAAACCAAATCAACTTAGAATATGCACGCGCACCATGGAATGCCATTCTTCAAAGGAGTAGGTTTGCAAGGTCACACAACTATTTCTATGACTTTGCCATTGTCTGCAAAACACAGAGTATGAAGTAAGCAAGCAAACTTGCCACATGCAGGGCGGACATTCAGCCAGTGCTCCCTGTCTGTAGCTGCACTATCATGGTTTGTGGCCATGGTTCCTATTGGGCAGCCTGGGCTATAGCTACTATGATTTATTATTATTTTTTGGCCACAACAGTGGCATGCAGAAGTTCCCAGGACAGGGATTGAACCCCTTGAGGCACAGCAGGAATCAGAGCCACAGCAATGACAATACCAGATCCTTAATCCGCTGAGCCACCAGGGAGCTCCAACTGCGAAATATTCAAATATCGATCCCAGTCATTCGTCTTCAGTTGGGCGTCTCAGTCTCCACCCTTCCTACATTCTACAGTATGGGGGTGACACAATAGATCTGTGAGAGATTTGAAAGAGTCAAGTATCATGCAAATAAAAGGTGGCAACAGGATAACAAAGGCTTCGGGGAGCTATTTGTAAGACTGACTGGGTCTCAGGAACAGACCTCTGAGTTCCTTCCTAATCCTCCACCTTCCCACATAGCAAAGAGGGAAACAGAAGTGAGCTGGTTTAGAAATCTGCCTGCCAGGTGACATACAGTGTTTGGGAAGACTTAACCTGTCATCTCCACCAAGGTGACAGATATTTATTCTCCAAGCAGGTGCCGTCCATGGCCATCAGGTTCATGAGCTCCT
The DNA here is from genome assembly GCF_016906955.1 of Phacochoerus africanus. Lineage (NCBI taxonomy): Eukaryota > Metazoa > Chordata > Mammalia > Artiodactyla > Suidae > Phacochoerus > Phacochoerus africanus. Next base: position 56,198,201 of record NC_062555.1, read on the forward strand.
TGAGAACTCTGCTGACTTTTCCTCCAGTGTTTTATTTATTTATTTATTTTTTCATCTTTTTTGGGGGGGCCATACCTGCGGCATATGGAGCTAAGGGTCAAACTGGAGCTGTAGCTGCCGGCCTAGGCCACAGCCACAGAAACATGGGATCCGAGCTGCATCTTCCACCTACACCATAACTCACGGCAACTCTGGATCCTTGACCCACTGAGCAAGGCCAGGAATCGAACCTGCATTCTCATGGATGCTAGTCAGATTTGTTTCCACTGAGCCACGATGGGAACTCCTCTTCTAATGTTTTTAACGCGACTGGATACACTACGTATTTTACTTGCGTGACAGTTTCTTATCTGTCTTTCCAGCCCCCTACGTATGCATGCACGCACGCACGCACGGATGTCACCTGCAAGAAGGCAGGGGACCTCCCGGGTTCCATTTCTCTTGTAGAATGAAGGGATGAAAGGCTGGAGGAGGTGGTGGTCTCTAGGAACCTTGGCTTCCTGCAGCTTGCTTGATCCGAGAGCTTCTTTCTTGACCATACCCGACCTCGTGGGGTCTGAGGAGTTGAGACGTGTCCCCCAGACAGCTGTGCCTCCACCCCCATGGCCCCTCAGCAGGCTGGCAAGCTCTCCATCCAGAGCATTCCGATCCATCACCCCAACTCCCCCATGCTTTTCTGCTCCTTGGCTGCTCTCACACCTTCTCGAAAGGAGGAAAATCTCCGTCGGATATGGAATTTCTGTTTGGCAGGGTTTCTCTTCCATTTTCACCAAAACCCTCCTCCCTTGGAACGCTAAACTCGAACAAAAATACTCCAGACCCCTCAAGAAGAAAAAAAGAGCTTCCAAACCGGAGGTTTCTATTTTGCCCTCATTATACAAAGGCTTTGCAATACATTCCATCCAGGTTAGGGGCCTGTCTGGTAAGAAGCTGCTGCAAAAGAATTCAGCTTCACACTGTGATCTGACTGGGCCTTGCTTTGGGAGGAGCTTTCTCATGCTGAAGGCAAGAATTTTCATAGGGAGGGGAGATGTAAGAATTTGATTTTTTTCTTTTTTTCTTTTTAGGGCCGCATCTGCAGCATATGGAAGTGCCCAGGTAGGGGTCGAATTGGAAGTGCAGCTGCCAGCCACAGCCACAGCCACAGCCACAGCAACACAGCATCCAAGCCTCGCCTGTGACCTACACCACAGCTCATGGCAGTGCTGGATCCTTAACCCATTGAGTGAGGCTATGGACCGAACCTGTGTCCTCATAGATACTAGTCGAGTTCTTTGCTGTTAAGCCATGATTGGAACTCCAAGAATTTGATTTTGAGAGGGCAGGAGGTGGGATAAAACATGAGGGCATTCATGGAAGCCTGTTGGGAATGCATGTCTCTCTCATTTTTCTTTTTACTTTTTAGGGCCGTACCCGTGACGTAAGGAGGTTCTGGGCTAGGGACCTAATGTCTCAGCCACAGCCACACCTGATCCGAGCAGCGCCTGTGAACTGCGCCACCGCTTGTGTCAATGCCAGATCCTTAACCCACTGAGAGGGGCCAGGGATCGAACCTGCATCCTCACAGGGTTGGGTTCTTAACCTGCCGAGCCACAACAGGAACTCTGGGAAGGCATTTCTGATCCCCGTTCTCTCTCACAGAAAACGGACACAGAGCCTGGAGTCACGCAGATCCCCAGGCTTGCCTGAGGTGGGGTGCCTCACTCATCCCCAGGCGCTGGCGCCCAGACCAGCCGCAGGACACCTCCCAGTGTTTCGTCTTCCTTCGACTAAAACGAGCAAGGCTGGTCTCTTCACACGTCTATGCTGGAAGCTTCCATGGCAGGGATATCAAAGCGGGTCCTGTGCACTCCGTGAGAGAAGGGCAGGGCTCAGCGGTCCAGAAAGCAGGGGCTGAGAGTAGGAGACCCCCACTCAGCATCACGGAGACCTGTGCCCGGTCCTCACTTTCTCCATGAGTGAGACAAAGAGCTGCCATCAACCTCTAGGGCAAGTCTTAGCGCTGGAGAGCCCTGGACACAGCTGCCTCCCAACACCCCTGGTGGCACCAGAGGGCTCCCCTCACACAGTCATTACCAAGGAAGGCTTGGCACGTAGAGCCAGAGGTGCACGTATCTTGCCTCCAAAGCAACATGTGTAGGTGGGAAGAACCCAAAGTCAGAAGGTCCTGGGTTCAAGACCTGGGTTCTGCACCCATTAACTATTTTACTTTGAAAGAATTACTTAGCTGACATTAGGTTTTGTATGGGGGCAATCAAACTGCTGAGTCTCACTTTCTTCTTCTTCTAAATTTTTAGGCCCGATGGAAGTTCCCGGGCTCAGGGTCAAATCAGAGCTGCAGCTGCCGGCCTGCACCACAGTCACAGCAACGCTGGATTCAAGCTGCATCTGAGACCTACACTGAAGCTCGAAACAACGCTGGATCCTTAACCCACTGAGCAAGACCAGGGATCGAACCTGCATCCTCATGGACACTATGTTGGGTTTTTTCTTTTTCTTTTTTTTTTTAAGGGCTGCACCTGCAGCATGTGGAAGTTCCCAGACTAGGGGTCTAATTGGAGCTGTAGTCACCAGCCTATGCCACAGCCACAGCCATGCCGGATCTGAGCCACACCTATGACCTACACCACAGCTCATGACAAAGCAGATCTTTTAACCCACAGACCAGGGCCAGGGATCGAACCCACATCCTCATGGATACGAGTCGGGTTTGTTACTGGTGAACTCCTATGTTGGGTTCTTAACCAACAGGAACTCCGAGTCTCACTTTCCACATCTGCAAAATGGCAACAGCCATCCTGCCTACCTTGAAAAGTCACCGAGACACAAATGAGGTAAATCAGAGAAAAGTACTGCTAAAGGTAAAGCTCTGAAAATAATAAAACAGCGGAGTGATCCGTAAGGAGAAGGAGCTTGAGGCAGGCACACGAAAATGAGGTACTAAAATGTTTTGCTGCTCAAGGTCAAGGTCTGGCTATGCTCGTCCCAGCCCGCTCGGCTACAGGGACACAGACCTTGAACGCACAGTCTCAATCCAGGAGCAAATGAAAATCACGGCGGTAGATGTTGGCATGCCCATCCCCAGCTGGGGCCCTGGGTCACGATGTGAGACTTGCTGTCCTGAGGTCCTGACTCAGCTTCTGATGGTGCTGCAATCTCTCCCGACCTGGTTCCTGGTTCCTGGTTGGATCACCCATTTTCTGTTGCTGCTGGCATGCAGAGCCCTGTGGACTGGGCTTGGCCAACCTTCCTGCCCCCACCAGCCCACATTACTGAGAGCTCAGTGTCAGCCTCTGACCTCATGTCCCAGCTTCTGGCCTATTTAGCTCCAGAAATATATTTGGCTAAATATATTTTGGGGGTGAAAATTATTGTGAACACAAATAAGCTTTATTGGGGGAAAAGACTTTTTTTTTTTTTTTTTTTGCCACGCCCAGGGCATGCAGAAATTCCCAGGTCAGGAGTTCCCGTCGTGGCGCAGTGGTTAACGAATCCGACTAGGAGCCATGAGGTGGCGGGTTTGGTCCCTGCCCTTGCTCGAGTGGGTTAAGGATCCGGTGTTGCCGTGAGCTGTGGTGTAGGTTGCAGACACGGCTCGGCTCGTATCCCGCGTTGCTGTGGCTCTGGCGTAGGCCAGTAGCTACAGCTCCGATTCAACCCCTAGCCTGGGAACCTCCATATGCTGCGGGAGTGGCCCAAGAAATAGCAAAAAAAAAAAAAAAAAAAAAAGACAAAAAAAAAAAGAAATTCCCAGGTCAGAGATTGAGCCCATGCCACAGCAGTGATTCAAACCACAAAAGCGATAACACTAGATCCTTTACCTGCTGTGCCACCAGGGAACGCTGAAAAAGACCCTCTTAGACAAATACTCTTCTTGACAGTTTGGTTTCACTGCTCACAGCGAACAAATAAGAGAGTGATGCCATTTCTTAAATTCAAAAGTGGATTAATGGCATTAAAATAGACAAGGAACACAGGTTATCATCAATTGCTAGTTTGTGTAATCAACAGCATCATTATAGTAAATGCGACATAACCGGGGCCATAATTACAAATTAGTATTTTTAACATTGCAATTAAGGTAAATAATCTGTGGAGAAACAAACCACCACCACTACCAACAACAGCAAACCCCCAGCCATAGCTCTCTACTACAGTTTATTTAAAAAATTTTTTTAGTATAGTTGATTTACATTGTTGTTCTAATTTCTGCTGTACAGCAAGGTGACCAGTCAGACATAAATATATATACATTCTCCTTATATTATCTTCCATCATGGTCTATCCTAAGAGCTGGGATATAATTCCCTGTGCTTTTTTTTTAAATTAATGTTCACACCTGCAGCACATGGAAGTTCCTGGGCCGGGGATTGAATCTAAGCTGCAGCTGCAACCGACACCACCGCTGCAGCAATGCCGGGTGCTTTAACCCACTGTGCCAGGCTGGGGATCAAACCTGTGCCTCGGCAGCCACTCAAGCTGCTGCAGTTGGATTCCCAGCCACTGTGCCATAGCGGGAACTCCTCTCTTGTGTAATTTTTTATGTTGCGGAAGTGAAGCTCGTGCATTTTTCTGGCTGCATGGATATGACTGGCTGTCATTTTTAATACCCACGCACATCTTTTGCTCATAAAAGAAGTAAGGATTTCAATCTTTGGAAACAGAAGGTTGGATCCTAGCAGTTCTTCTTGAAGAGGTATAGTACACGTCCCTCTAATTACACTGGATTAAAGCGGAATGTGTGCACATAACAATTCAACTCTAAACAGACTTCACTAATTGCTTGGAAAGAGCAGAAGCAAAAAGTTGAAAACAGGCTCTAAGTACATAAACAGCCTCTGGCCTTACACTTGAAAAACTGAGAGACAGCGATTGGGAGAGAGAAAAGAGCCCTTCAGCGAAATTCAGAGTCATCTCGCTCCTGTGTTTCATCGTAAGTATGGAATTTGGGGGAGCTGGGTGCAACCACAGTTCACAAACAATCAGCAGGGCACTGGGTGGTGCCATTAAAAAGCTTTCAAGAAAACATTTAAAAAGATTACCAACTACCCTTCCAGGAGAAGGGCAAAAAAATGTTCATGCAGACCTGCTATGAGCCTCCACCCACCAAAACTGCACAGAAGTAAGTTGAAAGTTTATGACGGAACAAGCCTAAAGAGGAATATATTGAAAAGGAAGAAAAACAGAAATAGCGACTCACAAACAAAGTACAGAGCTATCGTCAAGGTGGTTTTCACCATAAATAAGCTCCACATGGGTCGCAGGCATTTCCGTCTGGACCATCTGCTTGGGTTGCCCCATCTCCTGTCCTTGAGAGCACTGGGCATCTCCTGCCCTTGAGAGCACTGGGTGGGCAGGTGCAACACCAGAACATTAACAGCATGGGGTGAAGTGGCCTTCTTCTCTCTCCTCTGCAGGAGGTCTGGTTCAGCATTTCTGAGGGGATGGGGGGAACTACAGTCAGGGAGTAAAGAGGAACCCACATCAATGGAGATGAGAACTCCCCATTGGGATGAATACATCCTGCGTGGATCTGAGGCTGTTGTGGTTCTGAGGTTGCCTGTTGACACACCGGGTCCTTGTAGAGCTCGAGGGGTGGCCTCAACATCATTTTCACCCTCCAGCGCTCCCTGGAGAATCCCACAAGGAACTAGCCAGCCACCAACTCCCCCCACCCCAAATCCCTGCCAAACCACAGTCCCTCTCTAGGTTTGCACCCCCAGGCCAGAGGGATTAAGACGAAGTTGAGAGGATCGCTCATAATTTTCAGGCTATTTGTTCCATGGTATTTCAACTCTGAGCCAGGGGTGTCAGGCATGGAATCTCCCACTTTGTTACCCCCTGGCCTCTCTCATAATTTACTCAGTATCATGATGGCCTCCTACTTCCCTCACAAAGTTAATAAATCCCACTAGTATATCATCAACTAAAGCACAGCAGCCATTCTTTGCCTCTGGGCACAGTTACTCACTCTCCCAAGAAAGGACTGCAGAGCAAGAATAACCTGGATTCTTATGTCCTTGAGTCTGTCCAGCAATGGGGTCCTACTGTACAGCACAGGGAACTATATCCAGTCTCTTGGGATAGACCCTGATGGAAGAGAATTGGAGAAAAAGGATGTAGATACATGTATGACTGGGTCCCTGTGCCGTACAGCAGAAACTGACACCACACTGTAAGTCAACTACACTCTAATAAAAAAATTAAATAATTAACAACAACAACAAAAGACAACCTGCTCTCTCCATTTACTCCCAGCTTGACAACGACCTTCTCAACTGAGGGCTGATTTTGAGATGAGACTAATGAGTGTTAAAATCCAGAGCAGAGGACAGAATTTAAGCAGGTAGAGCATTTGATTGGTTGGCACAAAAAAAAAAAAAAAAAGGATTGTATTTTTAATGGAATGGTGGGACTCTTGGCACCACAAACTACAAGGGGCAGCTGCCCATTTATGAGAGGGCAAACAATGTGTTTAAGTTTATACTTAAAGTATACACACAGACCTTACGATTCACTGTATGTAGATGCAGAACTATTGCGTGGCCCATGATTGTTCCACGTGGGAGGCTGGAAAGAGGGTAGACTTTCTGTGGACTCTGTGACCCCTCTCCTCCCCTTTCATCATGCACATCCTGGATCAGCTGAAAAGACTCAGGATGAAGGTGGAATCCAATGTTAGGCTCTGTTGTAGATTCGTCTCCTCGCCTTTTTGCCACCCCAGCAGAGGCTCAGAGGGGGAGGGCAGGATACCATGGGGCATGCAGAGCTGTCCTGCTGATGGCCAGCACTCGCCACCCACCCGGGGAAGGGGGAGAAAGAGTCCAGCTGGGTAAGTACCCACAGCCAGGTGTCTGGAAGGCCCCTTCCTGACTGTGAGCTGTATTCCACCCCAGGCAAGAGAACACAGCTCTTCTCCATTGTGTTACCAGCCCCCAGTGTATAAAGACCCTTTTGGCTGTTCATCAACCACAAGGCCAGGCTCTGACCTATGAGCAGACAGGACAGCGCTTGTGGATGGTTGTGACAGGAGGAGGGTGATTTCATGGGCACTAAGAAACCATCGTCTCATTCCAGGAAAGCCCTGCTAACCTGCCCGTGGACCCCTGCAGACCCCCAGCTCCTTGGGGAGCTAAGCAGGCGCTTTGGAACCTGTCATTAAGACTGCAGATGCCACTGGGAGAGAAACAACAGCAGCCTTATCAGATAATGAGACTTAGTGTCAGTAATTCTGCAGAACTTTGCGTGAGAGATTTTGCTAAGATGCAGGAAACAGGATCCAGAAACGACATCACTGTTGCAAAGGCAACTATTCCTGACCTCATTTTTCTTCACGTGTTCACAAGCCTAGACCCAAATGGTATTCTCACGGGCTCTCCAGTGCCCCCTCTCCTACAGGACGCATCTCTCCATTTTATGATGGGCAACAGGACCAAACTGTGGCTAAGACCATTAGCAGCCTTCTCCACTTCATCCTGGAGTGGTGGAGCACAGATACAATCCACCCCTACAGTCAATGATCAAATGAAGACATGAATGAATGCTAACCTTGGACTGTGCTCTGAAGGTCACGGTTGCACAGACTGGCAGGAGTCCAGAAAAGAATGAAGCCCAGGGCAGGGAAGAAAATGAAGACTTAGACCGGAAGAAAGGAAGTCAGCTAGAAATTTTTGAAGGGTTAGATTCCACAAGTCTGTTTACAAGCCACATATTCACTCTTCCAAAAAGTAACAGTTGAAATATATGGCCCATTAGGTCTGATCAACCATAAAAATCACATATCTACTGTCAGCTAGATTCAATGAATGTGGGAGGACAGGGTTTGGAAACCATCTGTTTTATGAAGTTTCTTTGGTTCTAACACTTAACCTCAGTGCTAACAAGACTAAAGCTGAGACTCACTAACTTATCACGGAGGAAATATGTTGCCTCTTTCAAGGTCAACTCCTAATGGCTAAAAAGAATTTACTGTGTCCCTCCAGAGATGTCAAAAATTAAATGACAGAAGCAGAAGTTCCTTGATTCTTCTCTGAAGGAGAGTTTTTCTTAACTACTGGTGTTTTATGGTCATCTTGGGGAGGCTGCCCTGATCGTGAAAACATATCCAAAGTATGGAATCCATAAAGAAGACTTTTTAAAAACACAAACAGGCAAGATAGGTTTTTATCAAATGACTGTCTCAGAACTAGAAAGCAGTAAACAATTATCTTCACATACAAAAGAAGTCACACTAAATAACTCAGCCTTGCATAATTCATGATCTAAATCAGACTGCTTCCCCTCCTCCTAATTTCATGAAGATGACCCCACGGCAGCTACTGGAATTACATGATGGGGAAGATGATAATCCTTCTGAGTTGATGTCATCACGGTCTAGAAGCCAGGTCATCGTTTTAAAACCAGGATGCATCTGCAGCACATAAAATGACTTTCAACTTCTGAGGCTTCTAGGCCTAAAGCCAAAAGGTAATGAGTTACCTCCAAAATATTTTCTTCTCTTTCTTTAACAAAAAAAGATTTGGAAGGTAGGGGGGTGAAAGAAAAGCGATTTACACCATGCTACCCCGGGGTGAAGCGTAACTGCCTCTCATGCCTGCTTTTAATCTTCTCCTTTTTCCTTACCTGTCTTCCCCTCCAGGACCAGAATTCTTTTCATGCCCCAATCCTACCTCCTTTCAACATCAGTTCCCCCAAAGGGCCTGCTCTTCAGCTCTGGGGGGGCTAAAGGCATTCCAAGCCCACAAGCTTTTCATTATTGCTTAAATTTCTTTTCTGCTGACCATGATTGCACAAGAACTTGCCAACAATCTCTACTCAGGAGAGAGATTCAATTCTTTTTAAGAAGAAAACTCATTTGGTACTTTATTTCTCCAGGAAACTCTCATAAGCAAAAGATGTTCAATGCATCCAGCAAGTGACTCATTTTCCCGTAATGGCTTTCAGATATTGGCATGCACCTTCCAACGTGAGCAACTCCGCCACTCCAAGTGGAAGAGGCCACACAGCCTCAGGTTCTACAGGGAAGGCGCCACATCAGTGCATCTGGTAGAACAAGCTGGCTGGGCATGGAGGCTTGGCCTCAGACGGTCCATATACATATATATATATATATATATATATATATATATATATATATATATACACACACACACACATATATATATATATGTATAGTCTACCAACTGACTTAACCTGACAGAGCCGCAGTCTTCTTATCTGCAAAATGGGAATGCCGCAATGTAGCTTACCCAGTTTCAGGAACGAATAAATGAAATCACTTCTGTGCCTGGCACATGGTCTATGCTCGACAAATACTTTTGCTTTGCTCATTCTCCAACCTCTCTTCAAACTATCCTGCGGGAATACACAGAGATGCTAGGGGATCCCCAGGCTAGGGGGGGTTGTTTTTCTATATTTTACGTTAGTGATTGTTTTTTTCTTTTCAGTGGACCAAGGTCACATGTTCTTTACAATATCAAGTGACTATGTATCCATTGACAACCAGTTGCAACCTCCTATAAAAATATTAGAGCCCTGCTCATCCTGTGTGCTTGCGCCTACATCATGGGAGCTGGAACGTGCCCAGAGCACCACCTACTCTCCCCAAAGTCATTGCTTTTCCCTGAACTCATTACTTAAGGAGTGGGTTTGAGGATTTGGCCTGCTTATTCTTGAGATCTGCTCGTAACTTAGATTTTTCAGCTTTCATTATCTACAAGATCCTACAGTTGTGCAAGAGGTGGCTTTCCCAATCTGTATATGATATTTCTTCTTTTTCCCTAAGATCTCACTAATTTTTAATTTTAAAAAATGTAATAACTTCCCATTATCCACAGGTAAATTTTACCAAAAATACAAAATAATTTAAAAAGATCTCTTATACCATTATATAAATAAATAAGATATATATACACATATACTCTTGTATAAACAAGATATACAATAAATAGCGATACTTATACATTTATATAAATAAATGAGATATATAAATAAATATACACTCACATAAATGAGTATACTTTTATAAATACAGAGTAAAAAGCAGTATCTACTATGAACATATATTCAAAGCCAATAAATATATCCATTTGCTATGCAATTCTAAAGCCACTGCAGCCCCTAGCAATAACAATGCACATGCACTGACACATTTCTAGTTATTTGTGTATATCAGGCTATAAAGCAGGTATACTCCTCAAAAGTTGCATAGAAGTCAAACAAATTTTAATGGAATTATGGTTTTCTTTTCTTTCTTCTTTTTTTTTTTTGTCTTTTTTAGGGCCACACCCACAGCATATGGATGTTCCCAGGCTAGGGTCTGAATCAGAGCTGTAGCCACTGGCCTACATCACAGCCACAGCAACACGGCTTCTGAGCGTGTCTGTGACCTACACCACAGCTTATGGCGACGCCAGACCCTTAACTCACTGAGCGAGGCCAGGGATCAAACCTGCATCTTCATGGCTGCTAGTCAGATTTATTTCCACTGAGCCACGATAGGAACTCCTAGCTTTCATTTCTTAAGTAGTTAATTATTAGGATTCTCCCAGTGCTTTTATATCATTTGTAATTCATCTTCGGTTAAATGTTTACCATTTAATGTACAGATGTAAAATAACTTGAATCTATTATATCAATATTGAAAGGAACCAGAGTAACTTCGATTTGAGGAGTAACTTTATTGGTTACATTTTTTTACCATTTAATGTACAGCTATAAAATAACAAGTCTATTAGATCAAAATTGCAAATGGAACTAGATTAGAGTAACTTCTATTTTAGAAGTATCTTTATTGGTGTTCCTTTTAGGGTAAGAAGAATCATATCGTAAGCTCATTGGATGAGCAACTGCATTTTCGTTATTATATAGCAAGGTTCTCCAGGCCAAAGGAAAATATGCAAATGGCATATACATAGGAATCCTATCCTATTTACCACCTCAAAACTCAGCACTCCATCACAAAACTGACAAGGAATTTGAATATCTTTTTGTATGTGTATGCTTTGTATTTGTTTTAAGTTAGTACTTAATTTTTATTCTACTACATTTTTTTTCATCCTCCCTCCCCCCCATGCCCACAGAGTAATCCCCAGCTATGAGAACAAAATGGCTCAAAACCAAAAATGATGATGTAAAGACTTATGGCTTTTTCCATGGCATAACCCTGATCATTAATCCCCCATTTGCCCAGTGCCAAGAGTGGTCAAAGCTGGCACACATGTAGAAAAGCCATGTACCAAGTTTCCACGTCTTTCTTCCTCCGAGAAATGTGAGGCAGGCTTTGGGGAAGGCAAGGACTCCAGGGCACAGGATGTGAAATCACCTACATGGCTCCCCTTCCTCCCATTTTCCAGACCTTTGAGTGTTTGTCTGTGCAGACCCGAGAGCGTCTGGTGAGAAAGATCACCTACCGGGTATCTTGGAGGAAATAAACTGACATCTCAGACTTGGAGGTCTGCAACTGCCCACGGAACACACACCGTTCTGGGTGTGGGGTAGGAGGAAATCAACGTGAGTAAACATCTCTCACCAAGCGGCTGCCACCCTTGTCTGACTTCTTTCATGGATCCTGCGGCTGCCGGAACTTGAAGTGGGGAAGATTTGAGGTCTCAAGACTGGTGAGTAATTGCTGTTGTTTCTTTCTAAAGCCATCATTTGGACGAAGGCTGTGTGCCTGAACACTTACTAATCCAACTCACAGTTTCTGACAACAGTAAAAAGTCTAACCAGGAAGTCCCTTCAGAATCTAAAACTCTTTGGTCGAGACCTGGTCACATGGATAATAGCAGTGTGGGTATATTTTGATTAAAAATGAACAAAACCTGAAGGCCCACTGATAAATGAATGGACAAATAAAAAGTGGTATACTACGCATAATGGATTTTTTTTTTTTGCTTTTTTTTTTTAGGGTCACACCCATGGCATATGGATGTTCCCAGGCTAGGGGGTCAAATCCGAGCTGCAGCTGCCAACCTATACCACAGCCACAGCAACACCAGATCTGAGCCAAGTCTGTGACCTACACTGCAGCTCACTGCAATGCCTGATCCTTAATCCACTGAGCGAGGCCAGGGATCAAACCTGCATCCTCATGGATATTTGTCAGATTTGTTTCTGCTGCGCCACAATGGGAATTCCACACAATGGAATATTATTAAGCCTTAAAAAAGGAAATTCTGACACATGCTACAATATAGATAAGCCTTGACTTGAGGACATTATGTTTGGTGAACTAATAAGCCAGTTACAAAGAGATAAACACTGAATGATTCCATCTACGTAAAGTATGTACAGCAGCCAATTCACAGAGATAGAAAACAGAGTGGTGGTTGTCAAGACTGAAGAAGCGGGGCTGGGGAGTTGTTGTTTAAAAGGTATAGTGTTTCAGTTTTACAAGATGAAAAAGTTTCAGAGATTAGCTATATAACACTGTAAATACACTTAACACTATTGAACTGTATACTTAAAAATGGTTAAGATGGTAAAATTTTGTGGTATATGCATTTCACCACAACTAAATATTAAAAAAAAAGAAATCCTGTCAACTGTCAAAATAAATAGGAGAGGAAAAAAAGTGAACAAGAAAGAATTGATGGGTGCAGCCTTATGTTCACAGCAGCACTATTCACAACAGCCAAGACATGGAAACAGCCTAAAGGGCCATTGACAGATGAATGGATTGAGAAGATGAGGTATAGATACAAAATGGAATACAACTCAGCCATGAAAAAGAACAAAATAATGCCATTTGCAGCAACATGGATACAACTTCAGATCTGCATACCAAGTGAAGTCAGAAAGAGAAAGACAAATACCACATAACATCACTTATATGTGGAATCTAAAATAAGGCACAAATGAGCCTACCTACAAAACAGAAACAGACTCACAGACATAGAGAACTGACCTGTGGTTGCCAAGGGGAAGAGGGAAAAGAGTGGGATGGATGGGGAATTTGGGGTTAGCAGATGCAAACTGCTATATTTAGAATGGATAAGCAATGAGGTCCTCCTATACAGCGCACTCCTAGGATAGACCCTGATGGAAAAGAATATAAAAAAAGAACGTGTATATATGTATAACTGAGTCACTCTGCTGTACAATAGAAATTGGCACAACGTTGTAAATCAATTATAATTTTAAAAATTAATTAACTAATTTTATTTAAAAAAAGGAAAGAATAACTTCTAGCCTGGGTTTTCTACAAAGAAGCTAAATAAGAAGGGTTCAAATGGCAAATGATTCCTGGCATATCATTTGTGATGTGGGGGCAATTCCTTGCTTATGTCTTTTGTCCAAGCTAAGTCTTAGCCAATGGCTCTCTCCAGAGGGGACTCACTCTGGACCCCATCAAGTTGGAATGAGGATCTAAGCCACATTTCACTTGGCCTGATGGTCCCTCTGGTATTTCCCCCATCATCTTCTGATGCCTTAAGCTATTAACCATGCTCTTACCTCAAATGCTGTACTCCATACAGATGCTCTTTGGGTAGGCTTGCCAAGTCTTGCTTACGCTATGCGGTTAGTCTACGCTGCCCTTCTTATTTGAGGGGAGTGCCACGTGTCGGCAAATACTGTTGTATTTGTACCAAGTGGGCAGCTCCACGCCCGGCTGAAGGGAACTCAAGCCAAGCACTACAGCTGTCCCTCAAGTGCCACTGCCGTAGCTTGTCACAGACCCTTCTCTTGTACTGAAGGAAGACTTGGGCGTGCATTTTCAGTGCTGTTGGTGCAGAAATCACTACGCTTGGTGTCTCGCCCACACTGCTCCTCAGACTGGGGTCTGGGACGAAGAGGGATCTATGTTTCATTGAAAAGAAACAATCAAACTGCCCATTCAGATTAAGAAGGATCTACTGCCTAGACAGTGTATATCGGATTCTCTGAGAGAGTCTGCAGCGCTGATTCTGAGATAAGAACAGTTCTTTATTGTAGCAACTCGTTGAATCCACCGTCTGTTTTAACTCAGAATAGGATCCAAGACACAATCCCATCATTAAACATATGGAAGACAGATAGAAAGAAATCTCATTTATTTTCTCTCCACATAAACGGTGAGGTCTCTCCTTTGAATTCTAACATGGACAAATAAGGAGATTTTTTTAAAGCAGGGACCGTTCTCTGGCCATGTTTAAGCACAGATCTGTGTAAAATAAAAAGTTAAAAGTGGGCATTCCTATTATTAAAAGTTCATCCTCTTTTAGAAAATACTTAATTAGCTCAGGGGGAAAAAGATCCTTCACTACTCGCATTATTAAGTAAAGGAAAGAAAGCCTTAGGTTTCCACATTCCCCAACCATAAGATCAGACCTGACTCTTGGAATCTACCCCAAAACCTCAACTTCCTGCTCAGCAAGATTTACCTCAGAGAATGAAGAGCTCCCAACTGTTGCCAAAAAAGACCTTTAGATGAAATCAATCAGATCAGGACAACCCATAACTCTATTTGATGGCCTGCATACTAAAGATGCAGCACAAGAAATACTAACACCGCAGTTTTCTGGCTGATCGACAAATGTGTGCATAGATATAGCAATGTCTTAAAAGTCGTCTTACTTTTATTTTATTTTTTTGCTTTTTAGGGCCGCAACCATAGCATATGGAGGTTCCCAGGCTAGGGGTTGAATCGGAGCTGTAGCTGCCGGCCTACACCACAGCCACAGCTCACGGCAATGCCGGATCCCTAACCCACTGAGCGAGGCCAGGGATGGAACCTGCAACCTTATGGTTACTAGTCAGATTCGTTTCTGCTGCACCACAACAGGAATCCTTTAGTTATTTTTACTTTGGCATACACTCAATCTTTCTAAGCTTTGTATAACTGCAAAAGTTAATTCTTTGTGGATGACACGATGTCATCATGAACATTAGTTCTGAGGTCAACAGAGAAAATTGAAAACGAAGTCCCTTCATTAAGTAGCCTTAAAATAGTGTGTCTAAGAACAGAGCAGAACAATGGCTGACTTTCCCCTTGCTTGACTCATTTCTGAAAATACAGTAACTCAAACATATTGGAATTGGAGAAGGAAAAAAAAGCAGTGCCATGGAACCAAACACAGAGTTCAAGAAGAGATTCAAAAACAAGCAGAATCTGGATCTCACAAGGTGGTATTTCAAGTCAGTAGAGAAAAATATTATAGAGTCAGTGGTAGTGGTTCCAGGGAGCAGCCACTTGGAAAAAGAAATAAAACCAATCCCTATCAAACTCCTTAGCTCAAAATAATCTTCAGAAGGGTCAAATATTACAACCTAGGAAAGTTAAACTCCCAAGAAAGGTACTAGGATAAAACACAATTTTTTAATATGTAATATCTGAATGGGGAAGGCCTTTTTTTTTTTTTTTTTGTATTTTTAGGGCCACACCCCTAGCATATGGAGGTTTCCAGACTAGGGGTCAAATTGGAGCTGCAGCTGCTGACCTACACAACAGCCACAGCAATGTAGGATCTAAGCCGCATCTGTGACCTATACCACACCTCATGGCCAATGCTGGATCTTCAACCTACTGAGCGAGGTCAGGGATTAGACCTTCGTCTTCAAGGATGGTAGTCAGATTCATTTTCACTAAGCCACGATGGGAACTCCAGGAAGGCCTTTCTAAAAACACAGTTCTAAAGGTAAACATATGAAGGAAAAGATTTCTAAATTTGATTATATAAAAATTTTAAATTTCTAGGGAAAAAATTTCCACAAGCAAAATCCAAAGACAGAATGAAAAAATATTTGCAATAAGTATGATAAAAAGGTAATTCCTTAATTTATGACTCTGTCTTGCAAAGAGTCATCTAAATAAAAAATGAGTAAAACCACAAATTGGATACTTACACACATCAACTAATAAACAGGAAAATAAACCTCAGCATCATTCATTTTAAAAAGATTTTTAAAAAGTCATTTTTTTTTTTTACTTAGTAGATTTGCAAAATTAAAAAAAATTGATATCTAGGGTAGTAGCAATATAAAGACAGCATCCTTATATACTGCAGGGATATTTAAATTGGTTCAACCCTTCTGGTAAAATTTCTAAGTGTTTTGAACAATTCATTCCACTTTTAGGAATTTACCCTATAGAATAGCTGGGGGAAAAACTCAGATACATGAACAGAAGGAAAACAATGACCAAAACATAAGTGTTTCAGGTTGACAGTGGTGGAAACAAAGAAACGATCATTTAATTTGCATAGGAGATTGATTTAATATTATGATAATCTCTACAAGAACAAGTTATCTAGACATTAAAAAGGGAGTTGACTGTATGATCTTATGTGAGCTATCTTGAAGCTGCATCTATTAAGAAGCAAGGCAAAGAACAATTGTACAGTATGATAATTTATATCAGTGTAAAGTATGCACATACTATACTATGCATATGTCTACTAGGATATATACGTACCATCTTTAGAAAGGATCCAACAAGAAATTACTAAGAATGGTTACTTTTAGAAAGAGAGGCTGAAAATGGAAGGTAGAAGCTTTTCATTTTGTGGGTGTATGTACGGCTCAATGTATGACATGAAGATTTTACTATGTACATGTATTACATTTAAACTTTTAATTCAAAGCGTTAGCCACCTTTTTGCTGTCAGCTGCCATCTTTCTGTTGTCAGTCTTCTACTAAATTGAGCAAGTGTGTAAGGTAGGTGAGTGTCTCTCTAACTGAAATGTTTAGGCCTAGGGACATTCATTTGTTTTTTTTTTTTTCTTTTCTTTTCACAGCAACATCTGCAGCATATGGAAGTTCCCAGACCAGGGGTCGAATCCGAGCTGCAGCTGCAGGTCTAAGTCACAGCTGTAGCAACACTGGATCTGAGTGGCATCTGTGACCTACACCGTAGCTTGTGGCAACCGGATCCTTAAGCCACCGAGTGAGTCCAGGGATGGAACCCACATCCTCACAGAGAAAATGTCTGGTCTTTAGCCCACGAAGCCACACCAAGAACTCCAATAATGGTTTGTCTCTTAACTGTCTTTTCCCACATCTGCACTTATGGCTGTATTCCTGATGTTTGTGACTCTAGTTCTCTGTGCTAGTGATCTTGTACACCTTTGAACACACAGCTCAGCAGCTACTTTCATGACTTCAGTTGATGGCACTTCTCAAAAACAAGCTGACTGCCTGCAAAAGCCACAGTGTTGTGCCTCTAAACATCATTTCGAGTTAGCGAGAACCGTCTGGTAGGCTGCCTTAAATTTTAACAATTTATCCAAGATCTGCACATCAGTACTCTTTTCAAACAACATTAATTATAAAGGGCAATCTTTTAGGAGCAAATAAGGATATTTTTATTCTATGCAACTATCTGAGTCCCAGAATGCTGACACTAAAAGGAATTTTCAAGGCCATCTAGTTCAATCCCCACATTTAAGAGATTGGAACTAGACACAAAGCTAAATGCCTTGCCAGATCCCTAACCCGCTAAGGTCATCAGTTAACAACTGGCAGAGCTTGGGGGAAATCCTAGATCTCCTGGATGCCAGTTTTTGCTTTTTGCTCTAAAAACCATATGGAGGAAATTTAAACTATAACCTCTGTTCATAAAAATAAATATTAGGAGTTCCCTGGTGGCTTAGTGGGTTAAGGGGCTGGCACTGTCACTGCTGTGGCTCTGGTTACTGCTGTGGTGTGGATTTGACCCCTGGCCTGATAACTTCTGCATGCCACCAGCATAGCCAAAAAGTAGGAAGGAAGAAAGGAAGGAAGGCATATTATAAAGAAAGAAACAAGGAAAGCTATACTTCTCTAGAAGTGGAAGTAATGGAACCAACCTCAAGTCCCCACTGAAAAAGAAAGCAAAGGGAGAACTCAACCCTGGATAGTGATTTAAATAAAACTTAGGAGTTCCCGTTGTGGCACAGTGGTTAACGAGTCCGACTAGGAACCATGAGGTTGCGGGTTCGATCCCTGCCCTTGCTCAGTGGGTTAACGATCCAGCGTTGCCGTGAGCTGTGGTGTAGGTTGCAGACGCGGCTCGGATCTCGCGTTGCTGTGGCTCTGGCGTAGGCCGGTGGCTACAGCTCCGATTAGACCCCTAGCCTGGGAACCTCCATATGCCGCTGGAGCGGCCCAAGAAATGGCAAAAAGACAAAAAATAAAAATAAAAATTAAAAATAAATAAATAAAATTTAGGAGTTCCTGTCATGGCTCAGCAGTTAACGAACCCAGCTATTATCCATGAGGATGTGGGTTCAATCCCTGTCCTTGCTCAGTGGGTTAAGGATCCGGCACTTCCATAAACTGAGGGGTAGGTTGCAGACATGGCTCGGATCCCGAATTGCTGTGGCTGTGATGTAGGCCCGTGGCTATAGCTCCATTTCGGCCTTTAGCCTGGGAACTTCCATCTGCCGCAGGTGTGGCCTTAAAAGATGACAAAAATAATAATAAATAAATAAATACAAACAACTTTGTGAGGTCTCTTTTTCAGGGACGGAGGAGGCAGAATCATCTCGACCATTTTCCAAGTGATCTCCTGGTGGTCATCTCAACTGGGGTTCAATAAAGACTTTGCCGACACGCAGAAGCCATGAAAAAGGGAATCCTATTACATCCAATGACAGAATGCTTCTAGAAAGAAATAAAAAGCTCATTTGCAAGTGGGGCTACCAAACCCCACTTGAGCCCAGGAAGAACGTATTTCTTAGTTTTCCTTTTGTACCATGATGGCTGGTCACTCTGACAGCAGTAGTGAAGGCTAAGAGGCAGCGCTGATCCATATGGACTTGGCAGCCTACTGAGCATCACGCAGGATCTACAGGGTTACAAAGAGCGAAGCAATCCAAGAACAGGATTCGCATCTGTAGGATTATGTGACAGAGGACGACCTCTACATAACACACGTCACACGCACTTACAGACACACACACACAAAGAATATTCCCACCACTAAAAAACTGGATTGAATACTGAGGTGTTTCTGCTTCCTTGACAATAATTTCTAAGCAAATCCTGCAGATTCCTTGTGAGGCGGACATCACAGAAGAAAAGAACATTCAACTAAATGGGAGACAGTCAACTCACCAACAGAAGGTAGCTGTCTGGAGAATTCTTTTGAGTGCAGTTTAAAGCCAAAGAAAGCTCCTAGCAGTAAACTTTTTTTTTTTTTTTTTTTTAGTGAAAATTTGCATTCAAAATTTAAATTTTTTTGTTTTTGTTTTTGCTTTCTGCACCTGCGGCATATGGAAGTTCCCAGGCTAGGGTCAACTGCCAGCCTACGCCACAGCCACAGCAACATGGGATCCAAGCGGCGTCTGCGACCTACACTGCAGATCACGGCAATGCCAGATCCTTAACCTGTTGAGCAATGCCAAGGATCGAACCCACATCCTCATGGATACTAGTCAGGTTCGTTTCCATTAAGCCACAATGGGAACTCCCCAGGAGTAAACTTCAGCGTGAGTCGGTCAGATTTGATTGGGGGAGGCTCTCCTGGCCTCGGGCTGTGATGGGCGCCACAGGGATGGGAGGGGTGAGGTGGGAGTTGGGAGAAAACTAGCTTAGCCACTGCCGCTGAATCCATGCTCCTCCAGGTGAGAGGCCAAACCAGGCGGTCCTCCTTCCTACCGGAATCTAGACAGTCTGCACATCAAGGTGTGAGAAGATTCTTCTTCCACCACATGGACCTGCACAGCCTGCAGCAGGTCTTTTTCCTGCCGTCATGATACTAGGAATCCTTGGCATTAGCTATGCGGATGAACGTGCTCCTGACGACAACCCTGGTACCCTGATGGGCGGGGGGTGGGGTGGAGAGAAGGCAGAGGCAGAGGACAGGAGGGACTGTCTTGTGAGAGCACACTGGCTCCGGTGGAGAAACTCGTGTTCCGCACGTTAAGAGATGGCTCTTCATCATTGTGCCCCCAGAGTGCCATCACATTATGAAAATACTAACAGTCTCCAGCAGGCCCGGGTGCAGCCTGGGTCTAGAACTCTCCCAGTGTGCCACCCTGCGTGAGCTAACCAACCTCTAAGGATCTTCATTCCCTTTCCTGTAAAATAGTGATACTAATACCCACTGGAGAGCTGGGATGGTTGGATGCAAAAAACAAGGAAGGCAGGTGGCCCTATTCCTGGTTACTGGTACCAATAGTACCAAAATTCCTGACTATCATCTCACCTGTCATTTACTAGCTTTGGAACCGAGGGCTTCAATCGGTCCTTGGAAGGTGGAGGCCAAGCTCAAACATGGTATTTTGACTATGAAAGCAAACCCTGTCCAAAAGGTAGCACAGGATTTCTTTCCACTTCGAAGGCTAATTTTCTTTAAATGGAAGGTTCTGATTTAGGTAACTAATGAACTATACGTGAAGATTTATCTGAATGGCCAAAAATTGGGTGGCCATGCCCCCAAAGGGGAAAAGTACATTCAATGAATTGCAGTTTACAACCCAGAAGAAACATTTTTTCTGTGCTAATAAAGAGACATCTAAGAGTTCCCAGTGTGGAGCAGTGGGCTAAGAATCTGACTACAGTAGCCGAGGTCACTGAGGAGGCATGGGTTTGATCTCTGGCTCAGCAGAGTGGATTCAGGGATCTGGGCAAGTGGATCGCCACACTGTAGCATAGGCGGCAGCTGCGGCTTGGATTTAATCCCCAGCCTGGAGAATTTCCATATGCCACGGGTGTGGCCATAAAATATAAAATAAGTAAATAAATAAAAATAGATAATACATGTAAGAAAAAGAAGTTAAGAAGAGATAGAGAATGTATGGGAGGGGAAAGGATGGTTACTTATTGTATACCCGATTCTTACTAGTTTCCTTACACGTAGTATTTTATTCAGTCCACACAATACGGAGAAAAATGTTTCAATTTATAGATACGGAAACCAAGCTGGAAAACTTGCTTTAAAAAGCTGGTTCAGGCATAACCCTGGATCTAAAAGTGTCACCTTGACTCAAAGTTTCCCTTCTCCATGTAGATGGCTTTTCTTCTAGACACATTTGTTTACATTTTTCTGTATGTCCCCCCAAAAAGATAGTTTCAACAAGATACTGTTAAGATGCAACTGCTCTTCTTTAAGAGTCATCTGGATTATAAGAACCAACTCTGTCTAAATTTCAAAGCCACAAGAACAGAATAAAGAAAATACAATTTAAAATGCCTCAAATTGACTACCTGTTTAAAAAGAACATGTGTCACTTCTAGAATCGGGGAAAATACACATCAATTTACATTATGTGCAAAGAAAACCCATTTCACACCAGTTTCAGGTTGGACACAGAGGAACAGCTTGCGCATCAAGGTCAAAATTATAAAATATGCTCAACAGCTTCAAAATTTGACACTTGCCTCTCTTTGAAGGATTAAATTCAGCCCAGCCTGAAGGCATGAATAATTTCATGAGGTTCTCTGAAGCACGAGCTCATCCTATGGGACTTAAAGAGTCTCTGTTGGTCCTCCAGAGGGATGGGGACACTGAAATAACCTGTTTCAGTGACACCTCGTTGTGACCCTCCAGGATTGGGAGACTTGGGCTAAGAGGAAGGCTGCTTAGAGTTCCATAATGGGATGTTAAGTATTCTGAAAAGTTTGGACAAATGCCTGCACTTCAGACACTGGAATCACCTGGGAAGGTCCCCTGAAGGACTCCTGGACAGAGGCGACCTAGACAATGACCCACACTGGGACAAAGACCACACTCCTCACCTTTGGTGACTCTTAGGCCAGATTCGGCATTTGTCGCCTTCTAGAGTTCAAGCTCACTTCAGTTAAATTTAGAAAACAGTGTTTTTTGGTTTTTGCCATTTCTTGGGCCGCTCCTGAGGCATATGGAAGTTCCCAGGCTAGGGGTCCAATCGGAGCCATAGCCGCAGGCCTACCCCACAGCCACAGCAACGAGGGGTCCAAGCCGTGTCTGCAACCTACACCACAGCCCACGGCAGCACCGGATCCTTAACCCACAGAGCAAGGCCAGGGATCGAACCTGCAACCTCATGGTTCCTAGTCGGATTCGTTAACTACTGAGCCACGACGGGAACTCCTAGAAGACAATGTTGAGAGATTACAAGATCCTCTCCAGTACTGAAACTGGCAAAAAGTCTAGGAAAAAGGCACATGCAAGAAATGTTAGGTAGGCAGATTAGCAAATTGGTTTGACTCCTGTTCCCACAAATGGAAGTGATGCATGGACAGTCCAACCCCAGATGGGAAGCCATGGGTCCCAGAAGAAACAATGTATACACAGCATCTATTTTCCAGACCCCTTTCCAAGCATCAAAATGGCATTCCATCATGATTAGAAAGTCTTCAGTTTCTAGTAAAAAATAACTTATGAGATGCAGTAGCATCTTTCAAAAGTACATTACTTGTAAATATATTTTCAAGTTGTACTGAATTGAATCAATGATGAATAAATTAGTATGCAAAATTATTAGAGCACCGAGAGCAAAACCAAAACAACACTACGAAATCTCACGGAGTCTGGCCCAGCTGCTGACCCATCAATCCTAGATTTCACAATAGTGTATTAAGCACTGTTGAAAATGTTGTCCATTACTGCTTGGTTCACTCAGTTACTTTGAAGGAAAAGCTGTGAAAGAATTTGGCTGAGGCAAGGCTTACTGGGCTTGCTATGTTCTAGAAGAAGTAACCGAGGATACTTATGCTGGGACAGGTGACATGGGACTTTTACGGCAGACTTTTGTCTATAGCAGTAAATGCCCTTGTTTCAAAATAATATTTTTGTTGTGGTAAAATACAGAACATGAAATTTACCATTTTAAACCATTTTGAAGTGTGGAGTCCTGGCATTAGGTACAATTGCCTTGCTGTGTAAGCATCATCACCATCTTTTTCATCTTTTCATGAAATTCTGTGCCCATTAAACAAGAATCACCACCCTCCATTTCTCCACCATCCTGGTAACCAGCATTCTACTTTATGTCTCTATGAACTTGACATAGAAATTGTGTATAAGTAGAGTCACGCAAATTTTTCTTTTGTGATTGGCTTACTTCACTTGGCCTAATATCTTCAAGGTTCGTCATGTTGTAGCATAGGTCAGAACTCCCTTCCTTTTTTGAGGCTGAATAATATTCCATCATATGTAGGTCCACATTTTGTTTTTCCATTCACCCAGCGATAAACATTTGGGTTGCTTCCACCTTTTAGCTATTGTGAAAATGCTGCTATGAATATGGGCGCAGAGATATGAGTCCCTGCTTTTGCTTGTTTTGGGTCTATATACAGAAGTAGATTTTCTAGATCATATGGTAATTCCATGTTTAACATTTGGAGGTATTATCATACCGTTTTCCACAGCAGGTGCACCATCTTAATTCCCATCAACAGTGCACAAGGTTCCAATTTCTCCACATCTTCACCAACACTGTTACATTTGGGCTCATTCCCTCCCTTCCTTCCTTCCCTTCTCCCAAGAGCCATCTTAATGGGTGTGAGGTATATTTCACTGTGGATTTGCATTTCTCTAATAACTAATAATGTTGACGATCTTTTCAAATGCTAACTGCCCACTTGCGTATCTTCTTTAGAGAAATGTTTATGAAACTTATAATGAGAAATGTATGTGTAGTCTCCATCCCCTGCTTCTGGTGAGAGCTCCTAAAACCCTGTAATTTCCTAAGGGATATGAGCCATAGAAGCATCTTTTGTTATAATATTTGGATTTTGTCCCAAGCTCCTGAAACAGCTCCAGAGTGAAAGGTGCATCTTTTGTTCTTAACTATAAGGCACTTTCACTGAACTTGTAAAATTGTGTTAATGAGGTGACTTTTGGAAAACCCACAGGATGATTCCAGGGGAACCAACCAGTAGTTAGAGGGTTGGAACTTTTAGCCCCACCCCTCAACTCTCAGGGAGGGAAGAGGTGCCTGGAGGTTGGATTTTTCACCAATGGCCAATGATTTAAGCAATCGTGCCCTTATAAAGAAGCCTCCATAAAAACCCTAACCCAAAGAATCTGGAGAGCTTCTGGACTGGTGAGCAAGAACACATTCATGTTCTGGGAAGGTGGCACACCCCAGACACACAGGGACATCTTCTTTATCCATTCATCTGTTGATGGACATTTAGGCTGCTTCAGTATCTTGGCTATTGCGAATAGTGCTGCGATGAACACTGGGGTGCATGCGTCTTTTTGAATTACGGTTTTGTCCAGCTATATGTCCAAGAATGGGATTGCTGGATCATATGGTAGCTCTAGCTCCAATTTTTTAAGGAACCTCTATGCCATTCTCCATCGTGGCTGCACTAATTTACATTCTCACTAACTGTAGGGAAATACATTTTAATGATATTCTTGCCTCCAACAAATCATTCTAAAAATGACAACCGTCTAAGCCTGCAATCTTCTAAGTCATGCTTCTTCCAACATTATCATTCATTCCACAGACATCACAATTGCGTGCCAGATAATGCGTTGGAAGCAGAGCTACAATGGTGAACAAGATAGACACGGTCTGTTTGCAGAGCTGAAAGGCATCAAGGAGACTGTTAATTAAGCAAGCAAACATAACAAAAACTTTTAAATACTACTATCGAGGAATCACACGGTGATTAGAAGAGAGCTAAGCATAGAGTTGTAGTAGGAAGAGGAAAATACCAATTAAAACTTTCTTACAGAAGGCTAAGTCCTTCAAAACAAACACAATTACACACACAGTTGAAAATGACCTGAGGGCTCAGCTCCTTCACCGCTTACCTGAAGTTCAAACATTTTCTAAATGTATCAAATGTACTTACCTCCAAAATATGATTGTTAATAATTTTAAAGATTTAAATTATAATTTCTAAGGTGGAAACACACTTCCTTCCTCACTACCTTATCTCCATGTTTATTTAATAAGGGTCACACAATCTTCTCTTAAATGTATTCCAATCCTTGATTCAGGTAAGTCTTTGCCCTCTTAGTTTGTCATCCAAAGAAATATAAAACATATCACGACGTACTTATTTAAGAAGTCCTTTGGGTACTTAATGGTAACAACTTATCACTCAGCATTTTCCACACTGAATTAAAGTTTTGTTTTGCCTGGATTGCTTATTTTTCCCAATTTGTTAACCACCCTTATGACTCTTTGTGATGTCTCCGGTCACTCCTTTTGTTGGAGAGCTAAGACTTGCTTACCCAAGACTAAGACCTCAAGATTGTACAAGATATTTTGTTCTTGACCTTCGAGGTTGGCCTACTGATTTTGAGCTTTACACCCACAAAGCCTTCTTTTAACTCTACTTAGAGGGGGATTGGCCCAGAAAAAAGCAATTTCTAGGGCTCCAAAAGAAACCAACTCAACAGTGCTTTGAGGAATAAACCACTACCATCAGATAGGTATGCCTTCTGAGTGTGCATTCAAATCACCATCATCATGGATCCTTACACATGAAAATGTAAGTATTCCCTTACGCCCACCCTTCTGCCCTGACATCAGCTTCTACTACTTGGTTTTCAACCATGCTTCCAAATGGCCAGCACCATTCTGACCTACATCCACCCCTCCTCCCCACCCCCATCCACAGCCTGGATTTCTATGTTTTCTACAGCTCTTGCATTTTGGATCTAGTACTGATCACTTTGGAACATATCTTGCTATGACCCTGTTTACCGACTCCACTCTCATGTTCAATTAGTTCCAGTTAAAACACATGTTCAACGTGCTCCAAGGTGGTAGCGCCTCAGCCCAAGAGGTGGGTAGTGAAAACAAGCACTTCTTTGAGGTCCCGATAAGTGTGATAAGTGGAGGAGAGTCAGAACCATTGGCTTTCTTCAAATCAAACTAAAAAAGTACAAAATTGAAAGAAAAAAAAATCGGGAGTTCCCATCGTGGCTCAGTGGTTAACGAATCTGACTAGGAATCATGAGGTTGAGGGTTTGATCCCTAGCCTTGCTCCGTGGGTTCAGGATCCGGCGTTGCTGGGGTTCTGGTGCAGGCCGGTGGCTACAGCTCCGATTCGACCCCCAGCCTGGGAATCTCCATATGCCACGAGTGCGGCCCTAGAAAAGATGAAAAGACAAAAAAAAAAAAAAAAGAAGAAAAAGGAAAAAAAAATCAGACTAGATCACTTCCACTCTTCCTCAACCTACTGGGCTGCATTAATCTGACAGAACTTGGGCTCTTTCAAACCACACTGCTCTACTTGCTACCTTTCCGGCTATGAAGTGTTTCCAAATTAATTTTGTGATGCTATCTGCTACTTCTCCCCACCCCCACCCCAGGCTCCATTTTCTTCCAGGCCACAAAAGCTTTTGGATTTGTTACTTCACGGTCATTTTTCCTCCACGTCACCTAGAAATGCCACGTTGCTCTTTTTCTAGTTCCATGCTCTTTCCAGTGCTGGTGTTTTTGGAGGATATGACCCCATGCAACTCTTTCAATTCCCATCGGTGCCTACAGATTCTAATACAAGCAGTTTGCTAAAACAGCCTTTTGTCAGCTCTTCTAATACTGCTGCTTCCTCCCAGTCAATACTACCAGACTCTTTGAAAACAAACACGTTTTGCTTTGGGAGGGGAGAAAAGGGAGACAACTTGACCCACGGCTGTCATATAAAGCCGACTCCCTCCTCGACGCACCAGAGAAACAACATTTCCCTGTCGTGTTCCTTCTGATGTATTTAAAGAATGTTTCCCTTGCTGTGTTTTGAAAGTTGCTTCTCATTTCCTGCTAGAGCTTTGCTGACATTACTGGCTGCTATTTCTCTGTACTCTTCCTTGGCGCCCCACCATCCCCCCTGCTTGGCCGGAGCATTCCTGTTCAAGTCTCGGCTATTCAAGCAGTCAGTCCTTTGTTCATCCCACTGGGTTTCCTTCTACCTTAGTTAGACTGGCCTCTCACTGTTTCCTTTAACCGAATTTCCTGAAAATACAGTCAGGACCACTGCATTCTCCTGTCTTCTTCCATCCAATCTCTGTAGTGACAGTTTCCTCTGAAATACCTGAAATCCACCTTTCACAAATTCACCTGAATTAATACTGCTGACTTTTAGCTATTCAAGAGTCTAAGACATACTAACCTCTTTCCCAATTAGATACTCCTCTGATCCCTGTGTTTCTACTAGTTAATTTCAAGGAAGGCCGCCATCCTCGTGCATTCTTCTGCAAGGACCCCGCTGTTTCACTAGGAGTTGTTTTGGATCCGTCAGGTCGAAGAGGGCAAGGAGACCCGTGATACCATTCAGATCTAGGACTTGGTCAGAGGTTCAGAATGAGAGATCTGCACCAAAGACCTTAAAAGGGTTCCCTTTGCTTTTTCTAAAATGTTTCTTTGGAAAATACAAACTTTCTGTCTGATGACCTCCTTATTTATTTATTTATTTTTGCTTCTTAGGGCTGCACCTGTGGCACATGGAGGTTTCCATGGAGGCTAGGGGTCCAATCGGAGCTTCAGCTACCAGCCTCTGCCACAGCCACGGCAACACAGGATCCGAGCTGTGTCTGCGACCTACAGCACAGCTCACGGCAACACTGGATCCCCAACCCACTGAGCGAGGTCAGGGATCGAACCCACAACCCCATGGTTCCCAGTCAGATGCATTTCAGCTGCGCCACAACAGGAACTCCCTGATGACCTCCTTTTACGTCCTCTTAACTCACCAAAAGAATTGTGCAAAAGGAAACACAACTTTACTGTTCAAGTTCCTACCTATTCTTAAACAGTCCACACTTCTGAGTCTTAGATTTCAATGAGACAAGTCAAGCCAAGTCTTAAGTCAATAAGAGAGAGTTCTTTAATTTTTCCTTATTTCTTAGATTTTCTATGTTTTAGGCAAAACCATGAAATAAGACTGGCTTAGTGCATTTGCCTAAGTGCATGTTCCATTATGATTTCTTTGCCTAATGGCTGATTCTCCAAACCTACTCAAGTTCCTTTTAGTAGCTGACTGCAAATCAACAGTAACTACCCCTTCTGCATTAGGAGAAAGGCACAGTACTAAGCACATTATATGAATATATTTTTATATGAATATATTTAAACATCAATAAACCTGGTAAGATAATAAGTATTCTTTCTCTTTTAAGGTTTTTTGTTTTTGCTTTTTTTTTTTTTTTTTTTTTTCTTTTTGGTAGCCATGCCAGTGGCCTGCAGAAGTTCCTGGGGTAGGGATTGAACCCATGCCACAGCAGTGACAACACCAGACCCTTAACCTGCTAAGCCAACAAGGAAATTCCCAATAATAAGTATTCTCAACCCTAGTTAACAGGTGAGTCGATCAAGGCTCAGACAAGTTAAGAGAACTTCTGGTTCGCTAAGTACAGACTGTTCACACACAACTTCCCACTGATGTGCTCCATCAGAGGGGAGACTGTGTCACAGCCCCTTAGGTTTATAAAGGATGGACCATCCAATCAGAGGTATACTTACATCTTAGGGTAATTTACCTTGCTCCTTTGGCTCTGGAGCAAGGGTAACATTCTATGGAGTCTTACCCACAGAAAAGATCTTTTCATTACTTAAATGTAAAAGAATTATTTTCCTCTGAGTAATAAGCACAAAGGGAGAGCATATCCACATTTTATCTAGAGTATAAATGTAATATGGTAAATCATAACAATGCTACTAGTGAACCGTATAAGATAATGCCTTTAGTTTTTAAACTTGGAAAGATACAGAAGGACAGTGATTTCATATTCTGTGCTGCAGATTCAGTTAATAAAACTGGGATCCCAGTTTACTTGGTAATATCTACGGTGACCAGTTCAGCACACAGAATCCCATGGGTGCTATGACAAGCTCTGAATAGAGATATAAATGTCAGTCTCAAAAATTAAGAGATAAAACTATATATTAATTATGTGGTTCCCAAGGACCTTTTGCAGATAAAGAAGAGAAGAGGGATATAGCTGTAGAAATGTAAAAGCTTAACAATTAACCATTTATTCTTAGTAGATAAAAAATAAGGACATTGACACTTCTGTTAATAGAGCTGTTTGATTGCTCAGTGGTCCAGTTTGGATCCCAATCAAAGAGTCACAAGGCCACATACAAAGATGAAGAACATTCCAGAGCAGAGTGCACCATGACAGCATGCAGAAAGATGGAGAACATTAGGTCCCAGAATCCTGGAACTGAAGGAAATGCACACATAGATTAAGATTACATGCTCCAGAAGCAGAGTTTCCATCCTGGTTCTGCCATTTGTTAGCTGTGACCTCAGGCAAGTGACATAAATCCCCTGTGCCTCTATTTCTTCATCAGTAACATGGAAATAAAAACAAAAGTACATATTCAAAGGGTACTTGAGATACATTAATGCATAATGCATAACAAGGACTCAAGGGGCAATTCCCTTACATTTATACCAAAAGAGGACGTTACATCAATTAATAAAAAAGCAAAACCACACTTAAATCCACATAGGTATGAAAGACTGCTAAACATCTCACTTTCTTGATATGCTGAAATTGGGTACCAGAGTGATGCCAGCCTGTTGAACAGACACTTTTGAAACATCTGTATTTGGCATCTTACGTTGCCTTGGGAAGGCAACTTCCGTGAAAAGGTTTTCTAAAATGCTGATAATACCCGGGCCAGTTCTCACCAAAGGAGAAGTGGTACCAATTTAGAAGACTACAGCTAGCGTGCATCCTTTTAATATAAATGCAGTGAGTTTGCACTTTTCATCTTACCTTCCAGAAAACGAAAACCAAACATTCTATGCTATCTTTGAAAGTACCAAGAAACAAGAATAATCCACCAAAAGGAAATCTGAAAGTGGTAGGCACAAAACATTTCCAGTGTGGACGAGAACTTACCACTAACTCTGCTTGAATTACTAAGCATCATTTACAAATCATCATCTGTTTCCTATCAGTCTCTTCCCTAGTTATCAACTAACACCATTCTGGACCTTTCGTACGTACAAGAACTTTCAGAATCATTTTTAATCAATATCATTGTGGAAAGAACCAAAGCAATGTATACTTTCATTCCTCATTGCAGAATAAGAAGGCCACATACCATCTCGTGGAGAGCCCAGTTGAGAAAATGCAAAAGCCTAAGAGTAGGACAATTCATTTTTGTTGGAGGTAACACATGACTGACAAACCAAGAAGCATGACATTGAATAACACAGCACTGTTCCCATCTATTTGTCGGTAACCCTGCCCTTCACACCTTGAGATTTGAGAAATGTTAGAGCACGCTGGAAAAAAACGAGTTAGATAAGAACAGCACCTGTGTCATAAAGAGTTTTCGTCTGTTTTCCTCAAACTAGGCCACTGTAAATATTTGCACTTCATGAGCTAGACCAAAGTATTCTGCCATCAAAATTTAAAAATAGCACTCTTTTTAATTCTGAGATGGGAGAAGGTAGAGGAAACAAGCCAAGTTGTTGTGATTTAAAGTTTCCTCCTATAAGATGTTAATTTTAAGACCCCGGAGATATGTAAGATGATAGCTTTTAGGAACCTGTACAACTTATAACATCCAACAGCCTCAACCCAGGTTTTCTAGCGATAAACAAGCTTGATGGAAAAGATAAAGAAGTAAAAACTGGATACATAGTCAAGTCCCTTTATTTTCCCCAAAGTCCTCATAATGGTACTTTTTTCCAGACAGTCCTAGAGCTTGCTGAAAGAAAAACACTGCTCCCAATAAGGCCTTAATGAGAAAGGTCAGGGCCCTTTTAATTGATATATTTACAGCTTAAGGTACTCTCTTGCTGGGGCTCATTGCTGAGTTATTCATAACACCACACATGTGAAAAGATTTTAACGTCTGATAGCAATAGTAATTTTATATAGTTTAAAAATTCACACAAATATCTTACAGCCATTAAAAAATAAAATGACATTAAGTAATAAAAACAACTATTCTAAAATATGCCCCCCAAATAGAGAGACATTTCTATCTGCAGGACAGGATTTTTTAAAAATGCTTTTTGAACTTTCTGAATTTTCCATAATGGATGTGATTTACTTAAAAAAATTATTTCCAGAGGACTAAATATTAATCATCATCTTTACTTGTTATTTACTTTTAAAATGAGTAAAAAAGAAATTTTTTAAAGGGACAGATTTAAAAAAAAAAATCTATTAAAAATACCTGAGCTAACACATACACACTACTATATACAAACTAGATAACTAACAAGGACCTACTGTATAGCACAGGAAAGTCTACTCAATGTTCTGTAATAACTTATATAAAAAAAAAAGAATGCATAAACGTATATGTATAACTGATTCACTTAGCTGTAAACCTGAAACAAATACAGCACTGCAAATCAACTATACCCCAAAACAATTTTTAAAAATCAAAAAACCAGAGTTCCCTGGTGGCTCAGGAGATTAAGGGTCTGGTGTTGTTACTGCTGTGGTGCAGATTCAATCCCTGGCTGAGCGATTTCTGCATGCTGCAGGCTTGGCCCCCAAAATAAGTAAATAAATAGATGGGCTTTAAAAAAAAATTACTAACCTCAAATTGAAGGTTAGTAAACTGATAAACAAAACTCCCCACTTCTATCATCTCTCAAACTGCTAACAGTCTTTTAAATAAAGTCCATGTTCCCAAGTTTTTCCCTGTTATCTGAGTTTGGCTATTGAATCTATAGATACCCATCCTCCCCCACCACCAACCCCACCAAATGCCCTCAGGATAGTTGGCCTTTACAAGGCGCAATCATAGTGTCAATTTGAAGGCATAATGATTAAACCAACACAAACACTTTCCAGTGATTCTTTGTTCCCTCGTGGATCCTAACCTTCAACCCCAATCCACCTTCCACTTCATCATGCCCAGCAATTTTATGATCAATTTCTTGCAAATATCTTCATCTGTCAGTCTCTTCCGCCATTGTACCAGCCTGGCACTCAAAACAGGTTCAACCTAACTAACCATTTGCAATTGAGCTGGGGGGAAAAAAAAAAAAAGCACCCACACAGCTCTGCTCAGTGGTCTTTCCTTAACTTCGTTACAGTGATCTCATATGAGCACTCAACTTAGCTGGGTGATTCCTCTACGCTTTCCTCATTATTTTACTTTTTTTTTTTTCCAGGATGTCAATCTTATTTCATAGTTGTTCCTTTCTCCTCAAACTTCCCACCTCCTCTTCTTACTCTCAGCTGATCACCCCTCTTCCTGTGTCATGGACAGACTAGAACTACTTCATCCTCTTACCCTCATCCACCAAATTTACCCACATCTTCTGCTTTTCCTACTGTAAAGATGGAAAAGCTATTTCTGCTAAGGTCAACGCTCCCACTAAATCCCAATCCATTGTTCAGTTTCTTCCCTCCTATAATCACACTCCTCTTTTCCTAGGTCATTCTTATAAGCATACAAGTTTGCCTTACTTTTGCTCATCTTAACCACCAAAAATGATAGTTTTATATTCATGTTTCCCTTTAACAATCAAATATAAATATTGGAGGTTTTTGTAAGGAGGTTTTTCCTTACAAATTCATTGGTGGGGTCATTTAGAGAGAATGGCTTCTCTCTCAAACACATGATGCCACGATGGATATCTTCTGAGAAGGAGGCAGCACAAGTCACTGAGATGGTTGGGAATGGTACCTTCTGTTCATTAGAGGTTGATGGATCTAGGAAAAAGGAAACTCCTTGAGTTGGCTTGGAATCTGGACCTGCCTGCCGTCAGAGGGATGCCTAGGAGAGAGACAGTCCTGAAAGAGGCTAACATACATAGTGTGTGTGAAAAGAAGACCAGAGGCTGGAGTTCCCTATTGACTCAGCAGGTTAAGGATCCAGTGTTGTCATTGCTGTGGTTTGGGTCACAGTCGTGGTTTGGGTTCAATGATCCCTGGCCTGGGAACTTCAATAAGCCATAGGCATAGCCAAAAGAAAAAAAAAAAAAAGACTAGAGGCTACAGAATATAAATTGTGAAAAAAAGGAGGCAAAAGACCAGACCCTCATTCAAGGGACAAGGGGGAGAAGGGCATATCCCAGAATTCATCCTTATGCCGACTCCTCTGATTCTCCACTCAGTGAACATTGGTTCACTGCCAGAGTAAACTTTTGTTAATGAAAGGATGAGTAAACTTTTGACCCAATTTTTCAATAACATGCACATTTTGTTTAACAATTATGCAATGGACCCATGAGTAATCTCAAAGAATGTGCTGGGGAGGGAGGTGGCAGTAAGCCATCCATGTTCCCAACAGCCCCTCCACTGTAAACCATCAACGCAACGAAATGAAAGGGACACACTTCCCCGACTGTGAGCCGAAATAATTCTAGAACCCGGGATTTGAAGAACAAGAACCCCAAATCCAGTCCCATAGACTGTAATTCAAAGAACATAAACCCACACAAGAAAATAACACAGGGGTAGAAAGACTACAAAATACTGAAGTTGAGTTTAGGAGAGAATCTAGCAAATTAATTTCTTCATTTTCATCTCTTCATCACAACGCCAAAACCTACACATATGTCCATACTTGTCTCTTCATATCAACACGCAAAGCACAACCCCTGCGCCATGACTTCCTACCATTTTCCTCACTCAAGAGCATAATTTCCTCTAATCTTATAGCCAGATCAGACAAATTGGTGCATTATAGGATCAACTGGCTTCTTGTAATTAGTCTTGTTGGAGACGTTTAAGAGAATCATTCACACTGGTGAGGGGTAGGCTGTCTGAATTGCCATTAACTCTCTGTGAGCTCAGTTAAGAGCCCTATGTTCTCTCCAGGGTCTTATCCCCAAGCTGAAGGACTGAGTTCAAGACGAATTTCCCACCCTTATTCTTAGATGTTCACCTAGGGACCAAACCCACTCTTCTTTCGCATCTCATCTTGCTTCCATATAACCATCCCCCCAATAATTCCAAATTTACCCATAACTCCAAGTACAGATACCAGTGGGAAGACTCTGAGTTTTCTTCCCTGAAATGAAGAGGAAAAGAAAAGCCCCAAAGACAAGACTCTGCCTTCGAAAATCTTGCAAATCATTGCCCCACATGTCTGTAACTAGGGAATGCTGAAAGAATGAAGGTGGGTCAGAAAGCTGAGCTTCAATGTTAATGTACTGCTCATTTCCAGGTGGCTTTGGTGTTATTCCTTGATATATGGAAGTGAGAATTTTTACTATTATTTCAAGTTGAGAAGGTGGCACCTGACAGCGCTTTGATGGTCACCTGCCTATACCTTCTCAAATTCAAGTTCTGCACGGTCAGTAACAGAGGGGTCAAGCTCATGATCAATCTAGGAAGGCAAGCTTTTTCAAGCCGTCTCTGAATAAAAGCAAATATCAGCATTCTTATGAACACACGTGATGATCTCAGGCACCTATCCAAGTAATGAGCATAGCAGAAGTACCAGTTTGCAAGACTTGACAAGACCAGCATACAAACAAGTATCAACATCAATCTTTTCAAAAAGTAGAGTCTTAAGACACCAAGCTTACTGAAGAAGCAGAACTACCAAATAAGCTAATGAGCTATAGCTTGGGAAGAAAACTTAAGAATTTGTAATAATACTCCCACCCTGCACTCAAACCTTTATCCATGCTTTCTTCTTCACAGTTACAGTGGTTCCTCAGCCCCAGAGCAAATGCTTAACTCTGTAACATTTTATTATTTGTAAAAAAAATGATTTACAGCATTTTATGATTAAATGATTCTTCCTCCTTTGGTTTTGGGAAGCATTTCTGTTCATAAGTCTAACGTTAACTAAGGCACATGAACTCTGGTACTTTAAGAAGAAATATGACAAACACTTTAAATTAGTCATACAACACCCCCCACCCCAAGAAGACACTGCCATTTGGCAATTTTTTTTTTTTTTTTGGCTGCAGCTGCTGCATATGGAAGCTCCTAGGCTTAGGGTTGAATCAGAGCTGCAGCTGCCAGCCTATGCCACAGCCAGAGCAATGCAGGACCCAAGCTGCATCTGCAACCTATACTGAATAGCTCACAGCAATGCCAGATCCTTCACCCACTGACTGAGGTCAGGGATCGAACCTGCATCCTCATGGATACTAGTCAGGTTCATTACCACTGAGCCCCAATGGGAACTCCTCTATTTGGCAATCTTAATGCCACAGATTAAGACTCTTCCAGAGAAAAAGGTGCAGTCAATACTTTTTTCCTTCCTAGCACAGCTGGCCTTTAAATGGCATTATAAAGCAGAGGGAATGCTAATGAGCCAAAGGCAGAGGGCTGATAAGGCTGTTTACAATCTGAACCTCACAAATAAAGAGCTACAACTGAAAAGTAAAGGTCACATAAAATGAATTGTATTCAATAAAGAGCTTCAGGAGGGACACCCGGGCTCACTTACTGATTGGCAAAAAATTTTCTGGCCAAGGAGGAATGCGGCATTGTCAGGGATTTCTCCTGGCAGGAAAGATTTACTCACCTGAACTATGGGGGGGGGGGTCTTATCTGATGAGCCGCTAAAGCATGTATGGAACTCCCCGGTCACGTGTACAAACTGACTGGATGCAGAGGTCACTCCATCTATCCCATGTTCAAAAAGGTGCTTCTAAGAGGCCAGGAGGAGGCCAGAAGGCCAGGACCACGAAGAGACAAAGGGCTGAACCCAGGTTTGCACCCTTACAAACGCTTACACATGAAAGAGGGATCACTTGTGAGGCACATCACCGCTTTGGTCTGAAGCCTCTAAAAAAAGTGTTTTAGCAAATAAGCAATGAGATCCTGCTGTATAGCACAGGGAACCATATCCAGTCACTTGCGATGGAAAATGATGGAGGATAATGTGAGAAAAAGAATGTGTGTGTGTGTGTGTGTGTGTGTGTGTATATATATGACTGGGTCACTTTGCTGTACAGTAGAAGTTGACAGAACACTGTAAAACAATGATAACAAAAAAATAAAAATCATTAAAAATTGTTTTACTCCATCATGAATCGCTGGGGTGGAGAGTAAGGTCTATTTATTCCAAGCCTCCCTCCTATTTCTGCTTCATTCTGTTTTTCCAGATTCTCACCTAAGAGGTCCCTGAGGCAAGCCCCAGGACAGAGCTGATGCTTCCTGGAGGTGCGACAGACATCCACCCACTCTGGGTGCTTTGCAGGACAGCAGCCAGATGTGACCGAAAGACCTTTGTGGCCATGTGCACAAATTATTTCAAATGCCTAAAATTCCACTCCCCGGAATAGCTCCTTGGCCAAGCCTATTTCTCTGCTGGGATCTTCCTGCCCCTCACGCTGCCTGCCACTGGCTCCTTCCTGTGCCTGTTTGTCCCCTCCCCTGGGGGTGTAGGCTTCCTGCTGTTGGGTGTATCCAGTCCACTTGGGTGTACCCAGTCCAGAGATCAGCCCATGCCTCAGACCAGAATCCCCGCAGCTTGGCTGCTGCTGCAGATGAACCAGAACTGAATTTCGTAAAGAAAGTCCACTCCTCTGTAGTTTCTGGTTCATCTTTTTCCAGTGGTGGTACAATGAACTTGATCTAAAATGATCGCCTTCGCCGTTTTGGAAGAAGTGTAGTGTATGGTTCGGTGGCACTAAATACACTCACATTGCTGGGAAACTTACCATCTCCAGAGCTCTTTCCATGTTGCAAACCTGAAACTCTGTAGCCATTTAACAGTCACCCCCCCCAGCCCCTAGCAACCACCATTCTACTTTCCAAGACTTTCCCTACTCTAGGTATCTCCTAAAAGTGGAACCACATTTTTCCTTTTGTGATGGAGTTAGTTCACTCAACATAATGTCTTGAAGGTTCCTCCAGGTTGAACCTATAACAGGATTTCCTTCCTTTTTAAGGCTGAATAATAATCCATTGTGAATGGAGACCACATGTTGTGTATCTGCTCTTCTGTTGGTAGACGCATGGGCTGCTCCTAGGTCTTGGCTGAAATGAATAATCCTCCCATGCACACGGATGTACAAAACCTCTTTGAGTCCCAGCTTTCAATTCCATTGAGTCTATACCATAAAGGCGAATTGTTGGATCATGTAGTAATTCTATTTTTAACTTTTTTTTTTTCTTTTATGGTTGCAGCCATGGCATATAGAAGTTCCCAGACCAGGGATTGAACCGAGTCTCCATAGTGACCCCAGCTGCTGCAGTTGGATTCTTACCAACTGTGCCACAGTGGGAACTCCTATTTTTAACTTTTTAATGGGAAACCGCCAAACTCTTTTCTTAGCAGCTGCATCATATATTCTGCAATTTTTAAGATGTTCCTGGGTGTTTGCGATGAGAACGAGAAGGTGAAAGACTAGTGCTGGACTGATTAGAACTGTCTCCAATCCACTGAGTCAATGAATGGTGACTGCTACTGAAAGTTGTTTTGTTTTTTACAAAACAGTAAAACAGTGGTGTTTTCTCAGTTAGTTCTGGTTATTCTGATAAATGGATAGGTACTGCGATGCTCTGCAAATGGTCCATGTTAGTATTTATAGTTTAATATGAAGATAATATTTTAACCAAAAAGGAATGAAAAGGGCAGACCAGGATTTGGAGAATTTAAAAATGAACTTTTTAATTTTAATTTTTTGCTTTTTAGGGTCGCACCCGCGGCATATGGAGGTTCCCAGGCTGGGGGTTGAACAGAGCTACAGCTGCCAGCCTGCGACACAGCCACAGCAATGTGGGATCTGAGCCACTTCTGTGACCTACACCACAGCCCACAGCAACATCGGATCCTTAACCCACTGAGCAAAACACATCCTCATGGATACTAGTCGGATTCGTTTCCAATGTGCCACAACTTTTCGCTTTTGAGTTACACGTTAAAAACAGCACAGCCAGGAGTTCCCATCGTGGTGCAGTGGTTAACGAATCCGACTAGGAACCATGAGGTTGCGGGTTCAAACTCTGGCCTTGAACCCGTGAGCTGTGGTGTAGGTCACAGATGCGGCTTGGATCCTGTGTTGCTGTGGCTGTGGTGTAGGCCAGCAGCTACAGCTCCGATTAGACCCCTGGCCTGGGAACCTCCATATGCCTCGGGAAGTGGCCCTAGAAAAGGCAAAAAGACAATAAATAAATAAATAAATTGAACCTTTTAAAAAAACAAAAATAAAAAATAAAAAATAAATAAAAAAAAATAAAAACAGCACAGCCAGCCTAACATCTAAATTCTTAATTGTACACAATAGACTAAGGACAAAGTAATCAGCATCAGGCATACAATTTATACAATTTATATCAGTGATTAGCCATTCTATGTCTGATTTACAGCTTTGGGGTAGATGGGTACCAATTTATTTTTCCTCTACAGAGCTCCATGCATGAAGTGTAATTACAAATTTGTTTGCATTTTCTGTGGTGTGGAATTAAAATCATAACCTTTTTGAAGACTTGGGATAGGTTGCTTTCTTATCCTTTACTCTTTCCTCAAAACAAAAGTGGATGCCAAACAAAGTGTCTTATTATATGCAAAATAAGCCCCCTGGTTCCAGTCACCTAACTCTTGGCACTGATGAAACCAGTTATAAGATGATAGTCATCCCAAAAAATCTGGAGTTATATATGCTTAATTATGTCAACTTTCCATTGTGCCGCATTGATGTATCATTAACATGGGCTTTAGTTAACATTCAGAAAAATGTCTCTGTATGTACACTTTGCAAAGCCAAACGCATGAATTTTCTTGCAGGCAAATTGTTTTCAGTAAATGCCAAGAGACTTAAAGTGCTTAGGCAAAGGCCGATGGCTTTAATGCTGGCTTGAGAAAATTATGGTTTGGGATTAAGCCCCCATGCCATCCGTTCAGGCCCCTTTGCTGGGGTCTTGGCCAAGTGCAGTGCTAAGGCTAAGCCGTGTTCCTCCCAGCTCCACTCCCCCGTGCATCCTCATGCCCTCCCCAGGCCTGCTCCAGCCCTGGCGCGCCTCCCACCTCCCGCTCTAGCGCATGTACCGGTACACTCAGCTTCTATCTGAAGCTGTCTCCTATGGACATTGGCTAGTCAGCTTCACATCCTACCTCCCCACCTCCACTGAGCGTTTCAGGACGAAAAGCAAACCCAGGAATATGTTTTTCTGTTACACCCTTGTTTTACTATCTCCTCTCACCTATTCCCGCCCATCCCCAACACACACATACAACTCAGTGCTGGAACTGGACAGAAAAGCGGGGGAGAAAAAAGATTAAGAGTGTTGAGTAACAGGAAAGCTAGAAAGCGGGTTTTTTTTTCAGGGTTGTAAATATACCTTTAATAAAGACATAGACAGGTAAAAAAACAATTTGTCGGGAAAGAGGGCGAAAGGTGAAAACATGACCACAGCCCCACCATCCGGGCTCCCCTAATCACAGAAGCATCAGAGACGGCTTCCTCCTGCCTTCTGTCTATGCCTCAATTCATCTCTGCTGTGATTGTATTTTCCGAGCTCTGTTCAGATACTATATCAATATCTTCCTATGTCTCTCATCTGCCTTTAGACTCTCCTCTCAAAGCTGGTCTTCTGCTGCCTCTTCCTGCGGGTGTTCCCTGGGGCTCATCTCTGCTCTGTTCCTCCTTCGCTCCTTCTGTCTGAGCCAGTCTCACCCCCATGACTACTGCCACATCGGTACCCGCAGTCCCCAAACTGTGTGCGTAGGTGCCAGGATGCCACAGCCAGAGCACAGACGCGTTGTGGGATGGGTGAAATTTCTGGGGCAGACATAGCCGTATTTGATACTGGTTGGACGCTGTGCAAAATACTAGCCTGAGGTAGCTCCCAGTTTCAACATGAGATCACCTACATTCCTTTGGATGATGTCATCTTTGCAAAGCGGGGTTTGGAAAAGTAGTTGTGATAAAAAGCAAGTACTGGACAAAAATCAAGGTAGGACAGGATATGGTGCCCCTGTTTCCAAGGTTTGAGAAGTTACACAGGGCCTAACAGCACACACAGCGAGAACCAAGGCTGCATGCATGTGTGCGTGTGTGCGCGTGTGGGTGTGCGTGTGCGTGTGTGTGTGTGTTGTGTACAGGGAGAGAGATTGAGTTTAGGACTTGGTTCCCACCATTGTGGGGGCTGGCAAGTCCCAAACCCACAAGGCAGGCCGGCAGGCCGGACCCTAGGGGAGAGCTGGAGAAGCAGCGGATCTGAAGACAGTGTGGGGGCAGAATGCCTTGTCCTCAGCTGTTATCGCTCATGGCCTCAGGAAGACTTGGGTGAGGTACCCATTTTAGGAGAGTAAGAAATCTGCTTTCCTCAGGGTCTACAACTTAGTTGTGACTCTCATCTAAAAAAATACCTTCATGGAAATATCCAGACTGGTATATCTACAAATATGTAGATACCATGGCCAAGCCGAGTTGGTACATAAAACTCACCATCAGGAGTTCCCGTCGTGGCGCAGTGGTTAACGAATCCGACTAGGAACCATGAGGTTGCGGGTTCGGTCCCTGCCCTTGCTCAGTGGGTTAATGATCCGGCGTTGCCGTGAGCTGTGGTGTAGGTTGCAGACGCGGCTCGGATCCCGCGTTGCTGTGGCTCTGGTGCAGGCTAGTGGCTATAGCTCCGATTTGACCCCTAGCCTGGGAACCTCCATATGCCGTGGGAGCGGCCCCAAAGAAATAGCAAAAAGACAAAAAAAAAAAAATTCACCATCATTTAAGAATTAAGGAGTTTCCATCATGGCTCAGTGGTTAAAGAATCCGACTAGGAACCATGAGGTTGTGGGTTTAATCCCTGGCCTTGCTCAGTGGGTTAAGGATCGGTGTTGCCATGAGCTATGGTATAGGTTGCAGATGCGGCTCAGATCCTGCTTTGCTGTGGCTATGATGTAGGCCGGCGGCTACAGCTCCAATTCGACCCCTAGCCTGGGAACCTCCATATGCTGCGGGAGCAGCCCAAGAAATGGCAAAAAAGACAAAAAAAAAAGAGAATTAAAAAAAAATATATATATGTATATATATATACAAACACACACACGGATATATTTTTCCCTTCAATTTATACAATTATATTTTCAATCACTCACTATGTTTTTAGAATATAAATAGTTATTAAGTTGTTTGGACTTTACCACTCAATGAACAGAACTATTATGTATTCCTTTTGGTCCACAGACACTGAGAATACTGTTAACAGAAAAAGCTTAAGAACACACCTATACTTGGAGTTCCCACTGTGGCTCAGCAGGTTAAGAACCCAACTAGGATCCATGAGGATGTGGATTTGATCCCAGGCCTTGCTCATGGATTAAGGATCCAGCATTGCCACAAGCTGCAGCAATGGTCACAGATGCGGGTTGAATTCTACGTTGCTGTGGCTGTGGTGTTGGCTGGCAGCTGCAGCTCCGATTTGACCCCTAGCCTGGGAACTTCCATATGCCACAGGTGAGGCCCTGAAAAAAAAAAAAAATATATATATATATACACCTATACAATGCATGTTCTATGCATTTCAATATACATGTAGGTTCTAAATGCATCTCAATACACATGCATGTTCCAAAGAAGAGTATTCCAACAGTAACCTTGCTGCAAGTGATCCAACTCAATTTCTTATTTCCTCCCCCAAACCTATTTTCACTCTGGCTTCCAGCAATGGATTTTTTTTTTCTTTTTGTCTGTTTTTGCCATTTCTTGGGCTGCTCCCGCAGCATATGGAGGTTCCCAGGCTAGGGGTCGAATTGGAGCTGTAGCCACCAGCTTACACCAGAGCCACAGCAACATGGGATCTGAGCCTCATCTGCGACCTACACCACAGCTCAGGGCAACACTGGATCCTTAACCCACTGAGCAAGGCCAGGATCGAACCCACAACCTCATGGTTCCTAGTCGGATTTGTTAACCACTGCACCACGACAGGAACTCCCAGCAATGGAGTTTTTAAATCCACTTTTCCTCTACATTAGCTAACCCTGCCCCCATCATGGCCCCTCTTGAAGAATTTACAATGATGTTTACCTACGTCACATTTTACTATAAAAATAAAATTAAATACAAAGTCCTTCTCACAAATTACGGATTTATAATTTTTTTAGAGGAGAATGTTCATTTTTCGCTTTTTCTATGTCTTCACATTTAGAAAAAGCAGTCAAGGTAGTTTAGGGAAAGTATCCAGCCTGGTGATAAATACAGATTTTTTTTTAAGGGAAATTCTCCTTGATTTGGAAAATCGCAACACTTTAAAATATTGCCTCTAAAGGAACATTCTGGAATCAGACATTTCATTAAAATGGAATGGGGGGGGCCACCCCATAATAATAAACTTGAGCTCTTCTAGTTCAGAGCCCAGCCCTATCCAAATAGCTGAGCCTGTGGGTGGTTTAAAAAACAAGTATAACATCTGACCCAACAAAGCAAAAAAGCAAAGACAGAAAATGCTTTAAAAACAAAATAAAACCTAAACATTCACTTTTATCTACCTCCTCCACCCCACCCCAGAGCATAATCATCTTTAACTAAGAGATAGCCAACTGTCACTGTGGCAAAAAAAAAATTTTTTTATGGAAAGCTCTTTTTCACTTATTTCTCATAATTAAAGCTGGAAATCACTAGAAGTTATTTCCTCTATTATTTCATTTTTGTTGGCAGTATTTGCTCTCTTGAATAAAGATGTGTTCCATCATGCATACTAATATTTATGGAACTGCACTCCTGAGATACCGAGGCAATGTAACGTTTCTCTCTCAAGGAAGGGAACTTGTTATTCATTGAGGGCAGCTGGATTGCCATTAAAGAGAAGCCAACCCATTCTGGCTCCAGCCAAGTGAATTCTGCTATCACCAGCCCTCAACATACCTAAAGGCGGAGGCAGCCCTGTAAAAAACTCAGGATTCTGATGACAACAAACATCCAAAGACCAAAAATAAAGGATAGCTCAGAGAAGGCCCATAAAATATTTGGTTAATGCTAAAAAACTAGAAAGTATTACAGTCTGAATGTCTTCAACAGAAAAACAAGGCCACACTACGAGATTTTTAAGAAAGGCAGAAAAAATAAAGAAAAAGAAAAGAAATGAACTCAAAATTGGGGCTTTTGGGACAAGCAGGAAAGCTGATATAAAAAACATGTTTGACAAAAGATCAGCACAGTTAAATGTATTTATATTTCCTCTGTGCAAGTACTTTCTCGGTTTATTCTCTTTAGCCAATGTATACATTTTTGGGCAGTGAACTAGAGGAAAATCTATAGGCAGACTTATATATCACAGTATTTTTGGTATATGAATTTTGCTACCCAGTCGATGTTTATAATAATTTATAATTCCAGCATTTTCTAGACTACACAATCTCACCAGCCCCCCCAGACACTCAGAATAAATATAACCTGATTTTTCCAACACTATTGCTAAAAATAAAAGGACCACACAGTGAGTATCTCTCACTATCATAAGAACCATTGGAACAGGCAGTTTTCTTGAAATTCATTTCATTCAAAGTCTTTGGAAAACCAGCAATTCTCCATGGACGACTACAGAATACAGGAGCCGGAAGGGATATGTGAGCATCTAGTTACTGGCTTGGAAATGTACTTTGAGAAAAAATTTACAATGTTGTGTTAATTTCAGGTGAACAGCAAAGTGATTCAGTTACACATATAGATTCCTTTCCATTATAGGTTATTATAGATACTGAATATAGTTCCCTGTGCTACCCAGTAGGTCCTTGTTTATCTATTTTATATACGGTAGTGTGTTCACGCCAAACTCCTAATTTATCCCTCTGCCTTCTTTCCCCCTTGGTAACCATCAGTTTGTTTTCAATGTCTGTGACTCTCTTTCTGTTTTGTAAATAAGTTCATTTGCATAATTTTTTCAGCTCCACGTGTGAGTGACATCACATGATACTTGTCTTTGTCTTATTTGCCTCACTTAGTATGATCATCTCTAGGTCTACCCATATTTCTGCAAATGTTCTATTTTTTAAAATTTGGAGCTGTGAAGCCTTCCTCTTGGTAGGTAAAAGCGATGACACTTTGGTTGAAGAAGAGTGTGGGAGGCCTGGCTGGCCCGACAGGTGGGAAAGGGGGGTACCCTCTCTTCTCAGCCTGCCCCCTGCTTCTAATCTGCAAGAACAAAGAGCCGCTGAAGGGGAATGAGATGCACTCTGAAACCATTTCGATGTTCTTTTCCAGAAGGA
Organism: Phacochoerus africanus; assembly: GCF_016906955.1. Taxonomy (NCBI): domain Eukaryota; kingdom Metazoa; phylum Chordata; class Mammalia; order Artiodactyla; family Suidae; genus Phacochoerus; species Phacochoerus africanus. The sequence goes on from NC_062555.1 coordinate 56,242,097, forward strand.
GAGTATCAAGAGTGGACAGAGCCAGCTGGGAAGGGACACAGGGCATTTTGGCAAACAGGTCCACTGTACTGTAAAGTAAGTTCAAGAACATTCAGAATGTCAACCGCTTTAATATTTTGAAGTGCAATGCTGAAGTTTATGGTCAAATCCATTACCGTGCACAGGCTGACACCTCATCCTGGTTTGCTCAGGACTTCCCCAGTATGAACACTGGAAGTCCCAGGTCCCGAGAACCCCCTCTCTGCTGGCCAAAGGGGATCGGGCTGTGAGTTATTCTACCCTGCCCTGTTCATAATATTATAAAATTGCTCCCACTGGTGCTGACTTCACTTTGAAGTGGCTCAAACGACAGCCATCCAGCAACCGATGAAGAGCCCAGATTGACAAACACCTGTTGGGGTGCATGCATTACCTGAAGCAGGTGCAGGAAAGCCAGTGCTTCCCACATCATCAGGATGTGTACTGAACTTACGAAAAGTACCAGCTAAAGATACTCTAGGCTGGACTCCCCCCTTTTAAGCAGAAAAAGATACCCAAAGCGTTCAAAGAAAGCATTTTCTGCTTAGTTATCTTCTTTACTATCATTATTATATCAGATCTCTGTTTGAAAAGCTCCTTTTCGTCCCCTCACTTTTAGATAAGATCAAGAGAAACTCTGCAGTTACTGCTTAAGTGACCAAAAGTTAAAATTATCCCCAATAACAAAATGTGTGAAGTATAATCTGATACCATTTCACTGTTCATGTTTTTAAAAGAATTATTAACTCCCATTCTGGGAAGAGACAAACTGACCATCCTTTTCGTCAGTGGATAACCACACTTGAAAACATACTAAGACAAAGAGCACAGGCGCAGGAGTTCTGGCTCATCTGCTGAGCCAATGTGGGACGGGAGCGAGTCTGCCCCCGTGAAAACAGAAAAGAGATGTTTTCATGATTCATCAAAGGGACACCTCTCCGCTTTCAAAGAGTCTCCACTCTCCAGAAGTGAGGTGGAGAAGCGTGTAGTTTACCCTGTTTCTATTTCCTCTAAGGACGGGATTTCCATTTTTGAAGATCTGGCAAAGACAGAGAAGAATTCCTTTTTTTCCTGGCAATCCTGTGACATTCCTGGGCTTACTTTCACCTTCGCAAAACACTCACTCTGCCTCAAATTTGGTTCTTCCTTTTTTGAAGGTAGCAGCACTTTGGGGCATGTGGAAGTTCCTAGGCCAGGGAGTGAACACATGCCACAGTAATGACAATGCCAGATCCTTAGCCTGCTGCACCATCAGGGAACTCTCTGCAGAACATCAGGACCTGAGGCAACTGCTGGTGCCCCCCGTGGACTTGTACTGCTGGCTCCTCTTTGTAAGTTTGCTGTACATTGCCTCCCTCCCCATACGTCCAACCTTCTCCATGCTCCCTCCTTTCTCTGCATCAGCCTTCCAGATATGCTTCTGGGTATCCCTGGGTCCCACAGAAGACCCTCGGGGCCAGAGACATCAGAAGCAAGGCTAGATGGACAGCTACCTAAAAGACACACCTGGGTTCCTGGGTAAACAGTGGGTTTGTTTTGTAGATAACAGACATGATCAAATATTATATCTGCACCTCCCTCAACAACCAAGGGAGCTGAGTGGTGCTATAGGAGGGATCCTCCCGCACACACCTGTGCTCCTGGCACCTGTGAACCTACCGCCCTGGACAGATGACACAGCTTTGCTGAGCTGAGGGGTTATTCATCTGCAAGATGGTCCTGAGCTGTCCCTTAGCCAACCCCTCCCACCGAGTCGTCACCATATTATTAAGATGCTTACATTTTAGGCAGAAAAGTAAGTACAGATTAATGGGGTCTGTCCTCTGCAGAGCCACGCAGTGGGTTCTATTTTATAACATGTAAACAGGACTAGAGTAAGGTTTGCATAAGGCTTAACAATGCAACAGGATGTATTTTCTAAATGACAGTATGGAATAACAGGTGGTTTTGAGGCTCTCTTGCTGAGGATTAAGTGGTCTTTGCAGCAGACTCGCTGCTATGGCTCATTGGTAATGAACCTGATTAGTGTTCATGAGATGCAGGTTCAATCCCTAGTCTGCTCAGTGGGTTAAGGATCCCGCATTGCTGTGAGCTGCGGTGTAGGTCACAGATGAGGTTCGGATCCTACACTGCTGTGGCTGTTGGCGTGGGCCAGCAGCTGTAGCTCGGATTCGACTCCTAGTCTGGGAACTTTCATAAGCCACGGGTGCAGCTCCCCCCCCCCAAAAAAAAAGTGGTCTTGGCAGAAGCAAATCATGTTGGCTCCATCCTTCCTAAGGATGCCCAACAAAACCATTAGTGCAGTTCTATAAACCAACACCCGGCTCTAATATCACAGCTATAACCTTTAGCCTGATGGCCATTCCAAGCTGGGCTGTCACGGGATGATAAAATACCCATCCAGAGACTCCCCTCTCACAAGGCGGTTTCACCAGCTTTGTGCAGCTCTTCAACAGTTAAAATAAACACATTTCTGTAGGTGGTACCCAGAGAAGCAAAAACAATTTTTTTCTAAAAGCAGCCCCCTCTGTAGGAGAGTATCCGACATGAAAACAAGTCTCACATCGTCTTCACACTAAAAAGCTCCATTTGGCCCTGAACCCAGACAGCTTTAGCAACACGCGCACTGGTATGTCCACAGCCACCCTCCCTTTCATCTTAACTGGCCTGTTGATGAGCCTCACACTCAACTTAAGGGGCTCTCTGCACACAGCGCCACCGCTCCCTCTGAAATAAGAGCCTTGAATCACCAGGCTGCTTTTGTCACCGAGACGGGGAAAACACTCGCTCCGTCCTGCAGCAACGTCAGTGCTTGTCAACACGCAGCTACCACGACACCCTGAGCTCAGCTGACAACCAGAGCTCCTGACAGCATCCTCGGAGCCTCGCAGGGTCCTTACAAATCAACAGCAAAACTGCAAAATACGTTCCTGCTGATTTTCATCAAGACCTTAATTGGAGGAGATGACAGAAGGACAGGGGAGGAGGATAATGGTGATGCCAGATTTCCCTGCATATGCTATTTTTTTTTTTAGTTTTTGCTTTTGCTTTTGGGGCCGCAACCACGCCATATGGAAGTTCCCAGGCTAGGGGTCGAATTGGAGCTGCAGCTGCTGGCCTACGTCACAGCCGCAGTAATGTGGGATCCGAGCCAAGTCTGTGACCTACACCGCAGCTCATAGCAATGCCAGATCCTTAACCCACTAAGCAGGGCCAGGGGTCGAACCCGAGTCCTCATGGATCCTAGTCGGGTTCATTACCACTGATCCACAACAGGAACTCCTCCCTTCATATGTTATTAAACCAAAGGATCTTCTTGCCAGTTACCACACCTAGTACATTCTTAAATACTGATTTTCAGGAAATCTATGATTTCAGATTCCACTTTAATCTCCCCAGAGCAAAAAAAAAAAAAAAAAAAAAAAATTCAGCCTTCTGAGCACTTCTATTTATATCCATCTTCTTGAACTGACTTGTTGATCGAGCCCCCATAAGCTGGAATCTTCTTCTTGCTTTTGTGCTGAAAGCCTCTGTAGGGGAATAGGTCCCCCTCCTTTGGAGGAAAAGCCTTGGCCTCAAGAGGAGGCCTGATTCCAGAAATAAACTGTGATGTGTCGCCGTCATCTGCTTCTCCTCCCGTCACCTTGGGTATCCAGAGAATCTAACACCAGCCCAGGGAGGAAAATAAAAGCCCAATGCAAGAAGCTCCCACTTTGGGAGTTCCCTGGTGGCTCAGTGGGATAAAGATGTGGTGCTGTCACTGCTGTGGTGGAGGTTTGATCCCCAGCCCAGGAACTTCTGCATGCTGCAGGAATGGCCAAAAATCCAAAAGAAAAAAAAAAAGAGTCCACTCGGTAGGGCAGAGAGCTTCTTATTAGTGGGCCATAGGGTCAGTGAGTCATTAAAAAGCAGCTATGTTTCTGCCTTCCTCCTGTCTCCTCTGCTGAACAAAAGTTCAGGAGTTACCGTTGAGATCCCCCCTTTTCTTGTCTACAAGAAACCCTTCCCCATTCCAACTGCATTTCTTTTCCACCCTCAGAAAGTAAAAAGCTTCTAAAATTTTCTGCAAGAGTGTCCCCCACGCCCAATGACAAAAAAGAGCCAAATGATTTTTTAACACCCTGACCCCGAGAAGCCTATGTATCTCTCAGCGGGACACAGGGAACCCTAACTCAAACTGAGAGGCCACCACCGGGGTACTGCCCTGCACGGGATCGTCGGCCAGAGTTTGAAGGTGATTATTTCAGGTAATCAAGTAGAAACAGTTATACAGGACTGCAACCCTCGGCTAAGAAAGATAACATGGTGGGCGACATGCATTCACTCAGGAAACGGCTCTGTATTGGTCCTGGGGTCTTTCCCCCCTATTATTATCTTCCTAGCCAACAGCAGAGTGTACACAGTGGATACCCAAACATCTGGTGATTCCTGCAGCCAATAACTGCTCCTGGACTCCTGTGTACGAGGCAAGGAGCAAAGCTCAGACACATGGTCAACTAAGATCGGTTCGCTGCCCTCAAGATGCTCAGACAACAGGAGAGAAGCTGGCAAAAGAAAGCTTCCTTCCTTACCTCTGCTATTATACATCCGTCTCACTCATTCCCCCAGTGGTCACAGGGCACAGGCTAGGACCTAACACATACCTGATCTTGGGGCTGCATTGCACATGCAGAGCACAGAGTTCTGAACTGGGGTTCACTCTGGCTCAGTCCAGAGAGTATGGGGTCCTCTATTGTGATGGCTGCCATTGTGAGAAACAGCTATTTTTGACTACAAGGAGACCCTTGCTCAAACTTTGTATATTTAACTTGTTAACAGTAATGAACATTTGAATATTTGATCATATTCAATTACATAATATCTTATGAAAGTTTTGAAGGAACCTTTGGAATGCGGTCCCTGAATTCAGTAGAACCCCACAGATTCCATTGGCCTTGCTTGAAAACATAAGACACAAGAGAGGAGGATGGCTAATTTGTGATTTAAAATTATGGTATGTGTGATGGCTGATTTTGTGTGTCCATATAACTGGGCCACAAGATGCTCGGATATTTGGCCAAACATTATTCTGGGATTATCTGCAAGAGGGTTTCCTGGGTGAGATTAATATTTGAATTGAAGGAATTCAATAAAGCAACTTGCCCTCCCTAATGTAGGTGGGCCTCATCTAATCAGGTGAAGACCCAAATAGAACAAAAAGGCTGATCCACCCCCACACAGAGAGGTGAGTTGGAACTCTTTCTGTCTTCCTGCCTCAGCTGGGACATCAGATTTCCTCACTGCAGACTTGAGCTGAAATGCCAGCTCTTCCTGGATCTTCTACCTACCAGCACCTGTACTAGAACTTTGACCATTGGCTCTCCTGGGACCCCAGCTTACTAACTGTAGATCCTGGGACTTTCTCAGCTTCCATAATTGAGGCAATTACCTATAATTAACTTCTTCACATATATATGATTTATATATATAATAAATACATATCTATATAATAAATCAATCTATCTATCTATCTATCTATCTATCTATCTATCTATCTATCTATCTATCTATCTATCTTGTTGGTTCCATTCCTCTGGAGAACCCTGACTAATTTAAGATACATAACTTTTCTTTCCTGAAAAATGAAAAGTTTTCACCGAGACATGGCAAGAAAATAAAAACCCCAAGGTTCACCACGAGGTGGCTTTCCAATCTTCAGCCTGTCCTTGTCTGTACTCATTGGCATGACTGGAGTCACTGAGTCATCATCCTTTATTATCTGGTGGCCTTGGGCACATTCATCCTAAATGTGTAATTTAGGAGTTTCCTCATCTGCAAAATGGAGGGGACACCGAACATTCATTTGGGTTGTTATATGGGTCAGATGAATTATACATGTAAAGAGTTCAGAGCAGTGCCTGGTATATGGTAAGAGCAAAATTAATGCTCATGGCTGTTATTCTTGTTACACATATTTTTTTGCACAGCCATTTATTTGGTGGGTTACTAAAAGACATTTCCAGAAAGGCTTTTCCCTTTTAATATCCAATGTAGGAGTGCCTATCATGGCTCAGCAGTTAACGAACCCAACTAGGATCCATAAGGATGTGGGTTTGACCCCCGGCCTCGCTCAGTGGGTCAAGGATCTGGCGTGGCTATGGCTGGCAGCTGTAGCTCTGATTTGACCCCTAGCCTGGGGACTTCCATATACCCTAAAAAGCAAAAAAAAAAAAAATTCCAATGTAGCAGAACTTGGAAAGTCAAGAAAAAAACTAGGAAATAATGATGCCAGAACTTAGGAGACAAGAGCATCAACAAATGTAAAAATAACTATGAGCTCTCTGCCTTACTTTTCCTTTGGGGAAATTTCTTTTTTAAAAAAGACTATTCACATTTTTAGAGTTCCTGTTGTGGCTCAGCTGTAACAAACCCGAGGAGTATCCATGAGGACTTGGGGGCTTGATCCCTGGCCTTGCTCAGTGGGTTAAGGACCCGGCATTGCCATGAGCTATGGCATAGGTCACAGACACGGCTTGGATCCCTTGTTGCTGAGGTTGTGGTGTAGGCCGGCAGCTGCGCCTCTGATTCGACCCTCAGCGTGGGAACTTCCATATGCCTCAGGTACAGCCCTAAAAAGACAAAAAAAAAAAAAAAAGACTAATCACATTTTATAAGTGAAAATGACAGTCATCCACCATTGGTTGTGAAGACTAAAGACAACGGGCTGCATCTGGCATGCGGGTACCAGCGTGGTACAGAGAAAGGCAGCATCAGTATGGAAATAAGCAACCATGAAGGGTCCAGCCTGTGCTAGGTGCCCGGAGGAGGGTTTACCTGCTCTATGCCTTTATTTCGCATATTCCAGGAAGTGGACACGATCCTCATCCTACTTACTGATTCAAGGTCACACAGTGAGTGGTAGCCAGGATTCAAACCCTGCTCATTTATGCCAAGTCAACGCTGATTTGTAAATTTCTACTGGCATTGGCTGAAGTGTGCTTGCTGGCTTCTGGAGGTAAAGACGAGATGTCAAGCAGAGACTTCCTCAGCCCCGTGTTGGGAGAAAAGCGGAGGTACGCAAAGGTTAACCAGGCTGTCTTCATTGCAGGTCTCTTCAGAAACGTCAGCATGCACAAGTATACGTGGATTCCACAGCATGAGATAATGTGCACTCTCTGTCAGATCAGGGAAGCCCTTGTTTGTGCGTTTGTGTGTGAGCACACGCGCGTGCCCGCATGCACATAATTTATCACGCTCTACGGTTCCATGGACTAGAGTTTGGTAACGCCACACTCACACCATAATTCTTCCACTGAGTCACCGAGGGCAAGCTCTTTATCCTTAAAACTAGGATTTGCTGTTTTCACCCTTTCCCCCCCAACATTTCCCCTATTTTTTGACACCATTGCTATTCATTCATTCATAAAATATATTATGCTAGACATTATACCTGGGACAATGGAAACGAATGAGACATGGAGATCAGCTGATATTTATCAGACACAACTAAGAGCTTACTTTAGAACCCTGTTGCTGAGAGAGAACGACATTGGGGCCAAAAGAAGTAAGTGGATGGATGAGCACAGGTTTTTCTGGCTGGATTCAGACAAGAGACAGAGAACAAAAGACAAAGCTCAGGGCCCACGTTTGAACCAAACCCTAAGAAAGCTGATGCCTTGCCCCGGTCTCCATTCCGTCTGTAGACCTCACCTCATCCTAAAAGGGTAGAGGGAACTGCTGATGATTTTGAACTTGGCCTGCATCCAGCTGTCCAGACCACCCTATTACTGCTTCACTGCAATCAATTATATTAGGTCCACAATTCCTTTGATTCCTTTCCAACCCCAATTCCCCCTTTCTGAGGTGACTCTTGACGGTCTCGCCAGTGTGTTATCGAGTGGCGTATGGAATCTGGAATGGCATTTCCATACGAGGCCCCTATACATTCCTCTCCCAGGTTCTGTGCTGAAACACACATGCTGATCCGTTAGCACAGGAGGCTGAGGAGGGACACAGCTGAGACAAGGATGGGGAAGAAGAGCTGGGTGTTCAAAGGGAAGGCTTCTCCCGCTGCCTGGCAGCAAAGATCGTGGTCCCGGAGCAACTGTTTCGATGCGTCCTAACAGACGTGCTAAACTGCTTTATTGTATCCAGTGATCTGTCTTGGGCTATAGTTCTCTTTTACAGTTTAAAATGTCAACAGTCACTTAAATATGGCTGCTGAAATCAAGAAGACTTTTCCACGGCATAGGGAGAGAAGCTATGACTAGGTGGTGACTTAACAAGCCTTTGTTTTCCCTCAATAACAAACCACTCAGCAGTGATTCTGGCAGGTTTCGGGAGGTTTCTCTGTACGGTGAGTGAGCGAGCCTTGCTGCTCTGGCGCGCTGGATGGGGACAGCCACTATTCCATCCCAAGGGAGGAGGAGGCATGGGATCAGGCAGTGTTCCCACCAAGAGGAGCCCCTCGGCACCTCAGCTCTTCGCCAGGTGTGACAGTGGGGAGCTTGAAGCAGGAAATAACCCCACGGGCCGCCACATCGCTTGGTGGTTAATAACTCCCACCAACCATCCATCCCTCGGGGCTCACGGAGGCTTTAGAACATCAGAACTCTTGAGAAGGAGTCGGACCTGGAGCTCATGGAAAAGAAGTTATCCTCACCAGTCAATAATGGTTTCCAGAAAGGACGCTCGTAAAGAACTTCAGAATCTAAAAGTTGATCCGATATTGTGCAGGACAGACATTTATTATTAGAGCAGAGGACCCTAAAGAAGCTCTTTGTGGTATGGGAATAAAATTAAGACTTTTAAGAGAATCACAGACAGGAAAGCTGTTATCCCGTAATTAAACAGGTTAGGCTTTACAAAGGGCAGAAAGGACAGAAATCAGAGTATAAACATTTACGTCTGCCAGTGCCTGGCAGGACCTGTCACCCTCTCCCTGTAGGAATAAGCAGTAGACAAGAGGACATAAAAAAAAAAAAAAAAAGCAAAGGTTCAAGGGGGGGGACCCACAAAATATACCACATGAGAACAGACAGCAGATATTACAGTTCAAGTGGTGAGACCAGAAATGTCACATTCCAAACCAGGGAAGACGAGATGTCCCTTTGCAGGACCCAACTGGGAACAGGAAGTGAAAGGGGACACCTGGCTTCAGGGCTACTGACCAAAGTGAAGTTATTTTTATCACTTGGAAGGTGCTGCTGCTACAGGCACTGTTTCCCAGGCATGTATGTGATACGGGTCCAGCCTGCCCTGGCGCGTGCTGTGGCTTCAGGGAATCACTCCTGCTAAAGGCCGATGGCTGCGTGCAAGTCACTAAGACACCCCAAGTGGCCAGAGAGGCAGCTTTATTATTTATTTACATATTGATTTTTTTCTTTTTATGGCTGCACCAGCTGCATATGGAAGTTCCCGGGCTAGGAGTCAAATTGGAGCTGCAGCTGCCTGCCTACACCACAACCTTCGCAAGGCAACAGCAGATACAAGCCACAGCGCAGCACTGTCTGTGGCAGCGTCAGATCTGTAACCCACTGAGCAAGATCAGGAATCGAACCAGCATCCTCACAGACACTATGTCAAGTTCTTAACCTGCTGAGCCGCTATAGGAACTCCGAGGTAGCTTTAAAGACCACACTAAGAACCTGGAGTTTTGGAGAGAATTCACAAATACAGGAGCTTATTTTTTGTTCACCCTATCTTTTAGGAATCCACATTGCTGGTTAGAGGAAGTGTTTGTTTTTTTTATTGTGGTACGCAGGTTGGGGGCAAAATGATGCTCTAATTCAACTCCTCAATATTCTAGAAGGCTGAAGCATCACTGAGGGTGGTACAGTATCAACAATAGAACAGGAGGAGTTCCTGTTGTGGCAGAGTGGAAACAAATCCAACTAGGAACCATGAGGTTGCGGGTTCAATCTCTGGGCTCGCTCAGTGGGTTAAGGTTCTGACATTGCTGTGAGCTCTGGTGTAGGTCGAAGACACGGCTCGGATACCTTGTTGCTCTGGCTGTGGCATAGGCCGGCAGCTATAGCTCTGATTCGACCCCTAGCCTGGGAACCTCCATATGCTGCAAGTGCAGCCCTAAAAAGCAAAAAAAAAAAAAAAAAAGAATAAAATAGCCATAGAAACTGGAACCCTCATATATGGCTGATAGGATTGTAAATTGCTACAGCTGCTTTGGGAAACGGTGTGGCATTTCCTCAAATGCTTGAACATAAAATAACAATATGACCCAGCAATTCCACTCCTCAGTACATACCCAAGAGAAACAAACACTTGCACATGAATGTTTAGCAGCACTATTTATAATAACTGAAAAAATAGAAATAACTTGGAGAAGTTCTCATTGTGGCTCAGCAGTTAACAAATCCAAATAGTATCCATGAGGACATGGGTTTGATCCCTGGCCTCATTCAGTGGGTTAAGGATCCGGTGGTGTAGGTTGCAGACGTGGCTCGGATCCCACGTTGCTGTGGCTTTGGTGTAGGCTGGCAGCTGTAGCTCTGATTTGACTCCTAGCCTGAGAAGTTCCATATGAAGCGGGTGCTGCCCTAAAAAGACAAAAAAAAAAAAAAAAAGAAAGAAAGAAAAAACTCAAATGTCCATCAGCCGATAAAAGGATAAATAAAACATATTTCCACACAGTGAAGTATTATTCAGCATTAAAAGGAAACAAAGTACCGAAACATACTAAAAAATTGGATGAACCTGAATACAAATACACTATGCTGAGTGAAAGAAGTCAGACACAAAAGATCACATGTTACATGATTGCATTTGTATGGAATGTCTAGAATAGGTAAAGCCATGGAGACAGAAAGTGGAATTGCCCAGGAATGGGAGCTCGAAGGAAAATAGGAAATGACTGCTAATGGGAGTGATGAAAATGTTGTAAAACTGTATTGATGGTTGTCAAACTTTGTGAATATACTAACAACAACTGGCTCGGACACTTTGTTTTGTTTATTTCTCAGGAGCGCACCTGCGGCATATGGAGGTTCCCAGGCTAGGGGTCTAATCGGAGCTGTAGCTGCCCGCCTACATCACAGCCACAGCAACACCAGATCCGAGCCTCATCTTCAACCTGTACAACAGCTCACAGCAACACCGAATCCTTAACCCACTGAGTGGGGCCAGGGATTGAACCTGCATCCTCATGGATCCTAGGTTGGGTTTGTTACCACTGAGCCACAATGTGAACTCCCTGACTTGGACACTTCAAATTGGTGGCATGTGAATTGTGATAAAACTGTTCTTTGAAAAAAAAAAAGAAAGAAAGAAAAAAAAAAGAATGAAATGGCCATGCCTAAAGCTGCAAATCACTGGTGCTCTGGGGAAGACAGATCATGTCGTTATCCTCTGTGAAGACTGAACATCCGAGTTGGTTGTCTTCACAGCAGAGAGGGCACATCATAAAGAGCTTGACGTTGACACCACCTGGCACTGCCTGAAGGGTAATCAAATAGCGTCTATACTTGTCGTTAAAATCAAACAAAAATAAGGGACTGTTTTCCAGGGACAGGTAACAGTTGGTCAGCCAGAAAATCTTAGTAAGAGATGGTATCAACCGGAAGTTGGAGATAACTTTTATTTAACTCCAGCATCAGAGTAGGACCATTGGTACCACAGAGATGCTCCTTGCTTTACCTCCTTTCCTGGAGTGATCCTTTCTTTCCTATCTGGATGTGGAGGACTTCTACACATGTTCCAAACATTTTTTTTCCAGGCTAAAGTCTCAGCTGAGCCCCAGAGCTGTATTTACAGCTGCCTAATGGATGCTCCATAGCTCCACAAAGAGGATGCATGTCCAGGCAGAACTAGGGCACCCGGTCGCCTTCCACCTAATCCCACCTGCGCCTCGTCCTGGAATGACATCACCACTCGTCCAAGCAGGTGCTGTCATCCTACCTGCAAGATGTCTCTCTAATTTGGCGTGCTCCTCCGCATCACAAATGTTTCTATTTTCAGTTGTTGGATTTTATTTTATAAAGACTTAAATAGTACTGAATGCATGTCAGTCCCTGGTCCAAGCACTTTACAAGCCCTTCATCCCTTTTTGTCTTTGTCACCAAGAATCTTCTTTGCAGCCTCCCTCACATCCCACCTGCTCTTCCTACGGCAGTCAAAGCAGCTTTGCTAAAATACAAATCTCATCACAGTACTTCCACACTCTCAGCTGCTGCTTCTTCTTCTTCTTCTTCTTTTTTTCTTCTGTCTTTTGTCTTTTTAGGGCCATACCCGCGGCACATGGAGGTTCCCAGGCTAGGGGTCCAATCGGAGCTACAGCTGCCGACCTGCACCACAGCCACAGCCACTCGGAATCCGAGTTGCCTCTGTGACCTACACCACAGCTCCTGGCAATGCTGGATCCTCAGCCTACTGAGCGAGGCCAGGGATCGAATCCGCGTCCTCATGGATGTCAGTCAGGTTCGTTAATCACTGAGCCACGAAAGGAACTCCAGCTTCTGAAACTCCTCATTTTCTGTATTCCATTGCATAGCCCACAATGACCCTTAAACCCTATTTATCACCCGTTCTTCACTCTCTTCACCCTCCTGTGAAGCTGATGTTGCAGCCACAACACCCTAAGCACCTGCCCTCACCTTGCTTGCCCCTTGGCCCATGAGGACTACTTTCTCTACCTGGAAGGCCCTCCGCCCCGCAAGTTTCAACCAGGGATAAGGAAGTTTCCTGAGAGAAGCATTTCCAAGCCTGGAGAACCCCAAAGGCAAATACTAAAGCCCCAAGTGGACCCAAAACAAAAACCCCAAGTGAAAACAAATAAAACAGTTGGTTCAACAGAATGGGAGACAGGTGCAAGACTTTCTCAACCTTATGGTCAGGTTAAAAAAAAAATTAAAAAAAAATAAAAAGCAAGAACCTAATATAAAATGGCAAAGGATGAAGCAATGACAAACTGGAATGCTTTTTTCATGCAAAAAGGAAATGCAGAGGCATTACACAGCTGTAGTCACAGAAGCAGCTGTTGAGTCAGCCAACTTGGGTAAGATACGCATGCAAATCAGAGACTGATGATTTATGTTAATTGACTTATATTTGGTCTGAGTACTAGCCATTTTGTACTTCTAAACCTCCTGTCAGCATCATTTCTGGTTCTACCCATTTTCAGCAAGTTTCATATAGCATCTCCCCCCCCATTGTCTCTTTTCTGATTTGACAGATGAGGATGAAAAAGAACATGAAAATGCAGGTGAAACCACAGGCCACTTTCAGAAATTGCCACATATGCAAATCTGAATTCCATGAACCCAGACACTAGTGTTAGGGGCCCTGTGAGCAAGTACTTCTGCAAATTAACTGGAGAACCCAAAGATGACCACGACATGACCTTGAATTCAAGGACTGACAGTTTTAGAAGACTCATAGCCCACAGCCTTGGGTGTCTGATGGGCACTTCAAACATAGCACGTCTGATAACCAGTCTGTCCTTCAAACCTTGATCCTCCTCAGACCTTCCCCATCAGTTAAATGAAAACACCAGTCGTCCACCTGCTAAAATCAAGAACCTTGTGTATGATTACTCTTGCCTTCCCTCTTGTGCTCACAGGCCTCCAGTCGGCCTAGCAGCAAATCCCATCAACTCCAGAACCAGGATCTGACTGCCTCTTAACCCCTCAGGCCACCAACCTAGTCTTGGGTCATCTCTCTCACGAGTCTATTCAGGAGCCTCCTTGTGGGTCTCGCTGCTTCCAGGCTTGACCTATTCTGCTGCAGACCGCTCTGCACAGCAGCCAAAACTAATAATGTTATGTTAATTATACTCAGTTAAAAAAAATTAATAAAAAGAAAATGTCATTGATATAAAAATAAGGACCTGGGTCTAATTTTAACAGGACAAGACCAAAGAGAAATGTCGGAGCAGGAGGCAGTATCTGCCCCAGGTGCACTGGCTCTTACCGTCTGAGATGCCAACGCTGAGAAGCAGCAAGAAGAAGGTAGACACCTCCCAAAATGCAGACAGGAGTTTAAAGGAACCAGGCATGAAGTGCTAAGAGTGCAGCCTTTGTAACAGGACCAGGAAGGGATGTGTTTATACCACACTTAACCAGACCATCCTGTCGAAGACAAGAACTCAAGGAATCTGTGTGAACAAACCCTGACAAGTGAATAAAGAGGTGGAGAAGAGGTGGGGGGAAAAAAGACAGAAAGATCAGAATAGACTCAAGGGGCCATCTGGTGACTTTTCTAAGGACTAGCATTTAACTTTCAAAAGAAACCTGAAATAATTCTTCCCAAATCAAACAGACTAAGCAGCCATCTCTTTGCACTACAAAGCAGGGGATTCGGTTCCTTATCATTTAAAAGGAATTTTAATGCAAAATAGTAACTCACATTGTCTTACAAACTCACATCGTCTCCATTAACCCCCCCCCAAGATGTCCCTGGGGTGGGGAGGGGAGCGAAGAGGCAGCAAAGCAGTGCCATTTGCACGGCTTTAGTGACCTCCCCCTCAAGGAGGTAAAAGTGAAAGCACTCTTTAAAAGATCTGGGCTACTTGGAAAGTCTATCCTTCTTGTACCTGAAATTAAACAGACTAGGAAGGAATCTATAGGGAAAGTTGCTGTTGGATCCAAGCTTGCACAGTTTCCGGGGGAGCACAAACACAAGGAAAACAGGATGGGTTTGGTAGGGGAGGGAAGCTGGAGTGGGAGGGAGGCTTAATTCTAGTTAAAGTCTCCTAAGGAGCCAACAGGTGGATCCAGGAAAAGGCCCCAGAACTGCAGGATGGGGCTTAGCACCAAGTGGATTCCGGGTTGACTGAGGGAGATCAGGCGGAAGAGAGTGGCAGGGGAAATACCTTTGCTCATCTCCTCTTCCTTAACGTAATTGCAGTGACTATTAAAAAACAAACAAAAAAACCCAACATGTGGCAAAGGCACTTAAGTTGCCATGGGAAAGTCACAAGTTTGCTGGAAGAGAATGTAGGGATGGTAGGGTGTCCGGTGTACTGTGATGAAGGAAATTTGATGGGCAAAAGAGGTTCAAGTTTTACCTGCAGTTGGGTGCGGGTGTCGTAATAACCTAAAGAGCCTGGATTGTGGAGTCTAGACCCATTCCACCCCTGGAGAATCACAGAAAACTCAAGTCAACCTGGCTGGAAGCCAGTATTACGGCTTCTTTAGTTGTCATTTTCAGAGTCGCATGATATTGAGGTTTCTATGTATATTATTTATAATCTGTAACATTTTTGCACCATTCTGCCAAGTTCTTTAAGGTCATTATCTCTCACATTCACTTTTTTTTCTTTTTTTTTTTTTCTGTCTTTTCAGGGCCTTTTCAGGGCATATGGAAGTTCCCAGGTTAGGGGTTGAACTGGAAACTGCAGCTGCCGGCCTACACCACAGCCACAGCAACGTGGGATCTGAGCCGTGTCTGCGACCTACACCACAGCTCATGGCAACACCAGATCCTTAACCCACTGAGCATGGCTAAGGATCGAACCCGCATCCACGGATACCAGTCTGGTTTGTTACCCCTGAGTCGCAACGGGAACACTTCATATTCCTCTTGACTCCACAAGGATGCCCAGAGGCCTGAGCTCAGGAGGGTGATCAAGGCCAGCCAGTCCCAAGTGTCAGGGGAGAGCTTGGCACTCAAGTCTGGGAACTTCTGAGCCCGAGCTCTGCCTTTTCTGCCCAGTACATGCTCCACCTCCCAGCAACCCCAAACCATCCTTCTCTCTAGCATCTTCCATGGGCTGAGAGCCTTCCTACACTCTGATTGAACCTGAGCCTTTACTATTTTTAGATAAGAGCTAATGAGCTGTCTATGTCAGACAGGTTCTCAAACCTATCAGATCCCACACTCTTTAGGGATCCTCAAATGTAATCAATAAAAAAATCTTGCCTGGTCACATACATTTAGAAAAACAATCAACAGAATGTCCTCACCTAATTATATAAAGAGGAAATAAAGGAGAAATTTAAAACAAATAAGAGGCACTTGAATGTACAAATGCTCAGGTACCACTACACAGCAGACATTATAAGACGGAGAGACCAGTATGAATTCAACAGCTACACAGGAAGGCCAATAGCAGCACTGATATTATTTTTTAACTTTAAACATATATTTATGTTTAACGTTAAACATATATTTATGTTTAACGTTAAACATAAAGTTCTATTACCATATGATCCAGCAATCCCACTCCTGGGCATACATCTGGACAGAACTATAATTCAAAAAGATACATGCACCCACTTGTTCATTGCAGTACTATTCACAATAGCCAAGACATGGAAACAACCTAAATGTCTATTGACAGATGAATGGATTCAGAAGATGGGGTACATATACACAATGGAATACTACTCAGCCCTAAAAAAGAATAAAATCATGCCATTTGCAGCAATATGGCTGGAACTAGAGATTCTCATACTAAGTGAAGTAAGTCAGAAAGAGGACAAATACCATATGATATCACTTATATGTGGAATCTAAAATATGGCACAGATGAACCAATCTACAAAACAGAAACAGACCCACAGACATAAAAGAACAGACTTGTGGTTGCCAAGGGGGAGGGGGAAGGGAGTGGGATGGACAGGGAGTTTGTGGTTAGTAGATGCAAACTGTTATATTTAGAATGGATAAGCAATGAGATCCTGCTCTATAGCACAGGGAACTATATCCAATCTCCTGGGATAGACCATGATGGAAGATAATATGAGAAAAAGAATGTGTGTGTGTGTGTGTGTGTGCGTGCGCGCGCGCAACTGGGTCCCTTTGCTGTACCACAGAAATTGGCACAGCATTGTGAATCAACTACACTTTAATTAAAAACTATGCAAAATATATAGTAAAGTTCTAAACAAAACAAAGAATAATATCACCTCAATTAATACGGTGGTTGCGTTCCTGGGAAATTCAGCATGTATTTGAAATATTTTTTGTTTATATCTCTCTATATTATACACATATATAGAGAGAGATCTATATTATATAGAGATATAAACATTTTTTATAAAAGGTAAAATGTAACAAAATATTTATTATATAAGATGAATAAAAATATAAAAATACAAATACATATACAATAAGTTTATATTTTAGTGATAGGAACACTTCCCCCTCTCCCTAAACATGTCTGGCCCATCTGCTCCGAAGTAACTTCCTAGGGGACAATTCTTTTTTTGTTTTTTTTTAATAATTTTTAAATTTTCCCACTGTATAGCAAGGGGGTCAGGTTATCCTTACATGTATACATTCCAATTACATTTTTCCCCCACCCTTTGTTCTGTTGCAGGGACAATTCTTTAAAGTGCATTGCAGGGCATCTAGCATCCCTGGCTTGCACCCATGCAAATGCCACCCCTAGTTGTGACAGGCAGCGGCGGCCCCATGAGTTTCTACACTATGCCACAGTGGGTGGTACTGTCAACTCTAAGTGTAGACAGTATTTCTACTGTAACAAGCTTCTCCCAGCTCTCCTTTTATTCCCATGCAGCTGAGGATCCTTTAATATCAAATTCCGTCGTGCTTTAAAAATCCCAGCGTATCATATCATCATCTATCTCCTTCCATGGTTATTAGCAAATAGGTGTGAACTGGATCACTCAGCTTTTGGACACAGTGACAGAGAACATCCAGCCTTTAGTTGTCACTGACTGGGACCTGAAGAAAGAGCTTGCCAGGATGACAACATGAGACACGCCATAGGAGTGCTTATTTTCAGACCTTCGTCATTATTTTCTGCACAGACGCTATAATTAGACCCAATTAGCAAGTTGTTCTCTCTACTTATTCACCAAAGGCCAATACTGCCCTGTGAGAGGATTTTTAAAAAATGCAAAGAACCTCACAAAACCCCCCAAAGAAATAACCCAAACAACCCCGAAGGTGACCTGAACGTAACAAATCAAAGATTTTAAAAGGCGAAAAGGGTCTCCATGATTGAAGACTAAAAGTGGTCACAGAAAAATGATATATGCTGGGGCACGTTTCTGATGCTGGATTAGGAGATAACCTTCCCATGAGTTAATGAGCACAACCTCAGCTTTCACTGCCCTTCATTCATTAACAGGGGTCCTGCTTCACATCAGGGTCGACGTGATGCAACACAGCAGAGCCTGAAACTTCACGTGCACTGTGATCCCCCGAGGGCCTGTCAAAACGTGGGTTCTGAGTCATCAGATTTGGGATGAGGAATGAGATTCTGGATTTCTTTATTTCTGTCTTTTTACAGCCACACCTGTGGCCCATGGAAGTTCCCAGACTAGGGGTCGCATAGGAGCTGCGGCTGCGGTCTACACCACAGCCACGGCAGCACTGGATCCCAGCCACATCTGCGACATACACCACAGCTTGTGGGCCGTGCCAGACCCTTAACCCACTGAGGGAGGCCAGGGATTGACCTGCATCCTCATGGACGCTGCGTCGGGTTCTTAACACAATGGGAATGCCGAGATTCTGGATTTCTAACGAGCTCCCAGGTGATGGTGACGCTGCTGATCAGCAGGCAACGTTTTGCGTACCAAGTTTTAAGGAAGCAAATAATAAGTTAAACATGGAATGTAATGCATGGGACCCAACAGATGCTATTCAAGGCGCTATTCGAGGTCAAAGAATGACTCTTGACTTGGGTGGACAGTAGTGTCTAGGCTGGTCCCTTAGTGGATGTGGGATTGGGCTTGGAGGCACAGGGAGGACATGCCTGGCCGAGGGACCAAGGCCAACAAAGGGGACAGAATTAAAAAGGATGACTTAGTCAAGTAAGGGAGGAGAAGCCGCGTTGGAGAGAATGGCTGCAGGAGGTGTGAAGAAAACAGTGGCAAGACTGGGAAGCCAGGTTGGTGGGACACACCGAGGACCCACCGTCAGGAAATCTAGAAGTGAGCTTATATGACAACTTTTCACAGAGCAGCGGGAGGGGACAGACAGAGGGGACGCAAGAGAAACAGCGGCTCCAGACCAATGAGGAGGCTACTGAAATAGTCCAGAGAGCATAAAGGAAGGCCTGAAATAGAGACAGTCATAAATCTTTGACATGAAAAAAATAATGCTGAGCCATTTATATCTGAGTTTCCTACACTGAACTTCGCCTTGAATAATGATCTACCTTCTCTTGATTTGACAAGCAAAGTTACAAGCATATCTTAAAAGGCTCAGGAAAAACAGAGCCATGAATTAAAAAGCTCTAAGATGATGCCCTCGGAACACTCATTCCTGAGTTTTATTAGCAATAACCAGGAAATGCTGTCATTTTTTCCCCGAGACTTCAGATTTGTGTTGGCTATTAGAGAATAATATCCCTCCTAATGCAAAATACTCGGTCATTTTTCATTCTCAGAAGAGGTGGTCTTATTGGCATTAACCACATTTTCCCTGACTCCGAGGCTGGCCCCGTGTCAGTGTCAGGTCAAATTAGAAAGAGCTCTATTTCCAGAGAAAAGGGTCTGGCTTTGAGAAAGAGGAGGAGGCTGCCTCCAAAACATTACTTTACAGAGTGGGAGGATGCAAGGTGTTCCAAGGTGGAATATAAACTTGAAATCTACGAATTCCCCACCTTATCTTGTGACATCCTGGTAATGTGGACAATGTCCAAATTGTGCCCACCTTTGGATCTTAAGGTTTCGGACCACCGGCTCTTTTCCCCTCTCAGCAGGAGACAGCAGAAGCCCCTGAAGTGTGCAACAGCTCCAACAAAGATCTCGCTCTTTTTTTTTTTTTTTTGGCTTTTTAGGGCTGCACCCACGGCATATGGAAGTTCCCAGGCTAGGGGTCGAATCAGAGCTACAGCTGCCAGCCTACGCCACAGCCATAGCAACGCAGGATCCGAGCCTCGTCTTTGACCTACACCACAGCTCATGGCAACGCCGGATCCTTAACCCACTGAGCAGGGGCCAGGGATCGAACCTGCGTCCTCATGGATACTAGTCGGGTTCATTAACTGCTAAGCCACAACCAGAACTCGCCCCAGTAGAGCCCCTAGAGTTTCCACAGTCCTTTGTGGATCGTGATTAAGTGAAAATTCTTCTAAGGAATAGTTTTGCTCTGAAGCAGTCTGTTGAACTGTACAGAGCAGCAGAACCATGCTCTGTTAGGGAAACAAATGCACCGACTGCATTTCTGTTGACAAAATGCATATTCAGTAGTTTATTTTCTCCTCACCGTGAGAGTATGTAACCACCATTAATTTGCCTAATGGAAGCAGCAAAGGCTCCCCGCTGATGGAGGGAAAATCTGCCATGTCAGTCTCCATCTCACTGACATAAGAAAAAAACAAAAACAAGCAACTGGAGTCTTTAACTGACTATTAAAAGAAATATTTATCTGAGAAGGCAATCGCATTAAGAACTGGAATGAAGGGAGTTCCCTTCATGGCTCAGCAGTTAACAATCCATGAGGATGGGGGTTCAATCCCCGGCCTCGCTCGGCGGATTAAGAATCCAGCATTGCTGTGGCTGTGGTGTAGGCCGGCAGCTACAGCTCCAGTTCGACCCCGGGCCGGGGAACCTCCACATCCAGGTGGTCTTGTGTGTGTGCTTGAACTTCTGAAGCCCCCCGTTGTCTGCTTTTCATCCACTGCCACAACAGTGTGTTCAATTAATAGGTTCTTCCTCCAGCAGTTTACCTGCCAGAGTCAGCATGGTGCCCGTGAATGCTACTAGCACCCGCGACACAGAAAACCACACAGGGTCTGTTTCACTAGCACTGCTAGCACCTGGCAGGAGTGAGCCCACAGCTGGCCTTGCTGTAGTCCCCTTCCCCTGAGCCCCAGGGCGCACGCTCGGGATAGAGTTGTAGAGGTCCGCGATGGAAGTTTTTAACTTGAGCTCCTCTAATCCTGACAGCTGCCAAGCCCAACACACATGCCTGGTTACAGATTAGAAGAAAAGTCCCTGAGCATTTGCATCGTTTCCTGGGCGTACAATGAAAGATGCAAAATGCCAGGTGCTTTCCTCTGATGAGTGAGAGGGAAGGGAGGAGGGGCAGGAGGGCAGTGAGTTCAGGGGCAGCAAAGGCAAGACACAGTATCTTTAGTTACTGCCATTAAAAAAGGCTTTCTGAGGAGGTCCCATTGTGGCTCAGCGGTAATGGACCTCACTAGTATCCGTGAAGACGCAGGTTCGATCCCTGGCCTCACTCCGTGGGTTAAGGATCCAGTGTTGTCGTGAGCTGTGGTGTAGGTGGGAATTAAACGCTGGCAGGACTTTCCCATTGGGGTTGGGGCTTTGAGGCTGCCCAGGGGTATATGGCCAGAAAAAGTAGCTTGGGTCCCCTTGTTCACAAGCCCATCTCAGGGAGCTTCGATTCCTAGCCTGACACCCACTGCAGTCAGGTGGGGGTGGTGGCCTTATACAGTATAGTAGGAAACAGAACCATCCATAGAGGTGATGCATAGAAACCAAGCTTTGAAAAGAGAGGACAGGTGGTTATCCCTACGAGATAGATTTTAATCCTCCCCAAATCGAAGGTCTTAAGAGAGATGTCTGTGCCTGTTAGGCCTTGTGAAGACCTTCTTCCTGTTGTATTAACTGTGCCAAGATGACACCCAGCAAAGGAGAAAGCACGACCTCCCTGCCTTTTTTTGGAGCCTAGCAAACCTCCCCTGAGAGACAAATGACAGGGCATGTTTCCAGGCATGGTTTTCAGGATCTTTTCAGAATTCCAGTAGATGCCTGAGTCATTTTACCCTCTTCTATTGTGAGAAACTGTGGTGAAGATCAGATTTTTTTTTTCTTTTGCCATGCTGGTGGCACGTGGACGTTTCCTGGGGCCAGGGATTGAACCTGTGCTGTAGCAGCGACATCTGCAGTGATAACACCACATGCTTAACCCACTGCACCACAAGGGAACTCCTGTTTATTTTTTGTCTTTTTAGGGTGGCACCAAGGTATATGAAAGTTCTCGGGCTAGGGGTTGAATCGGAGCTACTGTGGCCGGCCTACACCACAGCCATAGCAACACCAGACCCAAGCTGCATCTACAACCTACACCACAGCTCATGGCAATGGCCAGGAATCGAACCCACACCCTCAGGATGCTAGTAGGGCTCATTACCGCTGAGCCAAAATGGGAACTCCCTGTTGAATTTTTTTTTAATGCCGGGAAGACGCAGTCTTCAACAGAGGAACGCCCACCTTGTCACCTTAACTTTACTCCTACTCAGATAACGACAGCTCTTACTCAAGCTTGGAGCTCTCCTCCTTCACTCTAATTTCTGCCACCACCCTGGGTGGTTCCCATGCCCTGAGGACAAGCCTTTCACACCTTTGCCTCCAGGATCTCTGGTCTCCTTACCTTAGAGGAGCCTGGCCAGCTCTTCGCCCACACTGACACGCTAACAGCCGCCCCTTGGAGCTGAGTACAGGGCACAACTGTGGCTGAGGGTCTCAGAGGTTCCGCTTTCTTTAATCCTCACCCCTGATCACAGCTTTTCAGTTCTCCCCCCCATCCCATCTCCTCCTCTTCCAGTCCCCACCCTGTTACATATCTATTTCTAAGCAGCCTGGATACCAATATTGGTCACTTCCCCACACTTTCCTCAAACCCTCCATCTCCTCTGAGCACATGTCCCCTCCGACACGCCCACGACCAAACCTCAACCCCCCCATCAGTCCCCGGATGGACCTTCTTGGTTCTCCCACCCTGAGTGCTAATCACTTGCAGAAGAAAATCTGCCAGCCTTGCTGCGGGGCGCTCCATCCTACCCTCGGCCCCCAGCTCGGCTGGGCTCTCACGGGGCCTTGGGGCTAATCCTTCTTCACGCTCCCCTCCCCCTCCCACACAAACACCCCCTCAAACCTTGTCCGTTCTCTTCAGATTCCTTCCTCACCAGCCTCTTCTCCCTGCCCAGGAGATCATCACCAGAACGTTGGAAGGCGGGCAGTAACTTCCCACACCTTCTCACCCACATCCAACGCCCGGTCTTCCTCCACAGACAGTGGAAAAGACCCTTCCATCCCTGTCCACCTCCTCTCTTCTCACTGGAGAGCAACCCCGCCCCCACCCATTTCCACTTTGCCCTCAGGCTCTCTCCTCCCAGGCTTCCTTAGGGACCACCGGCTTCATACAATCTTCTCGGGTTAACTCCTTCCTCTAGAAATGGGAGGGAAAGGGGCAGGGCCCAAGCCTTAAAGGAAGAACACAGCCTGGGAGGACACTACAAAAACTGGTTAGAGAGTTCCCGTTGTGGCTCAGCGGTAGCAAACCTGACTAGCATCCATGAGGACTCTGGTCAATCCCTGGCCTGGCTCAGTGGGTTAAGGATCCGGCGTTGCCATGAGCTGTGGTGTCACAGTTTGGCTCCTGTATGGCTGTGGCTGTGGTGTAGGCCTGCAGCCCCGTAGCTCCGATTCGACCCCTAGCCTGGGAACGTCCATAGGCCATGGGTGTGGCCTTAAAAAGACAAAAACAAAAACAAAAAACCCCACGAAAACGGCTTAGAACCTACTAAGGCCGGAATGGCAGGAGAGACTCCCAGGCGACCTTGAGCCTCCTCATACACTCACTGAAAGAACTTAACAGCTAAGTGACACGCCCGCAGGTGCCAGACCAAGAAAGTGGGCGGTGGCCCGAGTCCCAGAAATTCCCATTCCTCCCTCTGCATAGTCAGAATAGTCCTCCCACTCGTCAATCAGCCTGTGAAATGACCCAGCCCAGAAAAACTCACCTTCTGACACAGCCCCCACTCTCTCTAGGAAGGCGCATTGCTCCCTGCTAACCTGCTGTCAAGGTGCTAAGGCTCACTCCCGCTTTCCTTCCTGCGTGAGCCCGAGGACCCTCCTTGGCAGCCTGTCCCAGGAACTTGCCTGAGACCTGGGACACGACCATCCTCCGAGTCCCATTTTCCTGCAGCACTTTCCCAGTAAGGTTCCAGAAAGAGCACCCACGCTCTCCACCTCACTGTCCTGACCTGCCAATCAATTCCTGACCCACTGCTCCCTCCCCTGAAACGCTCTTCCAGTGGTGATGGCCATATCCTCGCCTAATGCCTTAGTGTTATTATTTTATTTACAACATTGGACGTGGTCATGTTTATAAACTTGACATGCGAGGAGGGAGATAAGAAGAGCCAGTGGAGAGACGGGGTTAAAGAGTATTGGAAAAAGCATTTGGCGGAGCCTAGGCACAAAGCAGAGGTTTAGTACATGGTGGCGACACAAGTGTGAAAGGCATTTAGGAGCAGCTTCCTATTTTTATATTTATTTCTGGCGACACCCACAGCATGCAGAAATTTCTGGGGCCAGGGATTGAACCTGCACTG
This sequence comes from Phacochoerus africanus, assembly GCF_016906955.1. NCBI lineage: Eukaryota > Metazoa > Chordata > Mammalia > Artiodactyla > Suidae > Phacochoerus > Phacochoerus africanus. Next base: position 56,266,332 of record NC_062555.1, read on the forward strand.
CAGCAGCAACCTGAGCCACAGCAGTGGGAAGCCTGGATCCTTAACCTGCTGCACCATAAGAGAACTCCTAGAGGTGTTTTTGTTTGTTTGTTTGTTTTTGCTTTTTAGGGCTGCAACTGCAGCACATGGTTCCCAGGCTAGGGGTCAAATAGGAGCTGCAGCTGCTGGCCACAGCCACAGCCACGTGGGGTTCGAGCCACGTCTGCGACCTACTCCACAGCTCAGGGCAACGCCCCACTGAGCGGGGTCAGGGATTGAACCTGCATCCTCATGGTTCTGAGTCGGATTGGTTTCCGCTGCTCCACAAGGGGAACTCCGAGAAGCAGCATTTTGTAAGACGAAACTCAAACTTTCTCACTGGACTTGCCCAAACCACACTTTTGATCACGTCACCTCCCTAATGATGATCTTTCAGTGGCTTCCCTTTGTCCGCAGTCTGAAATCCAGACGTCTTGACCTGACGCCAAGCACTTCATAGATCTGGCCCCAGCTCCCTCACTTGCCAGATGCCCCCACGTAGGTGCTGTATTGCAGGCTCATTAAGCTACTTACAGGCCACTTCCTGGATACACCACCATCTCTTTGTTTCCACTGGACTCTTTTGTGTCTGGCAAACTCTGACTCATTCTTTAAGAATCAGCTTCAGGGTCAGCATTTCTGGTCAAACTTCCCTGATCCAAATCACCTATCGCCTTGCTCCCTCCAGGGTTAGATGGTCCCTGGTAATTCTTGTGGTATTTCCAACTTTTTCACCATGAATGATATTTGTTACAGTGTTCTGCAATCAGTGATTTTTGCTGTTACTGTTGCAAAAAGATGACAACTTGCCCAGGGCTTGGATGATGGTTAGCATTTTTAGCAATAATGTATTTTTTTCTTTTTTCAGCTGAACCTGCAGCATAGGTGAGTTCCCAGGTTAGGGAAGGTTGGATGGGAGCTGCAGCTGCCGCCCTACGCCTCAGCTGTGGCAATGCGGGATCTGAGCCACTTGCGGCAATGGGAGATCCTCGCCCAACTGTGCGAGGCCTGGGATTGAACCTGCAACCTCATGGATACTAGTCAGACTCTTAACCCGCTGTGTCACAACAAGAACTCCACAATAAAGTGGATTTTTTAATCAAGGTCTGCGCATTGGTTTTTGGGGGTTTTGTTTTTTTCAGACAGAATGCCATTGCATACTTAATAGACTGTAGTATAGTGTGAATATAACTTTTATATGCAATGGGAAGCCAAAACATTCATGTGACTTGCTTTATTGCCATATTTGCTCTACTGCAGTGGCCCAGAACCAAGACAACAATATCTCCGAGGTATGCCTGCCTGTAATTATGGTAGGAATAAGGACTCAGAGAAAATGCGCTAGAGTGCAGCTGCCTTGTATGGATTGCAGTGAATAGAGAAGTAAAGAGAGATAAAGAATAGAGAAGTAAAAACTAAAGGAAGATCCAGCCCAGGAGCATAAGCCCATCCAAATCATGTCCCCCCATTTACACATCTGTGAAATAGGAAACTATTCAGTTGGATGCTTTGACATTTTCAAATTAAAATAATATATAGGAAGAAAGGCAATCATAATATATGGAGTCCAACCTCCATTCCAATTATCTTTCAAATAAACAAGTCCTGTCTGCAACCAAGTGATTAGAGGAAAATTAGGAAATGGGCACCGAAGGAGCATGTCTACTACATTATTTGAAACACCTGTAGTACTTTTCAGATGCGAATAAATTGCGAAGGCTGGCTGAATTTCAACTGGCAGGATTATATTCTGCCAACTCAGTTCTTCTCCAGGCTTTTGAATTGACCTGAGATGCCCTTCGAAACCCCTGTGTTTCTCTGGTAGCTACCAAAGGTCAAAGCGACTATTTAAAAAGAAAAACAGGAGTTCCCTTCGTGGCCCAGCAGTTAATGAACCCGACTAAGATCCATGAGGATGCGGGTTTGATCCTTGGCCTTGCTCAGTGGGTTAAAGAGCCAGTGTTGCTGTGAGCTGTGGTGTAGGTCGCAGATGCAGCTCGGATCCTGGGTTGCTATGGCTGTGGTGTATGGAGGCTGGCAGCTGTAGCTCAGATTCGACCCCTAGAGCCTGGGACCTTCCATCTTCCATATGCCTCGGGTGAGGCCCTAAAAAGCAAAAAAAAAAAAAAAAAAAAAAAAAAGGAAAAGAAAAGCCAAAAAAAAAATTTCTCATGTTATTGAGACATACTTTATACATTTGAATCCTAACCAGTTTGGAGAATCAAATTATGGTTTTATTTAATTAATTCTCAACTCGTTAAAATTTAAAGCAATTCATTGGTCACAGAAAGAGAGGTGTGGGATTTGATACATACTAGAGGTCAGATGTCTAGTTCAGTTTAATCATGAACAAAGCAAACATTTTCTCTAAAAATGTTAAACCACTTCTACTAACAGGCTTAAAAAAAATCCTATTAACTAATTTCTTTGATTTCGACAAAAATCCATTTCCATATTCACAGCAGGAAGTTAGAGCGTTCAGGCTATAAGCATGAAAGAGTATAGTATTTTGTATAATAAGCTTAGGAGAAAAAATATAAAAGACAAATAAGCTTCCCCCACAGAAAAAGGCCTTTAATTGCATCCACAGTAGTTTGTGATTATTTCCTGTAATTAAAAACTTGATTTGTCAGCCTAAGTCTTCTGAGGTAGGAATGTGGTCCTTTTTGATGCACAGACGTTCTCACTGACCTAAACATCCTAACTGAAGACAAGTCAGAAAAGCTTCTGAGAGGAAAGGGACAGGATGCTATCAGGTCCAAATCCATAGGCATTGACCAGGGAGTTTTGCACTAGTTGATTGAATCAAATATAAATACAACCCCTCCCCCCCTTATGCTTTAAAGCTGACCAGGTAGTTATTCCAATTATTTCTAAGTAGAAACATCAAGAGCATGTAGATCTTTTCCTTCTTCTTCTCCTTTTTTATTTATTTATATTTTTTTTTTTAGAAAAGAATAGCTTTATTGCTTTGCCAGGCAGATGGGGGACACAGCAGGCCGATGCCCTCAAAAACCTCTGTCCCCCTAGGTGGATATTTTCTGTTCATCAATGCTTCCCTTCCTGGAGGGGTCAGAATGCTTTGCTGAGAAACTACAGAACAAAACCTTCGCACTCAGAGTCTGGAGTAAAACACAATTACCCAGAATTAGGATTTTTAACATTCCTTCAGAGGACGCAAAAATGTCTGGGGAGACTTCTGAAGTCTCTAAAGCGAGAATCAGCCAAGGATAAAGAAGATTTAAGGGGCTAATTGTCCTTGAAACTTTCTGCCTAGTTTCCCATCAAATTAAATCTACAACAATGCCTCGCATTGATTCTTCCTTCCTGAACCGTGAACTTCTAAAAGTAGGGTCTTTGTCTGGCTCATTTGATGTATACAAATACATTTATATATATTTGCTGAAACGAAATGAATAAATATAGATAAATCTTCTATGCTGTATTAACAGAGGAAGGGTGACCTGATGTAAAAGCGATAAGCAAGTCCGTAAAATTAAAAGCTGATAATAGCCATTAAGGTCTCTTAAAAGAAGGAGAATACTTTGGTTGTGAAAAAACAAGTGAAATTATATAGAGAGCTCCTAAAAGGCAACCATAAGAAAACAAACAACTCAATAAAAAAAAAAAAGGCCAAAAGATCTGAACAGATACCTCACCAGAGAAGATATAAAGAGGGCAAACAGGTCTAAGAAAAGATGTTCCATGTCTCACATCTCATTGAGGAAATGCAAATTAAGACAATGATTAGACACTATTATACACCTGTGTGGGTGAGGATGTGGAACAAAAGAGACTCTCATTCATTGCTCGTGGAAATGCAAAATGGTACAGCCATTGCGTAAGACAGTTTGGTGGTTTCTAACAAAACCAAACCTACTCTCACAAAACGACAGAGCAGTTGCGCCCGTTGGTATTTACCCGAAAGATCTGAAAGCTGATGTCCACACAAACACGTGCACGTGTGTGTTTATGGCAGCTTTCTTCCCAACTGACAAAACTATGAAGCAACCAAGATGCCCTTCAGTAAGTGAATGGACAAATAAACTGGGAAACACCCAGACCGTGGATAGACAGTATTCATTGCTAGCGGGAAAGGAGCTACCAAGCCAGGAAAAGACACAGAGGAAACTTAAATGCATATTACTAAATAAAAGAAGCCAATCTGAAAAGGCTACGTACTGCATAATTACAGCTATGTGATATTTTACAAAAAAGCAAAACCGTGGAGACAGTAGGAAAAAATAAAAAATCAGTGGATGCCAGGGGTTGGGGGTCGGGCAATCAGACTAGCCAGAGCACAGAGGATTTTTAACGCAGTGAAAATATTCTATAGGATACTCTAACAGTAGATACATGTCATTATACTCTTGTCCACAACAAGAGAATGTACGTCATCAAGACTAAACCATGGGGTTCTCCTCGTGGCTCAGAGGTGAAGGAATCTGTCCGGCATCCACGAGGACGAAGGTTCGATCCCTGGCCTTGCTCAGTGGGTTAAGGATCTGGCATTGCCATGAGCTGTGGTGTAGGTGGCAGATGAAGCTCAGATCCTGCATTGCTGTGGCTGTGGTGTAGGCCAGCAGCTGCAGCTCCAATTTGACCCCTAGCCTGGGAACCTTCACATGCCACGAGTGTACCCTAAAAAGAAAAAAAAAGACTAAACCATAACGGAAACGAAGGACTTTAGGTGATTCTGCTGTGGTGGTATGGGTTCGTCAGTTGCAGCATAGGTTCTTACTCTGCTGAGGGGGAGACTGCATGTGTTGGGACAGGAGGCATATGGGAAACCTTCCCCTGATTTTGTTATGAGTCTAAAACTGTTCTAAAAATATTGCCTTAAAAAAAATAAACACACACAAATTTAGGAGTCCCCTGGTGACTCAGTGGCTTAAGGATCCAACGTTGTCACTGCCGTGTTGTGAATCGCGGCTATGGCATGGGTTCCATCCCTGGTCGAACTTCCACATGCCACGAGGGAGGCCAAAGAAACAAACAAAAAAACAACAAATTTTAAAAACAGATGAACCAAGTCTCATCTGAGGGGGAGTCTGTAAAATACCTGACCAGTACTCCTCATTGTCAAGGTTGTTAAAACAAAGAAAGTCTGCAGAACTGTTACAGCTAAGAGAATCCAAAGAGGACATAAACGTACTGTGGGTTCTGGAACAGAAACAGGACATTCGCTAAAAACTAGGCAAAGCTGAATAAACTATGGGCTGCAGATAATAATAACTATCAATACTGGTCCATGAATTATTTATGAGTACTGTCCGATGTAAGATGTTAATAACTGGGGGAACAGTGGGTAGGGGGTGTAGATGGGAACTGTAGTATCTTTGTAATTTTTCTGTAAATTTAGGATTGTTCTAAAATTAAAAGCTTATTTTAGGTTTTTGTTTTTCGTTTTTTTTTTTGGCCATGCTCATGGTATGTGGACGTTCCTGGGCCAGGGATCGAATGCACACCACAGCAGTGGTCCAAGCTGCTGCAGTGACAATGCTAGGTCCTTAACCTGCTGTGTTGCAAGGTTATTTTAAATATGTAAGTGAAGTTTTGAAAGTAACATTATTTCTTACCAAAAGCTTATTTTAAATATGTAAGTGAAGTTTTGAAAGTAACATTATTTCTCACCAAATATCGCCTTGGCAGTCCAGTTTTAACAAATAAAAAAATACTGACTTGAAATAAGCTAGCAGCACACCGATCTAAGAAATACTGGCTTTTGCATGTGTTGAAATTACACTATTTAAATATAAACACATTTTCTCACACATTTGATAATTTTTCCGTTTTCTTAAATAGAAAAATCTCCTAAATTGAAGAATGATTAAATTAGGGTTTTTTTTTAGGTTTTTGAGATAATTTGTTTAGATATGGGGAAAAGGTCATTTTCAACCTAGAATTTATTTATTTGTGTATTTATTTATTTCAAATACATGGCAAAGTTCAGCACCATCGCACTTGACTTTACAGCACGTTATCATGTTATGACGCCCCACCAGAGGTGGTACATTTGTGACAAATGATGAACCTACACTAGCAGATGGTAATCACCCAAAGTCCACTTTTGCATCCCAGATTATTCCAGAAATGCCAGCAAAGCAAAACTGTTTCTCTTCTTTCAATTTTCTATTACATTTTTGCAAATGCTGTTTGATCCTTAAAACATGGGACCGCCTTCCTTTTCAGCTCCGTCAAACCATCATCGTCTTGGTCCCACTTAGAAAACATTAGCATGAACTAGATGAAACTGTAGATATTCATCTGTGTTTGACATATTGACACGTCCATTTCATGTAGTTCCATGGGGACGTCCTTCCTTTTCTCAAACAGCATCACTGAGAATCCAAGCACAGAGGGAGAGCATGTACCTCTTTAAACCGTTCCTCTATCACGTTAAAAATGGCCATATGTGCATTTATTTTAGTGAGCCATTTCTCCAGCAAGATGAGTTCCCTGAGCCCCGTACACCGTGAATTTTCAAATAAGTCTTCAAAAAATCAAACATTAAACCTGGAGAATTAAATGACCAAGACCTTCCTTAGAACATGAGCGCTGCGACCATGGGCTGAGACTGAGCCCTTTCACTACCTTTCAATTTTTTCTGTCCGCTAACAATAATATTTTTACTGTTTTCCCATAATAACATGGTTATCATCTAATTTTTTCCCCTCTGGCACTACAGAAAAGATGCAGCAGAAAGGCTGTTTTTTTTTTTTTTTTTGGTAACTGGAATGAGTTGGTGAAAAAAAATTTTTTTTCTGTTTTGGGTTTATTACATTTTAGTTTTATAAGATTTCACATAAATTCCGATTCTTCATGACAGGCTCTAATCTAATTAGTCTTTTAAATTATAATACAGTAAATATTTTAAGAGCTATTTATATTTAATATGTAGAATTCATAAACTTTGATTTGTGTGTGTGTGTGTCTTTTGTCTTTTCTAGGGCCACTCCTGAGGCATATGGAGGTTCCCAGGCTAGGGGTCTAATTGGAGCTGCAGCCGTCGGCCTACGCCAGAGCCACAGCAACGCCAGATCTGAGCCTCGTATGCCACCTACACCACTGCTCAGGGCAACATGGATCCTTAACCCCCTGAGCGAGGCCACGGATCGAACCTGCAACCTCATGGTTCTTAGATTCGTTTCCCCTGCACCACGACAGGAACTCCCAACTTTGATTTATAATATCCTTCTCCAAATATCCTTCATTCCTTTTCACAAAGACTTCATCTTCTAGATAAATTTTCCCCATACTCACTAATCAGTAGTGTCTCCCAGTTGAATGGTAGTACCTCTGCTTGAGTAATATAGAGTTTATTGTGATGTATTAAAGACAGCTATGTCTGAGTCAGACATAAATGCTAGAAAACTTTGCCATTAATGCTAGAAAACTGAAGTCAAGGATGCTACTAGGGTATAAGATGGATTCTGCAAATCTTTTTCTTTTTTTGGACACATCTATAAAACACAGATATAAAGGAGCAGAAGAAGAAAGCATAGCTCCCTAAACCCAACTCTCCTATCTCAAATCATCCTCATTGTTTTCAGTCCAGCCCCAGCGGACTCAACTGTCTCACCTCTTCATTAGTGCTGCCTTCACAGTGAGCAATCTTCAATCGCTTTTTTATTCAAAAACAAAGAGATGGGTGGCCACTTGATGGAGACACATTTCTCCCTAGCATGATGTTCTAAAGTATGGTGGTGATTAACGCCCAATTCATTTCACAAAGAATATCAGGCGGTTGTAATTAGTGGACTCAAAAACCAATGTGCTTTGGTTCCATTCTGGTGTTCTGGAACATGCCTCATGGCAAGGGTGATTGACATTAGCCAGCCGCCACCTACTGTGATGGAGCCCGGGGATATAATAGCTCCAGTTATGCCAAGGCTAGGTTTGAAGAAATAAAACCAGAAGCTCATTTGCTTACAATAGTAAGTCCTTGCAGGCAGTGGTTATGCAGCATAGTTTTCCTATTGATCCTGGGATACTGTGTAAATATGTGATTCATTAATGCTTTCTGATGGAGACGTTAACAGTTAGGACATGCTACACATCCAGCTGGGGTTTTCTCCAACTGAATGCAAGAAATAATGGACTCGAGTTGCCCATCACATAGTTAACCTGACATCTTTGGTATAAGTAAAATAGAAGAATTAGAATTATTTCTAAGGGTGTTATGAAAGCTAATTTTATATTTACTGCTTAAAGACAGTCTCTAAAGATGGGACTTGCTGAACAAGAGCAAAGGGATCAGAGGAGCTCCTGTTGTAGCTCAGTGGATTAAGGGCCCGATGTTGTCTCTCTGAGGATGCGGTTCGATCCTTGGCCTCACTCAGTGGGTTAAGGATCTGGCGTTGCCACAAGCTGTGATGTAGGTCGCAGATGCAGCTCAGTCCAGCGTTGGTATTATTGTGGCTGTGGTGTAGGCCATAGGCCGGCAGCTGCAACTCTGATTCACCTCCTAGCCTATGAACTTCCATATGCTGTGGGTGTGGCTGTAAAACAAAACAAACAAAACGAAACAAAACAAACAGAAAAAGGAGATGGGAGAGCTGAAGTAGATGGATTTTCATTTTTAAGAGGATGGTGAGTTAAAGAGTTCCCATCTTGGCCGCAGCAGAAACAAATCCGACTAGGAACCATGATGTTTCGGGTTTGATCCCTGGCCTCTCTCAGTGGGTTAAAGATCTGGAGTTGCTGTGAGCTGTGGTGTAGGTCACAGACACGGCTCAGATCTGGCATTGCTGTGGCTGTGGCGGAGGCTGGCAGCTGTAGCTTCGATTAGATCCCTGGAACCTCCATACACTGTGGGTGCGGCCCTAAAAGGACAAAAGACGAAAGACAAAAAAAAAGAGGAAGTGAGTTCATTTATATTCCTCATTTTGATGACTTGAGAATATGCTTATGAAGTGTTGAACAAATTTAAAGGATTCGAGTGCATCAAAAGATGCTATTTTATCTAAAAATACTCTTGCATAGACAAAACACTGAAAATTATAAGCAAAAATGTGAACAGGGATTACTTCTGGAAGGTAGGCTTATGATGGAATATTTTTTCATATTTTTCTAATTTTTTTACCCAGAATAAAAAAAAATCTTTAATCAGCATCAATGTCAGTCCTACAAGACTCAGTGACGCCCTCCCTAACACAACTGAATCTTGGGCTTGGTTTGTTTGTTTGTTTTTGTCTTTTTAGGGCCGAACCTGCGGCATACAGAGGTTCCCAGGCTAGGGGTCTAACTCTAGCTACAGCTGTCAGCCTATGCCACAGCCACAGCAACAGCAACACCAGATCCGAGCCATGTCTGCGACCTACCCCATAGCTCATGGCAACGCTGGATCCTTAACCCACTGAGTGAGGTCAGGGATCGAACCTATGTCCCCATGGATGCTAGACAGATTTGTTTCCCCTCAACCATGGCGGGAACTCCTGAATCTTGGGTTTGGAATCATTCCCTCTGAAACGCATATTATGTTGGGCTGGATGGATGGGGAGAGAAGGGATGTTGCATGAGAAGGTACACTTGATGGCAGAGCATGAGGAAGGTTGAAATGTAAATCTTGAGTCCACCTGATAGGCAGGTGCTCAGCAAGGAAAGGCCTTCAGAAAAGTCCACAGTATTTCAATATTTTGCCCAATTTCAATATTTTGCCCAAACAGACATAATTTGGGAATCACATATAATGAATGGGCAGCAATTTCTTTAGAGAAGCCCAAGAAGGTGCCTGAAACAACTTAAGATTCCACGGGAGGGAGCCTAAAGTTACCCAAGGCTCAAGAAAGACCTGGCCTGGCCTCTTAGTCACCCGAATCTCACACATCAATGAGGACTCCCTCATCTCCAACCTGTTAACCTCTGATTGTAGAACCAACACACCGACTGCAAACTAGCCAGATGTTAAGCCCCTTTGTGTTATAGGAGTTACCTTGCTGAGAAATTAAAGTGTGTGTTGGACACCTATTCGTTTAATATTCGTAGCTTTCCATAAGATCTAGGTCATTAACTCTGTACCAATTTTCTCTGCAGAAACTACTTAAAGGAAGGTACCTCAAACAGAAATGTGATTTGGAGATAATAAGAGTTATGTTTTTCCAAGACAGAACATCGCTTTCCCAGTGTGCCTTTTGCATGGTTTTGGTGTATAGCCTTTCCTGACCTGGACCACAGCATGGACTCTGAAGTGCTAAGCTGGACACCAATGAAGGCTCAGGGGTCTTAGATGCACACAGAACACTTATCCTTATTACTAATTGTATAAGAAATCTTTACAAGACTAATAGTAGAATACAAATGCCAAGCATCCCAAACGTTACTTATTTATTTATTTTTTTTGCATACATGCAGCATGTGGAAATTCCTGGGCCAGGGATCAAACCCACGCCACATGCAACAACCTAAGCTGCTGCAGTGACAATGCCAGCTCCTTCACCGGCTGGGCCGCAAGGGAACTCTCGCAAATGTTAATTTCAATTTCTGCACCTTTTCTGCAAACCTGGAGAGCTTCCAGGATTTAAATTAAACTATCCTCCGTGTTATTGAAGGGAACGCTTACACAATTACAAAAGAGTGTATTTACCTGCAGAATTGAACTTTTCATTCTATTTTATTTGCAAAGTACGAGAGGCAAGTGAGGCACGGCTGGGAGGGTTCAAATCCTACACCCAGAGAGAGAAATTTCATAGCTCCCTCAAGAACAACGTTTAATTGCAAAGCCTTTCAGCAATGAGACATCCGTTTTGCCATCACTGGGCCTTGATCTAGGTAAATAACTTCTCTCAGGAATGTCTTACTTTCCTAGACGCTCTAGAAAGTCCTCCTCACCATTTTTCTACACTTGTTCAAATGTGCTTTATTAAAATATAGTTTTGCCTTTGCTATTATTAGCTAACCAAGGGGAAAAATGTAGAAAATTCCCTAACCTTTCTGTTTACCCATACGGTAAACTTATGACTATTGGAACCAAGCACTAGCTGTAAAATGCAAAAACGTCTCCAAGAGAGGAGGCAACTTTTCTGGTTGGATGATATGTCGGGTTCTCAACCCACCGAGGTACAACAGGAACTCCCACCAGTTTCTTCTTTTATCACAGAACACGTCATGGTGTATTTGAACTACCTGTTTATTAGGTGTCCCCACCAGATTACCCTACCATTCTTACGCCTTCTGTCTCTCCAATGCCCCACAGAACAGAGAGACCCAAGTCAGCACGTAAACACTGAGAGAACGAGTGAATGAGACTCAGTAGAAGCGACCGCCACTCACCCAGTGCCCACTGTGTGGCTGCAATGTGCCAGAGGCTTCGGCTAGACACACAACTCTGCAAGCTCCACATTATTTTTGGACATTTTACAGATGAAGGCCGGTGGAATTAAACAGCTTTCTCGAGTTCACACAGCTGGAATGTGCATTGAAAACCCGGTCTGTATAGCTTCAAAAAGTCCTGCTTATCTCCCTGCAAACATGGCCTCTCCCTGGAGCCGGTGCACAATGGTCAGAGGGCTAGGTGTCGGCCTCACAGAGTAACTTAACCCACCTTCCACCGGATGGTCCTTCAAAAATGAAGACGTGCCAGAAGCCCGTGCTTGGGTTGACCCTTTGCACTCCCACTGTGGCTTGAATGTGCTTTTCTTTCTTTCTTTCTTTCTTTTTTTTTTTTTTTTTGCTTTTTGCTTTATAGGGCTGCATGCATGTGGAAGTTCCCAGGCTAGGGGTCGAATTGGAGCTATAGCTGCCGGCCTACACCACAGCCACACAGGATCTGAGCCGCGTCTGCAACCTATACCCCAGCTCAGGGCAATGGCGGATCCTTAACCCACTGGGTGAGGCCAGGGATAGAACCCGCAACGTCATAGTTACTAGTCGGATTCGTTTCCACTGAGCCACTAGGGGAAATCCCTTGAATATGCTTTTCCACAGTGTCGATGGCCCTTCTCAAAGTGGTTCAGCAGGGCCTGCTTCTCCTCGCGGTTTTCACACCCAGCCTAAGGTGTCACCATGCTTTAAAGCATCCTGACCCCTCCCTGGGGCTGCCAAGACCACGCCTCCACAGGACAAAAGGCACAAATCATGGCTTTGCCATCTGCAGGCATCACAAAGCAAAGCCAGCACACATTTGTTTTACGGGGGCACCCTGAGCTCAAGACCTGGGTGCTGGCTGGCTCTAGTCCACTTCAGGTGAGGGGGCATCAGAGATGAAACACAGACCAGCAGGCAGACTCCTGACCTTCTATTCAGAAGCCACCCAGGGCAGCATCTCTCCCAATTGGAACATGAGGCTTTGATCTAGAAGGACGACCTGCCACAGCCCTCCTTCCCACTGCGTGTGGGAACCACTCCAGGGCTTCCCTCAGAAACATCTAGATTATTGGAATCCAGTTCAGCAATCCAGAAAAAGCCGTTCTCTGGAAGTAACAAATCCAGGCTCAGTAACTGACATAGCCTGGATTTGCAAAGTTGCCACCTCTTCGTCATGTCAGAGCTAAGACCTGGTTTGAGCAAAGCAAGAATCAATCGCTCATCTTCAAAACCAGGGGTGGGACTGTAAGTGGATAAAACATTTGACTACTGATTTGAAAGTTTTTGCAAAATTCACACCCAGAGAGAGACACAGGATTTAGCAGCAACCTCAGGAATAGGAAAGGACACCCTCAAACCAGGCAGAACTAGATGGGATCGGAGCTCCTGTTGTGGCACAGCAGAAGCAAACCCAACTAGCATCCACGAGGACGTGGGTTCCATTCTGGGCCTCGCTCAGTGGGGCAAGGATCCTGCATTGCTGTGGCTGTGGCGTAGGCCAGCAGCTGCAGCTCCGATTCAACCCCTAGCCTGGGAACCTCCATATGCCACAGATGCGGCCCTAAAAAAAAAGACTAGATGAAATCATAAGTTGTTTTGGCTTGTACATTTCTGAAAGATCTTCCTTTTTCAGTGGACATCAGAGCTGAAATGCCACATAATCCTTTTGCGTTTGTGCATTCTCTTTAATGACATCAGGAAGATGGAGGGTCAGCAAAAGGCATCTAACACCATTTGTACTATTATTAGAATAACACATAAAATGATCTGAAGGGAAAGAGCATTATTCCAATGACCTTGCAGCCCAATTCAATGACACTTTTGCTAAAGAGGCAGCAAAATCAACAGTGCTCAAGCTGTTGTTGAATTTACAAATTAAATTCCCCTCCTCGTCCATATTCTGAGCAGGCCTGGGCAGAAAGAGAAATGGCCGGGGCTGGGGAGGCAGCCTGCCTTTCCTCCTGTGTTCAGGACAATGCTGCCAAGTTCACTGGAGGGTGGGATCTAGGAGGACAGTTTAGAGAAGAGTATCTGTCAAAGACTCGGAGAAGGCAGAAGTGATGGCCGGGATTCCTGTAGCCATAATAGTGACCAAACTCTACTTTGGAAAATTCTATTAACAACCAGGTACACTGATGCTAGAGTCAACCAAGCCAGCAGCATCAAGTTCACTTGCATTTTTTTCCTCTTGATCAAAAAAAGTTTTTTTCATTGAAGTATAATTGACAAAATTATATGATATTTATTTATTTATTTATTTATTTTGCTCTTTTGGGCCACACCTGAGGCATATGGAGGTTCCCAGGCTAGGGGTCAAATCAGAGCTACAGCTGCAGACCTACACCAGAGCCACAGCAACGTCAGATCCGAGACGGGTCTGAGACCTATATCACAGCTCACGGCAGCACAGAATCTTTAACCCACTGGGGCCAGGGATTGAACCCACAACCTGCTGGTTCCTAGTCAGATTTGTTTCCACTGCGCCACAACGGGAACTCCTCAGCTCATACTTTTAAAAAGTGACCTTTTTCCAGGCTACATAGTGCCACAATTTTTGCTCTTTGTGTTTGTGTGTGTGTTCGTGTGTGTGATTTCACTATTTAGAATGGGCCCCAAGTGTGCTGAAGTGCTGTCTTGAATTCCTTAGTGCAAGAAGGCTGTGATGTGCTTTATGGACCAAATATGTCTATATGCCTTAGATAAGCTTCCCTGAGGCATGAAGTACAGTGCTAAACATAATGTATATTTTCACCTTAAAAAAAGGTTACACATCTTAACTGCCTGCAAAACAGGCTTCCTCCAAATGAGGATTTCACAAGTATCTATTCGTACTCATTGGAGAGGGAAGACTTCAAAACTTCAAATCTAATCTTTTTTTTTTTTTTTTGTCTTTTCGCTATTTCTTTGGGCCGCTCCCTCGTCATATGGAGGTTCCCAGGCTAGGGGTCCAATCGGAGCTGTAGCCACCGGCCTATGCCAGAGCCACAGCAATGCAGGATCCGAGCTGCGTCTGCAACCTACACCACAGCTCACGGCAACGCCGGATCCTTAACCCACTGAGCAAGGGCAGGGACCGAACCCGCAACCTCATGGTTCCTAGTCGGATTCGTTAACCACTGCGCCACGACGGGAACTCCTCAAATCTAATCTTATCCATTCTGCGAACTAAGACTAGTATGTGCTCTCTTTGCAAAGCTGATCTTTAACTCAAGCAATATGAAATGCTAGGCCACTGCCTCCACTCAGGAACAGAGGGATTATGCAGCTGCCACCACACTGCCCCTGCTCTTCAGGACTTATTTTTAATGGAAAGCTCAGTTTCAATAACTTGGTTGTTAGAATGAAGACAGACAGGAGTTCCCATCGTGGCGCAGTGGTTAACGAATCCGACTAGGAACCATGAGGTTTCGGGTTCGGTCCCTGCCCTTGCTCAGTGGGTTAACGATCCGGCGTTGCCGTGAGCTGTGGTGTAGGTTGCAGACACGGCTCGGATCCTGCGTTGCTGTGGCTCTGGCGTAGGCCGGTGACTACAGCTCCTATTCGACCCCTAGCCTGGGAACCTCCATATGCCGTGAGAGTGGCCCAAAGAAATAGCAAAAAAAGACAAAAAAAAAAAGAATGAAGACAGACAAATCCTCTTAATGCAGACTAAGTTATTTAGCACAGTTGGAACCACTGTCATCTGATTTGGGTACCGCTATGTCACATCTATATCCAACTTTTAATTTATTTTTTATTTTATTTTGCTTTTTCAGGGCCACATCAGAGGCATATGGAGATTCCAGGGCTAGGAGTCGAATGGGAGCTACAGCTGCCGGCCTACGCCACAGCCACAGTAACACAGGATCCGAGCAGCATCTGCCACCTACACCACAGCTCATAGCAACGCCAGATCCTTAACCCACTGAACAAGGCCAGGGATCCAACCCACATCTTCAAGTACACTATATGAGATTCTTAACCCACTGAGCCACAATAGGAACTCCTATATCCAAGTTCTGTAAAGTAAGCAAGAATTGAATTTCCTTATCACTAGGTCCTAGAAAACACCCATTATTCCCCCAAAGTATCAAATAGTACTGGACCAATCTGAAAATAAGTATCAGTCACCTCAGGTCTTCCCCTGACTCCAATGTTTCCAGTAATTAGGATAAAATAAGTTCATATAAATGTGTGCTGTTAGAATGACCTGGTAGGATGTGAAACAGAAAACATTACCTTATTATCTATGAGATTTCTGTTGTTTTTTTGTTGGTTTAAGGTATATATTTTTGCTTGGTATTGTACTGGAAAATTTCACTGAACTAAATGTCTGGTCTAGTTGGGCTCCGGCCCTTCAATGTTTATGTTTGACAGTATTATCCATATTCTCGAATTGAGATGGGAAAAGGGGATTGACCATGGGATAACCTAGGATTCTAATGAAGGATGTGGTGGGGGACAGTGGCACATAAAAGGAAGCAAAAGACCTCCTCTCTGAGGGATCCTCACTGTGTTGGGACAGTGAGCTGGATGTGAGAGAGTCTGCCACGTCATTTGCCTCATGTATTCCAAAAGGGGGAAATGAAAAATAACTGTGACATGAGAGTAGCAAGGGTATTTTTTGCTTCAATGAAGACTGTTAAGGCTGAACATGGACACTCCAAGAACATCTCTACAGAAAGAGGAATGAATGAGAGAATAATATTTAATTTAATGTTTATTTTTCAAATGTTCTTCCCTGTTCCCCTTTTGAGCGAAAGTTAATATGAGTCTGATCTCTTGATAGTAACCACGGGAAACTCTATCAGTCTCTAAACATAGTTCTTACTCTCTCTTATGAACTGGGCAAAGGGAAGAGGTATTTCACATGGAAAAGGCCGTCTTCTCTCTCATATATTTATTGTGGCTATGATAACTTGTGGAAAATGAACTAGTTTTTAATGCTTTTTTTTCCTTCCCAAAGGCTACTCTCCATGAATAGTCAAGGGGCCAGCTGTCTAAGGGGCAGAAGGGTGTGGAGTAGGAGTCCCCTGACATTCTTCTCACTGTCAGAGACCTCATTTTCAGAGCCTGGATCCCAGAAAAAGAACTGGGGTGGAAGTTATCCTCATGTTTGCTCTTTTCATTAAGACTTTTCAAAAGACACTTTATTCTAGCACGCATTTAAGAATTTTTCCTTCAAGCAAATAACTCATCAGGAGAAAAAAAAATCCCTTCAACATGATTTATTTCACAGGGATTATTAAAGAGTACGTGGAAACAGATCTCTGCCAAAATGCCATCATGGCTGTTAATGGTTACCTTGAAAGAAATTTAAGTAAAACCTTTCAGACAATTATTAAATAAATCTGTTACTATTTTAACAGCTATCTTAAGTTGACTAAGGGTGGCTAAATTTTGTGTATGTACATTCTATTTGACTTGAATTTGACAAGCAACCTCTGTATTTTATCCTCAACAATGACAGAGTGGCTTAGTGAAGGTAGGGCTTCTAGGAATGTGACTTCCAGGAATCTAAATGCTTCTCAATTGTCCCTCCTTCAAGGACTTTCAGAGTCGAAAGAAACTTCAGGCGTCATTTCATCATCGGTGCAGCTAGAACACTTTTTTCCAATAGATGAGATTTACCGAGGCCAAAGAAATTAAGTGACCAAGGTCATGCATGGAGTTATAAAAAGGACACGGCTAGAGCAGAGCCCTCTTGCTTCCCAGTTGGGGTTCCTGTCACTAGCCAGTGTCTGCAGTGAGCCTCACTGCCATCCTTAAGTGGTGATTTTCCTGATGAGTCCTTCTTATCTAATTTTACTGCATCAACACACTGCCATTTGTTACAGCAGTGGGACCCTGATCATGCAGAGAGAAGGGAGAAGGAGGCCTGAGGGACCTTCTCACGTCATTGCTGCTTGACATATGAGTGAGAGTGGAGAAATGACCGCCCAGCCCAGAGCCTCTCCCACCATCCTGCCTGCTCTTCTGAGTACCTCCACAGGCTTTAATTTCCCTGTGCTTCTTGTGACCAGCCTACAAAGGAGAAGGATTCTACATGAACCTGATAATGAGTGCTATTTTATCTTGTATGTGGCCAGGCCATGTTTTTTTTTCCGACCACATCCAAGGCATGTTCCCAGGCCCGGGCAAATCCAAGCAGCAGCTGCAACCTACACCCCAGCTGCAGCAACAACTCATTGTTGCGCCACAGCAGGAACTCCCAGCTCATATTTTTATGAAATGATTTCCATATGAAGAGGTTGAGGGAGGGAGGTCAAGAAATATACGTATTGTTAGAATGAGCTATGCACAGAGGAAAAATTTGTTAAAAGGGCCTATGTGTGTACAACTGCATGATCCCTTTTCTTTAATCTTTTGGTAAAAGGTCAGTGTTCACTAGTGAAATGGTTGTTAGGACTGAAATTAGCACTTACGATCTGGAATCTCAACCAGGATTCAGATAAGCTTGTTGGTTATACTGTGAGGTTTTCTCAATATCTATAACCACTAAACTGCATTCCTAGGAATGTGATTACAGAGCTCAATTTAACTGAGTTCCTTACCTAAAAATGTGTTAATATTTTTCCCTTCAAAATGGTATGTTTTATGTCAATCGAAATATAAAGTAATCCTAAAATGAAATGGCATTTAAAAAAAATAATGTTGACGCCAAATTGGAAAAGAAAGCTTCCAACGTGCTTTGAAAGTAGAACCAAAGTACCAATTAAAAAAAATGACAGGCAAATTAAGAATATGCTTTTTCCATCGACACTGAACCTCAGTAATTTTCTCCACAATGATTTGAAAACCCTATAATTCCCATAGAACTCTGTCAATCTCACCCATTTCCCTTCAGCAGAATAAACAGAGAACTATATGTTGTGGTTTGTAGTCCAAAGAAATATTCCTTTACAATGGAAACGAGAGGGGGCATGCCAGGATTACCCTTGAGTATCATCAAAAAGAAGAAATTCAGGAGTTCCCTGATGGCTCAGAGGATTAAGGATCCACTGTTGTCACTGCTGTGACTCAGGTACCTGCTGTGACATGGGTTTGATCCCTGGCTTGAAACTTCTAAATGCCATGAGTGCAGCCAAAAAAAAAAAAAAAAAAAGCAAACAAAACAAACAAAAAAAAATGGGAAGAAGAAATCCAAGCTACACTCTACCACCACGGAGTAGCTGAACTCATCGACTTTATTGTTAATGCTTGCTAACTGGCAAAAAGATGAAAAAAACAAAGATGTCATACTTAATGTAATTGAATACAGTGTGCTATATTTCAGCAGTGTATATGCACATGAATTGCTTTATAAAGACGAAGGGGTGGTTTGTAAGTATTTTATCTAACATCTTACCTGTAACAAAAAAACAACATCATCAGAGCCTCTTAAGGGTGTGGGCGTGAGCCTAGGACAGAATTCATGCAAATGTCACGAAGCTGGAAGGGACATTGCTCAGTGGTCAAACTAACTCTTCACATCAGCAACAATCTTTTTTTTTTTGTCTTTTCTAGGGCTGCACCCGAGGTATGTGGAGGTTCCCAGGCTAGGGGTCTAATTGGAGCTGTAGCCACCAGCCTACACCACAACCACAGCAATGCCAGCTCCGAGCCTCATCTGCGACCATTACCACAGCTCCCGGCAACACCGGATCCTTAACCCACTGAGCGAGGCCAGGGATCGAACCCGACACCTCGTGGTTCCTAGTCGGATTTGTTTCCGCTGCACCACAATGGGAACTCCTCAACAACAATCTTGAGTACTGGTCCAGCATCATCATTTCAAGATGTGAAAGACTTACTAAGAGAGATGATGAAAACTCGTTGTTCTCCTTTGGAAATCAAAGAATGTATTAAGAATGCATCCACGGCCAACCCCCTCCTTCTAAAGTTAGGGAAACAGTGATTTGGGATGACCTGGCCCCGGAACTCAGCAACCTGACCTGGGTTTTGGTGTCATCACCCACGGCTCTCTCCTGCAGTTGGGGGGATCGGGTGGGGAGAGAGTGTTTCCTACTTGCGCTGTTTAGGCGTGAGCCTTCGGCAGAGGGTGACATGCTGGGAAGAGACCAGGGACCCCCTCGCGGTCTCTTATAACCGCAGAATTGAGACTTAGTTAGGATTTTCTATAGCCTGGGGCCTCACCCAACCCAGTCTTCAGGTGAGGGGATCATGTGATACGCTGATATTGCTGAGGGGGCCCCATGATGACTACTGCTTTATGTAAACATATCGCCACAATGTGTATAGTGGGGGACCACACAGAACTAAGACCAACAACTCTTTGCCCAAGGAAACATTTCTCTGAGAGAAAACCAGCTGCACTCGTTCTGCCTTCAGTGTGATAAACCCTGAGTGAATGAGCGCTCAGCTCCAAATATTAGCCTTTGTGTCTCTGCCAGAGTATAATTTGCTATATGCTTTTCGATGAATATTTAAAGCAATCATTTTTAAAATGGACACATCTTGGCAGGAGGGTAGCAAGTCAATTAACTGACAGGGAGGAAGTGTAGTGCAGTTTTACACCTCATTTTAAAGAGTAATTTCAAATATAACAGGTTGTTGACATATTGGACAGGGGGGACTGTTAATTTGCCCAGTTTTATGAAAACTCAAAGTGAGAAAACTGACCTTTCTATCCAAAGGAACTAGGGAGCAAATGATTTGTGCCATAATCCTTTCCTGCTCACTGACTTTTTTTTTTTTTTTTTTTTTAAACCGCATCACCCTCTAGTAACTTAGTGTTAGTCTAAGGATGCTGGTGATTAACTACTGGAGAAGGAAGCTATAGGGCAGGAAAACAGAGTTAAAGGAATAGCTACCCCTGCCAAATACAGGGTAATCAGAAAGCACATCACCTCTTTAATTAAATGTAAGATAAAGGGAAACGCAATTTATTTATGAACATTCAACCCACACTCAAATTTCAAGACTCCGTTTGCTGTGTGATGTTGGGCAGAGTCTGCAGCAGTGAGCAAATCATCAAGTTGTTTCTAGACCAACATATGCCAAGTATGACACCTACGTGAAAAGAGAACAGGTTTGCTTCAGTGGGTGCTTTTTCCCCTTTTAGAGCATTATTACTCCTATTAAGCCCTAACTACAAAAATGATTTGACTCTTTAGAAAAGCCTGGTTAGCTGCATTAGCAGTCTATCATTCTTTTAAGATCAATTCAAATACATCCTTCTCTCTGAAGTCCTTCCAGGTTCCCTCACCTGGGGAGAACTCTGTCCTCCTCTGGGTTCTGATAATGCCTGACTCAGACTCCTAACAGAAGATTTATTCTACCGGTTCTAAAGATATGAGAGTCTGTCACCAGCCTGACCTTCCTTGAGCACACAAATCATCTTTATTAATCTTTACGTTTCCCTCAGCTACATGAATTCCTGGCTCTTACTGGATACTTGATGAAATCTTATTTCATCTATTTCTGAAGAAGAGGGAAAACAAGTTATAAATAACTAAATCTCATGGCAATCAAAGCTGACAATTTCTACCCCAAACTTTTCACTTCCAATTGCAAATACTCACATGATCACAAGGGCACACTGCCAATTTTTATTTGGGGGGGGGGGTAAAGATTCCTATCATCTAGTTCCAGGGGCACTGTTGTTGAGCAGCACAATGGTCAAAAGTAGTGTTATCTGAGAATGAGAAAAGACGAAGTATCTGGAAAACCAATAAAAAATAATCAGTCTTCACAGATGCACATATCCGGAACTGAATATAACATAGCCTCCAGGGTTCCGTGCAAAAAAAAAAAACCACATCTTGGAGTTCCTGTTGTGGTTCAATGCAAACCCAACTAGCATTCATGATGACGTGGGTTCGATCCTTGGCCTCGATCAGTGAGTTAAGGATCCGGTGTTGCCGTGAGTTGTGGTGTAGGTTGCAGACTCGGATCCCACGTTGCTGTGGCTGTGATGTAGGCCAGGAGCTACAGCTCCAATTCAACGCTTAGCTTGGGAACCTCCATATGCCATGGGTGTGGCCCTAAAGAGACAAAAAGACAAAAAAAAAAAAAGCACATCTTTTGTTCTTTTGTTCTTGTTTTTTCTCTTCCTCTCTTTTAAAGAAGCTTTGGAGGTCTTTGATTTCTTTTTCAGCTCTGCTTATTCAGAGTTCCTTGCCTGTTCAATCCCACCCATGGGACTTTGTTAGTCCCTCATTTGACATTTTTTATCTTTTTAAAAATACTCCCTATCTTTATAATTATTTAATGTTTTCTTCCCCACTAACAAGAGGGAAGTTTTGTCCATCTTGCTCACTGAGGTCTGACCATTGCCAAACACAGTGCCCAGTACAAAACAGATACTCAGTCGTTTTAGTCAATGAATGGAGTACAAAAGGGAAGAATCTTCACATGAAGACAAGTAACACGAAGGCGTCAGGATGGGAGACAGCGACGGGAGGGTGGCCAGTGTCTCTTCACCCTCTACTCTTCCCATTGAGCTGCTTCAGGAAAGAAGAGTCTTTGTTCAGGCACTGAGTTGGGATGAAGACAAGCGCTTAGGAAAGAAAGTGAAGAGGAAGGCGGGACATGGGAGAGCGCATGCCGTTGAGGGATTAAGGAGTGGGAATGAATATGAGGGCGAAAGTCACAGTGTCGTCAGTTGCAAAAGATGTTGTACCATCTTCTAAAGGAGCACGCTCGCACACACTGGCATCCTCAAGATGATGGTTATTTGACCTGAGCGAATGGGGGTGGATCTGAAACCAGGGGTGAGACCAACTGAAGCATGACTTCCTGCCAAAGATAGGCAGTCTTCAAGTCCAGATAAATGATGGCGGCCATGGCCATTGTCTTTGAAATATCAAGCCCAACGCCATAGTAAGTTCAGATTAAATGAAGACAAACTTTGCTGATAATCAATGTTGTGCCAGAGAGTTCCTTCCCCTGTTCTTTATAAATCCCCTGTGTTGTTTTTGCAGGACTGGTCCTTCTCCTAGCTAGCCTCTGAAACAAATCTTGGAAGGAAAGTAAGGAAGCGTGTTATCACCTACAGTTCAGTGATTTCCTGGCATGTTCCTTATAGGCCTGTCTTTTTCTCCTTTTAAAAAAACCGCTAGAGCTGGTAATACGTGTGCAATACATTACCACAAACTTTACCTTCTGTCTCCTTACACAACTGTGTCACCCAGATAAAATCAGAACCTGTCTGCTTTTGTTCCATCTTGCCCACCCTTTCCCAAACTACCACTTGGGAATATGCTCACTAGAAGATTGATTGACTGATTGATTGATTGATTTGCCAGGATCATGGCATGTGGACGGTCCCAGGGCCAGGGATCAAACCTGAGCCACAGCAGTGACAATGCTGGATCCTTAACACAAGGGATCTTGCCGCAAGGGAACTCTGGTAGCGGATCCTTTTAAAAGGCATCTTTCCCCAGTCCCTCTCTATATCTCGAAAATATAACAGAAATAGAGAAAGACTGATTTCCAAGCTGCCTGACTCAATCAATTCTGACTTTTATTATATGCGTTTTACTGAGCCTGCTTGCCTTGGAGCAGAGAAAGGAAAATCACTTGGTACTTTGTATGGGTTTGAGGGGCACGACTGGTATCTACCACTGAGTCTGTGATTACCCTACACAACTTTAAATGCTCCCCCCAAACCTATTCTTCAATAGATTTAAAAAAATGACTTTCATCATAAACAATGTTAGAGGCTCTCCAGAGAATTGCAAACCTAACTCCACTCAATTGGGTCAGGCCTGACAGAAAGAATACATCTCAGAACAAAACAGCTCCTCAACTCTCAAAACTAAATGCTTAGGGGTCAGTCGTCCAGGTACACATGGAACACAAACAGCTAATTCATTTTTGGCTGGAAAACAAGGTTTTGAGAGATTTCAATGCTTTTTGAGAGCCAAGATGAGTCAGTGTTGGGAGAAGCGATGGGAGGAGAAGCGAGTTGTGGCCTTGGAGAGCCCAGGACCCCTTCCGTAAGACATTAAAGACACCGTTCCCGCTCTCCTGCAGTGGGCTGAGATCCAGGCGGGCGACGATGCGGCCACGTGGTGTGGAAGCATTTCCCACAAGAGTTAAGCACAGTGGGTGGACTTCACACCTTTCTTTGCAAGCCTTTTTTCTTCCCCCCACGTGGCCTAGCATTTTGCATCTTTTCAGTTCTAAGCCACTTTCAGGCAGACACTTGCCTTAGCCACCAACTAAAGGGAGTAGCAGGGAATCGTTATTAAGGAAGCACCACTGGAAAATGCTTAAAGAGATGCAAATAGTCCGTGGACACGCACACACACACACACACACACACACAGTGAAGGGGAGAGAGAGAGAAGGAAGAGGAAGAAGGGCGGGGAGGGGGGAGGAGGCAGAGAGAGGGAAGCTGCCTGAGTGTGAGTGTGCCAGGCTCTGGGTGACACACTCACGCAGCACAAATGCCTGGGGTGGAGAAGCAGGAAGGCTGAATGGGTGACTTTGGCTCAAGGAGGTGCTGAGACAGACAGAAGGGCCTGCCTCTGGAGAGCGCTTCACGGGAGAGTGGACCTTGGTCCTCGTCCACCATAAAGTTACCCACGAGGGCTTCGAGAAGGTATTTCATCTTTAAGGACCCCCACAGGGAGAACTCCCACTTTCCAGAGCCCCTTACGGTGAGACCCCCACGAGTGTTTATTCTTTGAGACAGATAATCATCCAGCCTCTAAAACAGAAGGAGTCCTAACTGATAACAGAGGCCGATCTTTTGTCACGACGACTCAGCCAACGGGTCCCTCAATACTTTAACTTAAAGTCTTTTTTCCCTTGTGTGGCCCTCTGAACACTTGAAATGATGTCTGCATCCTCCTCAGAGCATCGTTCTTAAACTTGGGAGACGACAAACACATCACCAGCAGCCTTCTTGTCAGGAACAACCCTGCTTCCTCGTCATGGGTCGCCTTTTTCTCCCTGAATCCTCGGCGATAACTACACCCGAGCACTGCCATATGGATCCCATACAGTGCAGTGGTCCTCGCATGTCCATTTTTTTTCACATGTGCACCCAAGCCTCGAGGAGCTCCATTCTCCTGTGAACCTGAATCCTTGTAGGTCAAAAACTAGATTTTCAACGTCCAAACCCATTTGGTCTACTGTGTCTTGGCTCAGGGGCTGGAAAGAACTACAGTCTCTAAATTTAGATGTTTCCCATGGCTTAGCTCAGATAAATGTCCTTTCCAAGCAACGTGCATGGCAGCAGGCCCCGCAACTCTCCCCAACTGTCCACTGCTTCCAATCTGTCCTCAGGAATACAGATATCCAGGCCTATACTGCACTCCCAACCTGCACCCCAGCCCCACCCCATCCCTCTTCACAGGTAGAGTCCGCTCCCCTCCCCACACCCCCTCCTGAGACAGACCCCCCCTCCCCAGGAGCTGCTTCTTCTCACTCCAGCACACAGCCCAGGAAGCCCATCACCAACAACACAGCCTCTCCACCGACAGCGCAGGAAAAGGGCTCCCCTCTCATGCACCCCCCACCCCCATCACCCACCCGCCACCTCGCAGCCAGGGAAAGAAGTGCTCACGAATCCTGGTACAGAACTGGAACTCAGGGCCCATTTCCCAGAGACACAACAGAAACACCTCCGGAGCGCGGGAGATCTGCTATTTGCAGAATAAATGCACATCTAGAGGACTAGCTGGAAGGCAGGTGTCATACGACCAGCTTAGGAGATAAACTTTTATAGCCACACACAGTCACGTGGGGGGTGACACACGTACAGGGGCAGAGAGGTCTTGATGTCGGTCTCTGGGGCATCGAGAACCACCACCAAGAACAGACAGACTGACCCGTGACCTCGTCATACAGCTGGGTAACGAGGTCTCTTTCAGGAAGAGGGATCTTGAGCCTCTACCTCCAATGCCGTGAATCTATTGTAATTTCACTTCTCCTCACAACTGCCCCGCAGGCTTAGGTAAAAGAGTGGACACCTCTGGTCACAGACAGAACAGGGGAGGTGAGCTAAAAGGGACAACAGTCCAGTGGGTGACAATTTCTACCAAGTCTAGAGAAGAGGCTATAGTCGAGGTAAAGCTGTCAGGGGACTGTGTTCCATCTCAACATTAGCTTTTAAAAATATGCTTCGGCCTTTCCGTGGTGTAATGTTGATTGTGGCAGGAAGGAATATGATGAATAGTTTGTTTTTCTTCATGCCTCCCCCCCCCCCCCCGCCCCCCCCCGTCAGAGGCTCCTACCCACTTGCAGAGAGCCCTTCTAAGGAACACCTAGGAAACCATGTCGCCCGAAGCATAGCTGCTGAGTTTCTGCATCTCCTTCCTAGGGGACCGACGCCTGTCTTCGTTTCTCCAGCTGGCACGGCTTGCACGCGAAGTCCAGGGTTACGGCTCTACAGTGAGGGTGCTTTGAGTCAAAAGATCTCTCCTTCCGACTTAGGCCCTCCCGACGAGGCCTGACCCTTTCTGTTTTCTTTACAGGGTGAGAAAAACAAACCCAAGGAAGGCCCCTCGGTTTCCTGCAGGGGACCCGGCTGCAGGACGGAATTTGAAAGCCATGGGAAAATTCTGCATTCAGACACCTGAGCTGAGTTTGAGCAACTGAGCCAAAACACAGATGGAAAGGTGTGGCCCTTCAGAATCCAGTTTCACAGGAGAGAGAGTCCTGACCCTGGAGTGTGTGTGTGTGTGTGTATGTGTGTGTGTGTGTGTGTGTGTTGGGGGATGTGCTTGGGGGCAGGGAAGAAAGGAGAAGGCTGAATGCTTCTCTCATACCCCCCTTTCTCCACCTGGGGGAGAAGGGGTGAGAGGAGTGGGGGGCACTGAGGGCATATTCTCCATCGTGCCTGGGAGTGACCCCTCTGTAGGGCAGCTGGAGGTGGGACCCCGGTAAGGGTCCCCCCAGGCTACCCTGTGAGTCTGGCACCTTCAGGGGAGCTCAGCCTCCTGGAGGGAGTGAGAATGGAGGGGGCGGGGGAAATACAGAGTGAGGTTCCAGATTCCAGGACTTTCCAGAAGGGAGCCCCAAGGAGGACCCATTTTTAGCACCAAGAATTTTGACAAAGTTCCTATTAGGGTAATTCCAAGCAATTTGGCAAGCATGCTTTCAGTGAGGAAAGACCATGAGAGATGGTCCAAGTTTAATTTGTGAAAAATCTGCGCTCTCATTTTCCTACTGAAAGAAATGCTCACAGACACAGAGACAGATGACGCTACTTAAAAAAAAAAAAAAAAAAAAAAGAGTCCCCTGCAAACACCATCCCCTGATGACTGGCTCTAGCTGGAATCTCATCACAGAAGTAGCTTAACTGCCCTCCCACCGCCCCCCCCCCCCCCCCCCCCCCCCGCCCTGGGCCCCAAGCATCTGCTAGAACGAGGCTTGGAAGAGCTGCCCCTGAGCCCTGGGCTTGGGGAGGAAAGTCACTTGCTGGAAAAAGCTATCACCTTTGTGATGACACAACGCTGATAAGACATCCACGGGCTCATTAAAACACAAGCCCGCAGATGACAGGACTTTTCCGAGCGCTGTTTGCACCTGGCCTGGGGCAAGTTTTAGTCACTACAATGCCCTTCTTCTGTACCAGACGGCAGTCGAGCCACAGGTCCCCATTCTCAGCCTGGATCTTTCATACATGTGCCTTCTCTCTCCCCTTCCACAGGTCAACTACTTTTATTTTACTTAGATCTAAATTTCACCGTGAAGCCCTCCACATAGGTATAGGCTGGCCTATGTGTGGACTAAAGATAAATGGAGAGACAGGAGAAATGAACTAAAGGTAAATGGGCAGCTGGAAGGGTGTAACATAACAAACCCCGCACAGCAGATTAAACAATGAGAGGAAGTCTAGGCGGTGGTAAAACTCTGTACCTTTCTACACGTAGGAGCACAGATTTAGGGACAAGTGGAGGAAAAACTTGTTTGGGACTGAACTGAGAGATCCTTGCCTGTCTGCCGTTTTATATTCGCCTTCCACTTAGTATAATCCTTAGCCTCCGATTTTCAAAGCCAGTCCGGATTTCAAATAACCTGTCCCATCGTGTGTGTGTGTGTGTGTGTGTGTGTGTGTGTGTGTGTGTGCGCGCGCGCGCGCACATGCATTTGGGGTTTGGATAACACAATAAACATCAACTATGTGATAATCTCCTTTTTTACCTACGAGCACTTTCCTTTCCCCATGCAGGATCTGTGTGGCATACATAGAACACCTCACAGAAACCGTGTGGCAAAGAGAATATTTGTCACCGGAGTTGTCAACAGAGAGATGCATGAGCTGGAGGAGGGGCGCTGCCTGGGCAGGACTGCCATGCGGCTCCTGCTGGTACCCTGTGTGGTCCACTGAAGGAAGAGCAAGAGGAGGAGTCAGGAGGCAGAGGCTGAGGCAGGCCAGGGCACAGCACAAAGCCCGACGCTGGGGCCCAGGGGGGCCACTGGGGTTTGTGCCCAAGCCCCCTGGGACTCTGAAGCCACCCTGCCTGATCCATATCCTTCCACCCTTCCTCAGGAAGGCTCATACGCTGGGCAAAAGCCTCACAAAGCTCTCAGAAAGGCTGAGCTCTAAGCCTGAATAAGGCCCCTGTGCTGTCAGGCCTCCGTGACCTCATCGGTCACGTGGAGGTGGCTTGGATCTTTCAGTTCCCGTGTTCTCAGTCAGGCTCTGAGTCAGGGTCTGCTCTGAGTTAGTTTTGACTCTCAGATCAAGACAAAGAAGACTTAACTAGTGGTGGTAACTCGACGGGCAAAGGGGCTTGGAGCTGCTTTGGGGGACTCAAGAACCCCGCTGGTGCAGGTGCTGATCAGCCTCGGGGAATCTGGAGCGTGTTCCAAGGCCCCCTCCCCACCCAGGCCACCCCATCCTCCCTCAAGAATACCCTGGGCACTTCTGGCCAGCCAGTTCTCACGAGAGCCTCCTCTGCATTTCCTCATAGGCCCAAGTTTGTTTTTTGGCTCTTTAGGGCCCTGCCCACAGCATGTGGGAGTGCCCAGGCTAGGGGTCGAATCAGAATTACAGCTGCCATCCTACCCCACAGCCACAGCCACAGCCACTCAGGATCTGAGCTGCATCTGTGACCCACACCACAGCTCACAGCAACGCAGGATCCTTCACCCACTGAGTGAGGCCAGGGATCAAACCCACCTCCTCATGGACACTTTGTTGGGTTCTTAACCTGCCAAGCCACAATGGGAACTCCAAGGGCCAAGTTTTAAAAGCCATTAGAAAACCAGGTAGAAAACACAACGTTCTTAAACCCTCTATTCTGGAAGGGGCAGAACCCAAGGCATCCCCCTTCCCTTTTCTTTTTTTCTTTTTTCTTTTTTTTTTTTTTTTGTCTTTTTGCCTTTTCTAGGGCCGCTTCCTACAGCATATGGAAGTTCCCAGGCTAGGGGTCGAATCAGAGCTGTAGCCACCGGCCTACGCCAGAGCCACAGCAACGCGGGATCCGAGCTGCGTCTGCGACCTACACCACAGCTCACGGCAACGCCGGATCCTTAACCCACTGAGCAAGGCTAGGGATTGAACCTGCAACCTCATGGTTCCTAGTCGAATTCGTTAACCACTGCGCCACAACGGGAACTCCAGGCATCCCCCTTCCTTATCAAGCCACCAATGCGTGACTGTGAATTTCCTGACCTCGCACCACCTGCACCCTCTTTGAAGAAAGCTCTTCCTGCTCGTCCTGGTTAAATACAGTTACAGGTACTCCACCTCCTTCACTCTGCCCTGTCCAAACCTTACAATCCTTGGTCCCTGGACCTTTCTCTCTTCTCCATGACAGTGATGAGCATCTTCTTCTGCACATGACCTTGTCTTATTCTGCAGTCATTCCCCAGGGACCCAACACCCTGCAGCTCAACCGCCAGCCCTTCTGCTGCCAGCTTGTTATCAGCGCAGCCCAAAGATGCCTGAACAAGGCACACGGGGCCAGGGAACCCATCTCTTAGACCCAGAGGGTGACAGAAGTCTGAACTGAAATGTTCCAATACTCAAACACAAAATGAAACACACACACACACACACACACACCCCAAATCCTCATACTGCCAACCAATTCTATTAAACTTTAAAACTCAGGTTTTTGGGTTTTTTTTTTTTGTCTTTTTGTCTTTTTCTAGGGCTGCTCCCACAGCATATGGAGGTTCCCAGGCTAGGGGTCGAATCAGAGCTGCAGCTGCGGGCCTACGCCAGACCATAGCAACGCGGGATCCGAGTCACATCTGCAACCTATACCACAGCTCACAGCAATGCTGGATCCTTAACCCACTGAGCAAGGCCAGGGATTGAACCCGCAACCTCATGGTTCCTAGTCGGATTTGTTAACCACTAATCAGAATTACAGCTGCCATCCGACACAACCACCACTAGTTTTGAGAGCCAAGACGGGAACTCCTAAAACTCAGGTTTTAAAGACCACAGGCAGCTCAGTTCCTGTACGAAGATTCATTTTCCTCCTCCATCCTATCCCTACATCAAACTTGATAACAGTGACACATTTCCTAAAGTTTCTTTTCAGAACACCTTAATTCTGGCAGTGGGAAGTCAGGCACATGAAATGATAGATTCCTCAAGTGAGTTCTTGTTTTAGGGCTTTTCATTCTTGAAGGTTTTCTTTTTTCCTTTTCCTTTTTTTTTTTTTTTTTTTTTTTTAATGTGGGCATTAGCCACAGTCCCTTTGCTGCCTCCACGGCCTGAAAGCATTTTCCTCACGGGAAGAGAGGTGGTCAGCTCCTCAAGCTGAAGGAAGAGTGGTGGTGTCTTCCGTCTAAGCTTGGCGGGCTCCCCCGGTGGCTTGTCTGTGAGCAGGGATTAAGTCAGGAAAGAACAAGATGGTACATGCCAAACCGCCTCTGTGCTTTGGAAAGGGGATCCAGACCGGTTCAGAAGCAGCCGTGCGTGTTGAAAGAGACTCCTAACCAAAGTTAACAACTCTGAACTGGAGGGGGAGGGGGGGAGGAGGAAAAAGCAGATTTTTTTTGGGGGGGGGTGGTTCTGAGAAAATTCTTAACCAGAAGCACTCGGTTTTCCAATTGCTGTGGCATTTCCAAAGCAGGAGGCCACGGACTCATGATTTCAGAGCCCAGCACAGGAGTGTGGCTTACACCTTACCTGGGGACGCTCTGTATCATCAAAGAAAAATGCTTCCTGCCTTTGTACAGAAAACGAAATTCTTTTCTTTACTTTTTCAGAGTAAAGAAAAGTAATTTAATCATCATGAAACCAGGTTTAATTGCTGTGGGCAATGATCCTTGGCAGCAAAACATAATTTAACTTAAAAGAAACCACAGGGACCCCTGGGGCCTCTCGGTGCTCCCCCAGCAGTGAGTGGCCGGGAAGAGCTCAGCCCCAGGCGAGCTGCCCCAGGAGTCATCGCACAGCAGAGGAGAGACCCGGCGAAGGGCGGCGACCCCCAGCCATCAGGCCGCTTTGGTACCTTGCTCTTGTCTCCCGCACAGCAGGGCCCCGGGCAGCAGAAACTCAGGAAGCCGCTTTCCTTGTCTGGCCTTTTGACAGGAGGGCGCACAGAGGGCTCCATGTCCAGACCCGAAAGTGGACGTCAGCAGTCACCGCCGGACCCCCGGGCACCGGGACCTTCCCCAGCCACACTCCCCGGGCCTCCAATGATGCCCATCCTTCCCGGAAGCTGGCCAGCCGCACCCCTGACGGACGGAAGCCCAGGATTGGGGCTGTGATTCACGGATAGAAAATACCGGTTTTTCAGAGCTACGCAAATGCCACCTGGGTGGGGTTTAGGTAAATCCGGATGTGGACACCGAAAAGGCATGCAGGACCGTGCCTCTTTTCCATGCATTTCACTTGGCCAAACGGGCTCGGCCTGCCCACCCCGCCTTAGAAAAAATTCTGGTGGAACAGAATGGGGAGGGGGCCTCTGAAGTTCATTAGGACGACCCGGCAGTTCACGTTCAGATGCAGTTTCAGGTTAGAGACAGACCTCTACTCCATTCACACTGATACGTATTTATCCCCGTCTCCACCCCTGGAGCCAAACTGCAAGTGGAGGAGGCACCAGTGTCTGCATCAGCATTTGGTCTCCTTGCTTCATCCTCACAGTCAGTGAGGTCACAGTGGACGTGCTTCATCTGTGGCCACATGTGCCTTGAAACCTGCCAGGCAGAACTTCAGAAAAGAATCAAGAGGTGGGGAGGCTGAGAACCACCCAAAGGACAAGCCCTGGATTTCGGAACAGCAGGACCTGCCCGTCCTCAGAACGTGGTCCCCAAAGCTGTTGTGCAAGGGTTACTCAGAGTCACAAACCTGGACCTGTCAGGGTGTGAGGCTGACCCAAAGCACATCACTTCTCTGAGGCTGTTTCTTTTTCTTCTTTCATGCGCTCGCTCGAGGCATGTGGAAGTTCTGGGGATTGAACCTGGGCCATAGTAGTGACCCGAGCCGCTGCAAGGACAATGCCAGGTCTTTCACCACTGAGTTACCAGGGAACTCCTCTGAGGCTGTTTTCTTACCTGTAAAATGAAGGTGCCGGATGCTATCTACTCAAGTTTTCAGCATTTCTATAAGTTTTTCTTTCCTTTTTTCTTTTTCATGGCTGCACCCACGGCATGTGGAAGTTCCTGGGCGAGGGAGTGAATTGGAGCTGCAGCTGCCAGCCTACGCCACAGCCACAGTAATGACAGATCCAAGCTGTGTCTGCCACCTTTGCCAGAGCTTGCAGCAATGCCGGATCCTTAACTCACTGTGTGAGGCCAGGGATTGAACCTGCATCTCATGGATACGAGTTGAGTTCCTAACCTGCTGAGCCACCCCAGGACCGCCTCCATAATTTGTAACAACAAACCCAAAGTGAACAATGCCCAGTATCAGAAGTGTGCTAGTGGGACTCCATCGTCTACACTGCACTGTTCAGCCATCTAATGAGCTCCACGTGGGAGCTGGTGGTTTCTACTGTTGATCATATCTTACCTCAAAGCAACTACAGCAAAGCCAAAAAGCTGAGTTGGACTGAAATATAAACGAATGATTTCTTTTTCAGTTTGGAGCAGATGAAAAGGCAAAGGTCTGAGGTGTCACGATGTCGTTGGAAAAACCCAAACTCGGGGATGCATGACGCACGGATCCTATTTCAGACAGAACTGCATTGACTTAACACCTTTTTCTGTGGTCATGGGGAAACATTTTAGTGACCTAGGGAGTAGACACACTATGTAACAGCTGACAGAAGTGTTGAGAACTAGGAAAACCACAGACAGAAAAAGAGCAGAAGGATCACCCTTTGCCCTTCTGGTTAATGACAAGAACCCTGGGTCCTGTTTCTAGACACCAGGCAAGAGACCCTGGGCAGGCAAGTCACAGATGCTCAGGATTCTGGAACCTACCTGCAAATCAGGTCTTCATTGTGCATTCTGAAGGGCCTAAGAGCCCTTCTGGAGATGGTCCCCAAGGGGAAGGGAAGGGGGGGGCAGGCTTAGTTAAAAGTCTCTTCCTTCCAGAGAGACTTCGGCCAAAAAAAAGTGCATTCGAACAAAATCAGAAAATACTCTATACTCTTCTGATTAAAACCCTCTGCACTATATTAAGAATAAAGTCCAAAGCCTCTGGCCACCTCTCCCAAGTCACCTGGTTCTTCAAACAGATGGTCCCTTCCTTGGGTTCTCTCTGCTTACTGCTCCTCTGCCGAGCCTCGCTCTCCTGTTGGCGCTACGGGCTCCTCCTCCCACAATCCTCTTTATTCCCTTCTTCTTTCTTTCTCACTCCAAAGTCATCCCTGTATCTGCTTTCTCTTCTGCCTCCTCCACCCGCCTCAGGTTCTAAGCTCTCCGAAGGCACTGGCCTTGTTAGGTTTGCGGTAACCCCAGGACCAGACCAACCTAGAGACTCAATTCGTGCTGAATGAATGAATGAATGAATGAATGAAAGAACAACAGTTCATTCTTCCTAAATATAATAATCCCAAGTTGCTATACCACCTTCGTGCTAATCAAAACTACCTTGTATTCTCACACTTGATAATTCAAGAAGCACAGTCACATACTTAATCCTCAAAAGCACACTCCAAGGCCTCTCTGTGTGGGTCCACGGAAAATCACTGGCTCTGAACCTGTTTGCCTCAAAGTAACAGGGTAATCTTGGAACAGTCAATTCCCAGCTTTTGAGTCCTTCTCCATCAAGCCAGGATGTTTTCTGATGCAGCTCTAATCTCTCTCCCATCTTGAATAACCTAAGAGTATTTAAGACTTTGATGGGTAGATACTGATCCTTTCTCAGAGACAAAATGTTTTGGGAGCTGTTTCCATCCTGTTGCTTCTATGAATAGAGCACCTACTGTATGCCAGCACTGGGGTAAGTACCTCCCAGTCTTTGTCTCTGATCTGCACACCAATTGGCGAGGTAGGAAGCCTTGGGCCTTTTTTACAGATGCAGAAATGGAAGCTTCTTTAGATGGAGAGCCAAGACCACACAAATAGTAACAGGGAGAACCAAGAACCAGTTCCCTGGAGTTCCCATTGTGGCTCAGTAGGTTAAGAACCCGACATTGTGAGGATACGAGTTCAATCCCTGGCCTCACTCAGTGGGTTAAGGATCTGGTGTTGCCACAAGCTGCAGCATAGGCAACGGATGCTGCTTGGATCCCGTGTTGCTGTGGCTGTGGCGTGGGCCCACAGCTGCACCTCTGATTCAGTCCCTAGCCTGGGAACTTCCACATGCTGCATCTGCCGCCCTCAAAAGGAAAAAAAAAACAAAAAAAAACACCCAAAAAGAACCAGTTCCCTAACCAAAGTCTGTCCAATAGCAAAGGCCAGATTCCTCCCACCTCCCAACAGTGGCTCACAAAGGAAGAATGGTAGGGCTACCCACCATGGCAGCCAGACAGGTAAGGGAGACAGGTGTGGGACAGAAAGTAGGGGGGCTCTGATGACCTCAAGAATCTGTACCCCCATCTTAATGGGGCAGCTGCAATGTAGTTCTAGCAGAAATTATGACAAAGGGATTTGAGCCCAGAGATTATGGATCATCTGATTTTTTTCTTCTTCTTAACTAAGAAATTTGATTTGTCATGTAAAAGCTCCTGATTCTTATCAAAATTTGCAGAAGCCACTGCACAGGCCTGTCTGGAGAACTTGGCCCCAGGCCTGGTTCCTCCGACCCATACCTATTCTGGCCAGTACCAGGAATTTACCTATGAAAGTTGCCCAATGTGTCCCCTCAGTTCCAGCGAGAACTTTTGCAACCACATATTACAAAAAGAATAAATAAATAAACTGGCAGGGGGAGAGTGCATGCTTGGGGATGACGATACAGAAAGGAAGAGCTGCACCATTTTGGAAATTTTCATTTCTGTGAACCACCAGGCACTGTTCTTTCCTTGGGGTGAATCTTAGGGTCTAAATAGGGTGCAGGTTTTCTGAAGCAAGGGATCTGATGGACACATGAGGCAGAGGAAGGCTGCTCCCTACGTGCATTCCTGACAAGCCAGCTGTAGGCGCCGTTTCAAAAAAACTGCTAAGTAGCAAAAGGGCCTTCTGCTCCAAGTCCTCGGGTTCTTCAAGTCCACCCTCTGGAGTAAGGTTGAAAGGGCAGAAAAAAAGAAAAAAAAAGGAGGAGGTATAAAAGAGAATGTGAGGCTACAGAGGCCCTACGTGATCCTACTATTTGGAAATCCATCCTTGTGAAAGGGACGACACTCTCCATAGAGCACGTCTCTGCGATCCCAGGAAAATGCCGTAGGTTTACACCAGAAGGACTGAGTTCAAATCCCAGCTCTGCTGCCTGAAGAATCAGCTTTCTAGATCCTTCCTAGCCTTGGCTTCCTTACTTCCGTATATGCTTATATATATGCTCTCAGGGTTTTTGAGAGGATTCTGAGAGAATCTATGTGAAAGTTCCCAGCATATAATAAGCAATCATTGTAGGCATTAGAATGTACTTATTTGCAATGGTGCAGATGCATACAGGGACAATTGTTTATTGTATTATGTTGGCATGCATCATCTTCAGGCGTGATTTCAGATTTGGTGTTTGAGATTTGGACGTATATGTTTGAAAAGGCCAGGGGGTCTTTAAAATCTAGAGGAAGAAAATATTGCATTTACCCCTACGATACCGAAGTCTGGTCCGTTTTTCTAATGATACGAAAAAGTTCAATTAGGCTTAAAAGTGACCTGCCACCACCCTGAGGCTACAGTAATTGCATTCTCTTTAATGGAATTGCTTAAATCATCGCTTCCCTTGTTTTGCATCACAGCCGCTCTCCTACCTTTTTTTTTCCCTCTTAGCACAGTTATTTCTCATTAATTCTTAGCTTACCCAACTAATGCCAGGCATACACTTATTCACAAAATACCACGCAAAGAGGCATTTATTTTACATTGGCTCTCTTTTGCAAATATGTGCGTTTAGCGGCAGAACTGAGATATTTTATGAAGGAAAAAAGGGATATATCCGGGAAAGAATGTGGAGTTTCAAAAGCAGCTTTTGAGGAGAGACGAAGAAAAGTCTAATTACAGGGGCGATTCTGGACCGATTTGTGTGAAAGGAACGTATACAAATTCACTTGCGGTTTTAATGAATTCTGGGCATCTGAATTAAAAAGGAGTTGGGAGATTAAAATAACGTCTAAAGCGCTCTTCAGTGATTTGGGAATATAAAAAAAAAATGCTGTTTCTTTTCTTTTAAAAGGCATCCTCTGACCAGATGCCTTCTCTTCTTGAGGTCTTGTTGCTAAAGTCTTTTACAATCTAGACATTCTATACATTAAAACTTTCCTTTTCCCATGGAGGAAACGGAATCATAGTTATCTAGTTACAGGCTTAACATAAAAGCCTAAGTACTCTTTAGCCCGAACGGATCTCCAGTCCCTGGCAAGAGGTGACGTTTGGGTGTAAAGGATTTTCATGTGAACGTGAAGCGAATGTTTAATACAATGGGTTCCGAGGATGACTTGACCCAAGGAAGGTGCATTTAGTGCTTTGGTTGACAAGTTCAGGTTAGACATACTTCATCTCTGAACCCCAAACAGCACTGATTTAGAAAAATGAGATGGTGATCAGGAAGATGCTTTAGGGAAGATTCTGCTAGGAATGAGACTGTTGATGAGAAGCGACTGTCCCTACAAAGGAGAAGGAAAAAAAAAAAAAAAAAAAAAGAATCACTTTCTTTTTCCAGGGACAACTACATCCAAGCACAAATCTGCTCCCGGACTGGGGTGGGTGGGAGATGGTAAAGTGTCACTTTCTTGGTCCGCCTGGAAAGGGCCGGCCTCTCTTAGAAGAACACAGGCCCTACTCCCAGGCAGTTGTGTACATGTGATAACAATATAAACAGTAGAGAAGTCTAGAGGTTGGAAATAAAGGCTTCCGTCCTCACTGGCCCACCTGTCCCTCTTTCTGATTTATTAGACATCATTCTAGAAATGCCGAATGGAAACATACGTACACAGAAAATAGATATGCTCGTTCATACAAGGAGGATCCAGCCTTCCAGGCTTTTAAAAAAAAAATCCGTGGGATCACACCATCTACACGGCTCTGTGAATAGTACTGCTTACTTAATATAATTTGGTGACATGTTCATACCTGCAAATCCAGCCTAGTTCATCGACTGTCATGATGGCAGAGAATCGTATTAGCTGCATGTACCATAAGCGGCTCTCAGAGAGCCATTTGACAGAATAAACTGGTCTGTTTTTTCAGAGAAAGTCGGGCCATACCTTTCAATATTAGTAATCCCTATAAACGAAAGGGAGAAAACCAGTCATTTGACACCTAGGAACATGTGCTTCAGATTTACTGACATGTGCGCAGCCCCACAGACGGTCACTGCAGTGCTGTTCATTACAGGGGGAGAAAAAAGGAGCCATCGAAACCGCAATTAAAAGGGGTCAAGTTAATAGATTACAAGGCCACTGCTGTAATTGCTCTGAAGAGAGAATCAATCAGTTTGGGCTCTTCTCACCATTGTAAACACATACACACACGTACACACATACACACGCCCCAAAGAAGAAACTGAAAATGGTCCGTTATGAGGCAACTGGCTGAGTTGCAATCTTCTCCAGTCTTAAAACGGACCCTGACAAAGGATTCAAATAAAGTTATAGTTAAAGGTGAAGGGAGCCCATGCAACCTTTCCTTGTGCAAAATTCAAGCAGATGGTTTTTTAAAAAATTGTCCCTTGGAGTTTGCTGGTGGCCTAGTAGGTTAAGGATGTGGCATAGTCACTGCTGAGCCTCGGGCTTGATCCCTGGCCTGGGAACTTTCGCGTGTTGTGGGTGCAGCCAAAAAAGAAAGAAGGAAAGAAGGAAAGAAGGAAAGAAAGAAAGAAAGAAAGAAAGGAAGGAAGGAGGGAAGGAAGGAAGGAAGGAAGGAAGAAAGAAAGAAAGAACAAACGAAAGAAAATAACCCCTCTGCAACAGCAGGCTGCATGATGGTGGCACATTTACCTGATTAATGACCACTGTGACAATGTGATCTGATGTCTGCATGACACTCTGAGGGGTGTTTACACATATTCGCAATGGCCAAAGGTCCATCTCAGAATGTATTCTTTCAGCTATTCCAGAAAGCGCATGAGGTGGCAGACTGCTTTCCTTCCGAGCGGCAAGCAGTAAGACCAGAGTCCCTTCTGAAAAGCTGACAGTGTGCACCATGGACCAATAAAAATACCTCCTAGATGGGGTCTTTGGTCTCTGTCTTGTGCTCTCTGAGCAGAGCACCAGAGCAGGATGGACAGGCAGGGAGGACCCACAGCCTGGAGGACAGCCCTACCATCAAATTTATGGGGACCAAGGCGGATCCGGTGAAAACACCAAGGGGGGGTGGGGGTGGGGGTGGGGGCGCGCAAACCCATTATCACATGTGCTGCTCAGTGCTGAGCAGGTGGGCAGAAGGAGAAGCTGCAGTATTGCGCATGAGGAGAAACCACAACTGAGAATCCCGGGGCGGTAGAAGGTCGCAAAAGATATCGCCTCCCTTTACCTGGGACTGACTGCACTCATGTCACCCCATAAAATCAGCTGTGTGCCCCTTTCTGGAAGATCTCTAAAGGATTGTCCCAGACATGTAATATTTCACATTTACTCTTGTCATTCATACAAAGGAGTGTTTCCAAATTCTTCCTGCTGCCTATAAGTCTGGATGCAGAAGCAGCATCCTGCCGCCGGGGTACAGCTCATCCCAGCCGCCATCCTTTGACCTTCTCTGGTCCCTCGTTCCCCAAGGCTGTCCAGAATTCCATCCTTTCCACCACAGCCCATAGGTCCCAAGGCCTCCAGCTGCCCAGAGGTCACACGGCCGTCAACACAAACCAAGGAAGCCTCACTTTAGTTGTGCAGGGGAATGCAGATACGGTGCCTCAGAATCCTGCCCACCTGGATATTATGCTTCCAGGAAAAAAAAAGGAATCCTTCTTTCCCATATTTTCTCCCATCACGTTACAAGTTAAATGCATAGGACGGGAAGTTGATAAGAAGGCAATCCACACTGGACTGACTTCTGAGGAAGTTTCACCCTGAAATAGGAAATCGCCAAAATCCACCCTCAGAGTCTGGCTGTGAAGCTTCACAATCCATACTGCAAACGAATCCCAAACACGTGTCTCTGAGGAACTTCAGCTTCCACTGAATTATGCTTCTCCTGCCCAAGAACAAGCTGAAGAAAGAAAACCAAGAGGAGGGGCATGGATGGAGCAGGGAAGGTCCACTCCACCTGCCGGTCCCTTCCTGGCCTCGCGGCTGAAGAGAAATCACCTGGGATGCTGCCATTTTCCAGGAGGACTTTCTAAAAAAAATAAATAAATAGATTTGGAGAAGTGACTCTCCATCAGCTTCAAAAGAGGTCTCATCAGAAGATGAAGTTAAACTGATGAATAGCAAGAAGGGCCTGACGCTGCAGCAGCTTCTAAGAACAGCTTGCCTCCCACTCAGAAGAGTTTCCTCCTGCCCAGAGGAAGCCCTGGTTCTGCTTCCTGATCTGGGAACTTTCAGGGGTTTTCTTTCTGAAGAAACAACTCTTAAAATGTTTTTAAGAGAGGAAAATGTAATATAGTTGGTATTTGAACTTGGTCGGTCCACTTAATCACAGAATTTGTTTCAGTTCATTCATACACACACTGTACATTTATTTTATCCTCCTCATGATTTTTTAAAAAACATTTTCTTTCTCCAGGTTATTTTATCATAAGAATATGGTATATCACACACATAACACTTTGTATAACATACAAGATACATGAATCGACTGTTTATGTTATCAGTTAAGACTTCTGGTCAGCAGGAGGCTGCTATTAGTGGTTGAATTTTGGGAGAGTCAAAAGTTATACATGGGTTTTATATCAGTATAACTCAGGGGTCAACTGTATTTAAAGAATACTAATTCCTTTACTAAGAGGATTTTAAAATTCAGATGTTATGTTTTATTTGGAGTATGAAGAGACCTTTGAAATTCTTCAACAGGAAACATTGCTATTAGCATGTGATGGAGGCATGGTTGGAATCCAGGCAACCTGGCCCCTGTGTGCACAGCCTGTGAGTCAATAAATCTTTATTAAGCCCTGCTGGGTGCAAAACACACTTCTAGATGCAATCACTACTTATGAATCAAGAGATAATCTCTGAGGAATACAACAATTAAGCATAGTAAAAGGCTTTAATGGACTTCTCAAACAGTGTCTGTGGGTTAAAAAAAAAAAAAAAATTCGAAGACTATTCATTAGTGACTCCAAAAGCTAGGTGGAACTTCAGAACCCTGTGGCTGTTTGATTCCATGACTAATTTCTACTTTAAAACTTGCAGCACGGTGGTTCATATCTGGTATCGAGACTTTGAATGAAATCAACCCTGGCTTTCAGACTCCGAGATCTGCCCTGGAGAGAACCAGTTTTTCCCAGGGTCCCAAACCTGTGTTGGGCACCGGAGCTCGGCTCGCAGCCTGATGCCGTTCCAATGACCGTGTTCCATTAATTATCTGGGACAGAATGAGTTTGCCCTCTGTAGCCCAGAGATCAGAACACCTTCAGAATCTTATTCGATGAGTCTACCCAATGCTCTTGCTAAGAGCCTTCTTCCAGGAGTGGGGAACCCAAGCAACTCTGAGGAGTCTGCTGTGGGCCACTTGGAAAGACTGGAGAAGTCATTAGGGAAACCCTGGGACTAAGAGGGAGTTTTTCTCTGGCTGGAAACCCTGCTGTTAAAAATAACACAATGAAAAACATATTTGTCTCTGACACACAATGGATGTAGAATATAATTATGGGCTGTTTGGGTCTGGGAGGCAGACGACGGAGGGAGGTGCCGACTGTCTAGAATACAAAGGAGAAAAGATGGCCTGCCCAACCCCTCCGTCCCCGTGGCCATGCCCACAGCTTCTTGGTGACTTGGTTTCCTGCTCAGGTAACAGCAAAACCTGACTTCCTGCAGGGCCCAGACACATAGCAGGTGGGTAAGAGTTAACGTCAGTCTGGGAAGTGAGAAGTTCCTATCAATAGGTGTCAGGAAAAAGCAAATTACTATCACTTCTCTAGCCTGTCTGGAAAAAGTGTCACAAATATAATTAATGTAAAAACATGAATATCCTAGCTTCTTAGACACACTTAACATTTTGTATTTTAATTACTCTTTAGAAATAGGAGTTACTGCTGGGAATTATTTCTGGAACACATTTTTTTTTTCTTTTTTCTAGGCCCCTAAATGGAGAAAAAAATAGCAGGAAATGTGAGGGCAGCTTATCGTGTTCTACATTTCAGTATCTCTGATCCCCGGTTGCTTCATCAGTAAAGCACGAGTTAAAAGAGTCTGCTCATCTTCCTGGGGCTGTTGCAATGCTGAGATGAAGGAAAAGATGAAAACACTTTACAAATAGCCCAATACCACCAAAGTGGTAAGTAAGAACAACAGCTGACACGTGGCGCGTGCATTCGGTGAACCGTGCTCTATCTATTTTGTCACTTCATCCTCACGATGCCACTATTATCACTCCCATCTCCTGGAGGAAAAAGGTGAGGCTTAAGGACATGAATTTACTTTCTTAAGGTTGTACAGGTA
Source organism: Phacochoerus africanus (assembly GCF_016906955.1). Lineage (NCBI taxonomy): Eukaryota > Metazoa > Chordata > Mammalia > Artiodactyla > Suidae > Phacochoerus > Phacochoerus africanus. The sequence goes on from NC_062555.1 coordinate 56,307,587, forward strand.
AGGAGGTGGTATGGCCAGGAAGGAACCTCCAGGTGCCCTAATGTGAGGGACACAGGGCTCTCTGCCCTTCAACTTTTCTGCAATAACCGTGGTACCCCAACAATTTAATAATGAATATCAATTCCATGGCTAATCAAGGTATCTGACTGCCAAATTTCAGGAGGCTTTCATTCTCACGTATCAGTCAGCTTTTAAAATACTTTAAATCCTGTCCATTTGCTCCTAAATAGTTTTGCTTTCAAAAGCCCAAATTCCCATTTCACGAGCATCTTTAAGGTATTCTTAACTCTGGGTTTTCGCCTTATGTAGTGTATAAAAGAGAAAAAAAAAATACGATTTTCATTGCTTTTGAAGCTTGGTGGACCTGACTAGTCACATTGCAGCCTGATGTCCCCAAACTAATCCCTTTATGTCAACGCCACAGATGCCCGGCTACCTTCAGTGATTGTATCACATCCAAATCGCTGGCAGGCCTGTTTACTCAGACTCGCTAGTAACTGATGCAAACAGAAAACCTCGTACCACGAAAAGTGAGGTTTCCTTCTCCAAGCAGCCTTTAAAAACTACTTTATCAGCCATTCACCCCACCCTGGAAGCCTTTATCTATCCTCTTAGAATTTACAATTCCTGCTTTAAGTACAGAAACTCTGATATCTCAAACAGGATATTTTGCTAGTCTTGTAAAATGCCTCTGTGAGAAAAATATTCAGATCCACTTAAAAAAAAAAAGGTGCAATGTTCATAAACCTGACTGTTTTCTGCTATACTCTGTGGGTTGTATTTTTGGCATTTTTGCAACTTGAAAATACCGAAACACACATAGTCCCAATTTCAGGTCTGTTCTGAGAGTTAAAAGAAAGAAAAGAGAAGAGAAACCAACATCTGGGACTAATCCACAAATACATATAGTATCTCAATGCTCAGATCGTCCTTCTAACGCTTATCTAGGCATTTTTATAGCATTATTCACAGGACAGAATCAGCATAATGCATAATGCATCACTTGTTTTTCAGCTCTATTCAAAAATCTCCGTTCATTCAATAAGAAAGCCTGGAAAAAACAGCCCCGAAGCACGAACACTTGAACACTCGGTGTGGGAAAGCTGTGCTTACTGCCTAGTGCTTCCTGCCTAGAGAACAATGCAGAGCAACAGACCTCAACGTTTCCAGATAATTTTTGGCAATAACATGGAAGGAAAAAAAACCCCTATTTACCTGTACCTGGAGCTCCACAGGTGAAGTGGCAGTTAAAGGAGAAAATCTAATTCAGCTTCTGGAGTTTTCGTCTCTAATGGACTCCCGGGTCATCTTCTGAGCTGTCAGGTAAACCCCCCCATGGCTCTACTATTTTCTTTTGCAGTTTTTCCCAGTGAAACTCTCGTCATTTGCATAAAAGCTACTTCCAGCCTATAGGACTTTTTGAGGAGCTACTTGCTAAATTGGCTGTCTTGACATGCTCTTTCAAGCATGACATCATAAATCTCCACGGAAACCCTAACCCCACCTGCCTACATGCCAACGGTACCTGTCGGGCGAACACTTAATCGTCTCGAATTGTTCATTAATGAACCCTTTTCAGGGGCTTTGGATCTCCAAACGGTCTAATTTGTGCTGTTGGCAGAAACTTCGCCAAGAAGGATGGCTTCGTTTTCAAAGCCTGAGCTGTTTTGCAAAAAACAATGATCAAAATTATAGGCATTCGGTAATCTGCCCCGCCCTGTCTAACAATGCGCTTAATCGGTTGAAGAAAAACCTACAGAGGTGCATGTGCCTCTCTCTGCAGGATAAAGTTACCTTGAAAACTTAGGTTTTGAAAAGCCTTCTATGGATACTTCTAAGGCTTTTCCACTCCGCTCTCTAGCAACCCCCTTCCTGCTTTTTACCAGCAAAACTTGCAAAACAGGTTCTTTGATGGAATATGTGTGTGTGTGTGTGTGTGTGTGTGTGTGTGTGTGTGTGCGCGCGCGCATTTTCTCTTGGCTTCTGTGTTTGCAGAGGTGGTAGGACAAGGTGTTCAGATTTTTTTTTTAACTCTTTCCTAACCTGCTCACCTCTTTTCTATGTTTGTCCTAGTTTATACCTAAGTTACCACCATAGCCTTGAAATCCATGTTCTCGACTTGGGAAGTGTCAAGAGGCTCTAAGATATTTATTTTTTATTTTTATTTTTGTGTCTTTTTGTCTTTTTAGGGCCTCACCCTCAGCATATGGAGGTTCCCAGGCTAGGGGTCCAATCCGAGCTACAGCTGCTGGCCTACACGACAGCTCATGGCAATGCCGGATCCTTAACCCACTGAACGAGGCCAGGGATCGAAGCCACAACGTCATGATTCCCAGTCAGATTCGTTTCCCCTGTGCCACGACGGGAACTCCCTTTATTTATTTATTTTTTCTCTAAGGCTTTAAGATATTCAGTCACTTTTTCATCTGTTCACTTTTCACTATCACAAATTTTATGGCGTCCCTAATGTTTGCCTAACGATGGGATACATTTCTGCCAAATTTGTGCCCAATCCCTCTTGGTGACAACTGGGGCGAGGTCACACTTCCCACCTCTATTTTTTTCTTGGCAGCTCCAGCAGCATGTGGAAGTTCCTGGGGTGAAGGATCAAACCTGCACCACAGCAGTGACACCGCTGAATCCTAAACCACTAGCCACCTGGGAGCTCCTCTTCTCACCTTTAAATTCACTACAGACACACCTCAAAGCCTCAAGTCCAAGACTGATAATGCCCAGGTGCCAGAAAGGTTTGAACAGAACTTGCTCCAAACCCATGAGACTTTATAACAACGTGGGTCAAACGGCTATCAAATGCCATCACGGGAAATTCTTCAGTTGGGGCTGAGTGGGGAGCTGGGAAGCTGGGACGCTTCCAGCAGAAGCTCCTGTGACACGTGACACAGCAGAGTCTCTGGGGCGCCTGCTACAACTTGCCACAGGTCCTGCCGCAAATGGCAACAGGCTCAGCCCATCCGTCCTCAGAGGTCAGGGAGCAAATATGAACCCCTGCACCTTGCTGAACCCACTTAGGGAGCTGCAGAGAGAGTGGTCATAGGTAAAAGCACCGTCTTCACAGACTCAGAAAGGCTCTTTACACAGAAGGAACTGTAAATGCTTTGGATCCCACCCACCACCACCACCCCTGCTCCCCCCCCTCAGCCCCCCCCCCCGCCCCCAACTCTCATGACAGTTTTGTGCTGCCATCCTTCACAGGCAACAGATGGGACATACCTTCCGAGGGAACCACCCTGGTTTAATAGAGCAGCCCGAGTTAGCACACTCCTCGGAGGCAAGACTCCATCAGAGATTCAATTACTGCCTCCGTGAGATGAAAATACATCCACATGAAGCCCACACTTGTGCTTTACCCAGCGCCAGTGGGGCGCAAACAGTGCAAAAGAAACAAAAGCAAGATATAACCAGATCTAGGCTTTGTTCAGTGAAATCCAAAGAAGGAGGGGAGACTCAATTCAGTGACGGCTGCTCCTCAAAGTTCCATCAGGGAGAGAAGCATGGGGAGCTGATGCGGCTACCGGAGTAGTAATCAGTTATGCCAGATCTTCCTTTGGGGTTATTTAGGAAATGACACGATCTCAGTTTTTCCTTATAGAATTCAGGCTTGGAAAGGAGAGGGGGAAGAGTCAGAAAAAGCCAGGCAAATGGAGACTGTCCCACAGATAACTCAGATGTGAAAGCACCTCGATTAACTCATTCACTGATCCCTGACCGAAGACTTTGTAACCAACGATGCCATCATTCTCATACGTGACCATCTTGAACCCTTTAGAGTGGGGCGAGCTTTGAGCGGTAATCTCATCCATAAAGACAGCCCATGTGAGGGCTGGGCAGAAAGGCCAAGGTTTGCTGAGGTGACCAGTCCAGTACTGACTCTTCCTACTGCCCCCAAATGAGGAAACCATTAAGCAGGACAAAACTTTAATAGCCCTGCGATTTGTCTCACAGCAACTTAGCACCACGCTAACCGAGTCAGGACTCCATATAAGCATGTCCATGGGCTACTTTGCTTCTAAATTTAGCACCATTTTAGGTGTCCGTGATGGTCTTGGATGGCATGAAAAATCCTACCTATTTTATAACATAGAAAACTGCTCACCAAAAAAATCCATGAAAAGATAGGAACACAAAAAACTGAGAAAAAGAAGTTGGCTTTCACCACTGACGGCATAAATTTAAAAGAAAATTATTTTTATTTTTTAATTTTTTTTTTTTATGGCAACACTTGCAGCATATGGAAGTTCCCAGCCTAGGGGTCAATTGGAGCTATAGCTTCAGGCCTATGCCACAGCCACAGCAGCATCGGATCTGAGCTGCATCTGCGACCTGCGATAAGCTTACAGGAATGCCGGATCCATGAGCCACTGAGTGAGACCAGAGATCAAACTCAGACATGGTCACTATGTTAGGTTCTTAACCCACTGAGCCACAATGGGAACTCCATGAATTTTTGTTTCTTAAAAAGAATGAGTTAGAAGTTGCCATGTAGAAAAGGAATACCACTCAGAGTAGGAAAAAAAAAAAAAAAACTTTTATAATGAAAACAACTAATCCTTATTTAAAGTAAACCTCAAAACAGCAGTATGATGTAAGAATGACTAATACCCCTATTTTACAGAAGGAGAATGAGAGCCTTGGCGAGGTTAGGTAATCTGAGTGACGGCTATTAAGTGTTAGAGTCTCGATTTGAATCCAGGCAGATATAAGATTAAAATCAAAGCTCAGCTGCATAACTACCAGGCCTTGCGATCCCTAGTTTAGTAAAATTGTCAATTATAACCAACGTGCCACCCTAAAACTCCTGGAAGAGGACACAGACAAAACATTTTCTGACATAAATCCTAGCAATATTTTCTTAGTTCAGTCTCCCAAAGCAAAAAAATAAATAAATAAATAAATAAATAAAAGCAAAAATAAACAGATGGGACCTAATCAAACTTATCAGCTTGTACGCAACAAAGGAAACCATAAACAAAATGAAAAGCACCTGTGGATTGAGAGAAACTATTTACAGGTGATGCAGCGGATGAGGACTTGATTTCCAAAACAGACAAACAGCTCATACGACTCAATATCAAAACAAACAAACAATCCAATCAAACAGTGGGCAGAAGACCTAAACAGACATTTCTCCAAAGAAGACCTACAGATGGCCAACGGGAACATGACAAAATGCTCCACATTGCTAATTATTAGAGAAATGCAAATCAAAACTACCGTGAGGTAACCACCTCACACTGGTCAGAATGGCCATCGTCAAAATCCTACAAGTAATAAATGCTGGAGCAGGTGTGAAGAGAAGGGAACCCTGCCCTACAGTGTTGGTAAGAAGGTAAATTGGTAGGGAGGTGCCTTAGAAAACAAAAAATAGAGTTACCACGTGATTTAGCGATTTCCCTGCTCGGCATGTATCCGGCAAGATGAAAACTCTAATTTGAAAAGATACATGCACCCCAATGTTTGCAGCAGCACTATTTACAACAGCCAAGACACGGAAACAACCTAAGTGTCCATCAACAGAGGAATGGATAAAGAAGATGTGGTATACAGATACAACAGAATATCCCTCAGCCACAAAAAAGAATGAAATAATAGCACTGCAGCAACATGGATGGACCTAGAGATGATCGTACTAAGGGAAGGAAGTCAAAGACAAATATCATATGATATCACGTATGTGTGGAATCTAAAAAATAGTACAAATGAACATATTTACAAAACAGAAACAGGCTCACAGACATAAAAAAACAAACTATGGTTATCAAAGAGTAAGGGGGGGAGGCATAAATTAGGAGGATGGGATTAACAGAGATACATTACTACACGTAAAACAGATGCACAACAAGGATTTGTTGTACAGCATAGGGAACATTATTCAATAGCTTATAATAACCTATCATTGGAAAGTATCTGAAAAAGATATATATGTTTATGTAAATGTATATATGTATTTATATTTACAACTGAATCACTTCTGTACACCTGAAACTAACACAGTACTGTAAATCCACTATACTTCAATTTTAAAAATTGCTTATAATCGGAGATAGTAAACTGTACATAAACTAAGTTATGTTGAAAAGATTTACTTAGCTGACGAACCTGAAAATATATACACAGGTCCCTTGATATTTACCAGGCATTGGTTCCAGGACCCCCATGGGTACCCAAATCTGCAGATGCCCAAGTCCCTTATGTAAAAGGCTGTAGTACAGTCAGCCCTGGGTATTCGTGGATGCAGAACTGCACATATAGAATACTGACTGCACTGGATTGCCAAGAGAAATGCAGACTTTCTACATATCTTTTCATATATTCCAAGTCGATAGCTGATTCTGGGGCTGGAACAGTCTAGATCCCGATATTCCATCGGCACAGTAGTGTCGGTGGATCAGTGGCATTTATTTAACTTCAAGTCGTGTGGAAGCCTGCACGGACGTCACAGAGCAGGATTAACACACTACAGCTCATGATGCTACGACAAACAGACCGCTAGGATGCAGCTAAGGCCAACAAAAAATGTCTTCAACCCAAAGTTCTGGTGTAAAGAAAAACTGACAAACATTAAAAAGAATAAAACAAGGATACACTTTGCAAGGATACACTATAAATATCACCCAAAGCATAAGAACACTTGGATTGTTGAATAAAACAATGGAAACCAACTATGGTAAATCTCTAACGCTAAGTCTTTGATCTTTGGCTCAGTTTTTGTTTGTAGATGTTGTCTGCTTTAGAAATTATCCATTCACATTGGGTCAGCTTTCTCTATGGTTCTGAGGTGATGATTAATTTTATGTGTTCACTTGGCTAGACAGACTGGTCACACAACGGTCTGGATGCTGCTGGACAGTATTTTTAGATGCGACTGACATTTAGATCAGCCAGGAGTTCCTGCTGTGCCTCAGCAGGTTAAAGACCCGACGTTACCTCTGTGAGGATGCAGGTTCAATCCCTGGTCTCATTCAGTGGGATGAGGATCCAGCATTGCTGCAAGCTGTAGTGCTGTGCAGATGTGGCTCAGATCTGGTGTTGCTGTAGTTATGGTGCAGGTTGCAGCTGTGGCTCCGATTCCAGGCCCAGCCCAGGAATTTCCATGTGCCACAGGTGCAGCCATAAAAAGAAGAGAAAAATTTTGATCAGCTGACTTTGAGTCAAGCCGATTACCCTCTGCCGTGTGGGTGGGCCTCATCCAATCAGTCAAAGGCCTTATCGGCAAAGACTGAGAGTTCCCAAAAAAGGAATTCTGCCTCAAGACTGTAGAAACCCTGCCTGAGTTTCAGCCTGCAGATCTTGGACTCAGGTGGCGACATCAACCTGTATCCGAGTTTCCAACCTCCCAACCTGCTCTATGGATTTCAGATTTACTAGTCCCCACAATTCATAAGCCAGTTCCTTAAACGGAATCAATCTCCCTCTCTCGTGCTCACTCTTATTCTCGCTCTAACCTGTGGTTCTGTTTTTCCGGAGAACCCTAAAGGAACCGATAATGCTGATATGCTTCTGCCCAGTCTTGTTTTCTGACTCAGGGTCTGGTCCCCTCCTAATAGTCATTTTCACTTAGAACTCCTAGTGTCATGTCAAATACAGCTTGTCAAGGCTAAAACTCGAGTAACTGTTTAGTAGCAGTGCACATGCATGGTATTTGATAAAGAAGAATAGATGCATTTGCTATCAAACTAAGATGAAGGAATATAATCAAGTTCATTGGTTATTACACTCGACATCAAAGGCACTGAATTTTCCCATTCAAGACAAAGACTAATGAATTAGGCTGAAAAAGCAAAGCCAAGTTATATGCTGTTTCTAATACATACGCATTAGTAAAATTTGAAAAGAGATGGGTAAGAAAACCAGACAAATTGCAAACAAATGTAAAGCAAAAGAGGCATTAATAATTTAAAAAGTTAAACACTAAACAGAATGTAAAATGACATAGCTAAGGAAGAAGGGCTGATAACACTGTAAATTTGTTTGCGACAAATAAAACAACTTAAAAAACTGCACAGCAAAAATTCTTAAAAATGCAAGAATAGGATAAAAATACAATTAGGGTGAGCAACTTCATTACACTTTGCTTAAAACCAAACAGCACTAGAATAACAATAAGCACGGAGAAGCACTAAGAGATACAAACAACAAACCTGATATATATATGTGCATGCATGGGTACATATAATGAATATAAGATAATTTTCCATGAATGTTTATGGCATACTTACATTGACTGCATATTTGACAACTCAAAAAAATTTAACAAATGTGCAAACAAATTTAAAAGAACTTTACAGATTGCATGCTCTGATCACATCCAATGAAGTTATGATTAAATAATGATAACCTCAAATACCTGAAAATGAAATATTTCTTTCTTTCTTTTTTTTTTTTTGGTCTTTTTGCCTTTTCTAGGGCCACTTCCCACGGCATGTGGAGGTTCCCAGGCTAGGGTCTAATTGGAACTGTAGACGCCAGCCTACGCCAGAGCCACAGCAACACCAGACCCGAGCCTCGTCTGCAACCCACACCACAGCTAATGGCAACGCCGGATCCCTAACCCACTGAGCAAGGGCAGGGATCGAACCTGCAACCTCATGGTTTCTAGTCGGATTCGTTAACCACTGCGCCACGAAGGGAACTCTTGAAAATGAAATATTTCTGACAATTCTTAAATGAGAGAAAACTCAGAACTCTCAGATAATATTTCATACACAACTGCAGGACACAGCCCAACTGGTATCAGGAAATACTTGTGCTTAAATGCCTTCATTATTACACAAGAAATCCTAAAAATAAGTGAACTTAATACACATTTTAAAAAATTATAAAAGACAACAAAGATAGCTTTAAAAACCAGGAAAAGGTCATTAATCATGATAAAAGCTGAAAGTAACAAGATAGCAAACAATAATATGGAAAAGATAAATGCAAACTGATTCTTTCAACTAATTAATCAAACAGGCAAACCTGAGAGAGTACAAAAGTGACATTTGCTCTCTAGAAGCTTATATGGGCACTAAACTTCTTGGTACTTAACTAGAAGTAAAACAGATGTTGTATGGAGTAACCAGAGAAAGAATCATGGAGATGGGAAAAGTACCTGCCAGACCTGGAAGAGGGAGAGTTCTCACACTTTTAATATTCAGCATACTTTTGTTTTGGTGAATGTCCTGGTCCAGCCCAACAGTTTAAGACTGAAAAGGGAGAGTTCCCACTGCGACTCAGTGGAAACAAACTTGACTAGTATCCATGAGGATGAGGGTTTGATCCCTGGCCCCGCTCAGTGGGTTGAGGACCCGGCGTTGCCTCGACCTGTGGTGTAGGTTGCAACATGGCTCAAATCCTGTGTTGTTCTGGCTGTGGTGTAGGCCAGCTGCTGCAGCTCTAATTCAACCCTTGGCCTGGGAACTTCCATTTGCTGCACCTGCAGTACTGAAAGGTTAAAAAAAAAAAAAAAAAAAAAGGAATGCCACCTGCTCTCCCATCAGCATCTCGGTGTTATTTGAGTAGAACTGTTGACTGCCTCCACTGTAAGTACTCACAAAGCAAAGTTCTCAGATGTTCATTAATGCCCAAATGCATCTCTGGCGCAAGCATGACATGAAGCGAAGACTCCTGAGGGCAGAAAGTTGCACCCACCCCCCCACACTGTCAAGATCAATGCCTGAATTCAAAGCTCCATCTGACTGTTCACAATTCACTTTCTCACCCACGCAGGGTCTGAAAACCTTAGATAAGGGCAAGGGAAGGAGAATGAAGAGCGTGGGTCTGATCAAAGACGCTGAGATGGGAATGCAAAACGAGGCTGACGCCAAGGGAGGCCCCAAGAGGGCAAATCTGAGAGCCTTTCAAAAGGAAGACACTAAAGAATTTTGCTGAAAAATCCACCGAGCTCCAGACCAGAGCTTTCCCCCCATATTCCATCTCCACCAGCAAGTCCCAGGAGTTCATAATGGGGTGTCCTTTTCCCCCATTCCTCTCGTGATGTTGGCTAACCTAGTTATTCAGTGGGTCACACAATATGGACGGATGACACAGAAAGCTTAGTGTCTTGCCCAATGAGCTGGCACACGTAGGAGCAGAGCGGGAACCAGAACCCAGGTCTTGGGGTACCTGGCTGGGTGTTCTTGCCTGGCCGCAAGTTCTTCGCACCCTCACCCTTCCCTAATCAGTCACCACATCATTCTCATATTTTCATTCGAATATCTGATGCAAATATCATCATCCTTCAATTTCAGCTGAGCTCTATCCCTACCGCCACTCCCCTGGACACTGCAACCACTTCCAGGCCAGCACCCAGGCGATCCCCATGGTCCTTCTGATGTAGCACTGGAAAGCCAACGTTTAAATTTTGCTTTTATTCCAGTTCCAGACTCAAGGCTAGAGCAGTGCCCTGTGTCTGCCACTCCGAGCTTCCTGCCTGATGTTCAAGGTCCAGCACCATCTGGCTTCCCTCTACTTTACTCCACTGACCTCTCCCTTGTCCAAACGGTGCTCCCACCTCACTTAGACTGGCCTACCTCCGCCTCATCAGGGAGCCACCTCCCTTCTGGCTGCATCACTGCCTCTCCTGGTCACCCTCCTCCATCAGAATGCCTCCATACCTCCATCTCGTCAGTAAATTGTAATCTGTCAATATCCTTGCCATGGGAACTTGCTGAATACCTATGGTGTACTGACAGATACTTAGGACAAGCGTCCTGTCTCCAGGAGCCCTCAGTCATTTCAAGACACTCCATACAACTTCCTCTCTGAAATTTCCCCCTGCTCTGAATGGAAGCTTTTGTGTTATACTCCACCATCTTCTAACTTGTCCCATAAAATAAGTCCTTGGCTGAAGAGGTTTAGGAAACACTGCCCATTTCACTCCTTACCCGCCTACTCTCAAATCTCCAACTTGAGACTCACAATGCCTATTGGAAAGTCTGACCCGTCCTGCAGTGTAAAAATTCACTTAACTTTGGTTAACCAAGAATGTCTCCAAATGAGAAACTTTCTCCCCACTTCCCAAACAGCCATTAACAGTCTATGGAATCTAGGATTCTGTAGAATGCACTTTTGCAAAGTGCTGCGCCAGACCGTTGCAATTTAGAACACACACTGTGTCACTGCCCTCCTGGTGCCGGCCCTGACTTCCCTTCTAGGATGCTCTCCTTGACGAGAAGGGTTTTGACATGCATGAAACACCTGCTACAGGGGAGCTATGTTATCTCATCTAATCAGCACCACGACACTGTTACCAAGTCAGGCAAATGCACTGACTTGCCTTATATTACACAGCTGAGTCCCAGCATATAGAAACTCATTTACATCAGACCCAAAGTTGGTACGGTTTCTGCTAAACAGCGGTATCCCTAAGCTGGGGTCAAGATGGCAGAGGAGTAAGACGTGGCGCTCACCGACCCCCACAGATCCACATACCAAAAACTACGTGCAGAACGATGTGCACAGAACATGTCCTGAATGCTGGCAGAAGACCTCAGACCTCCAAAAAGGGCAAGAAACCCTCCGCCTAACTGGGTAGAACAAAAGGGAAGAGAGGGAGAGAGAGAGAAAGAAGAGCTATGCCCTTGGCAGGGCAAGTGTTGTGTTTTGTGCTGTTTAGGTACTGTCCCATGCCGAGCCCCCAGTGTAGGATCGCGATAAAGAACCATCTGACTGAACTCATCCAGGAAAACGCGGCAAGAGGAAGGATGAGTAACGACAAAGAAGTGAGCTTGATGGACGAGGAGGCAAAGGACAATTTTGACATTCTGCATCCACGAGCTGGACTGAATCACATGGGTCTTTGGGGGATTCCTCAATACTGAAATTCCCATCTAACTGAGTGGCAATTTTCTCTAGGTTTTGTTGACTGCCACTTCTCAGCTGTCTCCGACCCCTGCATGGCTCTACTTGAGTGTTTGTCATCCCCCAGCTTACCCACTTACTCCCCAGGCACCCTTTGGCAGATTTCCCAGTAGAATCTTATTTTGATTTTTTTTCCAGAGCCCTTCTTCTTATAGCACTGTTCTCAAAAAGCTTTCTCCTGCTCTTCTACAATACTAATTAAAATGAGAGCTAGCGTGGGGGTGGGTGGTGGCATCCAATTACACATGCCTCAAAAGCCAGACGTTATGGAATTCCCATCATGGCACAGTGGCAATGAATCTGACTGGCATCCATGAAGAGGCAGGTTCAATCCCTGCTCTAGCTCAGTGGGTTAAGGATCCAGTGAGCTGTGGTGTAGGTCACAGATGCAGCTTGGATCTGATGTTGCTATGGCTGTAGCGGAGGCCGGCAGCTGTAGTTCTGACTGGACCCCTAGCCTGGGAACCTCCATATGCTGCGTATGGGTGCAGCCCTAAAAAGACAAAAAAAAAAAAAAAAAAAAAAGCCAGGCATTATGAATGATTCCCATTCAGGACTCCTTCCTTTTCTCTTTTTCTATATCCTGTATGACTACTGTTAACCTGAGGTCAACTCTACAAAGTGAAAACTGCAACTCCATGAATTTAGTCTTTTTTTCCCTGAGTCCCCACCACACCTCCGTCTGTGTAATATTTCAAATCTATGAATACTACTGTGTAATATTCTAAATATGCTACAGTGTACTTCCCCCACCTTCGCAGTCACTATTCAAAATATCTGTCTTCTGGGAAATATTTCTAGGCCAGTTCCTTCATCTGGTCCTTTGAGAAGTGCCATCTGTTATGCATTAGACTGCTCGTTCTGCTTTTTTTTGCTTTACTATTGTTTTCCATCACATCCAAATTTAGCTGACTATTGTCTCCCTTTGACATATTCAATATTATTAGAATTTCTGAGAACAAGAAAATTTTTTTTAATCCTGATTCTTTCAATCCTATTATATTCTTTATTCACAGGCTTCTGGTCATTCATCAAACACATTCACACGTACACTGATAGGCACAGTCCATTATGACACATGCTCCTTTTATGTGGAGGTGCTTGCTCTGGCAATAATGCCATTTTCTCAATTTTCACTTTTCTCAGATATACAGCACTATTTTTTTTTTTTTTTGCTTTTTAGAGCCACACCAGTGGCATGTGGAGGTTCCCAGGCTAGGGGTCAAGTTAGAGCTACAGCTGCCAGCCTACACCACAGCTACAGCCATGTGGGATCCGTGCCATGTCTGCGACCTAAACCCCAGCTCATGGCAACGCCAGATCCTTAACCCACTGAGCGAGGCTAGGGATGGAACCCGCAACCTCATGGTTCCTCGTCAGATTCATTTCCACTGCACCACAACGGGAACTCCAGCAGATATACTCCACTACTGACGTCATTGCTTCTTTTATGCCCAATTCGTTTTCTTTCCCAATTAAAGGCTAATCTAATCGGGAGGCTGGCACTTCAGCCATTCTGCAATTGCTGCTTGATTTCTTAGGTACTGACACCGCAAGCTGGTCCCTTGTTTCAGGCCTTCCTTATTTCCTTAATGTTTTCTAGCATCTCTGGATTCTGTCACCCATCAGAGAAATGGAATAACCTGGAGGTTCAGAGCAAGGACCCTACAGTCAGGAAACGAGATTAAGTCCAGGTGCTGCCACTTACTGGCTGTGTCACTTTGGACAAGATTTAACTGCTCTGGGCCTCAGTGTCCCATTCTGTTAAGTCAAGTTCATGAAAAATAGTGCCCATCCTGCAGGGTTCGGGGGAGGATGGAATATACTAACATGTTAAAGATCCAAGGTGTCACAATTTTAGCGGCTGCCAATAACATCTCCCTGTGGTCTCCTCCACTTTTCCACCCCATATATAACAGCTGAGAACACAGTGCTCAAGAAGAGCTGACGGTTTAAGATTCTGCATGTTCACGGCAGTCTGTGTAAGGGAATTTCTTCCCTCTTCCTACTGTGACTTGGTATTATTAACTGCTCTGGGTGCGCTGTATTAAGATGTCTTAACTGCCGAGAAGTTGTTTCCTTGTCCCTGAAGGTTTAGGTAAGAAATTGGTCTGTAAACCCCGGTTCAGTCATTAGTTCAAAGAGCTATACGTGTTTCTGTTGCTAAGCACAGCTATTGCACTATCATTTGCTACTTTTGATTAGAATAAAGTCATAGCTCTGAAGAGGAAATTCTTAGCTGGGGGCCTGTTTCCTTTACTATCATTTATCAGCTTTTCATTTGTGTATTTATTGATTTGCAAACCATGTGTAACTGTTTAGAACCCACTCCTCTATAATGCAAGCACTTCGGCAGACCTTCACCTTGGCCCCAGGTCTCCACTGACTGAACCGTTTATGGTCTTCGTGTGTCGTTAGCTCCAATTAGCCTTTCCTCCCAGGTTTCACTGACATATCTATCCATGAATCTCGATGGATATTTGTGAATTTTGAACACGTGGACATATCTAGGTGGATCAGGGTTAAGACAAATGTGACAGACACAAGCGGATTCATTTGGAGTTTTTCATACGTGGAAGAAGGACTGCGTCTTTTCCGCAAAGTATAAACAGATACCCTAAGCTCCATGGCATCCAGGGTGATCGAAGTTCTGCTACGACACAATTACGCATCAAAACTGAGTTGAAAGATGTGATCACATGGGGATTAAGAGGTACAGACCACTATGGATAAGAGAAGCTGCAAGGTTATACTGTACAACACTGAGAACATAGCCAATATTTTATCATAGCCATGCCTGGAGTATAACCTTTGAATATGGTGCATCACTGTACTACATACCTATCATATATAATATTGTACATCAACTACTCTTCGATTTTCAAAAAAGATACTACTATATGTAGATATAAATATGGCGATATGAGATCACTTATCTGTGGAATCTAATAAAAAAAATGGAACAAAAGAATTTGTTTCCAAAACAGAAAGAGACTTACAGATTTTGAAAGCAAATTTACGCTTACCAAAGGGGAAACATGATAGGGAAGGATAAATTATGAGTTTGGGATTAACATACACATACTACTATGTATAAAATCGATAACTAACAAGGACCTACTGTGTAGTACAGGGAAACCTACTCAATATTCTATAATAACCTATACGGGAAAAGAACCCAAAAAAGAATG
The DNA here is from genome assembly GCF_016906955.1 of Phacochoerus africanus. Classification (NCBI taxonomy): domain Eukaryota; kingdom Metazoa; phylum Chordata; class Mammalia; order Artiodactyla; family Suidae; genus Phacochoerus; species Phacochoerus africanus. The sequence continues at coordinate 56,322,640 of NC_062555.1, forward strand.
TGTATGTATAACTGATTCACTTTGCTGTACACCGTTGTTATATTAACAAAATTAATATAACATTGTAGGTCAACTACATTCCAATAAAAATGTAAAAAAAGAAGTAACTATATGTTACTATAATGATATTACATATAAATGTGATTGATGCTATTATACAGAGAGGTATAAAGTGCTCTATACAACAAAAGTGATAAAGCCTTTCATTATACTTGGGAAAGCTGATACAAGAAAATGGGGGCACTTCCTTCTTAAACTAGATTCCATAGCCAAAATCTGGAGCCCAAATCTCGATAAACCAAATAACCTTGCAGGTACTAGAATCAAGATGCTATGGTGGACGGAAGTGACAGATGCCATTTCTGGGCCAACATATTTAAGAGGCTGTTGGGAACCACTGGCTCTCTCTTCCCCTGTCATGGAGACTTGGAATCCAAGTGTTGAGATGACATCATCACATGATAGATATAGCCTGAATCACTCAGTCACTGCAAGGACAGCTTCTCTAGAGAGAGAGATGCCCAAATAACAGATTTTGTGTGTGAGCAAGAAAATGTTTTGGGGTCATATCACCAAAAAACCTGCAGGGTTTACTTGTTATGCAGCATAATCAAGCCCACTGATTAATACAGCAGTTTTAAAGTGTACATCTCCTACTGGCTCCTTTCTTACTAGAAATCCCATTTGAATGGAGCCAGCCAGCTACTGAAAGCCTGCACGCAGAAGGGGAGCAGCTCACCCCTATGTCTGTGATTTGTGACATCAAATGCTCTCCCCACAATAATATGCTACTTGCTCTGCCCTAAAATCGTGTTACCCTCACTCTTCCGTTGGTGGCATTCAACATCTCCGAGGCACACAGTGCAGCTCTTTAAATCACAGGCTTCCTGTGACTGGAAGTATTTTGATCTGGTTACACTGCCTCCTTTCATCTATGAACTTTGCTTTTCATCCAAAAAGCTTCCTGTATTGAAGGTGAGGTCAAGATCGTACAAATTGTTGGTAGCAAAAAACGATTTCCCTTTCTACATTCTGGGTATACCGGGTCTCCATAAAAGCATTCCATGGGTCCTGATGATTTCCTTGTTTCTTGCTAAATGGAGTATTTACTTTCCTCTCTCTTTCCATTGTTAACACCCTTCATTGTTTTCAGTGAGTTATGAAGGAACAGGAGTCAGGAGGCCTTCATTCTACCACCTTGAAGGAGCGCTTGCCTCTTAAGATCCGCTCTTCTGATTCAAATGCAGTTAAGACTTCTCTTGTCTTCTGTCTTTAATTGTGCAATTTTCCACGATTTTTTACAAAATCAATACTATATCACCTGAAAAGGAGATGTTAGTTAAGGGAATGGATAATTTTTTTAAATTGAAGTATAGTGGATTTATAATATTGTACTAGTTTCAGGTGAACAGCAAAGTTATTCGTGTGTGTGTGTGTGTGTGTGTGTGTGTGTGTGTATACATTTTAGACTCTCTTCCATTATAGGTTATACCACAGGGTACTGAATATAGTTCCCTGTGCTTTATGTGCTATAGAGTAAATCCTTCTTGTTTATGTATTTTACATATGGTACTGTGCATCTGTTAATCCTATACTTCTCTCTTTTTTTTTTAAATTTTTGGCCACACCTGTGGAATATGGAAGTTCTTGGGCCAGGAACCGAACCCACGCCTCCAGAGACCCAAGCTGCTGCAGTCAGATCCTTAACCCACTACACTACAGTAGGAACTCCTGTTAATTCTATACTTTTAATTTATCCCTCCCTGATCCTCTTTCCCGTTTGGCAACCATAAGTTTATTTTCTATACCTATGAGTCTATTTTCCTATTCTATATATAGATTCATTTGTATTATTTTTTGAGATTCCACATATAAGTGATATCATTATAATATTTGCCTTTCCTTGTCTGACTAACTTCACTTAACATGATAATTTCTAGGTCCATCCACGTTGCTGCAAATGGTAATGTTTCATTCTTTTTTATGGCTGAGTAATATTCCACTGTATATGTGTACCACATCCTCTTTATCCATTCACCCATTGATGGACATTTAGGTTGCTTCCATGTCTTGGCTATCGCAAATAGTGCTGCTACGAACATTGGAGTGCATGTATCTTTTCAAATTAGAGTTGTCTTTTCCAGATATACGCCAAGGAGTGGGAGTGATGGGTCATATGGTAGTTCTATTTTTAATTTTTTAAGGAACCTCCAAACTGTTTTCCAGAGTGGAGGAATGGATAATGAGCTTGAACCAAAGCCTCCAGTTCCAAGTTCCATGATACAGCTCTTTACCAATGAATACGGTGCTTTAGCGGTTGTTTAAAAAAAAGACTAAAATAAACTAGAACTTGAGATGTTTATGAGTAAACAGACCCATAGATATTTGCCTTGTTTTCACTTCCGCAGTTGGCAGCCCAGTAACATTTAGGTGCCAGACACACTGGACTGCAGTAGGCAATGCTAAGTGGTGCCAGGCTCACCAGGCTCTGAGAAAACAGCTCACTACTATTTCCATAGACACAAAAGAGGGGCAGCAGGGAGTCCGGAGGGGCACTCTGACACCAACATGCTGGCAAAATGCCTCCTGACCATTTCGGATGGTCTCATTGTTCATGTTTTTATCGCTTTGTTTTAACCTTTCCCAATTGTAATTCTCTCACTCTTTGTACTGACTTTTAAGTTAAGATGTACAGTCCTCCTTGGTAGCCACAGAGGATTCGTTCCAGGATCCTGCTTGGAAACCACAGCCCAAGGATGCTCAAGTCCCTGACATACAATGGCACAGTATTAGCATATAACCTATATACATCCTCCCACAGGCTGCACATCATCTCTAGATCATTTACAATACCCAATGCAATAGAAATGCTATAGAAATAGCTGTAACTACAATGGAAATGCTATAGAAATAGTTGCCAGAACTTAGCAAATGCAAGTTTTGCTTTTGGAACTTCCTGGAATTTTTCTTTCCAAATATTTTCTATCTGCAGTTGGTCGACTCCAAGGATATGAAACCCACAGATACACAGGACCAACCGTGTTCCTCTTTCCTCCTAAGATTTGACCTTATTAGACAGACATAAGAATACACATAAACTAATTTTAACCCCAAAGCAGGTACTCCATACCTAGTTAGTTAAACAGAAATTCTGTGGGGATCTGGGAATAAGAATTGAACATTTATTTCTGGAAGGGTTTCTGAGACAGGGAGCAGAGAGTTAGCTTCTGCAGGTGAGAGGCTAGTTGGACTTCTGTTTCTTCCCTAGTAAAGACATGAAAGAAGCACACTTCCAAACTGTATAGTGACACAGTGACCATGACTGTGAGAGAGGGCTGAACTACAGCCCTTTCTGACCTCAGAGCTATTTCAAAAAAGTAACTTCCTTTCAATGTGAAATGTATACACCAATGTGAAATACATACAGCGGCCTTCTCCCTGGGGCACAGTGGGTTGAGGTTCTGGCATTGCTGCAGCTGTGGTATAGGTCACGGCTGTGGCTCGGATGTGATCCCTGGCCCGGGAACGTCCCCTTGCCATGGGTGTGGCCAAAAAAGAAAAAAAGAAAAGAAAAAAATCTGCTTTCTAGGGTTATCTCATATGCTCAGGAATGGAATAAAATTTACCTTTTTAAAGAAATGGCAATGGGAGGTCTCTATTACCCTGACACTCTGTGAGCTACATAATTTGTCACTGAATCTTCAGAAAAATTAAAGGCAGAGGAAGCAAACACCAAGGTCCATAACAAATGCAGAGACCACAGACTTGGGAAATTGTGACCTCGGTTCCACCCGGAGGGAAATTACTTAGCCTTCCTCAGCTCTTTGGCCTCAGTCCCTTCTGACCACCCAAACTGCCATCCATCTCTTAATCCTTAGATTCCCCACCCATCTCATCTGTACCAAACCGGGGTGCCTCCCACAGTCTAACTGCTTTAGAAATACTCTCTCACTCGTTTGCTCATTCGCCAAAAATTGATCAGGCCTCATGTAGGTTGTGTGCTCCCCTAATCGCTGACTTTTCAAAGGTGAATCCGACAAGGTTCTTGCCCTCCAAAAGCATGTTCTAAGAGGGAGAAAGAGAACACAAAGAAAAGCACAATAGAGGCATGATTCGGTGCTGCAATACAGGAAGCGAAAGGTGGTACAAGGCCAGCTCAGAAGGTGTGACCATGAGGCTGGATCTGGAAGGATTAGTCTCTGTCCACAAACGCCTTATTTCTGTGACTGACAAAGGCAGGGGCTGTGCCTCATCGTCTGTATTACCCACAATGCCTTTTCCACGGTAGGTACCAAATGAATATACATGGGAAGAATAAGTGAAAGAAATCCCAATGTGATGTTTTTAATGAAGGAAAAATACAAGTGAGTTTCAGAAATATAAGCACATTGTGCTCTGAAGATGGGAAAAATTAACTTCTTCAGGTAGTTAAATAGGTTTTGATAGAAAAGTGAAAGGACTTCAAATACTCATTTGAAAATAAGAGCCTCCGAGGTGCTTTTTATTGGACACCACACATCAGAAGAGCTGCCACTGAAACAGGTGTTTTTTTCTCAGTCCTCTGGGACATAGGTATTATTTTCCTTTGACCAGTGAGGTAACTGAAACAGAGAAAGATTAAGTCATGGGCTCTAAACCCTACAACAAGCATATGCTGACTGGTCTCCAAGCCAGTCCTACCTGACCGCAGAGCCAAGCCCTTAGCTGCCAGGCGATGCAGGTTCACAGCCTAATTGCCCCACGCAAGTATGCTGGGCGTTAATAGAGATCCCATCTATGTTATGCAGATAAGCATGATGCTGCAATAGCGTCATCTGCATTTTCTGAAGACAGTAGAAGAGAGTAAAGGCAATCCTTTTGCTTTTCAGGAATTTAGAAGGAAGAAAATTCTTGACAGACTTATTTTCAAAGACTCAAATACTAGTTTTCAGCCATGAATCTTCCAAGGGTTTGAATTCATATCTCAGAACATAAGGCACACTCTAATTCTCCTTACATTTCATAGCAAGGAGTCAGAACCTGGATTCCTTAGTACCAAGATAGATCATGTCAAGGGCTGGATACAGCATTTTCATCATTTACTCTTCATTTCTCTCATGGGCACTCTTCTCACTAGAGCCATTTTTCTGGGAAGCAACCAAGAAAACAGCCACCAGAGGAGTATGTGGCATTTAGAACCACCATATCTGGAAAATGCATCAAACTTGTGTTATCTGCATGCCGCCTTACGCTGGTCATGTGATCTTCCTGGGAAGGAAGGCTGGAATAATTCTTTGTCAGAAGGTCAGGGAGGAACAAAGGGTGTTGTGGAGAAGAGATCAGGGAGGAGGAAGTGGGAGGTAGGAGAAGAATGAAAAAGACAGGTGAAGCACTATCTCTAGGTAGTTCCTCAATCATATCTAAGCTTTTATTTATTTATTTATTTACTGCTTTTTAGGGCTGCACCTGCAGCACATGGAGGTTCCCAGGCTGGGGGTCGAATCTGAGCTACAGCTGCCGGCCTGTACCACAGCCACAGCAATGCCAGATCCAAGCCGCATCTTTGACCTACACCACAGCTCACGGCAACTCCGGATCCTTTAACCCACCGAGTGAAGCCAGGGATCGAACCCGCAACCTCACGGTTCCTAGTCGGATTCATTTCTGCTGCGCCACGACAGGAACACCTCATCTCCTAAGCTTATTTCTAATGTTTACAATGATGATTAGGGTTCCTTTGCAACACTGCAGCAGAAGGAAAAATGTATACCCAGATCCACATATCAAAATCTGTCCTCCTGGAGTTCCCGTCGTGGCGCAGTGGTTAACAAATCCGACTAAGAACCATGAGGTTGCGGGTTCGGTCCCTGCCCTTGCTCAGTGGGTTAACGATCCAGCGTTGCCGTGAGCTGTGGTGTGGGTCGCAGACGCGGCTTGGATCCCGCGTTGCTGTGGCTCTGGCGTAGGCTGGTGGCTACAGCTCCGATTCGACCCCTAGCCGGGGAACCTCCATATGCCGCGGGAGCAGCCCAAAGAAATAGCAAAAAGACAAAAAAAAAAAAAGAAAGAAAAAAGAAAAGAAAAATCTGTCCTCTTGTGGATGGTCAGCGTGTAACACACAGGAATTCATTCCAAATTACTCAGCAAAGGAGCAGCCGACCTGCCACCGCCAGACCACATTATGGTGGAGAGGTAAGTGCCAGGAAGCTGAAGCTTGAGGCCACTCAGCCACACTGATTATTCCTGGTGTGCTGACACCATCGCCCTTTACGACGTTCTGGTTAGATTGAGACTCTCCATGTCATAGTTTCACCCAAAGCTATTATGATCATAGTAGCAGGCTACAGTAATTGTTGATATTTTTTAAAATGGAAAATATACCATTTGGATGCACTAATTTCTGTATGTCTCAGCAAAATAATACATTTTAACTGTAAAAAAATATAATCACCTTCTTCACTTGACACATAATCAACCTTCTAGCCTCCTTCACCCTGTCCTTATAGTTACACACACACACACACACACACACACACACACACCCCATGTCCCTTACACTCCATATAGACCATGCTATCTGCTCTATAGGCAATGATCTTCAGCTTATGGAACAGAAGAATAAACAAGGATTCAGACTTAACTGGATTCAAACCCCACCTTTTCCTTAGCAAACTGTATACTCAAAACCAGCCTGAGTCTTCTCAGTCTGAACCACAGTGGGTAAAGGACGGTACCTCATGAATTATGGCACAGAGAGAGGCACAAGTTCCATTAACCAAATGGAGAGTGACCCAGCTATCAATAGAAAACAAACTATCAATAGAAAATAGGGGTATTTTTAAATATACATCAGTTATATCTCGATAAAACTGGCGGTGGAAGGTAATAAATAAACAGAAATAAAAGAAAATAGATGTATTTTCTACAGACGCTTAAAATAAAGATAGCCATCTTTTTTTTTTTTTTTTAATTACTTTAGAATTCATCTGCTTCTCCTCTCTGTATCAACCCACGTTCCTGTTTTTTTTTCCTCTCTTCTTCTGGGCCTCTGCCTCTTGGCAATGTGGAACTTGTCAACATCCAGTTCATAAGACGTATTTAACATTTTTAGGCACGCGGATAAAGATTTAATAGAAGAGAGGGTTCCATATAAAGGGGCAAATGAGACTGAGGATAAAGTATAGATTTAAATTATTCAGGCCGGGGCCAAACTCATGGATGATCAAAAGCTGACATAGTCACACATCCCTTTTGTACCTAAATAACTGGCAGGAGAGCAGTCTTAAAACTGAGCTTATCTCTCTCTCTCCTACCTAGAGCATCCAAACCCCAAATGCCTGCCCCCCTCCTGGACCACGGGTATCGCTCAGCGGGCCTTGCTTCCTTTTACCTCGGTCTCCCTCCTGGGAGGGCTGGGGAAGAGGCCGGCCCCCCAAACCTGGGCCCTCTGCTAAAAAGTAAGAGCCAGGAAACAAAAACATCCCAAGACACAGATGGGTGATATCTGTGTGGCTGTTGAGATAAGCTGGGAAAACAGGTAGCTGATGACAGCAGAAAGCCAAGTGTGCAAAAGAAAAACATCTGCGATTTAAAAAGAAGAGGAAAGGGCAGAAAACAAAACCCTAATGTCAGCTTTTTAAGGAAAAGGGGTTTATCACAAGTCTTTGCCTCTGTGCTCTTTACTGCCTGTATTTACGTATTCATTCATTCATTCCCTCGTTCCCTCATTCATTCACTGTGCTCAGCACTCAGTGCTGTCAGGGTGTCCCTGAGTTGGTGCTATGCTTTACTCAGCCAGCTGATACTCCTGCGTGGCCTGCCCTGCGGATGTACCTGTGGTTGACTGCGGGACTCACTTTTAGGGGCACTGCCTACCTCTGGGCTCTCTTCTCTTGCCTCCTAGTCTCTTACTGTTGTTGGGAAAGAGAGCAGAGCCTTCAGATTAAAACTCTTCTGCAATCCGCCTCCCCACTGCCGCCGCCAAGTCCCCAAAGAGATCTGGGACAGTCCAGTGGTGGGCACAGTCCACTCAACTATGTTTAACCCTCTGGGCTGAAAGTCATTTTGCCTTCCCTCGTGTTCATTAAAGAACAAATTCTTGCCCGGCGAGACAGAACCCAATGAAGGCAGTCAAAAGGTACAAAGTTCCAGTTATAAGATAAATAAATACTAGGGCTATAAAATGAAAATGACAAATATACTATCACGGCTGTATGTTACATAGGCAAAGCTGTTACGAGAGCAAACCCTAAGAGTTCTCATCACAAGGAAAAAAAATTTTTTCTTCTATTTCCTGAATGTTGTATCCACATGCGACGCCGGGTGTTCACTAAATTTCTCGTGAAATTCATTTCATGGCGAACCTAAGTCAAACCATTGTGCTGTATACCTTAAATGTATAGCACTGCATGTCAAGTATATCTCAATAAAACCGGACGAAGAGGGAAAAAACAAAACAAAACACGAATGAGCTCTGCAGAGGGAGGTGGCAGCATGTTCGTACCTGGTCTCTCAGCCTCTCCTGGTGGCCCATGATGGCGGTGGCATGATGGGGATATTTCTGCTTGAGATGTTCCAGGAAAGCCTCTCTCTTCCTGTCCATCTCCGATGTTTGCATTCCCAGTATTTCTTTGGAACTTCGAGGCCCACCTAGAGTGTGTCTCCTTGGGAGGTTGCGAGAAGATTTGGAAGCTGACACACGACTGTTCCCATTAGAAAGGCGTTCCTTGGTTCTGCGACATTCTGCATCTTCTAGGGATGTGACCTGCAGATTGCTTTTTCCTTGTTCTGAAAAACGAAAAAAATATATATAGTTCACAATGAATGATTTCACACTAGAAATCTCATTTACGGAACACCAAGAGGGTCTGTGGCAGCTGCTGATGTATGAATGTAACTTAGCAGATTGCGTGAGTGTGTGAGTGTGTGTGTGTGTGTGTGTGTGTGTGTGTGTGTAAGAAGAGGGGGAGGGAACCGACAATCAAAATAAATGTGAAAAACTGCTGTTTAGATGAATTCCCGCTGTGGCACAACAGGATCACTGGCGTCTCTGAAGCACTAGGACGCAGGTTTGCTTCCCGGCCGAGCACAATGGGTTAAAGGATCCAGAGCTACCACCATTGCAGCAAAGGTCACAACTGCAGCTTGGATCTGATCCCTGGTCTGGGAACTCCATATGCCTTGGGGTGGCCAGGAAAGAAAAGCCAAAAAAGCCAAAGAACTGTCCTTTAGAAATAAAGATGTTGCAGTAAAAATGCCACAATTTCTGACTTTCCCTGAGGTTATTCAAAACAAGAACACCTGGTCAGACTAGTTTGTAGGCACTGGGTTACCCTTTACCTTTGTCTGTAATAGAAAAGTAAGCCTCAGTGATTCTGTTTCTTTCTTTCTTTTCTTTTCTTTTTTTTTTTTTTGTCTTTTGTCTTTTTAGGGCCTCACCTGTAGCATATGGAGGTTCCCAGGCTAGGGGTCTAATCACAGCTATAGCTGCCACCCTAGCCCCCACCACAGTAATGCCAGATCCAAGCCGCCTCTGCAACCTACACCACAGCTCACGGCAACACCGGGTCCTTAACCCACTGAGCAAGGCCAAGGATCAAACCCGCAACCTCACGGTTCCTAATCAGATTCGTTTCCGCTGCACCATGACGGGAACTCCTGATTATTTCGTTAAGTTTAAATACAGTTTCACCCAGAGAATGGGATTGTTTTTATAATTTTATATTCTGAAGGTGGTTTCTGAAACACGTGTTTTATCTCCAAGACCAAAAGTAGCTATTATAATTATTAACATACGAACCGCTTGAAAATTCTATTTCTCCCGATTATAATAAATCAAGCAAGCAGAAGAATATTATTAGAGGTATTAATCAAGGGGTGTAAAGTAAAGGCTCAGATGCATTTTACTTGAAGTTGGACTGTATCTGAAAATTTAATGAAAAGGGAAGAGATACGGTGCATTTGGAAGGTCTTGACCTCTGACCTGGTCCTGGAGGGACCAGTGACTCCTGCTAAGAAGAAAGTGAGCAACTGGGGCAGGCAATGGTGCTTCAGTGCACAACAGTGCTAGGGACTCTCCCCTCGCTCTCCATGGTTGGCAAGTGGAGTAGGGAAAAAAGAACCCCAACCCCAAAACAAACACCAAACCCAAAACCTGAACAGGAAGAGAAAATAATAAGCATTCTGAAGCACTTCAGATGTTTGTAGGTTCTCTGAGTTCCTTCTGTGGCTCAGCGGGTTAAGAACTTGACATAGTATCCATGAGGATGCGGGTTCAATCCCCAGCCTCGATCAGTGGGTTAAGGATCCAGGGTTGCCACGAGCTGAGGTGTAGGTCACAGACAAGTCTCAGATCCTGCATTGCTGTGGCTGTGGCATAGGCTGGCAGCTGCCACTCCGATTTAATCCCTAGCCTGGGAACTTTCATACGCTGCACGTGCAGCCCTAAAAAGCAGAAAAAAAAAAAAAAGGTTTGCAGGTTCTCTTCATGGAGAGCAGTCCTTCTACACTATAACAGGTGTAGGCAGGATAAGGTATGCTTGTTCATGGAATTCCCTAGGAAAAGAGCCCTGCCTTTAATCCTAGACTGAGGACAAACTATTCAACCTCTCCCAGCCCTGATGTCTTCATTAATACAATGGGGATGGTCAGACTGGTATTAGATAAACAAAGAGTCTTCTAGCTCAAAATCTTGTAAATCTAAATTATTTTTAAAAAATAAATTTCCAATGTAAGAGCATATCTACTATTTATCTGTAAAAGTGCAGAAAATGGGCCCAACATGAAAGAGTTCTAGAGTTGAGTCTCAGAGAATTAAATCCTCATGCCAGGGATGCAAATCAACAGGTGTCTGGTCCAGAGTTTACACAGAAACTAACTCCTCTAAAAGCAATGCCACCAACAGAGGTTCCCTCTTCTTTACCTAGAAACATCTGTGCCTAGAACTGCTGGTACAACACCCGTTGGTTAGACACAGAAAATACTGTCATCTTGGGCTCGTTTTCCTGCTCCAGTTTTTCACTGCTCAACGCATGTTCTGGGAATAATTCTTCTTGTTTACCCTTCACTTCTCATTACATGGATAATTATAGCATCTCCATCAGACACTGATGAGGAAAGGGAAGGAAAAAATAGCCCAATTAGTTCTTTCTACTTTTCATTAGTTTCAGCAGTGTGTGTAAAAGGGGGAAGAAGAAGCAACTACTGGTTAAAAAGATACTGAAAGACAAAGAAATAAAAAGATTCCAGAACCCAGTATTAAAATTAGGCACAAATCACTCCTGAGATAATGGAACTAAAAACTGGGATCTGGAAGAATAGGTGGAAATCATTCCCTTTTCCTCAAATCATGAGGCGTCTTCCACTGAAGATCACTTTGACGGTGGGAGCCCCTCAAGTGATACACAATTTTTTCTTTCTCTTTTTGCCTTTTTCTAGGGCCACTCCCATGGCACATGGAGGTTCCCAGGCTAGGGGTCGAATCTGGTGTAGCCACCGGCCTACACCAGAGCCACAGCAACGTGGGATCCGAGCTGCCTCTACGGCCTACACCACAGCTCACCGCAACGCCAGATCCTTAACCCACTGAGCAAGGCCAGGGATCGAACCCACACCCTCATGGTTCCTAGTCGGATTTGTTAACCATTGTGCCATGACGGGAACTCTTTTTTTTTTTTTGGACAATTGTTGAATGAAGTATTTTTTAGGTGGGAGAGGGGATGGCAGGAGGAATTAGAAGCCCTGAGTACCAGGCCCTCCCCCACTCCTTACTCTACATGTGGTTTCAGCCAAGACATCTAGCATCTCTCATGATTTCCCACCTACAGAGCAGAAAGGTCAATAATATGACCTGTGCTACGGACATTGCAGGATCAATAAGAAAACTGTGAGAAGAGAACCTGACTATTTACTCTAATAGTTCTGTTTCTTTTGAAAGCCCCTTAGCACCCAGCCCATGGTAGTCATTCGTAAGCATCCAATAAATAAATACCTTTGAGTTGGGAGGGGGTATGGGGAGATTAACTATAATCCCATTTATTTAGTTTATCTTCTCATTCCATGGGCTCACATGATGGCTCCCTTTTTTTTTTTTGTGGTCTCTTCTCTAATGACACAGATGTAACAGGACCTACCGAATAAAGGCAGATGCAGAAAATGCCATATGTCGGGTTGGTAAATATGTGGGCAATCTGAAGAGGTTTAGCCTTAACTTTTTTTTTTAAGATTTATTTTTCTTTCTTTCTTTTTTGGTCTTTTTATCTTTTAGGGCCGTGCCTGTGGCATATGGAGGTTCCCAGGCTCGGGGTCCAATTGGAGCTGCAGCTGCCGGCCTACACCACAGCCACAGCAACTCGGGATCCAAGGCGTGTCTGCAACCTACACCACAGCACTCAGCAATGCTGGATCCTTAACCCACTGAGTGAGGCCAGGGATTGAACCCGTGTCCTTGTGGATGCTAGTCAGGTTCACTAACTGCTAAGCCACGATCGGAACATCAGGTCCAAGCCGCTTTAAAGATAAAGCCTTAACGTTTTGAGTGAGTGTGTACATACGGCTTTTGTATTAGCCGAAATTGGTGTATACTTGATAGATCCCTGTTGACTTCTAAATGAATTTTTAAGATCACTTTTGACATCGTGAAAATAATATATTTTAAAAGTTATCCAGAATAGCTAGATGAATTAGCAGGATGGATCTCAGGGAAGGTGATTCCTCCACACAGGCCTAACACATAAACACCACCTCCACCCATAAGGATAAACACTCAGGCTCTTCAACCACCAACAAGGGCAGAAAGTTTCATTCTGCCTTCTGTCACCACAAAGACTCACAAGAGCTATTCTGTTTCATCTAAGGATTCTCAGAAGAGTTCAAAAGAGCCAGATGAGCAGCCCCTTGGAGAAGGAAAAGAGTTTTCCACGTTCTTTGAAATAAACTGGGAAAGGAGGCCATACAGAAGAAATTGACAGAACACTGTAAATCAACTGTACATTAATTAAAAACAAATAAAAACCAAACCAAACAAAAATAAATAAATAGGAAAAGGAGTCGGGGCGGGGGGAGGGGGGGGCTGGAGGTCAGAGTCCATCTGTCAATTTTCACTTTGGAGCAGTCCCAGCTTACTGACCCTCTAACCCCCCAGCCTTTCTAACGCTTTGCCCTAAGAAGCTCAAGTCAATCTTAAGTTCCTTGTCCATTTTTTCTGTCTTCTGGGTTCTTCTAAAGTGTCTCCAGTCGCTCAGTGAGGTTTAACATGATCTGGAGGACAGCAGCAAACAGAGCAAGGGCTAATGCACCAGCGGCTCAATGCACAGCCCTGGGCCGACATTCAGTTTCCCTGGGAGCACCCCCACCACCGGTACCTGCTCCACTTTTAGGGGGCCCACAACAACCAAGGGCCGTTTCCCCACAAAGCCTCTTGGTCACTGGAGTCTTTTTCTCTGTGAGACTCCGTTCTTGGAAGCTACCAACTCCCACGCCCGAGGGAGGAGGGACTGCGCTCCCAATTCCAGTTGTTTGGGGAAAAAGCCATCTTTCAGCAGAGGAGGAAACAAAGGGGGAGCAGCAAAGGATGTTCTGTCACAAGGCCACAGTCATGGAGTCAGAGGTCCCGAGCCCTGCCAGTTCCACCCCGTCCACAGGAACAGACTGTCCGAGGCCTGGAAACAGAAACACACTTCTGTCCCTTGGCTGGAATGCACTTTGGTGCTAACACTGACATCTGGGTGTGTCTGCCTGTTGGCTATTCCGGGGATCCGTGTCCAACAAATAATGAAGCTGCAGTGTGAAGACAAGGCTTCCACTTTTCCCTTCCTGCCCCTCCCAGCCTCTGCCCGGCCCAGGGCCACTCCTCCGGCAGCCCATTTCCAGCAGGGCAAAGAGCAGCAATGGAGCTTCCAGAGGAGAACAGCTCCTCCAAACATCCCCCAGAGAATGGGATGAAAAGGGCAGAAGTGCCCAAGAGTCTTCTGAGGTTCAAAGGGCTTCCTGGCTGGGGATGGAGACGTCTGGAAAGGAAAAGTAGAAAGTGGGGGCAGAAGATTATGGAAGATGGGTCATCACAGAGAGAGCCCACCCCTCGGATCATCCTGCAGGCAGGGGACGGCAGGAGCTGCCCAGGCTGACTTCTCAGCCACTGGTCACGTTGCCTGGCTGGGTCAGCTGACCTGCAGCCCGGGACCTGAACCTTGCATCATTTGGGCATTCCACACCTGCTCTCGCCAGGAACTAGGCTTTCTGAGATTACATGCCTGGGTCAGATTAGGCAGGCCCTGGCCTCCTAAGGAGGGAGCCCCCACTGCTTCAGAGTGGCTTCTGCTTAGCTGTCCCTAAGGCGTCACTTTTTTTTTTTCCCTTTTTCTTTTTATGGCCATACCAGAGGCATGTGGAAGTTCCCAGGCTAGGGGTCCCATTGGAGCCACAGCTGCTGGCCTACATCACAGCCACAGCAATGCCAGGTCCAAGCCGCATCCACAACCTACGCTGCAGTTAACGGCAATGCCAGATCCTTAAGCCCCTGAGAGAGGCCAGGGATTGAACCCGCATTCTCACAGACACCATGTCAGGTTCTTAACCCACTAAGCCACAATGGGAACGCTAGGTATTGCTTTTTAAATCATGCCAAGATGCTCCTTGCTTTGGATCATGGTGGAGAGTTGCCATTTCACCTGGCCGTACGACCTCTCTGGACCTACTCTGGTAGCAACCGTGGTCTGTGTGTGTTTTCTAACCATAACCTGCTCCTGTGTGTGCACACATTCTCCAGTCCTCTTGGTCTAGTTGGGACCTTGTACTAGTTCTGGTCAATGCCATCTGTACAGAGGTGATGTGGGCCACCTTTTGTCCTGGCCCCTGACCTCCTCAGTAATCTTGCATGCCCTTTCTCTTTCCCCTTTGGCTGATTACATGGAAAAGCTCCAGCAGACGCTTCCAAGACGGAGGGGAATGGGGACATAACCAGACAGAAGGAACCTGGATCCCACCCAGGGCCACCTGGAGGTAAACCACCCAGCAGATCCACCCGGCCGGGAACATTCACATCCCACTGTGTTCAAAAAACTGTACCTTGATTCTGCAAAACCCCAGACATGAGGGGGTTGTTATAGCAACCAGGTTGTGTGAGTCCTATGTGTCACATATTCTGTTGGGGGGCCCACAGAGTTCCTCAGTTTTCCAGCTCCCTTGGTAAGATCATAAAGCTCACCGCCAGAGACAAATTGGCACAGAAATCCCAGTAGAAACTAGACCATCCTGTACAGTCCTCTAAAAAACAAAAGTAAATAACAGCGAAGGTTTCTGGGAGAGATTTTGGACAACATAGCAACAGCCTCTCTCCTCCCCAGAAGAGCGTTCTTGTCTCAATGACTGATTGATTATTGATTGACTGATTGACTGATTCACTTGTGCAAATATTTATGGAGTGCCTGCTCCATGCCCTGAAAGGAGTTAGGAGAAGTAGTCAGGTGGTGATCAAGACAGACACACATGTCATTCCCTCCCTTCACAGAGGCTCCACGTGACAATGAGGGAGGTAGACCATGGACAAATAAGAGGTCATATAAATGTCACATCATGATAACTGCTCTGGAGGGTAAAGCAGGATGAGGGACAGAAACCGATGGGGCAATTTTAGGGGAGACTTTGTACCAAAGACCAAAATATTCATGACCCCAAGCTTGCCCCACTGTGTGGCGTTGCCAGTCGTATTTTTCTCCCAGCTTCACTGAGATAAAATTGACATAAAACTCTGAGTTTAAGGTGTACAATGTTATCAATTTGATATGCTTTGATATTGTGAAATGATCACGGCCATAATGAGGACTAGTTTCATTGGACACCTGGGAGTCAAGCGTGCTGGAGGCAAGCATGTGGCGGACTGCACTTCACCTGCACAAGGGTTTCAAGACCTTAGGGGCCAGAGCAAAAGCAGACACCTCAGGGCTGCTGTGGGCAGATAAAGGCATCCCAAGAAACTCGCCGGACCACTCTGAGGAGCCCCTGGCCTTCAAAAGTAGCAAGACAGTGAGATTCAAACTCGATCAATAATTACTAAGTACCATTCTGTGTTTCAAAGTACCCTTTCACGCTGTTATTACCTAGTAGCTCTCTGTTCCGCTATTCCGCCCTGGGAGCCTCATTAATCAGAGTTATTCTCGAGGTGACCATATGCTCAGTTTGCCCAAACAGTTCTGGGTTACAGCTGTTGTCCCAGCGAAATTATTTATAGCATTCCCTTTCTCTCTCAAAGTGTCTCGGTTTGAACAAGTTACACCATCACCCAAGGGATCCTTATCTAGAGTAGACTGATAAAATCAAGGCCCTGGGGGGGTATAATTAGCCTTTTGTTCAGCACATATTTATTGAACACCGTCTCAGGCCTGGTGCTCTGATAGGTGCTGGGAACGTGAAAAGAAGACGTCAGGGTCCTTTGCCCTGGAACACTACCTTGTCACCGGTGTTATGATGCCAAATTCGATCCATCAATAGCACCATGATGGGAATGGGCAGGTGGTATCACGGGTGATGTGAGCATCTGAGCCCTGGCCTTCCTCGTGTGATCCTCTCTCGCGTCAAAGAACCGCAGGTGATGCCACACTCCTTCACAGCATCCTTTTCACCCAGGACTCAACGGGTGCTTAGAAATCTAACCTGGATTCCTGGTCCCCTTTCACAATCTCTCCGGCCACCCCTTCCAGTCTCCTTGACCCCTAAATGCTGACGTGCCCAAGGGCACATCTCCGAAACTTTTCCCTGGGGCACATGGACCCATCCTAGACCATCTTTCAATCTCCAACCCCCTCGCAGTCCCGGCCAGGAACACCCAAATCGCAATCCACCTCTCCACCTGGAAGCCCGATAAGCTTCTCCATCCCACCATAGCCAAGACCTTTCCTGCTCTCTACTCACTTCCCAAGCCACAAACACCCTCTGAGCTGCTCCTCTCAAACGCTGTCCCCTAGAGGAAAAAGACAATTCCATTCTTCCAAATGCACAGACCAAAATTTTCAAAATTCTCTCTGGCTCCTCTGTCTCTCATATCCCCAATCCAATCCCTTGGGAAAGCTGTTTGGTCTTTATCTTCAATATACAGCTAGAATCTGCCTTCTCATCACTACCTGCTTACTACCCACTGGTCCAAGCTAGAGCTTGGTGTACTGACTGTGTGTGGAAGCCTCCTACCGGGGCTTCCTGCCCGTCCCTCACCCCCATTCGGGTAATTCTCAGTACAGCACCCAGGATTTACCCGTTATAAGACCAGTCAGACCTGCCAGCAGCTCCCTCCTCCCTTGAAATAAGCCCAAGTCCTTACCCTTAGCTTCACAGGCCCTTTCTGATCTGGCCTAGAATTACCTCTTATCCTCTTTTCTTCCCATCCTTTCCCGATGCTGTTCTTTGAAAATGCCTTTTCTGTTCCCTCCCTCACCTCTTTAGGACGTTTGTTCAAACAGCACAAGGCTCTCCCTCATACACCTACTATAGTCTCACCCCCACCCCCTCCCCACATTCCCTCTTCCCTTTCCCTGCCTTATTCTTCCCCACAGCCTTATTTCCATCTAATAGGGTTGCTTCATAAAAGACAAGACATCCAGTTAAATTTAGATTTCAGATAAATAACGCATAATTCTTTAGCATAAGTATATCCCAAATACTGCATGAGATATACTTACACTGAAAAAATTTATTTGTTGCTTATCTGAAATTCAAACTTAACTGGGCATCCTGTATTTTTATTTGCCAAATCTGGCAACTCTCTCATCTAACATGCTGTTTCATGTATTTGTTCACTGTCTCTCTCTACCACGCCCCTTCCCCCCAAACTTGGCCCTTAGAATTATAAATTCAATGAAAGAAAGTATTTTTAGTCTGCTTTGTTCACTGCTGAATCCCCAGCAGCTAAAACAGCCACTCCTACATAACAGATGCTCAATATTCATTGAACGAATGAAGAAAGTGATCCCACTCGCTCAGTCTGACCATCTCCAGCCTCTGAGTATCTCTGAATTGCTGTGGTTGTTTGAAAGTTGTTTCTCAAATCGGTTCCACTCTAACTGCCCCTCTGGATTCTGAGTCATTTAGTTCAGCAGAAGTGCAGAGGCTGAGTTCCTGCTGTAGGATTCTGTCTATCAAAGAAGAGGAGAAAAGGAAGGGAGGGAGCCCCATTGACCAGGAGCCCTCCAGGAGAGTGCTCTGCTTTGGAAGCACAAACACAGCCACCCAGATGACCACTCAAAGAGGACTTACTCCAGGGTTTACTTGTCTTAAGGTTTCCTGCATTTCCCTGGGGGCGGGGGGAGAAGGGGGGAGCATTTCTATCTCTTCTAATTGCATTTTCTTCTGTCTGGCTTACTTTTGCATTTTCAGTGCGGATGACTCATTTGTTACTTCCCTTTCACCTTTTTAACACACACACACACACACACCTTTCCCCCTGTGTATAGTCACTACTCCCACGCACCCGCGCTGCAGCCCCACAAGCAGTTACTTAATCGTCCCCTGGATGAACCTGGGGGAGGGTGGGGGCTGGGGGTTCTGGACGGTGTGGTCTCCGAACATGCTGCCTCTGTGCTACCGCAGGATCAGCTCTGGGAGCATAGACGAGGGACACCAGAGGGCAGAGAGGTCCTTTCTCCACCCAACCCCACTGCAAAATTTCTTCGGAACAACACAAGCTTCTGGAAATTCCCTACGGAAAAGACAAGCCTATTATAAACACAATTAAAGGGAAACTGCTGGGAGAACATTTAGCAAAACTGTCTAACAGCTCCCAACTTTTGCATTAAAGCGTACAAAAAATTGCAGAGTTCCATCTATTCCGCACACGGACAAGTGCTCCCCTGCTGTTCTGATCTGGAAAATAAAACGCCCCCAAACTCTGCCATTTAACTCTCAAATACGCCAAAACTTGCATCCGGCAAGCATCTACTTCATGGAACCCCCCAACCAATGGGTGGAAGTGCTGCCTACCTAGAGAGAGCTTCCCAGAAAGGGCTCCTCTCTTTCTTGGCTGGGGAGCAGTGGTTAGGAAAAGCCGCTTTTAGCGATCTATTTGTCACTGCCTGGAGATCCAGCACGTAGTGACTGCTTACTGGGCTACAAATGTGACATCACCCCGCCACTTCTTTTGCTGCTTAAGAAAATCCTGCCAGAGATAAAGTCTAGCTCACAGCTCTCCACTCAGTGTGGAAAACGCACCCCCCCCCCAAGAAATCCGCCTTTTCTTTGCCAGGCGCCCAGTCTCCAGTTATAAAAAGCAGCAGCCCGCGGCGAGGGACACGCGGAACCGTAACTCCATCTTTGAATGAGCCTGTTACTTACCCTGCATCTGTCTGCTGTCTGCTGAGTAAGGAAGGCTCGGCTCACATTTCTGGCTTTCATTTTCCTCCATTGTCCCTGCCCTACGGCCCAAGCTCCTCGCTGGTTTTTAAACTTCAGAGCGCAGTTCTGAAAAGGCTTCCAGAAAGCGCCTGGAAGGGGGCCCGGGGGTGGGGAGGAGGGGACGGTGCGAAACCCCACCCCAAACTATTCTCCACTCCGGTGCAAAGTCTCTCTCGCTGGGGAAGATTGCATTCCAGCGCCGGGCCTCCCGCGTCCCAGCGCGCGCGTCCCCGCGTCCGTCCGTCCGTCCGTCCGTCCGCCCGCGGGGCCGGTCCCCGAGGAATGCGGGTTATGCCCCGGCCAGCCCCGCGCCGCGCGCTCCTGGAGGCCCCAACAGGTGATGGGCGCTCCTGCCCGGGACCCACACTGCCCGCTTCCCCCGCCGCAAGCCGCGGCGCCTCGGCAGCCAGGGAGGCAAAACATTGCACAGGATCGCCGGCGGGAGCTTTGCTGGAAGCCGGTTCTCTGGCCTCTAATCTCAGACACAGAATCAGCCTCCCCAATAGGCTGGGAGACAGAGAAATAAACAGCCAACTGCAGAACGTCCCAAATTTCAGCGAAATCTCTTTGAAAAAGAACAATGAGAAAGAAAGGGTATATGCTGCTTTGTACTTAAGTAAACTCTTTGCGCAGCAACTGTTTAGAGCTTGATTAACACACACGGAGGCAGCTGATTTTTCACAGTCAATTTCAATCTCTTCGGCTGGACTTCTAAGTTTGTGCTCAGCTGCCTACATGCTCTCGACTCTTCCCCCTCCCCCAACACACACGTTGATCACAAATCTGAAAAGTAAACGAGAAAAAGCAACCTTTTGAAGCTCTCATCCAGTTAATGACTTTAAAATATCTGAAAGGCAATTAAAATGCTTTTCTTCTGATGGGCCATTACATCTACCGTACTCACTCTCCTTTTAAACTACCTACAAATATTTATTTTGTTCTTTACTCCGTCCTTGAAACCCTGGCAAATTTCCCAGAAAGTGAACATAGGAGGCTCAGTGTCCACAAAAAAAAAGGAGGGGTCTATAATCCGAGCATTGGTGCTGTTATTTCAGATATGGACAGGTAACATGCTCTGTGGTCGGAAGAGCATGATATGTTCATCTGTAGGCACCCCAGCATCTGCGAGGAGACAAGGACAATGGTTAGCCTGCTGACCATAACTTGACCCAGTTCACAGGCCATTCGGGCAAGGTTTTAGATTAATTTAGATGAAGAATGTGTGCAGAACAATGGCTGGCCTCTTCTCCAGATTCCGACCTCGAGTCACCTGTGTGTTTTGGCAGTGGGAGGGACATATTTTGGCCATTTAGGACCAAAATGATTCGGAAGTCTCGTAAGGGACAATGGAAAGTAATCACGCCAGGAAGTGAGCTCAGCTCACATCAGGAAGCAAAGAACAGACCCCTCAACTCCTAAAAGGATTTTTCTTGAAACCCCAGAAAATCGGGTGGGTGGATCTCCCAGAAGGTGAAAGCCAAGGCTGGCAGCCGAAGGCAGGCAGTGGCCTTGACGGGGCAGACAACTCAAGGACTCCACGACTTTGCAACAGGATGGTGTGGTAATCTTGCTTTAAGGAGCCACTAATCTTGCACAGTTTCTGCACTGGTGGCCTGCGGCCAAGGCCAGAGGAATCTCCTTTTAACCTCTTTGCTCAGGTACATAGTGTTCCTGAAGGAGTGGTCTGTGTTCAAGCCCCCAGGTCCAGATTATCTGGATCCGTGTATAACTGCTTTGTACTGGTCTTTACGTTATTAACGCCAGAAAGGATAGGGGCAGGGTACAGACAGAGATAGAGCAACGTTGCAGTGCCAGATCTGCCTAAACCAGATGGGCTTTGGGCTCTGACTTGACCAACCCGACTTGACCTGGCAGGTGAAGAGCCTGCTCCTGGCAGTTTCTACCTGTCGCCTGACACTGCACAGAGGCCAAAACCCCAGGACGAAGGAGCGAGTGAGGGCAATCCTCAAGACCCAGCAGCACCCTGCCCTACCTGGGGCCCTTCCCGGCAGGCTCAGCCCAGGCAGAAAAGATCCATTTTCAGATGCAGATTATGCTTGCCCAGTTGGGGCAGGGTGGGGTTGGGGAGGAAAAGTGTGACAGCAGATTAGCGCTCTTGTTGATTCCCTGATAAGCAAAATGGGGGCAGCTCGCCCACCCATCCTGGACTCTGCTTCGTTTCCAGGCAGCCCAAGGAGCCCCCGATGTGTACCCCATGTCTCAGCTGCTCGAAACTTCTCGGCCCTGGACAGGCAAAGCAGACTGCTGTCTCTGTAGACATTCCTCAAAGCAAAACTCTTTGGGGAAGGCACAAAAGAAAAGGGCATTAGCAGTCAAGATAATTACCATAAATCATTAAGGACCATGAAATCTACATATACACTTACAGTAAAACACAGTCTCTTGAACAGTCCAACTTTCTGACCAGTCTCTGAAGAAAAGCTGCTCTTGTACTAGTTACTGGTCCCTTTGGTCCTCCTCCTGGAGAGCTGGGAATGAACACAGTTTGAGACTGTTCTAATGCCATGGCACTGACTATTCTATACATCTCTCTTCCCAAAGCACACAGCCCGGACTAAGAAACTTTTCGCTGATTGTCAGTTTCTGAGAAGGGTCGGTCTCTGGAAAACAGTAACGCTATTCTACAATCTGTTATAGCTTAGTAATTCAGAGCTTCATGAAAAATACTGTTATTGTCATTGCTGTTACTGTGGAGATGTTCTTTCTGGAAGAAAGGTTATTTGAACCAGAAGTACATGATGCTTTTTGGTTTAATTTAATTTCTGGGTTAAAAAACTGCAATCACCAACCAAGCTGCCTACTGCCAGACTTTCAAATTTGCTGTGAAAAGCAGAAGGCAAAAGGGAAGAACTTGAAATGTGATTTTCCTGCAGTCACATAGAGAGTAACAGGAAGATACCAGCGGGCTAGATTTTCGACTCCACTTCTGTTAACCAGGAAAGGTGCAAGATGATTTTTCGGTTAATGGTGCCATATGTTGGCAATTCATGACTTGAAATGAGCTAACGCACAGAAAAGTGTCATTTAAAAGGAAAGACAATTGATGAGATAAAAGTGTGCTGTAAGGACAAACAGTGATTTTGCAGTCAGAACGGACTTATTACAGAAACGGGCCATTATTGGTTGTGATAACGCAACTTCAACAGGCATCCGCCGTGATGGGCATTAGTCACAAAAATCATAAACTACCACGTCTGACTTCTTGGCAGGCGTATTTAATTACAGGGCTGACGAAAGCATGTCAATTTCTTTTGTATAAGTTTTTTTCCGAGAGAAATCATCGCTAGAATCCAGCATTCGTGGAATTGTGCTGTGCTTCAATTTTTTAAAGTTTATCCCTATTAAGAACACGATAACTTACAATGGTATGACATTTGAATACAAAAGACATAATGAATGCTGGCTGAAGTCCTAAAATGTAATTTTCCGAGGCATCGATAACTCTGAAAGTAAAACAAAGTGAAAAGCAAATGAGAACTATTTCAACTAGAGACCTCATGTTTGATGTGTCCCCCGTTTCCTTCTTTAAAGGACACACTGCTGTGTGTCACTCAGAAATAAAGGACTTTTGACAACTGGGAAAACATTTGCTTAAATGGATGATCTGGTGAATGAAATGTAGGATCTTCAATCCTACTGTTGCCAGCAGTGTGTCAGCTGGCTAGGGTGACCTTCTACTTAAATATAAACCAGAACACTTGTGATAGGGAAAGGAGACACCATTAATAATGACAACAGGACAAGATGCAGAGACTACGACTGTCCGTGGCAAACAGCACAGATGGTCACCTACGTGTAAGCAGAGATAAGCCCTAGTACTCCAGTTTCCAAACGCAGAACAAACAAAATCATGCGGCTTGAGTTTCCAGACACAAGAGAAATTTATGCACTAATTAATTAGAGGTGTGAACCTCACCAGCCCTGTATTCCAAGCCCCACTGATAATTTTCACAGCAGGAAACACAAATGCCACAATACGATGTTCTGTCTGATTCATCCATCAAAGCAGAACTGTCCTTTCTGTGTTTAGGGCAGAGATCTCAGATGGGACCAGGTAACCATTTATCCTCCAGAGAATAACCAATTTCCTTGCAATTCTTTTTTTTTTTTTTTGGTCTTTTTGCCATTTCTTGGGCCATTCCTGCGGCATATGGAGGTTCCCAGGCTAGGGGTCCAATCGGAGCTGTAGCCACCAGCCTACACAGAGCCACAGCAACGTGGGATCCGAGCCGCGTCTGCAACCTACATCACAGCTCACGGCAACGCCAGATTCTTTAACCCACTGAGCAAGGCCAGGGACCGAACCCTCAACCTCATGGTTTTTAGTCGGATTCGTTAACCACTGCGCCACGACAGGAACTCCTTCCTTGCAATTCTTAAAATCCCAGTTGCTCCAAGGAGACCCTGCTGGCCAAGGAGAAGTGAGGTGGCCAAGAACCCCGCCCCCACCCCATCTCTCTAGTCTGATGTCTGGAACTTTCCTCTCCTACATCATACAAATTCCTCATGTGGTTATAAATACAAGCCACACTTCCACCCAATGTGTTAATGCTTTAAGCAGATTGGTTTTCTTTGCAAGAGAATCCACTGATGTTCATTTTTATTGGGGTTTCTTTTATCTCTTTTAAGTTGGTAGGTACGGGAGAGAAAGGACGTTGTCTGCAAATCACTGTAGCTAAGCTGCCATGTGTGCGTTGGGGGCGGGGGAACCAGAGCCCCGTCACCGCAGACTAAGTCTGGATCCCAGGTGGCAACTTTGAAGTGAAAATTGCAACTTGTATATGATCAGCCTTTTCTCCCGGAGTGAACTAAACGCTGACATACTCCACAGAGGTCCTACAGCCCAGGGTGGACTCCAGGGGGACGAGAGGACTTGTACAGATTAAGCGCCCTGCTCACTCCCTCGCTTTACCCAGGGGTGCCATTATGAACCCTTTCAATATGCAGTATTTGGTGAGGCCTCCCTGGAAAGGGACTTTCTGGCCTATTTCTGAGCTGTCCGGGGCGGGGGGGGGGGAAGAGGGGGCGGAGGAATAGGAATTAGGGGGATCCTGCGGTTCACTTCTCCCCACTGCTCTCCCCCGTTCAGCAGATGCGCACGCGGGGGTCTGGAGCCTTAGTGCCAGGCTCGCCTCTCCTGCATCCGGGGTCAGCCTCGCTCTTTTACACTTGCTGAATACTTACGATCTTTTATCCTCTTTTCTCACAGCTGCCCTAGGGGACTCCTCAGTTATTTTAATTCCTTTTGCTGTACTAAAATCAAGAATTGAGTCAGGGTTGGAAAATGGGGGAGAGGTATACCTCGTTTCTAAAATCACTCCCCTCTCAACCACAGAATTGGGTCTGGGATTATTCAGAGGCACTGCTATACAGCCCATGTGGCATCAGGCATGACGTGTCCTCTGTGCTCCCTGAGACCCGGTGTGTGCTGTGTGCCAGCCCCTGTGCCGAGTCTGTGCCGCTGTGGAATCCCCGCTGGGCAGGGCTTCGCTGAGGAGGTGAGGCTGGGACCAGCCGTCTGAGATCCTGGAGAGGACTGGACATAATCTGGTCAGTAGAGGAAAGAGGCTGTGAGGTGAGCTGGGGGGAGGCGTGGCCAGGAAGGCCCACCTGTGCAGTCCGGGGATGGGGCCTGGGGACTCTGAGAGCCCGGCCCTAGAGGTGGTCTTGTTACAGAGAAAGCCAGGTCTAGAGCACGCCTCTTGGGGGTCCTACGCAGGTCTTTACTGCTCTGTTCCGTGAGCCTCTGCTCTCCTCTACCTGCACCTGGAATGGAGCTCCTCACCTTCCCTACCAGGGCGGGGCAACTGATGTGAAACGAAATTGATGTCCTCTCTATGCTTCAAAGCTAAGTAAACACTGAACTGGACACTGTTCCAATAATGCATCTGGATTTGTTTTTTCACTTTTTTTTATCAGTTCTTAGCTTAGGTTGAGTAACAGCCACAAAATTTATTTGTAAGAGAGCCACACACAGCAGAAAATGGAAGGGTGTGTGCAAATGCCTAGCTCTTCGGGGGTGGGGGGGCACTGACAGGTGCACACAATGACATGGAGATGGCCCAGATCTGGGCGCGTTCACCCCAAACTTGCCATGTAGCACTAGGAGAGCTGGAGGGTACAAGGTGCTCCCAAGGTGCAAGATGCTGCAGTACCCCGACCCCCACCCCTGGCTCTCCAGCTTCTGCATCTCCAGTTTTACAGTCAATTCCTGAAAGCCAAATGTGTGCTTCCAAACTTAAGTATTTTTACAGCAATTTTATTTGTCTCTCTCCCACCCTAGCCCCCAGAATTTAAGAGGAGGGGAGAAGTGTTTCTTGCACCTGAGAAAAACAGTTTTAGTTATGAAGGACTTAATTTCTGGGACCATGTGGGTGGGGGCCATGCTGAAATTGAGGAGGAAGAGGAAGACCCCTGGCATTTACTGACACCCCCCGCCTCCCCTTGGCTCAGTGTCTCTCTTTACAGCTGTGGTGAATTTCTGTCTTCATCCCCATGTGCTACTAGAACTTACATTATGCCAGATTAGGCTCTTGTGCTATTGAAACACTCCCTTTGGTAAACTTTACATTCTCTGGGGTGGACGAGGTTGTGGGGGAGCAAATATAATTAGAAGTTGGGCCAGGGTTTCCTTAACACTATATTAGGAGTCCAATCTGGGTAACATGAGTAATTTCAAAACAGTAAAAAGGATGAAGTGATAACAGGTAGTTCCTATCAGCTCCCCCCCCCCCCACATACACGTCTCCATGGGACACAATTGCACCCAATGTGCGGAAGAACCCCAGGACTCTAATTAATGATAAGCTGGTGGACCAAGTGAAAAGGGGACCAGAGCACAATTGATAATATGTCCAGGCTTGCCCAGCTCACAAGCCCCTCCTGAGAAAGGCACTGGGGAGGCTTGTCTATGCCACCCCCAAGCCCGCCCTTGGTCCCGTCAGTGAGATTAGCATCCTGAAGGGAGAGCCTGGTGGGAGAGCTTGGGGAGAGTTTGGGAGCCCTGGGCTGGGGAGGGGCTCAGAGATCCAGTCAGGTCTTCCCTCTTCTCTCTTACAGAATTTGAAAAGAAGCCACACAGAAAAGAGATGGAAGTTCCCTCTGTGCTGCAATGAGATGGGCTGCATCTCTGGAGCTCTGGGATGCAGGGCTCCATCCCCGGCCCAGAACAGTGGGTTAGGTTCTGGCCTTCCAATAGCTGTGGCTTAGGTTGCAACTGTGGCTTGGAGTTGATCCCTGGCCTAGGAACTCCATATGCCACAGGGCAGTCAAAAAGAAGAAAGAAAGAAAATAGATGGTTTGCTCGGGATTTCTGGTGTTCCCAGTATACAGAAATTCTGGGCTTAAAACCTGGCCATTTCAGGGAAACTGGGTTGAGTTGGTCACTCCAGAAGCAGGCAACATGGCGAGCAAAAGCTGAGACCCACAGAGACTTTAGTAGGCAAAAGCCATGGAAAAGAAAGAGAGAGAGGGAGTTCTTGCTGTGGTGCAATGGAAATGAATCTAACTAGTATCCATGAGAATGCAGGTTCAATCCTTGGTGTTGCCGTGAGCTGCGGTGTAGGTCGAAGATGCAACTCAGATCTTGCATTGTTATGGCTGTGGCATAGGCCAGCAGCTACAGCTCTGATTTGACCTCTAGCCTGGGAACCTCCATATGCCTCAGATGCGGCAACAAAAAGACCAAAAAAAAAAAAAAAATAGGAAAGGCTTGGGAGAAAAGGTGCCATGTGGTCCCAAAGAATGAAGAAAATTTCACCAGGTGAATCTCTGGGGAAAGAACATTTCAACACAGGGAACTCAAGGGCACTAGCCAATGCCTTGAGAGTGTGAGTGTGGCATTTGTGTTGGGGAGCGTGGGGAGTAGGGCATGGTGGCAGATAATGGCAAAAAATAAAAAATTAATGGTGGGCAGAAGACCTGACTAGACCTTTTTTTTCAAAGAGATGTTTCTGGATGGCCAACAGGTACATGAAGAAATGCTCAACATCACATTGCATCAGGGAAATGCAAACCAACACCACGATGAGATATTATCTCACATCTGTCAGAAGGGCGATTGTCAAAGAGACAACAAATAATGAATATTTGTTGAGGATGTGGAGAAAAGGGAACCCTCATGCACGGTTCGTGGGTATGCCAGTTGAAACCGCCATGGAAAACAGTATGGCCATTTCAAAAGAACTAAATTTAGAACAATCTAGCAATTCCACTTCTGGATATTTATCCAAAGAAAACAAAAACAATAATTTGAAAAAATACATGCACCCCAATGTTCAGAACAGTGCTATATGCAATAGCCAAGATATGGAATCAACCTAAGTGTCCATCAGCAGATGAATAGATAAAGAAGATATGACATCTACACAATGGAATGTTACTCAGCTATAAAAAAGAGTGAAATTTTGCAATTTGCAAGAACATGGATGGAGCTGGAGGGTGTTATTCTCAGTCAAGGAAGTCAGATAGAGAAAGACAAACATTGTATGTCTTCATTTATATGTGGAATCTAAAAAATAAAACAAATGACTATAATAAAACAGAAACAGACCCGTAGATATAGAGAACAAACTAGTGGTTACCAGTGGGGAGGACGGAATCAGGGGAGGGGGGAGCAGAGAGAGTGAAAGGGGATCAGGAGGTACAAACTACTAGACATAAAAAAATAAGATGTAGCACAGGATGGAATGCACAGCACAGGGAATAGAGCCAATATTTTATAATCATTTTAAATGGAGTATAATCTCTAAAAATATCAAATCTCTATGTCGTCCACCTGAAACTAATATAACATTGTAGCTCAGCCATACTTCAATTTTTTTTAATTTAAAAAAATAAAAAGAAATAAAAATTGATTATGGGCTGGGGATTGGCAGAAGATTGACAAAATAGGGAAGGGCCATTTTGAGAGTCCTTGCGTTTCAAATGAGGAGTTTGTTTGTTTGTTTGTTTGTTTTTGTCTTTTTGCCTTTTCTAGGGCTGCTCCCGTGGCATACGGAGGCTCCCAGGCTAGGGGTCTTATTGGAGCTATAGCCGCCAGTCTACGCCAGAGCCACAGCAATGCGGGATCCGAGCCGTGTCTGTGACCTACATCACAGCTCACGGCAACGCCGGATCCTTAACCCACTGAGCAAGGCCAGGGATGGAACCCATACCCTCATCGTTCCTAGTTGGATTCGTTAACCAGTGAGCCATGACGGAACTCCCTCAAATAAGGAGTTTAAATTGAAATCTGTGAGCAATGAGGAATGAATGGACCAAATCTGTGCTTTAGAGGTGACTCTTTTGGCACAAAGGAGGCTGTGTTGAATGGAGGGTGGGGGTGGGGGGCGGTGGGGAGGATGGGCGGCAGGGCAATTAGTTAGGCACTACAATAATACCGCACCGTTTCATGATGCGTCTGCTGGGAGTTGTAGACAATGTCCCTCTGTTACCTCTTCCTGCCTTCTCCGTGTATTTGTTCACATGAGCAAGTCCCCTACAACCCGCCCATCCTGGTTTAAATATTCTCCCCAGTTAAAGCTCATCCACGTGACACCAGTTTGAGTCACTCTGATACAGAAATTACAGAGACGATCAAACCAGCATCTCTGTTAACCAGGAAGAAAAACAAAAACAAACAAGTGTGGCCTGAGAACGAAAAAAAAATCCAAAGATCACAAAACAGGCAGGAAACTAGGAATTAACAAAGTGCTGTTCAATCCAGGTTCTCAGTTTGCACAAAGGCAAGCTCATGCTCACTCTTGAGCTGTGTGATCTTGGTTGAGTGGTTATTTAACCTCTCTGGGCCCTGGGGTTTCTCATCCGTAAAATGAAGGCTGTAGGCTAGATCAGTTCCGAGACCCCTCTCAATGATCACGTGATACCTCAGTTCTTCTACTCCAGCTTTTCCAGACAACCCAGGTTCATGTCTGTAAGGAAGATAGTAACTCAGGCTGGAGCCTCTTCCATCTTAAGCTGCTCTTCCATCCACAGCCCCAGTTGTACTAATGTTGAAGGGAGGAGAAGGTGGCTTCATTCTTGGTTCTTTCTTGAGCACCAATGCTGACCACACGAACAAGCTACAGCCTGTTTTTTTTTTTTTTCTTTGTCTTTTTGTGTTTTTCTTTGAGCCGCTCCCGAGGCATATGGAGGTTCCCAGGGTAGGGGTCCGATTGGAGCCGCAGCCGCTGGCCTACACCACAGCCACAGCAACTTGGGATCTGAGCCGTGTCTGCAACCCATGCCACAGCTCACGGCAATGCCGGAGCCTTAACCCACTGAGCACAGCCAGGGATCGAACCCGCAACCCCATGGTTCCCAGTCTGATTTGTTAACCACTGTGCCACAACGGGAACTCCCAGCCTGGTTTTATGTATCTATTTGGCTGCACCAATGGCATGCAGAAATCCCCGGGCTAGGGACTGAACCCTGCCACAGTTGTAATCACAGCCATAGCAGTGATAACGTTGGATCCTTAACCCCCTGAGCCACCAGGGAACTCCCAGCCTAGTTCTGGAGGCCTCATCTTTCCACAGAGGCCAACCTGGGTGCTCACTGAGCTCTGAGTTGAGGGGACCATGTGGTTTTAGTCTCCTTTAGTCGCTGCTCTTTCTGTAGGAGGGCCCGTGTGGAGAGAGCACAGATGCTGAGTCCCAGCCGAGTCTCTGCTACATCACTTTCTGGCTGTGCTAACCTGGGCAAGGGACTTCCGTTTTCCTAACAATAAAAATAGAACTAATACTAGTACTTACAGCACAGGGCTGTCGTGAGGCTGAATGAAGAACAGTGCCTGGAAGTCACAAGTGCCATGACCGTGTAGTCAATGAATAAATAGATTGTGACAAGCAGTTTTATCACTCTTGGTCATACTATGATAACCAACCTTTATCTTCCCCACATGGCTCATGCTCCCTGAGAGATCCAGACAGGAGACTAAGGCTTGTGGGTACAGTGACGCTGCTGGGCAGACCTGCAAGACCCCTTGGTATTCATCAGGTCATTCCCACACAGTGATGTGCATAGCTAGTCCCTCTCTGTTAAATGCAGGGAATTTATTTTGGCACTTTTCTTTGATGTCTGTAGTGTGCTCAAGGATAATAAAATGCAGTGACCTCAGTATCCAAACATAATAGAAATACCAAGAATAGGAGTTCCCATTGTGGCTCAGCAGTAACGAACCCGACTAGGATCCATGAGGTTTCGAATTTGATCCCTGGCCTTGCTCAGTGGACGGAGGATCCAGCCTTGGCATGAGCTGTGGTGTAGGTCACAGATGCGGCTCAGCTCTGGTGTGGCTGTGGCTGTGGTGTAGGCCAGCAGCTGCAGTTCCAGGTTGACTTCCTAGCCTGGGAACCTCCATACGCCGCAGGTGTGGCCCTTAAAATAATAATATTAAAAAAAAAAATTATGGCAGCTTCAGCTCCAATTTGACCCCAAGCCTGGGAACCTCAATATGCCATGGGTGCAGCCCTAAAAAGACAAAAGATCAAAAAAATAAGAAATAAAAAAAAAATACCAAGAATAGATTTGGACGCGGCATGCCCAGTGAGATCACGTTCAAGACTGATTGGGAAAGTCAGAATACACTTAGTGTGGGAAGCACCTGCCAGGAACGAGGTTGTTCCCCCAGGTGGAAAGATGGGGGTTTCCAGACTCCATCCACCAGTAACCTTTCCAAAAAAATCCAGACTAGGCCTCTACAACCAAAGTATGTGCAAGTTCCCAGGCTAGGGATCAAACTGGTGCCACAGCAGGGATGAGACCAGCAGTGACAATACCAGATTCTTAACCCGCTGAGCCACCAGGAAACTTCAATCAAAGCATTTTTACTCCAAATGTTGAGGTCAAAATCCAATTCATACAACCCTAGGCACCCACAGAGGATTAGTCAGAGGCCTCTACACAGCTGAGGGGGCGGGGGGCGGGCAGGAAGCCTGAAGTCTGAGAAACCCGGTACCCCTCTATAAAATCACTCTTCACACAGCCCGTACAGAGGCATACTATGCTTAGAATGAGGTGTGGTCACCTCGGGCAACCTTGTTTTATGAAGGAGAAAACCCAGAAGCAAGACAGCACCAAAGTAGATTTATATGTTTGGATATTCATTTAGCAGGTCCACAAATCAAGTCATGGCACCTACAAGACCTGCAGGGATGTCACAGGAAGGATGATGGATGGATGGAGGACGTGGCTGGACAGGTGGTGGTCCCAAGCATTCTATGCACCGAGAGCCTGAACTTCATCCTGCAGAGTCACGATTCATGTTTCAGACAAATCAGTGTGGAGAATGGATTTCAGAGAAGCAGGACAAGGGACTACATGAACGAGTCTATTGTAACAGTTCAGGAAAAAAGACGTAAGAAACTAAGGAGGTGGGAAGGATTAAAAGAGCAGGTAGATGTGAGAACCACTTAGGAAGTGAAGTTGCCATGGTGTAAGATCAATTGCAGAGTTTCTGTTTTGGCTCAGCGAGTTAAGGACCTGACGTTGTCTCCATGAGGATGCGGGTTCAATCCCTGGCCTCGCTCAGTGGGTTAAGGATCTGACATTGCTGCAAGCGGAGGCGTAGGTCACAGAGGTAGCTCGGATGCTGCTCTGGCTGTGGTGTAGACCTCAGCTGCCGCTCTGATTCAACCCCTGGCCTGAGAACTTTCATATGCCGCAGGCGGGGCTGTAAAAACAAAAAAGATCAATTGCATGTGAGGTGGCAGAAGTTGGGAAAATGACCCCACAGAGCTGAACAAACTCAGGTGGCATATCAACATCCCACTTGGGTTGTCAGAAAGTTAGGAACAGCTCTAGGCACAACACATGGCCTTAATTTTGTATTATATGCAATCTGATTGATCATGATGTGCCACGTTATGAATAGCGGCCAAGAGGCCTCATGACCATTTATCAAAAAGACGCTCTATGTATGAGTTATAAAAAAGGATGTGACAGAAAAATTGAAGCTCAACTGAAAATGTATTGGTCATGCAGGTCTTTTCATAATTCCAAAGTTCCTGTGCCTAGTGATGTCTTCAGTTTGCCTCACGTGCAATTTCTAGAACTCCGTGTGAACCCTTTAACTTCCGAGCACAATGAAATATGTCAGAGGTTATGCCCAGCACCCTGCACAGTACCTGACCCATTGTAGGCACTCTGGAAATATTTGTGGAATAAATGAATGAAAGTAAAGGCAGCCCTGGGCAGATTCAATCCCCAGGGCCTGAAACCACGCCCAGGAGCTTCATGAAGTAGGAAGAGGCTACAGGAGACAAGCACAGCCTTCTCTGCCTCTCCTGTGGGTCCAGGAACCTCTCAGGCTGGCTTTGGGGCTTAGGATCTGCACCTTCTTACCTCTTCCGTAATTACGTCACTGCAGAGAGAGAGCAGGTAAGTCCCTGTTCAGGCATTTGGCCACTAGAGGGCAAGAGAGTCCAAAACCTTCTTCTGGACCTCAGCGGTGCCCTTTGCAAGGTGGAAACTTTCATGCTTCCTATGCAGCACCCACCCCATTTCTCTTCACTAATGGGCCCCAATACCTGGTAGAGCGAGAGTCGTACTACAATTTCACCCCCGAGCTATCTGAAATAGCCACCTCTGGCAATGCTTCCTTTTTTTCTTTTTCTTTCTTTTTTTTTTTTTTTTTGCTAAGAATGGTTTAAAAACGAAACCAGGATACCATCAGAAACATTTCCCACGGCTGACCAGGCAGGACTCTGTAAAGTCACTGCTTTGAGCAGCTTCCTGAGCAAACGTCCTGGAAGCCAAGAGGCTGGACGGGCTCCTGAGAGTGGCCAGGCGGTGTGCCAGAGGCTCACATAAGGGGTGCCAGGTAACATACAGGATGCCCAGTCCAGTTTGTGCTTCCAATAAACAATGAATACGTTTAAAAGTAGATCTGCCCCAATTTGGGGTAGAGGGCAAATTGTTAGTATTTATTGAATCCAGCAACCCTCTCTGTGTGGGATACAGGATGCTTGTTCTTCTTGGACCTACCAGTGCCTTACTTTTCTGCCTTTTCTCAGGCCACCCCCCCCACCCCCGCCTCGGTCTGGGATGCTCTGCTCACTTTATCACCTGTGTCACACTCCTTATGTAGGGTCCAGCTTAGATGTCACCTCCTTCTTCCTCTGCCCACATTTACCTGTGCGGTGTAGCTCATCACACTTGCATTTCAGGTAGGTTTGTGCATGATGGGATGGGTGATTCTCAGTGGGGGCCAGGAGGAAGGAGACACATCTGGATCACCTGGCAGGAGGGATCGTTCTGCAGGTCCCTCTCTGTGGGAGCCACAGCAGGGCTGGGGACCACTGCACTGGCTTCCCAGCCCTGTGGGGGGCGGGGCCTCCATCCTGTCTGGTGCTCATCTTTGTGTTCTGTGTCTAGACCAGCTCCACATAGAAACCATGCAATTACATATTCCATTTTTTCCCCTTTTTTTCTGGCCATGTTCACAGCATGCAGAGGTTCCTGGGCCAGGGATCAAACCTGTGACAGCAGTAACCAAAGCCACAGCAGTGACAACACCAGATCCTTAACCCGCTGAGCAACCACGGAACTTCACATTTTTTTTTTTCCTTTTTATGGCCACACTTACAGTATATGGAAGTACCCAGGCTAGGGGTCTAATCAGAGCTGCAGCTGCTGGTCTACACCATAGCCAGAGCAACGTCAGATCCGAGCCACATCTGTGACCTACACCACAGCTCACAGCAATGCCAGATCCTTAACCCACTGAGCGAGGCCAGGGATCAAACCCACACCCTCAAAGACACCATGTCTGGTTCTTAACCCACTGACCCACAACAGGAACTCTTGCATATTCTTAGAATAATCAGCAAAGCCCTAGTTCTTTGTTATTAAAACAACAACAACAAAAAAAAACCAAAACACAAAAAACAAAAACCCTCCTACCGTTCCCTTTCTGGAACATTTCATCTCTTAGCTTCCTCCCATCTTCAATTGTTCTCCCCACTTTGCCACTTCCTGACCCACCTTGGTTTCCTCAGATTTTCCAGCATTCCCCCCTCCCTGGAAGCCCATTCACATAGCACCCTACTGACCCTGCCTCCCTCCTATCCCACCCTCCCTTCTGTCTTCACCCACCTTTCTGTAACTGGGTGGGTGTCCTAGAAAAAACCCCTTAGCCCCATCCCAACAACTGACACGCTGAGAGGCTTCAGACAGGGCAGGTACTCAGCCGCCTCACACAGAAGAGCCTGGTGCTCCTGGCATCTTGTCCCGGGCAGCTGGCAACCTCAGAGCCATCATGCAGGGATGGCTCGGCTCTGTTTAAACAAGGACAAATGCTCCTGGACCTTCTGCCTAATGCGTTGTACAGGCGGGGTCTGCAGTAAGAAGAGACGGCACCCACCGAGCACCTGAGGAGAGCTTAATTCAGGGACCGCGTTGCTGCCCCAGGGTGGACAGGCTTCAAAGCAGGTGCCAGAGGGAGGCTGTGGTCAGAACAAGAGGAGGGAGCCTGGAGAGAGCGCTCCAGGGGGGCTGCCCCGCAGGGCGACCTTCCCCAGAGGAAGGGGTGGGGAGGAGAGGGCCTTGACCTCCAGTTTGTAGTACGTGGTTGTTGAACAGAATTAAACAGAAACTACACCAACTCAGGGGTAGAAACCATATGAAGAGCTGAGGCAGTGTGGTCCAGAAAGGTCCATAGGTCAGCCCGCGCCATTGGGCTTCAAGGCCCTTTCCAGGTGATGGAACGTCAAGCCTCTGGCCAAGACAAGAATTACCGGACCCTCATCATCGCCCCACCCGTCTCATTTAATACCCCCTCCCCACCTTGAGGAACCTGGCCTACTTCTTTCTACTCCCTACTGGAAAAGGTATGGGGGCCTTCGCCTTGCCCTGCCTCTATAGGGGCCTTATATGCCCCCAACCAACCAGCAAGTGTATCCTAAGACCCCTCTTTGCCCAACCAATCAGCAGGTCAGCAGGCGTGTCCTGAGACCTCTCCCTGGGCTATAAAGGCAGACATGACCCCGCTTGGTGTCGGCTCTCCCTGTTCATCAGAAAGTCGTCCTGCTGCACTCGCAGGGTTTCTTATCTTAAACTCTTTCTCTCCACCGCAACATGTGCCATAAACTGCTTTCCTTTCACCTCCATATGAGTCTGGAAATTCTTTTCCAACCCACATGCACAGACCACAACAATCACAACTGCTCTCATCAGGTGATACGCATCCAATGTCCCCCCAGGGCTCTGCGTGGAGCAGGAAATTTGGGGAGAGGGTGAGAGCGCCACAGTGCACAGGGCGCTGAGGTGCGTGCAGAGAGAGAACAGAAATAACATCAGTGCAAACACAGCGTGGCTGTGCTGAGGCCCACGTGAGCGCCACAGACAGCTGGGGTGGGAATTGAGCAGCGGGTGAAAATAAAGGCCAGGCTTGCTAGAGAAGGTCTCTGAGAAGGGTTGGCAAGTTATTTACAGTCTCCTTAGAGATTTTCTAATAGAAACAAACAGCAAAATACACAGCAGTCCTTCCTTTACTCCTTCTGAAGCATTGGTTCAGGGCCCCCATGTCCCGGTCAACTACGTAACGATGCAGGTTAAATGTTCAGTGTCCTGGGTTGAATTCTAACTGCTCACAATAAAGGCTGGCTTTGGCAGGGAGGCACTTGTTCCCACTCCCTGACTTGCCAGAAGGTAGGGTTTCCCCCAAACCATCTCACCCCACTTCCCAGGGAGGAACAGGCCTGCCTGATCTAAGAGCCTCTCAGTCTCACTCTGGGCCCCAAGGTGGGAGGCCTGAGATGGTCCACACATGTCCAGAACTGGGGTGCAGTGCACTGCTGCCTACGCCCCAGGCTGTACTTCAGCATGGACTTTATCAGGGAACAAAGCTACTATTTTATTTTTATTTTATTTTATTTTATTTTATTTTATTTTATTTTATTATTTTACATTTTTAGGGCCACACCCATGGCACATGGAAGTTCCCAGGTGAGCAGTCGAATTAGAGCTATAGCTGCTGGCCTACATCACAGCCACAGCAATGTGGGATTCGAGCCTCGATTGCAACCTACACCACAGCTCACGGCAATGCTGGATCCTTAACCCACTGAGTGAGGCCAGGGATCAAACCTGAGTCCTCATGGATACTAATCAGATTCATTTCCACTGCACCACCACAGGAACTCCCAAGCTACTATTTTAGTCTAATTTTGTCTTACTCTTTGGTCTGCCTCTGATTTGTCCAGAACTTAGATGATGAGAATGGTATTCTATATTAGGCATTTTTCTTTCTTTTTTTTTTTGTCTTTTGTCTTTTTGTTGTTGTTGTTGTTGTTGTTGCTATTTCTTGGGCCGCTCCCGCGGCATATGGAGGTTCCCAGGCTAGGGGTCCAATCGGAGCTGTAGCCACCGGCCTACGCCAGAGCCACAGCAACTCGGGATCCGAGCTGCGTCTGCAACCTACACCACAGCTCACGGCAACGCCGGATCGTTAACCCACTGAGCAAGGGCAGGGACCGAATCCGCAACCTCATGGTTCCTAGTCGGATTCGTTAACCACTGTGCCACGACGGGAACTCCTATATTAGGCATTTTTCTTTACTTATTTATTTATTCAAAATTTACTAGTCTAAATTTTATTCACTCCAAAGCTCACTCACAATTTGTCATAAAATTCAGAGAAGCATTTTTTTTTTTTTGGTCTTTTTACAGCCACACCCATGGCATATGGAAGTTCCCAGGCTAGGAGTTGAATCAGAGCTGCAGCTGCCAGGGATAGCCACAGCCACAGCAACTTGGGATCCAAGCCGAGTCTGTGACCTACACCACAGCTCACAGCAACACCAGATCCTTAACCTACTGAGCAAGGCCAAGGATTGAACATGCATCCTCCGGACACTAGTTGGGTTCTTAATTCACTAAGGCACAACAGGGCTCCTATATGGGGCATTTTTAAAACCACAAACTATCCCTTAGTACGAGGTAATCATTTAAATGTGCTTTCATATTTAATCATCGCTCCAGTCCTAGGAAGAAAGTATTATAATTATTATTTTGCAAGGAAACAAGACATTCCTCAGCTCCATAAAGCTCACACCCTTAGAAGGGGAGGAGCTGGGATTCAAACTCACATTGGGGCTGTGGAGCCCAGAAACTACCCCCAGGCAGTGCTGCCTCTGCTGGGATTTCTTTTATGTTATAATTCTCTCTCTCTTTTTCTAATCAAGTTAAAAGAATTCTCTTGAAATCAACAAACCAAAGTGCACGTACAGGATGATTCTTTTCGTGAGGCAAACACAGAAGAGGGAGAAAACACAGACAAAACAAATGCCCTTTTCCGAGAGCTGAGATCTGCCCTCACTCTGCAGATGTTCGGGATTGAGTATTTCTTTCTCATCTACTGTTGACAGAGAGCTCTCTGGATGAGGGGCATCTTACATCCTCAAGGAGAGACAATTTCAGCCCCTGTTCTTGTTCAGGTTGGGTGGCAACCCTTTGGAGAATTCCCTCCTGTGGCTAAAGGAAGACAAGTGCTACGCAGCCTGACGGTGGAAGAGAAGAGGAAGAGGTTTCTCACACTGGACTTATAACTCAGCAGGACAGACAGCAGGCTGTGTTGAAACTGACAACACTCGTGACTTGAACCTAGCCAGAAGCCAGACTGGGACTCGAACCCAGCTAGAAACCACATTGGGACTTGAACCCTCGGTTTAGAATCACTCACCTGGTGTCTGGACGGACTGAAGTTCAGGTTCTAGGTGCCTCCACGCAGAAGAAATTCAGTGAGAGACAAAGTGATAGATAAGAAATAGATTTATTAAGATTAGGACGCTTGTAAGAGACGTTAAGTGGGCAGGCAGAGAGGCTCTGCCCAGAGGGAGGTTTAGGAGGACCGCATTTTTATAATCCAAGGACAGGGGGGAGTGGGAAAAGACTGCCTCTTCCTCTTCCTCCAAGTAGATATCAGGCTTACGTCACTAGCTCCTCCTACGTATCTGGTAAGACAGTATCTGACCCTGTGAAATCTAACTAGGACTGTCGAGATGCTCACTCAAATCAGCAGAAGGGTGGTAACAGATGCTGAAATATGTGGAACCATCTCAGGTTTCTGTATAATGAGGGTCCCCTACTTTGGAATGTCATCTTTCTCTTAAATTCCTGTCCTAGGTGCTAAGGACCATTATCTTACTGAACTTGAAGGCAGGCCTCATCTTTCACTTAATGACCTGAGGCATACCTAGTGCTTTTATTTATGATTTTATAGCTGAGCGAGCCTGCTTCATTCTGATGGTTTTCTTTCTTTCTTTCTTTTTTCTTTTTAGGGCCACACCCACAGCATGTGGAGGTTCCCAGGCTAGGAGTCCAATTGAAGCTATAGCTGCTGGCCTACACCACAGCCCCAGCAACATCAGATCCGAGCCGTGTCTGCGACCTACACCACAGCTCACAGCAACGCCGGATCCTTAGCCCACTGAGCGAGGCCAGGAATCGAACCCGCAACCTCATGGTTCCTAGTTGGATTTGTTTCCGCTGCACCATGAGGGGAACTCCTTATGGCTTTCCTGAGCGATTTCTAACCTAAAGAAATCTCCCAAAGGTCCCTAGGTTTCCCTCTCTATCTGTGGTCCCCTCCTGGGACTCCTACAACTACTCTGTGTAACTGTCCTACTCCATCCTTATCAGTGTGACAGCCAAGACCGTCCTGTCTACACAGGGCTCAGTGTTTGGATCCTGGAGGGACACTGCCCAGGAGCTGTTTAAATTGGACGGTGGCCTGTAATCTTGTATCAGAGATCAGCTGCCTCGCAGCCAATATTGTCTCTCAACTGAAATCCTCAGGACCCTGTGAGGGCTCCCTAGGTACAAAATCTCCTTCATGTTCCCTGTTTCTTGTTTGTAGAAAAGGCTCTAGTCTCCTAGGCCCTCCCTGAGTTCCAAAGAGCAGGCACAGGAGTAACTAACAGGGGAAGTGAGGAAATGCGGAAACAGAGGAAAAGCAGTTTGAAGGAGAAAAGCAATGGCAAGAGTTCAGAGATAAAACAGAGTCCTGGTTCCTCCTCAAGAGGATATGCAGAGGAATCTGAAGGGTATCTTTGATACACTCTTGAGGAACCAAGGACAGCCCCGGCCCGGGTGGAGGGCGGTGGCTACCTGCAGAGCACACGTGCTTGGACCCCAGGCTGGGTGAGACCAGAAGGTAGACGAGTGAAATCCCCAGCATCACCCTGTTGCCTCACCATGAACCACCCAGAAGAAAGTCACACATCCTGCAGTCCTTACCCCTAATGTTGCCTTTCAAAACACTTCCCTGAAAACCACTGAGGAGTTTGGGTCTTTTGAGCATCAGCTGCCCATTCTCCTGGCTGGGCACTATGATAAATGCTGTAGTTGCCTTCACCACAGTCCCCTCTCAGTAAATAGGCTTTTCTGCACAGTGGGCGAGCACACCCAAGCTCAGTTCGGTAAGGAGATAAGTCCATGGGATTCTCATAACACTAGAGCTATAAGGTGGGTTTGAGACTAGGAAGATGTTATCTGAGGGAGTTTTGAAGCCAGAGCTTTTTAGCCATTGTCAACAGAAGCTTCCCAAGGTCATGAGGGAAGCACTATCCCAGCCATGGTTACATCAATTCTGGTCACAAACACGAATGAATTCATTAGCCCCTGTGCTTTTCTCTTGGCCTTTCCGGATCTTGCTAGTCCTCATCTGAGTGTGAGCTTTAGCTCTGGTTGGGGGACCCTAGCATGGCCCCATGTCATCTGTCTTTTTTTTTTTTTTGGCTGAAGCCCTGGCATGCAGAAGTTCCCAGGCCAGGGATCAAACCTGCACCACAGCAGTGACAATGCTGGATCCTTAACCCACTGTGCCACAGGGAATTCCCATGTCATCTGTTTTGAATGTGCTTCTCTTAGAAGCCTGGGCCATGAATAAGCACTTAACCTTGTGGGAATGGCTTTGGAAAATGAGGTTATAGTGACTATTTCATTGCTTTGGTCTTTGATCCCCATCTGGATTTCTTTTGTAGGAAATTTCAAAACCATAAATAATCCTCCCAAATGTAGAATTTTTCTGTTCTGTGCATTAAATATTTCTTACTCCTGACAAAATTGATCAGGTAAAAATGGAGGTCTTTTTTTTTTTTTTTTGGTCTTTTTAGGGCTGCACCTGCAGCATATGGAGGTTCCCAGGCTAGGGGTCCAATTGGAGCTGTAGCCACTGGCTACAGCCGTAACCACAGCAATACTACATCCAAGCCATGTCTGCGACCTACACCATAGCTCATGGCAAGGCCAGGTCCTTAACCCACTGAGCAAGGCCGGGGATTGAAACTGTGTCTTCATGGATGCTAGTCAGATTCGTTTCCACGGAGCCACAATGGGACCTCCAAAATGCAGGTTTTTAAATCACATTAAACAAAGTAAAACTGTGCTAGGAAAAAACAATGGTGCCAGGTTGTCTTGTCTGATAAATTTATAAGAAGACAACATGATCAACCTATGTGCCTGTGATCCTCTCCTTACTCTGAAATCATCTGTTCCTCAGAGCTCTTAACTGATAGAGATTATACACTGGTTTCTTACAGAGTCCACTCATGTGGTAGCTAATTGGAGAGCCCTGGCTGGCATTACCTGGAGTAGATGCCAATGGATGGGAAGTTGTTAAAAAAAAAATTACTAGTGGGCAGCCTGCCTATCCTTAAGTGTGACACTCTCAGTGGCTCGTTCTAATTCCGGAATTCCTAGATAGTGCTGGGCTTTCCCAGGACATACGGGGAAATGGGAAAATCTGTGGGGAAGAGAAACTTTGGTCTCTGTATGTTTGTCGAGCAGGGCAATCTTGCTATGGGAAGCTCCAAGGCTAATAACTTCTAAAGTTCTGGGGGAGTCCAAGGCTGCTCCCCATTCTATCCTGAGGGAAGTGGGTCAGCATTCCATGCACACCGAGCTTTTCTGGAAACGTCTGACTTTAGAAGAAAAGGATGAGAAACGGCTGCAGCACTAGACCTGGAGGCAAAACCTTCCTAGACTATTTACTGTCTCTGGGTAAGAGCATATGTGCAAGTGTGTAAGTGAAGGGTGGATGGGGGGAATACTCTATTTTTTTATTTTTATTTTTTTTGGTCTTTTTAGGGCCACACTCGTGGCATATGGAGGTTCTCAGGCTAGGGGTCTAATCAGAGCTACAGCTGCTGGCCTACACCACAGCCACAACAGCAATGCCAGACGCGACCCACAGCACAGTTTGCGGCAAGGCTGGATCCTTAACCCATTGAGTGAGGCCAGAGATCGAACCTGCAACTTCATGGTTCCTAACCATATTCGCTTCCCCTGTGCCATGACAGGAACTCTGGGGATACTTTAAATTATTATATTCATTGTGGGAATTTTGGAATTTTACACCAAGGCAATTAATTATTGCATCATGTTTTCAAAGTGGGTTATTTATTTATTTAGCCTCACCTGTGGCATGGGGAAGTGCCCAGGCCAGGAATCAAACCTACGCAACAGCAGTGACAATGATGAATCCTTAACCCGAGGCATCACCAGGGAACTCCTCAAGGTATTTTTAGATGAAATGTTTTGGGCTCCTCCTATGATTTCTCTACCGCTTCAGTCAACTATTTAGTAGTAAGAACAATGGCTTTTTAGCGAGGGCATACTTTGTCTCAGAGCTTATGTTGAATGTTTTCATAGCTGACATCACTAATCCCTTTCAATAACCTGAGGAGTTTGGTATCATATCATCTCCATGTTGCAGTTGAGGGAAAGGGAGCCTTAGCAGGTCAGCTAAGAAGCCCACAGACACACAAATACCAGAGTGATGCCAGGGTTCATAATCAGGTCGTTTGACAGCAGAGCCCAGGCTCCCAAACAGTCCACTGCTCCCTTTTTTTTTTTTTTTGTCTTTTTAGGGCCGAACCTGCAGCATATGGGGGTTCCCAGGCGAGGAATCAAATTGGAGCCATAGCTGCCGGCCTATATCACAGTCACAGCAACACCAGATCTGAACCTCGTCTGCAACCTGCACCACAGCTCATGGCAATACCGGATCCTTAACCCACTGAGCAAGGCCAGGGCTCAAATCCAAGTCCTCATGGATACTAGTTGGGTTCATTAACCACTGAGCCACAACGGGAACTCCTCCACTGTGCTCCCTCACTGAGGCTCACGACAGTGTCTGGTCTCCTTGAGGCTGGAAGGAGGTACCAGAAAAACACCTACTTCAATAGTTGACTTCTGACAATTGAAGTCTAAATACATCTTCCAGTTGATTCTTTAGGGCCCCACCTCCATCCTTCCTTCAGCACAAAAGGACAAGTGTATTTCGGTCAGAATAGTACCGAGAATGAGCCAGAACAGGCAGCAGCCTACTGAGTAGAGGGAAGACATCTTGCAACTCCAATTCATGACAGTTCCACAAATAATTACTGAATGTCAAATCTGCACCTAGTACTGTGCCAGAGGCCAGGGACTCAAGGATGCAAATGAGGGACCCTTTTAAATAGGGTATTTATCCCTGGCTGTGATCCTCCTACCCTTGACAATCCCCCAATGGCATCCTAGAAAATTCTTGAAAGCTTATTATTCTTACTATGGCTTATCTCTTAGAGGCTTCAATTTTGTTCCAAGATTAGAGATGGGGTGGGGGAATTAAGTAATTTAATAGCTAAGTAATTTAAAACACTTTAAACACTGCAAACAAACATAGATATTACGGAGTTGAAAAATACTGCCTTATTTTTTAAGACAAAACGCTGGACTTCAAAGAAATTGCATGCAGGAGGTCAACCCTCTCAGGGCTACACCATGGAATTTCCGAGGGTGTCACCCTCTCTTCTCAGCCGATAGGGGTTCCTTCATAACTGGGTGGAAACAGTTAAAAAGCATGGAGTGTATTAATGAGAGAAGGGACAGCTAACAGGCAAAGACGTATTAATTAGTGAAGGGAGACAGACGTATACGGACAGTGATATTTTCTAGAAGCTGGACCTTCCAAACAAAGAAAGGAGATGAGTGAGGAAGAGGGAGAAACTGTGAAGAAATTCATTATGATTAGCACAGCCAGCTACCAAAGTTACGAGAGTCAGTGTAAAAACGAACAGAATCAGAGGAAGGAGGCTTAGTGAAGCCACCACGTTGTGACAAGGGAGGAAGCTCAGGTTAGGAAAAGCTCAGTGAAAAATTGGATCCATAATCGGGTTCTCAAAAACTGTTTATGAACAGATGCTCGAGATAGCAGGCTGACAGCTCAGGGCTGTGAGGAAAGTTTCAAAGACACATAAATGGAGTTACCTTAGAACCAGAAGAGGTTGGAAGAAGAAAAGAGGAGGAGGTCACGATGCTGAAACACAATCTGTGTCACAGATCGTAGCGTTGAGGCGACGGAGGAACGTCAACTGGAGAAATAGGGTGAAAAGTGATGAGACAAAAAAACCATCACTGAGGAAAACAAGAGATCCACCTTGTAAAGAATAGGGATCTTTGAAGAAGATCAAGGAAGGAAAAAAGGTGTAATTCTATCCGAAGATAATTCAAGAAGCTTTTCTGAAATACGACTTGAATGCACAGAATGAAACACAGACGTAGGGGAATAAGTGGACACAGATCAAAACATGAGTGGAAAAAAGTCAGCTCTGGAAGGCAGAGGGTGGCAGCACAAAGGGTTCAGAGGTGTCAGGTGTGACTCACAGATTTGACATGCAGCACCATCATTCAAGTATAAAGGCAAAGGGTTTTCAATTTTGGGAACACAGGAAAATAATTTCTATAAGCTCTTTTGAAGAAGTATTGGAAGACCAAACCCTAGTCATTAAAGAGAGGATGGAAAAAACTAAAGTGA
Source organism: Phacochoerus africanus (assembly GCF_016906955.1). Classification (NCBI taxonomy): domain Eukaryota; kingdom Metazoa; phylum Chordata; class Mammalia; order Artiodactyla; family Suidae; genus Phacochoerus; species Phacochoerus africanus. The sequence goes on from NC_062555.1 coordinate 56,366,792, forward strand.
AAGGGCTGCTTTGAGGACAGAACCCATCTGGTGCTAAAACTAAGACAACTGTAGCAATTATAATTTCCGAGCATAAATTTTGTGAACAGTGGCCATTTAAAAATAACAATATTTCTCAGAATTCCCATTGTGGCTCAGTGGTTAATGAATCCGACTAGGAACCATGAGGTTTTGGGTTCGATCCCTGGCCTTGCTCAGTGGGTTAAGGTTCTGGCGTTGTCGTGAGCTGTGGTGTGGGTTGCAGACTCGACTTGGATCCTGCGTTGCTGTGGCTCTGGCGTAGGCCAGTGGCTACAGCTCCGATTGGACCCCTAGCCTGGGAACCTCCATATGCCGTGGGAGCGGCCCAAGAAATGGCAAAAAGACAAAAAATAAATAAATAAATAAATAAAAATAAAAACAACAATATTTCTCACATGTATTAGGAAGTGGAGGAAAGAGAGAATAGAATTTAGGAGAGTATGTCTATTGATTTCTTTTTTTCTTTTTTTCCACAGGAAGGGTCAAAAGGCATTCCTTAAAGCTGGTAAATCAGGTCATAGATGCATGGATTAGGACTCTGATCCCCCCGCCCCCACACCTGTGGCATATGGAAATTCCTAGGCTAGGGATGGAATCCAAGTTGCAGCTACAACCTATGCCCCAGCTGCAGCAACACTGGATCCTTAACCCACTGCGCCAGGCCAGGAATCAAACCCATGCCACCACAGAGACAATGCCAGATTCTTAATCCATTGCGCCACCGCAGGAACTACACGGAATTTTTTTTGTTTTGGGTATTTCATGTTTTTTGTTTTGTTTTTGTTTTGCCCACACCTAGGGCATGCAGAATTTCCTGGGCCAGGGATCGAACTTGTGCCACAGCAGTGACTCTAGCCACCGCAGTGACTGCCAGATACATAACCGCTGAGCTACATGAGAACTCCTCTGATTTTTAAAAAATCATGTGTACAGATTGTTTTTTTCTTTTCTTTTTTGTCTTTTTCTAGGGCCGTGGTGTGGCATATGGAGGATCCCAGGTTAGAGGTCAAATCAGACCTGTAGCTTCTGGCCTACACCACAGCTCACGGCAGCGCCAGATCCTTAACCCACTGAGCAAGGCCAGGGATCGAACCCGCCACCTCATGGTTCCTAGTGGGATTCGTTAACCCCTGAGCCACAACGGGAACTCCCTGTTTTTTTCTTTAATTGAGATAAAACTGACATATAACATTGTATAAGTTTAAGGCGTACCACATGCTGAGTTGATGCAGTTATATATCACCGTATGATTACCACTGCAGCATTAACTAACCTCTCCATCACATCACATAATTATCGCTAGTTTTTTGTAGTTAGAACAGTTAAGATCTAGTCTCTTAGCAACTTGGCAGTTTATAATACGGTATTGTTGACTATAATCTCTATGCGGTGCATTAGGTCTCCAGGATGTGTTCATTCATTTTCTAGTTGTAAGTTTGTACCTTTAACAACATCTCCCCATTTCCCGCACCCCCAGTGCCTGGGAACCACCATTCAACTCTCTGTTCCTTTGTGTTTGGCTTTTTTAGATTCCACATATAAATGAGGTCATACAGTATTTGTCTTCCTCTCTCTGGCTTATTCCACTGAGCCTAATGCCCTCAACAGCCATCTATGCAGTTGCAAATGGCAGAATTTTATTTCTTCATCATGGATGAATAGTACTGCTACAGGTTCCCCTTTAGGATTCATTCAAAGAAACAAAGTCTTAGTTATAAGGCGGAGCTTCAGAACTTCCAAAGAGCATGCTAAAGAGAAGGTCTTGGAGGGGATTCTAATTAAAATTTCTCCAAGCAAAAAGTGCAACTGAGTAGTACTTCAACTGGAAGCCCTTATACTGTAGGGTTAACACATGGCATATCCTCTGGGGGCATCAATATTACTCAAACAATGGAGTGGTTTTCTGGGCCCATGGCACAAGTGTGAAGACTTTTATATCAGAGACGGCTGGGACGATGGTGATCCCCGAAGTCCATTCTTGCGCCCAGAATGCCCCTTTTAGAGTATCTTTTCTGAGATCTCTATCTTAATACCACTCAAGAAATGCACAGCCTCTCATACCACCACGCCCTGTTTAACTGCGTAATCCCCACATTAATGGACATTCCAAGCTTTTGCTTCAAGAAACAGAGCTGTAATCGATATTTTGCTAATAGGACATTTTGTACACATAAAGTAAATTCCTAAACATGGAAAAGCAAGGTCAAAGGATATGTACATGTTGAATTTGGGTGGGTGTTGCCAAATTATTCTCCAATTTAGGGATGCACTGAAGGGCAGTTTTGCCCCAGTATTTTGCCACAATATGCCATTTATTTATTTTATTTTTCTTTTTTTGGTCACTCCACGGCATATGGAGTTCCTGGGCCAGGGAGTGAATCCAAGCCTGAGTTGCAACCTATGCCACAGTGGCAGCAACGCCGGATCCTTAACCCACTGTTCGGGGCTGGGATTGAACCACGTCCCTATCGCTGCAGAGACACCATGGATCCTGTTGTGCCACGGCAGGAACTCCTACAATCCACCATTTAGCTTGAGTCTTTGGGAAGCGGAAGAGCTGAATGTCCTTAACATTCTAGCATCCCTGAATTACGTGTGATCTGTAATCACCTGACAGCATAGGATATCATCCTATCTAATCCGTGTAACAATGTCAATGGAAGAACAAGATCTGACAAATGTCATGATGTTTTGTTACTTTTAAATGATAGTAAAATGGGGAGTTGGGGTGAGTAGATATAAAATTTATACTTAGAATGGATAAGCAATGAGCTCCTGATGTACAGCACAGGGAACGCTATCCAATCTCTTGAGATAGAACATGATGGAAGATAGTACGAGATAAAGAATGTGTATGTGTGTGTGTGTGTGTGTGTGTGTGTGTGTGCGTATACACACACATATGAATGACTGGGTCACTTTGCTGCATAGCAGAAATCAGCACAAAATTGTAAATCAACTGTACTTTCATAAAAAATAAAATCAACAAAATAAAAATAAAAATATACAAACAAATAAATAATGATAAGCATTCTAGGAGTGCCTGCTGTGGAGCAAGGTCGTGGGTTAAGAATCCGACGGCAGCGACCCGGGTTGCTGCAGAGGCATGGGTTCGATCCCTGGCCTGGGAACTTCCATAGGCTGCAGGTGCAGCATAAAAAATAAAAAAATGAAAATAAATAAAATGACAAAAAATAAATGTAAGCATTCCGGATAAAACTTGACATTCTTGTTGTGATTCATACATTGAAATTCTGTAAATTGAAGTTTGAATGTAAACTACTAAAATATTATAATTTTTTTTAAAAGAATGTCCCTTTTTAGATCATAGGTAAATGGAGAACAGAGGCTGAGGGGAGAGCCTTTTCTCGGGGGCGGGGAGACTCCTGTTTCATTTCCACTCAAGTTTTAGGTCAGTGATTTGAAAAGTAATTATTTCAGCACATCTCTCTATTTTGCATACAGAAACACCTGTTTTACAAACAGTACACGTATCTATATTAAAACTGTAGGCAATGAGAGGAATACTTTTTTCTCTGAGATTTCGTTCTTGCCCCTCCACCAACCAAGAGCAGGCTGCAGTAGCGGGTGTGTGACTTCCTTCTTGTTTTAATGACTCTCTCTGGGGCCAGGGCCCCAAATCTAGCAGTGAGGCTAATTAGGAAGAAGAGCAATGTTATGTGACTCCTGGCTCTGAGTCTAATACTCTGAGCTATGGGGCCAACTTCCTTGTGTGCATTCCATCCCCTCTGTTGGCCAGTGATTGCCCCGCCGTTAGCTGGAAGCTGTCCTGGACAGCAGTCGGGATCCTGAAAGTGTTCTGAGGCCGGGAAGGAGCTTTGGTCAGACTTGGAGGTGCAGACTGTGTCCTTGGACAGCGCGTCATCAGTGCGGATGACAGTGTGAAGATGCTATACAAGTGGAGGCTTATTTGCATTAGGAAAAAAGATCTGGGCTCTCATAAACATCCCTTCATGAAAAGGATTTTGCTAGGTATACTGAAAAAAAAAAAAAAGACACCATCTAAAATGAACATCTGTTATAACAGCTGTTCCTGAAAGCGGATTAAGGTACAACTGCCACATAAAAAGTGAAAAAGGGAACTATCTTCCTCTTTGACTTGCTGGCATTTCAACCCCCTCCCATTTATTCCCGAGTCCTTCCATTGGGATTCATCAGCACATTTCAGATTTCATAAATGAAAAACCAGTCCATTGTAAACCAAAGAGAAATATTCCACCTACCACTGGAATGCCTCCGAGTTCTAAAAACAACATACGCCCCCACCCAGCCCTGGGTCTCCACACATTGTCTTTTGTTTAAAACTAAAGTGTTTGTCATTAAACATAAGCCCAAGAACAGGAAGCAGCTGTCCCACTGGACAAGGCCCTGGGCAGTATGCGTGTCACTTGAAAGAGGGTGACTGTCCCCGGAGAGGGCTTAGAGGAGACACGTTGTTATTTATTTATTTCAGGGCGGCACCCGAGGCCTATGGAAGTTCCCAGGCCAGGAGGCAAATCATAGCTGCAGCTGCCAGCCTATGCCTACAGCCCCAGTAATACCAGATCCTTAACCCACTGAGCGATGCCAGGGATTGAACCTGTGTCCTCATGGATACTCATCATGTTCATTACCCCTGAGCTATGACGGGAACTCCCGAGGCATGTTGTTATAAAGATGGTGAATTATGTGGAAACGGAGCCTTCCACAAAATGTGTCTGAAGAAATGGGAGCTACTTAGTGTGCAGGGGAGAAGCCTTGTGGAGACATGGCAGTTGTCTTAATATATTTGAAAGGCTGTCACGGGGAATACAGAATAGATTTATCCTGTGTCGCTGTGAGGTACAGAACTGGTGTCAGCAAATGGGCTCATTTTGATTCATTGTAGGAAAGATTTTCTGTCTAATTGGATTTAGTAACAAAGCTGGTTGATTCCTAAAATAGAGGGGGAGCCCCCTGCCGCTAAGAATAACCAAAGAGAGGTGAGAGGAGCATGGCTCAGGATGGGTGTGCAGAGATTTCTCAACCTGGAATGTGGGACCAACCAAACGACCTATTTTTACAGTCAGGCCCAGTTTAAAGCCTTTTGTATGATTTTCCAAACTTAGAGAAGAATGATTTGGGAGTAATTAATTTTAAGACACAGAGAATAATTTAGCCCCATTGCTGCTTCATTCATTATTCTCTTTGTGAAGATAAATGAGAAGCAGATGAACAGAAAAGGGGAAGGAAAATCAGAGGGTAGAAGAAGAAGCCACAGCTTTCCCTTATCCTCTCTTGGAAATCGGGTAAAGAACCGTATCAGATGTAAAGCCGTGCCTAACTAAAGTACAATGGCATCCAAGGACATCTCACCCTTGTAACCAGTCTCCTAAAATCTCCCGGTGGACTTGACTTTTCACCAGCAGCACGACGACGATGATGTTGGTACAAAGTGATATCATTCTTGTTTTTATTTGTCCTCCTCATGGAAGTTCTTTCACATCTTTACATGAGAGGGATATGAATATATTTGAGCTCATCTGTACCTGGCTAATATGCTACCTTAAGAAAAATACAGGTTGGGAGTTCCTGTTGTGGCTCAGTGGAAACGAATCTGACTAGCATGCATGAGGACATGGGTTTGATCCCTGGCCTCACTCAGTGGGTGGGGGACCCGGTGTTACTGTGGCTATGGTGTAGGCCAGCAGCTACAGCTCCAATTCGACCCCTAGCTTGGGAAACTCCATGTGCCCTAGGTGCGGCCCTAAAACGACAAGAAAAAAAGAAAGAAAAATATAGGTTGTATTTACAGATCAACTTGAAAGAACAGGCACACCTTTAGCAACCCTGCCCCCAACCAAAAGAACAAATACATGGAAGGAGGCCTGTTGCCCAAACCACTTTTCTTTTGTTTTGTCTTTTTAGGGCCGCCCCCGTGGCATATGGAGGTTCCCAGGCTAGGGGTCAAATCAGAGCTGGAGCTGCCGGCCTACACCACAGCCACAGCAACATCAGATTCAAGCCTTGTCTGCAACCTACGTCACAGTTCGTGGCAACGCTGGATCCTTAACCCACTGAGCAAGGCCAGGGATGGAACCCGCAACCTCATGGTTCCTGGTCAGATTCATTTCTGCTGCACCATGATGAGCACTCCCCAAACCACTTTTTAAACAAACATAAAACAAACAAACAAAACCATTATAATCTCCTGGGAGAAATGAGTCACTTTTACTATATTAAGGAATATAGAACTCAGCTGATCACCAAGTACTAAGTAAGAAAAAAGACAGAAAGAAACCCCTCTGATGGGAAAAACTTATTTGTAATCTTCTAACTGGATCCCCATTGGTGTTAATTATTTCTACAGTTCTCTCAAAGCCCACTAAAATTCCACCTCTTCTGCGAGAAATACGAAAAGGTACATGACAGGGCCCACCTGTTTTATAGGTATTTCAAAATCTGCACACCTGGGGCTGAACTTACACTTTTGCCCTCACACCTTGGTCCTCTCTCAGGGTCACATGGCTTCAACAACTTTTCTCAAAACAAAATTGAAAGACATCCCTTTCCCTTTCTTGTCTTTTACTCCATTAACTCCAATATCCTATTAATAATTAAGTCCCTCCTTATCCATCTCCTAAGTACCATCAGATCGTAAGTACCATCTGAATCCACCCTACCTCTACCACCCTTGATAAAGCCATCATCTTCTCTCTCCTGGACATTTGCCAAAAGCTTCTCAAATGGTCTCCAGGTACACACTCTTGCTCCATTCTGGAGTCAAAAGGGTCTGAAAGATGAAACCTACCTCAGATAGCTTCCAGCTGCCCTTAGGATAAGTTGCAAACTCCTTAGCCTCAAGGTCCTGCATGATCTGCCGCTTGTTACCTTGTAACTTGTTATAGGCTCTTCCTCCCATCACCTTCTCGCTGCTGCCTGAAGACTCAAGCCATGTTGGTCCTTGTCCCTCCAAAGAGGAGGCCAGGCTCTTACTCATCCCAGAGCTTCATCCATGCTGTGCCTCCTCCTTCTCTCCTGCTTCCTTTCCCTCTCCTTCTAGCCAGGTCCTACTCCGCCTTCAGATCTCGACTCCACATCCTCAGGTAAGCAGTCCCGGACACCTGCCCCCCTGGATTAGGTCCCCTCCTAGATATTCCCACAGCTCTTTATATCTCTCCTTTGTAACCCACAATGTACTGTTAAGTCCTTGTTCATTGTCTATTTAGAAGTTAGAAATTACAAGATAACAGGGACTGTCTCTTCTTCAATCGCTGCTGCATCCCAGGTTCTCGGCACCTAATTTATGCTCAAATAGTTGTTGAATCAATAAATGAATGAATGATGTGCTGTCTAAATCAGTGACTCATAAACTTTGCGCTGCAGAAGAGTCAACTGAGAAGCCAACAGGCAGATCTGTGATCAGTCCCAGAATCTACCTTTTCAACAAGAATCCAGGGGATTTGGATGCAGATCTTCCTAACTTTAGGAAGCATTCCTCCAGGATACAGAGAGCGAGGGCAGAGGATTGAGGTTAAAGAGACAAAAGGGAGCAAAATGGGAGAAGTTAAATAACAAGAGACGATTTATGTAACTGTTCAAACAACCACCGAACATCTGAAGGGCTAAATGACAGACTGTCAGATTCATTCCTCAGACAACAAAGAGCCCAGAATGGTTAGAAGGAGCAGCTACCTGGTGTGGCTGGAGGTCAGAGGAGGTATTAAAATGGGAAAATTAGTTTGCTCTTGTGCTAAATGTTGGGTAATGTTGGAAAGAAGGGGAGGAGGGCAAATGGTATTGCAGATATACAAGTAGGAAGCAGGAGTTCAGTAAGAGGGCAAGAAGTGAAGCACTTTACTGAAGAGCAGGCTCAGGAACTGAGTGGTCGGGGATGTGACTGGAAATACAGGGAAGGGCCTGACCATAGAGGTCCTTGAAGGTAATGAAGGGGATCAGAACAGGCCACCTCAAAATACAGTGCTTTGGCTTAAGGATCATTTTGAGCTGAAGGCAATTGAAAAATAGCAGATGCAGGAGGAACTCTCTGTCCTCCCCTTTCTGCCTAAAAGCAGGGCATAAATTTCCCTTTGTGAAGGCGTCCCCTTCTCCTCCTCCATACCGGGAAGGGGAGATGCCTCGGACAGCACCACCTCGAGGCTGCATAACACATCTTATTAACTCCTTATCCTCCAGGAGTTTCTCCCATATATTTGCCTTCTCACAACGTTCTGTAGAAACCCAAACCTCTTTTCTTTTCAAAAAAATTAGAGTATAATTGAAATTCGAATTGGTACAGTGTTGTGCCAGTTACAGCATAGTGATACAGTCATACATTCTTTTTCTCGTGTTATCTTCCATCATGTTCTATCCCAGGAGATTGGATAGAGTTCCCCGTGCTGTACAGCAGGATCTCACTGCTTATCCATTCTAAATGTAATAGTGCGCATCTACCAGCCCCAAACTCTTTTCTTTTATCAGTTGTCTTGTCATCTCTCCTCAATTTATCACCTGTTGTTAAAATGGTATATATGCTTGCAGGCCCAACTGCTTGTAGGGTTTTTCAATGATTTTATTGTGCAGTTTCTAGTGTGCATGTGAAAGAAACATTTTTCAACTGTTGCTCTGTCTTTTGTCCACTTGGTTTACAGGCCTCAGTCCCTGAACTTAAGAGTGGTAGAAGAAAAGATTCTTTCCTCTACAATAAGAAAGAGAATGACAGGAAAAAACTCCCCCAAAGTAACACCTGACTTGCAATTTAAATGAAGTGTTAAAACGTGGGATACTTAAAAGGAAATACTCCTTTTTTTGGTATAATATACCACATTGCCCCTGAAACACTAAAAGACTTCTCCATAAGGTAGCCTTCATATATGTTATAAAAATACAGAGGAAAAAAAATCAAGGCAAAAGGAAAAGGTGACACTTACGTCATGTCATGGAAGTGCTTAGTTCTAAGACAACTGAGTGCTGAGAAATTTCAAAGGAAATGAAAGAACTGAAATATAAGTCTAACTTTGAACTCAGTTAACATAAGAAGAGTCCCTTTTTTCTGTCTTAACTTATTTCATGTCTGCTTTGATAAGTCGTGGGAAGGAATTGAAGGGGATCAGGACATGCTTTTCTAAAATATGCCACTTTGGCATAAGGATTATTTTGAACTGAAAGCAATTAAGAAACAGCAGACCCAGGAGAAAGTGTCTGCCCTTCCACTTTCTACCTAAAAGCAGGGCATAAACTTTCCTTTATGAAGGTGTTTCCCATTCCTGTACTGGGAAGAGGAAGGCAACTCTTATCACTGCAGACAGAGTCAGCCCCGAGATGAGTCTGCATAAACAAACCTTACTAAAATAACCCTTATCTTCCATTAGTTTCCCCCCATATATTTTCTACTCATTCAAAGCTCAAACAAAGAAGAGCCTTTGTTAAAATGATAGATAAGTCCCTGAGTTTATCACTTCTTTGCATTTAACTTCTTTTCTGAGAACTCTCATGCATGAATGATATCGAAGAAATGTATATTTCTTTTCTCCTCCTAATCTGTTTTTCGGTCAGTTAAATTCGCAGGCCCCCAGACACTGAACTTAAGAGGGTAGAGGAAAAGGTCCCCCTGACCCCCGCCCCAACAGAATCTAGTTGATGGAACTAGAATGTCACAATCCATTATATGATGGCTGACCGAATCAAAGAGAGGGTATAAAAAGGCACAAAGAAAAACTCCAGAATTTCACCCTGACTAGGTCCTGCCACAGCCCCCACAACCAGCTCCTGAACTTCTACATGTGGAACCTGCAAGTAGTCCAGGAATGGTGCTCAAAAGACCAGGCTTTAAGTCCAAGTTCTATCACTTCCAAGCCAGATGGATTCCCCTCACTTCAACTACAGATTCTTTATCTGTGAAACAGGGACTTTTTTTTTTTTTTTTTTTTTTGCCATCATTACAGGGTTGTGAGCAACCAATAAGCATTTGTAAACTGTAAGTCAGTTTATAAATAGAAGGCATTATTAAATTCTATCAATAGGTAACATAATAGCAAAGGAGATTTCATCTTTTTTTTCTTAAATTACTATGCAAGTGACATTCAAGGAAACAGTTGTAGGAGATGATACGAGATAAAATGGTGAAATAATTACAAATGATGCAACAATACTCTTATGTGTATACGTTCTCTCTTTGGCTTTACTTCATTTGCTTTCTTGAGAATAAATATCTTAAACCCCAGCAGTACATCAGTGTTACTCTCTGAAGGCTAAATACTGCAAAAATTTATATCTGATATTTAGGAAAAGTGCCAAACCTGGCGATATCTGTACACACACTGGATCCAAGATTCAGCAAACAGATGCTCTTTCTTGCAATCAGCCAAGAACTTCTAATATTCTGACAACTTGTTAATCAACCAACATATGGTATCACTTTAGTAAACACAACACTCAGATTTTGCTTTACAGGGCACTTTCTGAGAGATATAATGGTCCTGACTCATCAACCCTATTCACTGGAAATCAGGGGAAGCTAGGCTGCACCACCCACCTTAAATTTGTTTAATTACTTGGGGAAAAAATAAATATGGGCATCGATGTGGATTCTGTGCATTTTTTTTTCTGAGATGAGATTTTTAAAAATGCCATCTTTTGAGACATCTGTAAAAGCAGTAGAATACCTTTATTCTACAGATTTACATATATATGTGTAATATACCCAAAATGCCTGAAGTTCCTGCATTAGACTCCTAGGGCTGCTGTAACAAATTACAGCAAACTAGCTGGCTTGGAACAAGATACATTTATTTTTTGACCTTCTGGAGGCTAGAAGTCTGAAATGGCGTTGTTGGCTAGGCTATGCTCCATCTGAAGCCTCTGGTGTGTGAGTGTGGGGGGTCCTTCTTTGCCTCTTCCAGCTTCTCATGGCCCCAAGCCCATCTTGGCTCCTGGCATGTAACTCACCTGCACGTGGCCCTCTTCCTCATGTTTGTGTCCAGATTTTACGCTTATTTTAAGGACCTCAGTCATACTGAACTAGGGACCACTGCACTCCGTTGTGACCACATCTTAACCTGATTACATCCAAACAGGGTCACGTTCCCAGGTATAGCCGGAGTCAGGACCTCACATATCCTTTCCAGGTATACGATGCAACCCACAAGCGTTCCAAATGGACAGATCTGATTGTACGAGGTGATCTGGTGGTCCTATCAGCCATGTGTGGGCCTTTTCTCCCGATGCTCTTCCTGTGGCAGAATTTCCCCTCTTTTTTTTTTTTTTTTTTTTTTTTAGGGCCATACCCACGTCATATGGAAGTTCTTGGGCTAGGGGTGAAATTGGAGCTGCAGCTGTAGACCTACACCACGGCGCACGGCAACGGTGGATCCTTAACCCACTGAAAAAGGCCAGGGATTGAACCTGCATCCTCACAGATACCATGTTGGGTTCTTAACCTGCTGAGCCATAAGGAGAACTCCAGAATTTCCCCCTTTTTATGGCTGAATAATAGTCCACAAAAAATTCACTCCCCCCACCAACATTCACATCTTCGAACAGAGTAAAATCTTTGAACTCCACCTTAAAAATATATCCCAACAATAACTCCTCCTTCCATTTCCACCGTCCCCTGTGGGTCACTATCTCCTCCTACATAAACTGTTGGAAGAACCTGCTAACCCACCTCCCTGTGAAGTGTCTCTTTTTTAAAAAAAAATTTTACATTAATTTCTTTTCATGTTTTAAAGTGTTATTGAAGTATAGGTGATTTACAATGTTGTAATTTCTATTGTACAACAAAGTGGTTCAGTGATACATATACATGCATCCATTCTTTTTTCAGATTCTTTTCCCATACAGACCATCCCAGAATATTGGGTGGAATTCCCTGTGCTCTACAGCAGGTCCCTGCGGGCTAATCACTCCATATACCTCAGTGTGCATATGCCAGTCCCAAAGCCCCAGTCTATCCCTCCATGAAGGGACTCTTTTTTAAAGGCTATCACATCAAATCCCCAACATCCTCTCCCTAACTACTCTTTCTGCGTGTGTACATGCACTGTGGGTGGGTATATACCTATTTGTCTGTTCTTTCTAAAGGGATTTCCTGAGATGGTACACTAAGCTTAAAAAGTTAAATTAATTTGATCAATTAAAGTTATAAAAAGTTTATAGAGCCTCAGGGATTTGAATTTAACCTTGGGGCTGATAGTAGGCTTTTAATTTATTTTTTGTTTGTTTATTTTATTTTTGGCCACGCACGCCCATGGCATGCAGAAGTTTCCAGTCCAGGGATGGAACCCAAGCCACAGCAGTGACAACACCAGATCCTTAACCCCTAGGCCACCAGGGAACTCCAGACAATGGGCTTTTTAATCAATGATATAAGCAAGTGAAAGACAGAAATGCACTGCTAAAGAAGTGCCCAAATGCAGATACTTCAGACTGAAGTGGTCTGATTATATAACTTAAATACTGTAGCAGAGCTGTAACCCCAAATGTACTAGTTTGAAACAATACGTTCTCATTAAATCGTTTGCCTGGGGGAGGCAAGAACACCCTCTCTTAGGAGGGCCTGGTTTCCCTAAGTAGGAAATGGAATCCTTGCTCTTCAATCTTCTGGAAGAATCATCTTCTGTGACATGAAACTGGGTAGGTGGGTGTGCATATGGGGTGCAGGTGGGTGATGGAAGGGATGATGGGGGGGATGGGGGTGCCCTCCTCTCTTCTAGGTTCTGGTGGTGGTTTGGTGTGGACTTAGATTGGCTGTGCCTGGGCCACACTCTGTGATTGAGGGGTGAGCTGGCCAGGCCACAAGGCAGCAAGCCTGGAGCTAGCAGACCTGGAAAGGCCTGGGTTTGGGGGCTCTAAGCAGAAGCAGTAACAATAACTCATGCTCCCAAGTTGAGCCAACCTTACATTTCCATGGAATGTCCAGAAAGCCCATCTCCGTTCACAGTGAAGTCATGCCTTTGCTGGGCTCTGAGTTCCCTCTTTGGAGGCAGGGTCGTGGTAGATTTGACAGTGATCTTGCAGAGAACAGCCGGGCCCAGGGTAGAGACATTTCCATAGCAGGCTATCGGGCTGAGGCCATGGTGGCCACAACCAGTAGAATAGGAGGAATGTCAGAAGGGCTATGGCCCTGAGGGTACAAGAAAGCCCTGTTCAAACACGCCTAAGGAGCACATGAAAACTGGTAATCTCATGGCAAACTGATGCAGCACGGGCTTCATAACTGGACTTTTAAAAGGAGATGTGATTTTCCTGCAGTCATAGGCTTGGGAGGCAGAAGATGTGAGTTACTCAAATACTAACACGAAGGTCAATAGCATTGTTGATACTTATTAAGCATTTCCTATGAAGCAGGCCATAGTTTAAGCTATCTACCTACCTATCTATCTATCTGTCTGTCTGTCTGTCTGTCTATCTATCTATCCATCTATCTGTCTATCTATCCATCTATCTGTCTATCTATCTATCTAGTCTGGCCCACAGCATGAGGATGTCCCTGGGCCAGGGGTGGAACCCGAGCCACAGCAGTGACAACACTGGATCCATAACCCACTGAACCGATCATGGAACTCCTTAAATTTTTAAAATTTTAGAATTATATAGGAAAAAAAATCCCAATTTAAAAACCAGTTTCCACTTTGAGTGTCTACATAACATTTTGATGAGATAAAGTTGAAGCATCCTTTTAGACAGAGGATTGGAGCAGATCAGTTTAGAAGGTGAACCCTTAGTCTCTGTAATTATTGTGACATCATCTAATAGTCTTGGTAACTTTTGCATTATTATGCTTCTGTGAATTATCTTGTTAATTAACTTTATGGACACATTAATTTGGGGGCGGAACAAAGGAAAAGACTATGGTTGATTTAAGAATGAGCCAGGCAGGAGTTCCTATAATGGCTCGGTGGTAACAAACCTGACTAGTATCCATGAGGATGTGGGTTCAATCCCTAGCCTTCCTCAGTGGATTAAGGATCCAGTGTTGCCATCAGCTGTGGCGTAGGTCACAGACAAGGCTTGGATCTGGCGTTGCTGTGGCTGTGGTGTAGGCTGGCAGCTGCAGCTTCAATTTAACCCCTAGCCTGTGAACTTCCACATGCCACAGTTGTGGCCCTAAAAAAAGACCAAAAAAAAAAAAAAAAAGAATGATCTAGGCAGGTGACAGCAGGTCTGAAGCATCATGTCAAAGGGAGAAAATAGACTCTAAACACCTTTGAGAACAAGATGCATGGAGAATTTGAGTTTGAATTTGTGGACAGACAGAGAATCATCAATAGCACTGAACTGTTTAGTCAACTGTTGGGCCTTTAACAAGGGTTAATCCCATGTAGACAGTAGTAATAGGCAATGTTTATAAAGCACTTCCTATGTGCCTAGTATGCTCTCACCACTAGACATTAAACCCTCACAACACCTTGTTGAAATAGGTGCTGTTATTTTCTCAATTCTACAGATGAGAAAATGGAGGTACAGAGAGGTTGACTAACTTTCCCAAAGTCACAGAGCCAGTAGGTACTGGGGCCAGAACTTGAACCCAGAGAATCTGGCTCCAGGGTTTGTGCTCTTAAGAACTACACAGACTGTTTCTCAAAACTGTGACTGAGCTGTTGTCTAAGAATCCTGGAGCAGGCCATTTATCTCATCTATATGTATTGGACATGAAAGAATACTTTCTTGGCATAGTCGTAGTGAAAACAGCTCCTCTAGGAAAGACAAATTATGGGACTGCTTTTCTTTTAAAACTTTTCTCCTTTAGGGCAAGTCACAACAAACCCTGAGCTCCCATTCAAGCGGCTGCTCATTCAGTGGAAATCAAATTTATTCAATTCTTTTCTGTACCAGACTGTATGAATTATATACTCAGTATGATAGTCAACACCTTTGGGTTTAAATTCTGGTTCCATCACATACCAGTAAAGGACTTTGGTCAAGCCATTTGCCCCCTCTAAGCCTTGGTTTCCTCTTTGGTAAAATGGTGTTAAAAATAGCACTGACCTCAGAGGATGTTGTGAGGATTAAATTTTTTTTTTTTTTTTTTGGTCTTTTTGCCATTTCTTGGGCCGCTCCCTCCCGCGGCATATGGAGATTTCCAGGGTTGAATCGGAGCTGCAGCCACCCGCCTATGCCAGAGCTACAGCAACCCCAGATCCGAGACGCGTCTGCAACCTACATCACAGCTCACGGCAACGCCGGATCCTTAACCCACTGAGCAAGGCCAGGGATCGAACCTGAAACCTCATGGTTCCTAGTCAGAGTCATTAACCACTGAGCCATGACGGGAACTCCTCATGTACTGTTTAAATTTAATACTCAAGTGGAGTCCCCAATTTCTGGGAGTTGCCCTCATTGCTCAGTGGTGACAAACCCAACTAGGATCCTTGAGGATGTGAGTTCCATCCCTGGCCTTGCTCGGGTTGGGGATGAGCTGTGGTGAGCTGTGGTGCAGGTTGCAGATGTGGCTCCGATCCCGAGTTGCTGTGGCTGTGGCATAGTCCAGCAGCTGCAGCTGCGGTTTGACCCCTAGCCTGGGAACTTCCATATGCCCTAAGTACAGCCCTAAAAAGGAGAAGAAAAACAAAAAGCATTTCTGAGTTCTTTGTAAATATCTAGTCTAGTGAAGTCCCTTCCAGGCATGGTATACTTCCTATTCATGAGATCTTTTCAACAAAAATGTTTCCTGGAACTTTCCTTGACAGGGCAGTATATTTTGGTCTTTTAAGTTCAATATAACCAATGATGATAAAGGCAAAGCTAATGGCGATGAAGAGGACAGTAAAAAAGCTTTTCACTCTGAGCATTCACAGTGGAACGGTACCTAATTCGGATGAGGATAATTCTGAAATTCTGATGGAATGAAGTCTCTGAGTGAATGGACTGCTTCACGCCTTGTTTGTTCTTAGCAAATTGGACCTGTCAATCTAAGCTTTCAGCTGTCCTCAAGTGGGTTGGTATGGCTCAGTTTTGCTGATGTAGCTTAGAGACAGAGGATGCTCAGAACGCTACACTGAAACTTTGCATTTCCACAAATGCTACCCTGAAAAAAAAAAAAGCAGGTCCATCTGGGACTCCCTTCAAGGCAATTTTACAGTCAAAGCCACCAGAGCACTTGAAGCTACAAACCGTGCTCTTTTTTTTTTCTTTTTTCTTTTTTTTGTCTTTTTGCCATTTTCTTGGGCCACTCTCAAGGCATATGTTGGTTCCCAGGCTAGGGGTTGAATCGGAGCTGGAGCCACCGGCCTACGCCAGAGCCACAGCAACGCGGGATCCGAGCCGAGTCTGTGACCTACACCACAGCTCACGGCAACGCCGGATCCTTAACCCACTGAGCAAGGCCAGGGATCGAACCCACAACCTCATGGTTCCTAGTCGGATTCGTTAACCACTGCGCCACGACGGGAACTCTGAAACCATGCTCTTTTTTTTTGCATTTTTCTAACTTCCAAACCTTGGGAGACTCTTCTTTAAGTCTTTGGGGCATCTTTTAGGTGAACACAACTTCCGTCAGTTCAGAAGAGAAACGGATGGACAACTTCAACTGTCTGTTACGTGGAACTTAGAGGTGGTAAAGGTCTGAACAACGAGGTCTGAAGAGGGGGAGTCTTTTGACCAGCCTATCCATTCAGCACTGCCTTCGTCCTCTCTCTGTCATGGAACTTGGACTTATTGACTAAGCGCTCATCCCCAGACTGTGGCATGAGGCAGGATGCCAAAGAAGAGCCTCCCCTGGGAATGTCTCCAGACAGCACATTCTTGCAAACCCCAGTGACCCTCCTTTTCACAGCCAGGAAGAGAATGGAGTCCCCAAATGAGGCAAATTTCACACAGTGGACCTGGGGACAGACGGAAGAGTGTCTCTGTTTCCTTTAAAAACCAAGGAAGAGAGGCACCTGAAAAAGATTCAAACACAAAGGCCAGAACCTGCCAACCTCCCCTCCCCCCATCCCAGGACTCCCACCTTCCTCTCCTGTTTTCGGAAGCAACTCTATTTTCCTGCTCTGAAGTCTCAACTTGCCACCAGGCCAAGAGCAGTAACTACGGCAAGGTACTGAACATGAAATGAAGTCTTTTCAACGCTGCTGTATTTAGGACAGAAACAAAGGCTCATTGGAAAATGTTATTCTAAATTTAGTTTGGGATTTTGTATAAAGCACGAACATGTGTAGATAATCAGACCCAACCATCTCCATACTAGGACAAAATCTGTACATTTTCCAGGATTAGCAGAGATGGCCTGGCATAATTACATCCAACTATTGCTATTAAGTTTAGCTTGTTTTGGGGTGGGGGGGACCCTTAAAGCCTTTCGAGTATTAGTAAATTATCTTGCAAAACAGAAACGTAGTGAACTTGGATTTTTTTCCCCCTGTTTTACAAGTGCTGGCTGCTTAATTTCCCATAAATTGTTCAGGGTTAGAAGGGCCACCTATAGGCTGCTCTGAAAAGAAGATAGTGACCAAGTTGAGAACAGAGACGTATCCCATCTCTCCAAGAGATGCATCTCTCCCTTGGAAGAGTCTTGGTAACCTGGGATGCTTGACCCTGGTCCAGGGAACCCAGGACAGGTTAAGACCTGAGCAGAGTCTGACTGACCTGCTGATCAATAGCGTATCACCATCTTTTCCGGATCTAGATTTCCTTGTCATCATGATTTCTTTTTGATGTATTAAATAACTACTAGGCATTGGGACACAGTAGGGAACCAAATAAATCCCCTACCCTCATAGGGCTGGCCTTCTGTTGGCACAGACAACAGGAAACAAAGACTGATAAATACAGCGGAGTAAAACAAAGCAGGATGAAGGGTAGAGAATGATGGCAGTGTTGTTTGGGGGAAGGGCGCTGGAGAGGAAGGAAGGGGTCTCTAAGGAGGTGTGATGAGGTGGCACTGATGCTCTGGGTACCTAAATGAGGTGGCAGAGAGCGCTTAGAGGAAGAAGATACTAGGTAGAAGGAACAGTAAACAGGTGCAAACATTTGGAGGCAAAGTATATTTGATAAATGCGCAGAGCACCACGGAAATCTCTAGGAGGGACCAGTACAGAGAGAACAGGGGTGGTTGTGTTAGACTGTGGTCAGGAAGGGCCAGCACCCGCCAAAACATCAGGGCCTTGTAAATTTCATGCCAAGTACTGCTGAGAAGCTGTAGTGCATTCCTGGAAAGACTTCTTGCCCCAAAGCTCTGAGTTTTAATGCCCTGGCTAATTTAAAGGGAAATAAAAATAAGATGCATAGCACAAAAAATTCAATATGCAGAAGATCTTTGGAAATGCTGCTGTCTCTCGTCCGTCTGAAGAATGAACTAATAAGTCATTGAAGCAGCCAACCTTCCTGCCTGGTTCATCAAACCCTGCTGGCAGCTGGCATCTCGTGAATGATGCCCCTCCAGCTCCTGGATCGTGTGCATGGCAAGCACAGCCAGGCATGGACACCTTCAGAGCTGCTCTATGATGGTCCAGATGCAAAAGGACCTCTTTAGACAGTGGAGTTTTTTCTTTGCTTACAAGTAGACAATGGTTTCTCCAGGAGCTGAGAGGTGGGTGCTCTGGAGTGCGGGGTGAACACATGTGAAAGCTGATAAAGTCAGGCGGAGGCCCGGGAGAGCCCGGGGGCGGGGGCTGGCTGAGGGACCCATGGGCCAGGGGCGGCCCTTCGGCTGCTGCGGGGGAGCGCCAGGAAATCTGCTGTGTTGTCGAGCCTGCTCTTTCTCCCCTCCTCACTTTATCACATTGACTGGAACGAGATTCTTTAATAATCAGCTATTCAGACGGTCATGTTTCTCTTCAAAGAGAAAATGCGGGGACCCCATACAGCAAGAGACTCCTTGCCGTCCCCACCCCTCCACAAAAGGGCTCTGCAGCCCAGAGGAAATGGCCTGCAATATTTCAGCCCCTGCTGAAAAGTTTTCTTTGGAAGGAGGCCATACTCTAGTCAGACAAATTCAGGACCGAATCCCAGCTTATCCACCTACTCGCCTGCATCCTTGGGCAAGTTATATCCTTTTTCAAGCCTCAGTCTCTTCATTTGTAAAAATAATAACTCCCTCCCTCAACATAGGCCATAAGGATTGGAACTATATACCTGTATCTATACCTATACTCATATCTACATATAACCCAGTTTCTAGTGGAAATTTAATTCTTGATGGGCATAATTTTTATTACTATTATTAATAATCATTCAAAATTTTTTATTACTATTATTAATAACAACCCAAATCTTATAATTTTTATTTTTTAAATCAATTTATTTTTTAATTATCTTTTTGGGAGGCTATGCCCACAGCATGTGGAAGTCCCCTGGCCAGGGATCTAACCTGTGCCACAGCAGTGACAATGCCGAATCTTTAACCTCTAGGCCACCAGGGAACTCCAAAACCTTTTCATTTTTAGGTCCCATTGTCACATAGCCCTAAAAGTCCCAACGGTTCAATTTCAGCAGCAGTCTGAGAAAAAGAGTCTTCCAGAATCAAAATCCTGCTGGTCTTCCATTAGTAAAATGTGAAGTTTTCGGGAAAGACACAATGCCTCAATCCAGGAAGACTTTTTTTTATTTTTTTTTATTTTTTTTTTTGCTTTTTAGGGCCGCACCCATGGCATATCAAAGTTCCTAGGCCAAGGGTCAAATGGGAGCTCCAGCTGTTAGTCTACGCTACAGCCACAGCAACTCAGGATCCAAGCTGTATCTTTTACCTACACCACAGCGTATAGCAACATTGGATCCTTAACCCACTGAGAAGAGGCCAGGGATCGAACCTGCATCCTCATGGATACTAGTCGGATTCACTTCTGCTGCACCACAACAGGAACTCCCAGGAAGACAAATTTTTGTAAACATGATACTGCTCTCTGCTCCAGGGCTTTTCCCATCCATCACATTCTTCTTAACCACCGAGTCCTGCCCAGAATCCTGCTCAGAATCCTTCTCAACTCAGTACTCCGAGCATCCTCTAATAATTGATGGCAATTGTCAAAGGAGATAAAACCTCATTTCTATACTTGGTAAATGGTGGTTTGGGCTGAGGGAGGGGAGTAGGTTCAGCGAGGAAAGGAGTCTGGGATGGATATAATTAAATAATGGAAAGCCAATGATTGGTTCACAGTGGTCAGTGTTGGGCCAAGGGGGAAAAAGCCTTGGGCTCTTGGAGGTAAGAGGGCGGGTGCCTGGCCCCTTAAAAGACTACCCCCCTGTGCTGCCAGAGAGGGTGGGGGCCACTCCATCTCCAGCCAGGCTTTTCACAGGACATATAAACTGCAGGAGAAAAGAAAGACTCTTGAGTTTCAGCTGTTAACCAACTAATGACTTCCCAATCACAATGACTGAGTTTTCAAATGCCACGAAATTCTGAAAAGGGCAGAGAGAGAGCTTTGCCTTGCTTCTCATTTTTATTTCCTTTAAAGTAATGCACAGGAGTTCCCGTTGTGGCGCAGCAGAAATGAATCTAACAAGTAACCGTGAGGTTGTGGGTTCGATCCCTGGCCTCGCTCAGTGGGTTAAGGATCCGGCGTTGCCATGAGTTGTGCTCTAGGTGGCAGATGCAGCTCGGATCCTGCATTGCTGCGGCTGTGGTGTAGGCCAGCAGCTGTAGCTCCGCTTCAACCCCCTACCTGGAAACCTCCATATGCCACGATGTGGCCCTAAAAAGCAATAAAATAAAATAAAATAAGATAAAATAAGATAAAATAAAATAAAATAAAATAAAATAGTAATGCACACACATAGTACACTTGTGCACACACACACACACACACACACACACCACCTTTCTAAGCTCTCCTGTAGGTCTTATTCTGTTATCCAGTGCTTTTTATCAGGATAATGAAAGGGATTCTTGGAAGCAGAACCACCATCAGACAGAGATTAGTGAGGTCCAAGCAAGACAGTTTTACCAATTTACTGCCATTAGATACCTTTTTAACCCCCTTAAAAGCAAGTGTGTTTTCTGATTTTTTTTTTTACCATTCAAAAAATGTATTTTCCTTTTAAAAATAGATTAGGTAAAACCCAAAGCTATACACTGAACTTTTAAGTTATTCAACTATTGTTCTAGTCCAAACAACTTTCTCCTCCAGCAAACTGTTGCTTCTCACCCCAGCTATTCTGAACCTGGATTTCAGCTAGGTTTTCCCTTGAACTCGCTTCCAGCAGCAGCAGGAAATGCCTCCCCAGGACATCCACCCATTCGGGAATATTCTGATGGGTCTTCCTGGTGATTTATTTATCAAGGAGGGAGGGGAGGACGGTGGTGTTTTTCTCTCAATCTAGCCACTCCATTTTAGTAAAAAAAAAAAAAAAACTTTGAAATTTTAAATATGATTTTTGGGGGGTCTTTTTTAGGCCTGCACCCATGGCATATGGAGGTTCCCAGGCTAGGGGCAGAATTGGAGCTGTAGCCACAGGCCTACACCAGAGCCATAGCAATGCCATATCTGAGCCACATCTACGACCTACACCACCGCTTGCAGCAATGCCAGATCCTTTAACCCACCAACCAAGATCAGGGGTCAAACCCACATCCTCAGGGATACTAGTTGGGTTCTTAACCTAAAGAGCCACAATGGGAGCTCCACTTTTTTCTTTTAATTTTTAAAATGATTTGCCCAAAGGTCTAAGAAATCTTTTGAAGCTGCAGGAAAATGACTTTCACAAAATTAGCATTTAGTCCTCTACCTGGGAGAGCACATGGAAGAAGGAAGGGTCACTGACTCTGTAGCACCAAAGGGCCTATCTACCTACCTTTCTTTCTTTCTTTCTTACTTTCTTACTTTCTTTCTTTCTTTCGGGCTGTGCCCGTCGCATGCAAAAGATCCCAGGCCAGGGATCAGACCTGCGCTGCAGCAGTGACAACACCGGATCCTTAGCTACTAGGCCGGCAGGGAATTCCTCAGAGGTGTGTCTTGAATCATGTATTTTATAAACCTTCTTGTCACCTTACCCTGACAGCAACAGTTCACCTCCCAAAAAAGGAAATGCTTGAGAAACTCACTTACTAAAGGTCCATCGAGCAACTTTTCTTACTAGGTGATTGGATAGTTTGAGCTCAGTGTTGAAAACACAAATGGCTTAATTAATTTTTTTTCTAGCTCCTGTTATTCCACCATGCTCTGTCAAATCCTTCTGCTCGCCTCTTAATGACAACTCTGCTAGATCCTAGAGACAGCTGGTCACTTTCCATTATAAAAAGTCCAGGCCAGCTTAAAACTCCAATCTCATATCCAATTAAAATCTCATCTCCCTCTGTCCTCCTTTCACAGGCTGGGCTGGGGCTCTAGGATGCCCCATGGGGACAGGACATGATCTGCCTCAGGGCTCTTCCACCCCTCTCAGCTCTGAAATCTGACTCCTCAGACAGAGGAGTGGGGACAGCACGGAGGGATCAGATGAAATATCTGGGTGGTTTTTGCTTCTCAGATGAACACAGACAAGCTCCTTGCATCCACAAATGGATCAAACAAATCCATGGCCATTCAAGGTGTCCACTCCCACTCGTTAGGGGTTATCTTTGGTGTGGGGGACTCTTGAAACCTCGGCGTTCTCAGATTCAGTGCCTCATGACAGATTACAAGGGAGAAGGAAAAAGGCCCGGTTCATCTTCTCTCACTGTGGACAGAATTCAAATGTGGCTCTGGAGGCCTGACCGACTTTCCTGGCTGATTTTGCAAGGTCTACAGAGTTCCTAGAGATGGGAGATCAGCCCCTTGTCCTGCTCCTACCTACCTCCCACTACCAGCAGCACCCCCTTCTGCCCCCACCCCAGCCCCAGTCCCATACATGCATCCTCTTGAGAGCCCTGTCTTCTAGTGGAGAACTTTCAAGACAGCACCAGCCTACCCATGGTCCACGCAGGAATCTCATCCATCCTTGCCATCCCCACGCTCTAAGGACCCTTGGCTTCGTGACCAGTTCTTTTCTCTGCTTTGCTCCACCATCTTTCTCCTATTCCCTTTCCCAGGTCAACCAGGCAGAGGAGGTGGCTGGCTGGCCTGACACCTAAGCAGATGTCCAGCCAACGAGAGAGGTGGGAGTCTTCCTCTCTTGCTAGCACCCTTCTCTTCAAAGTCAATCTTCCCTTGGTTTTAAGAAGAGAAGAGCACCCCTCCTGTCTCCAACGGAGAAGTGCCCCCATCACAATGCATTCATGGAGGGGGCCCCGGTCACTCCAGGAAACCTGTCTGTTTTCTTCTCTTCCTGGGACACAGCTGTTGGCTCTGGTACCAAGGCCATTCAAGGTGTCCACTCCCACTTGTTAGGGGTTATCTCTGGTGTGGGGGACTCTTGGAACCTCGGCGTTCTCAGATTCAGTGCCTCATGACAGATTACAAGGGAGAAGGAAAATGGCCCGGTTCATCTTCTCTCATACCGCTACCCAAACATCTCCTGAAACTCACCTCTTCCAAACCGCAGGCCCCTCCAGACTAATCAACTCATCCAACCATTTAACAAGTATTTCTTGAGTCCTTATTCTGCCCTTGGAACTGTTGGAGACATGAGGGATGTGGCAGCAAACGGAAAGATGGGGTTACCTCTCTCACTTTACATTCTGTTGGAGGTGACATCTTAAACAGGTGTGTCAGCGAGATGCTGTTAGATGGTGCTAAGTGCGCTGAGAGAGTAACACGCAGGCAGAATGATTGCAAGAAAAGGGTGCCACTGAAGATTGGTGGCCGGAGGTTTATCTGATAGGGGGATCATTGAATGGGACCTAAATAATTCCCAAACAGGGCAAATGCTAAGGCCCTGAAATGAGCATTTGTTTGCCATGCTGAGGGAATTTAAGATAAACAAGTGGTGGTTTTCTCAGTCTCATTTTAGAGTTAAACCTTCCAAGATGCTTTTTGATCTCTGCTTGCTCCAGGCTAGTACATGAGATAAAGAACTCCACCATTTCTCCAACACCCTGTGTATGGGAGGCCATTACAGCTGTGTCTCACTCTTCTTCTTTTTTTTTTTTACAGCTGCACCTGGGACATATGAAAGTTCCCAGGCTAGGGGTCAAATGGAGCTGCAGCTGCAGGCCTACACCACAGTTGTGGCAACAGCAGATCCTTAACCCACTGAGTGAGACCAGGGATTGAACATGCATCCTCACTGACACTGTGTTGGGTTCTTAACCTGCTAAGCCACAAAATGGGAACTCCCTAGACTTAGAGATTTCAGACATAAATGAGCATTTCCATCTGTTTATTTGGGTCATGTGCCAGGGAGTATCCTTATTGTACCTCTGGCCCGACTGTCATTCGTGAACATCAGCTACCTGGAAATGGAAAAATAGAGCTACAAATTTTCCTATGCCCAATACCTTTCTATGCCTAACGGGGTTTATGGATGAATTCACTTGCATATTAAAATTTGTATGTTATACCTTAAAGCATTATACAAATAAAAATATGTTATTGTGAGACTTACCTACCAGAACAAAATATGGATAATGAATGAAAAAGAAATAAGGGCCAATAAAGCTCTAAGGTACAATTTCTCTAGTTGGTTTATTACTTTGAAATAAAAGAAATCTCATTGGAATCACCCATTTTATTAAAATCACCTTCATAACATTCATGCCCCAAATGGAATATTTCTTTTCAGCATGGAATTTCAGAGGTGAAAGATATCTTTGTGATTTTTATTTGTTTGTGTATTTGTTTTTGTTTTTTTTGGCTGCACTCATGGCATGTGGAAGTTCCTCGGCCAGGGATCAAGCCTGTACCACAGCAGCAACCAGAGTCACTTCAGTTGCAATGCTAGACTCTTCACCTGCTGTGCCGCAAGAGAACTGCAATATCTTTGCGATTATTGATGAAAATTCTCAGATGTAAGATAACAGATATTCAAAAATGTTAAGCAGCATTCCAAATTCACATAGCAATTATAATTGCCACAGCTGACCTTGAATTCAAACTTCTCCCAGCTCACCACTCTTGCTTCTCCATTGCAGGACCTCTAAACTATGTTACTTGGTATACACTGTATCAAACACTAGGGATGACTGTGTTGTCAGCAGTTAGATGATAGGTCTGGGGGAGGCAGCCTTCAAGGCTCCCCTTGCAAAATCCCCACCTCCTAATAGTCACACCCTTGTACAGCCCCCTCCTGTGTTATACCAGTTTGTCCATATGATCACAGAATATGGCAGAAGTGATATGTCACTTTCAAAATTAGGTTGCAAAAGACTGTGGCTGCCATCTTGGTCCTTCTTCTCTTAGGTCACTTAATCTGGGGAAAACCAGCTGCCATGGTATGAGGATGCTCAGACAGTCTATGGACAGGCCCACATGGGGAGGAAGTGAGGTACTCAGCCAACATCCAGCAACATGTGAATGAGCTTGGAAATACAGGCTCCAACAGCTTGACTGTAACCTCAGTCAAGGAAACTTTGGAAACTTTGAGTCTGAACCATCCAGCTGGTGGTTTTTTATTTTTGGTATTCCTGATACCAGTAATAAAAAAAAAAAAAATCTGTGAGATAGTAAACATGTATTATTTAGGCTGACATCTGGAGAGGTCACTTTTTGTGAAGCCACAGGTAGCTGATACAGGCACAGTGCTGCGGTACTCAGGGATAAGGCCATCTTTTTGTCCCTTCTCATACAGGAAAGACATGCGCTTTCTCTGCTCAAGGACCTGTCTCAGCTCTGTCTCTGCCAACAGGGATGGAGAGGGGAGAGGGTGGCCCTGCCAAATGCCAACAGCGCCTCCTTAAGGACAATTCATGGCAAGTGTCAGCCTGTGCTCAACTTCCCATTGGAAAACCTGGGACAAAGGCACTGCGGTAGTTTGTCGTTCCCAGAGAAGAGTGAATACAAAGCGTGGCTTCAGGCGACTTCCTTTAAATGTGCACAGACTCTTCCTGCTATTTTCATGTATTTGGAGAACTAGAAATGTTCCAGAGGCTGATCTTTCCCTGCCCTGGACTTGGCAGAAAAGATTTTTGATGTCAGTGAACTCAAATTTTATATTTTGTCAGTGAATTCAAATTTTATTATTTTCTTAACTAGTTCAGGCATGTGGACACTTTTTGGAAAACTGCATTTAGGGCATGGGATATATTTATGCTGTGTGCCTGCCGTCTTAAAGGCACTACCTGGTACCTGAGTGATCCTACCCTTATTTCTCTGCTTGGACTGTGTCAAGAGATCAGTTTGAGTGCACTTAACTTACAAAACTTTTCTAAAGAGATGCTATCTAGTTAGCATTTCTTAACCGTTTCCTTCTCACCATCAGTCTCCATGCATGAGGAGACCTGAGCTTGGTTCACCATCCCCCTTGCCTTTGGGGAGTCTTTCCTGGCTCCCCACATTAACTCTGGGGATTGAAGGACATTTGAGACTTTGAACAGTGGGGGTTTAGTAAATGTCACCAAGTAGTGCCAGTGCCTGAGAGGCTGGCATCATAAGGAAGAAGTTGAATGTTGGTAATAACGGCAACTCAACTTGGCTATGAACTTTCTTTGGGGTGACTTCCTATATTGTGTGGTATCTTCTCAACTTTTCTATGAAGGAATGGGGGGGGAAGGTAGGGAAAGAGTGAGAGAGGAAAGGAAGGGGAAGGGAGGAAGGAAAAGAGAGTCAGAGAGAAAGGGAAAGAGGGAGGAAGGGACGAAGGGAGGAAGCAGGCAGGCTGGAAGGAAGGAAGATCCATGATCTACTGTTAAACAGCTGGGGATATAGGGACATAAAGCCTTGTGTGCCTTATTAGCATTTTTCAAGAGTTAAAGCCCAACCTTCACATTGTCAGAGGAAAAGACCCGATCAGAACTACCAAAAGGTGTGCCTAATAATGAGATCTGAGGGGATACTGGAGGCTTTCTTGCCCATCTATATCCTTCCTTCCCCTGATGCCTGCCTATTTATAGTCTTCTGAAATGCAAATACTCTTAGGAGAGTTAACCTGCTCTCTGTTCTTAATATTTTATGCTGAAGGGATTTACCAGAACACATTTCCTCAGGGCCCTGAGAGAATAACGGTTTTACAGAAGAGAAGATGAGATCCAGCCACATTTAGACTAAGAGATAGTTTGTGAGGACAACCACTTCTTTGGGGAGACAGAGTTGCACACTCACTTCTTACAAAGACAATGTCAGAAGTAAGGTTGATTGCTTTTTGAAAAGTTTACAGGTAAGGAACTGAAATTTAAGCTCTCCTAGGAATTACAAATAGTTGAATTTTAAAATAAGGATTTATAGCCTTGTGGGGGCCTGGTAATTAGTGCTATTAAATTCAAGCACTTTGGGGAGTACCACGTTGGTATTTCAATTTTAGCCACAGTAAAGCCAGGAAGTGCAAAAGTTGAAGTTCTCATGGCAAGAGTACACTCCTGACAGAATTCTTACAAGCCCTAGACATGTGTGTCTTTAATATACTCAGTTTGCTGAGCTGCTTTTGCAAAAGAGGACAGCACAGTTAACTCCTTCTGGACAATATGGTTCCATTGTCAGCCTTATTACAAGACTCACGGCATTTAGTTTGAGAGGCATTTGTAGAACTTGAGAGAGATAGAGGCCAAAATAGAACAGGGAAACCATGGTTTTACTTTTCTCTATGCAAACGGAGCAGTGAAGTTTGTCATCACGACATTTTTCTTTCCAAGTGGAAGTTGAGAGTAAGGAAAGAATATCATTCACATAGCATCAAAAGAGTGAAATTCTTAGGGATAAATTTCACAAAAATGGGCAATATATGTAACTGAAAACAAAATATTGCTTGAAAGTTTACAGAAGACCTACATAAATGGAGAGATATATACTGTGTTTGTGGGATGGATGATTTCATATTACTAAGATGTACGTTTTCCCCAAATTGATGTATTTTGATTTTTTGTGGAGAAATTGACAAAATGATTCTAACTATATATCCAACAACTTCGAAAATGAAGAAAAAATTTGGAGAACTAACTCTATCCGATTTCATGACTTACTGTAAAGCTATAAGCTATAGTAATGAAGACAATGTAGAATTAGCGGAAAGATCGACAAAGAGATCTCAGAATATGGAATCCGGAAATAGACCCACATGTATATGGACGGCTGATTTTTGAAAAAGATACAAAGGCAATTCTAAGGGAAATAATAGTCTTGTCAATAAATGGTGCTGGAACAATTGGATTCTATATGAAAAAAAAAAAGAGCAAATATACTTTAGGTGGTATCTCGCACCAGATAAAAAAGTAGCACTACATAAATCAATCACAGACCTAACTGTGAAACCAAAAACTATAAGACCTATAGACGAGAAAAGAAAAAATCTTTGTGACCTTGGGTCAGGCAAAGACTTTTTAGATACGACAACAAAACTAAAATCCATAAAAGAACGAAATGACAAAATGGACTCCTAAAAATTTAAAACTTCTGCTCTTCAAAAGACACTGTTAATGGAAGAAAGATAAGTCAGGAAGATTTCACAAATCATATATCTGATAAAGCGTTTTTATTTAGAATATATAAAGAACTCTCAAAACTCAATCAAAAGAAAAAAAAAACAATAAAAAAGTGAACAAAGGATTTGAATAGATATATCTCCAAAGAAGATATAAGGATGGGAAAT
The DNA here is from genome assembly GCF_016906955.1 of Phacochoerus africanus. Lineage (NCBI taxonomy): Eukaryota > Metazoa > Chordata > Mammalia > Artiodactyla > Suidae > Phacochoerus > Phacochoerus africanus. Next base: position 56,395,319 of record NC_062555.1, read on the forward strand.
AGGCACACAAAAATATTCCCTATAGTTGTTCATTAAGGGTATACAAATTAAAACCACAATGAGATACATAGATTTTAGAATGGTTAAAATTGGAGTTTCCATCATGGTTCAGTGGTTAATGAACCTGAGTAGCATCCATGAGGACATGGGTTTGATCCCTGGCCTCGCTCAGCAGGTTAAGGCTCTGGTGTTGCTGTGAGCTAAGGTGTAGGTTGCAGACGCAGCTTGGATCCCAAGTTGCTGTGGTTGTAGTGTAGGCTGGCAGCTACAGCTCCAATTTGACCCCTAGCCGAGGAACCTCCATATGCTGTGGGTGCGGCCCTAAAAAAGACAAAAGAAAAAAAAAAAGAAAAAAACGAATGGTTAAAATTAAAAACAGTGACCATATCAAGGGTCGGTGAGGAAACGGAGCTACTGGAACTTTCACACACTGCTACTGAGAATGTAAAAATGGTACAAACAACTTGGGAAATCTGGAAAGTTTGGTAGTCTCTTAAAAACTTTACATATACCTACCATGTGATCCAGCCATTTGGCTCCTAGGATTTACTGAAGAGCAATGAAAGCGTTTTAAAATGTACCTGGGAATTTATTTTAATCAGGTCTGCTAAGATACGCAGACACAGAAACAATGGTCAGGAAGGAAGATGTTTTACTTACAGCTCCCTAGCAGTAGGAGGCATGGCACAGGAAGCAGGGGTGCCAGCTGGGGAAGCACCTGGGTCAAGAGGAGGCAAAAGGAGTGGGGGGAAGATGCAGGCAGGATGCTTTATTGTGGCTTTTATAAAAAGGAATGAGTGAGTCAGGGTTAGCAGGCTAGGCAGGATTTGAGGGGCTAGCTAGGATGATTTCCCAGGCTCCAGAGTGTGGAGGTTGCTCCTAACTGTCTCATACCTGGCCCTGGGGTAGTCAGGGCAGGTGGATGGTAGCCTAGGGTGTGAGAGCACTAAAATAGAGGCAATGGGGATTAAGTGCTCCAGGTTGGTTCGTTAGCACATGAAATGTGCACTTGACTGGAGGGACAGCCTCTCCAAGATCACCAGATGTCCCTAACATCAGAAATTTGTTGTTAATACAGAAATCAGATGTCCATACAAAGATTTTAAATGAATGTCCATATCAGCTTAATTTGTAATAGCCTCAAACTAAAAACATCCTAAATATGCATCAACAGCTAAATGGATAAACAGATTGTGGTATATCCAAACAATGGACTACTACTCAGCAGTAAAAGGAGTAACTATCTTAAAAAAAAAAAAAAGAAAGAAAGAAAGAAAGAAAAAGAAAATAGGAGTTCCCACAGTGGTTCAGTGGCTTAAGAACCTGACATAGTCTGTGTGAGGAGGCAGGTTTTATCAGTGAGTTACGGATCTGGCGTTGTCACAAGCTGTGGTCTAGGTGGCAGATGAGGCTTGGATCCCGAATTGTTGTGGTTGTGGTAAAGGTCTGCAGCTGCAGCTCCGATTTGAACCCTAGCCTGGGAACTTCCATATGCTGTGGATGCAGCCATTAGAAAAAAGAAAGGAATAAACTCTTGACAAATGCAGTAACGTAGATGAATCTCAAAATAATTATGCTGGGTGAAAGAAGGACACAAAATGGAGTACGTGTGATTCCATTCATTTGAGAAAATGCCAACCAATTTATAGTGACAAACACAGATCAGTGGTTGCCTGGTGATGAGGGAGGACAGAGCAACACGAAAAATGGGAACAAGAAAACCTTGGGGGTGATGGACATACCATTATCTTGATGGCAATGGCTTCATGGTAGATACTTAAATCTTATCAGACAGTACAGTTCACTGTTTTTTGAAGATGAAATAAATCTTAATAAACTCCAGTAGAGAAAGACTTTCTGAATTTTTAGTTGTTTGCTCTTTTTTGTTTGTTTTTTGTTTTGTCTTTTTCTAGCGCCGCACCTGCGGCACATGGAGATTCCCAGGCTAGGGGTCTAATCGGAGCTGTTGCTGCTGGCCTACGCCAGAGCCACAGCAACTCGGGATCCGAGCCGCATCTGCAACCTACACCACAGCTCATGGCAACGCCGGATCCTTAACCCACTGAGCAAGGCCAGGGATGGAACCTACAACCTCATGGTTCCTAGTAGGATTTGTTAACCACTGAGCCACGATGGGAACTCCAGACTTTCTGAATTTTTAAAAGTGGGAGAACAAATCACTAAGGAAAAGACTGGTGTGAAAATTCCGTATGTCTTCAAATAGTACAATTTAAATGTATGCCGCGCTGTAGGTCATTTATGCCTCAATAAAGTTGTTTAGAACAAATGCCTCTCAAGAGAATGTTTTATATCCTAGCCTCTAAGGTTATTTTATCAGAGAAAACCCTTAGACTGATTTGAGGTACCAGAGTGGGCCAAATGATGTTTAGAGATGCCCGCAGATTCAAGATTTCTTGGGAAGCAAAATGGATTACGAGGTAGTACTCTTAATTTTTGGATCCAGCTCCACCACTGATTTGCTCCAGACCTCGGTTTTCTTGTGTTTAATATGAAAATGTGGGATTAGGTGTCCTCTGAGCTTAGGTCACCTCCAATAGTCTGTGATTCTGTGCTTCTGAGCAGTGGACCCAGCACTGCCACTTAGGGTTTTGTGGATCTGTCCCACTTAGAGAGTTCCAGACAACCCATGATCAGATTTCCAGTGATGTCAGTTTGCTTGCCAAAAGCAAGAAGGAAGACTAGGAAAGGAGGCAGGAGTGGCAGGTTAACAAAAGTGGCCTGGAAATGCACCAAGTGCTATATGTGGAAAACACCTGTCCCAAGAGAGACACCTGCCGTTCAGCGGCATTCAGCGTCTTCACATAGTTACGCAACTATCACCATCACCCACCTCCAGAACTCCTTTCATCTTGCAAAACCTAAACTCTGAACCCATCAAACAATAACCCCTCACTCACCTCTGGTGAACCACCATTCCACTTTCTACCTCTATGAATCTGATTCCTCTAGGTGCCTCATGTAAGTGGAATCAGACAGCACTTATCTCTTTTAATCCTTACAATAAGTAGAAACGATCCTTTAAAAAAAAATGATGAGCAAACTAAGATGTTGAGTGGGGAGTTCTATCACACAACTAAGATACCAGAGGGCCGGGGCTGAAACAGAGGTCAGCTAGTTCCAAAGCCCTTATCCTTCCTTTACTGTAGCAACAAGGCAGGGATCTAGCGAAGGAGGGCAGAAGATGGATAACAATAGAGAGTTTCTATAATGTGTGTGTGTTTAATTCACACTACTTGGGTTTATTCCTAAAACCAAGGTGATATAAAAATGAGTGAGAGAAAATGTGTAAAGCTCCAAGCTCGTCCTGAAAGTATAATACCATGTAACCACAGTCTACGTTTTTATTACTTCCAGTGCTTAGAGGCAAATGTCTCCAGAAAACACGGAATAAGATTCCAGACAGACATAACCACAAGGGGTGTTGTTATCCTCAAAAGCATAAACTAACCCATTCCCGGCTGCTGTTTCAGCTGTTGGTGAATCCTAGGGTGCAGGAATTTGCAACCCTTAATGTCAGGGGAAGGAACATTTGCTTCCAAGACCAGCTGTAGTCAATCAACCCCAGAGTGGACCAGACAGTCCCACAGCCAGACTTCACGGTGGGAAGGATAAAGGGCCGGCCGGGGATGGGCCAGTTGACTTTGGGGTAACAGTTCATGAAGGCGACAATAAGCCCTAAAGCCCCAACAGTGAATCTGCACCCAGCAGGCACCCTCCTGAGTAAGTCAGCCCTGTGGACATTCAAGAATTTACTTTTTCCTCCAAGCAAAACCGTTCTTTGGTTTATTCTTAACTCCAGCATGCATGGCTTTCTTTCCTTTTCTATACCGGTCATTTGAGATTTATTTATTCCTTAATAAAGAATCTTGAGAATGTTCCACAATTTCTAGGAATAGATTGTTTTTAATGAGGGGAAAAAAAAATCCAAACTTCCCTTCTTGCTAAAGGACTTGGCATTGCTTTTAATATAAAGCAATACAATCTTTCTTGACAAAGAGAACTTTTTTTTTTTTAAGGGAACAGGAAGTACAAGATAGTAAAGTTTTTTTTTTTTAAACTATCAGACAATAGATGAAATAGTCATAACACGTTCTGCCTTATTTAGTCCAAAAGGAGATTTACAGGATGCAGAGGATCGTGAAGTCCTACCGAAGTAGCACAATCTCCCCTTTGTCAAGACCGTCATGACACTTACATTCCCTGCTTATTTTTGCGTCCTTCATGCATAAAGAGCTAGAAAACACTATTTCACAAAATAAGAATCTTTTGGCAATTCATTAACTTTCAGTTTTGATACATCCAGCAAACATTTTACAAACTGATTTGCAAAAACAGGTTTTTAAAAGGCTAAGTACTCATCCAGTCGAGGAGAAGGAAAGGATGGGAACGGTGCTCTGTATCTGCGGATATTTACCACAATAATAACGTTTTATTTCTACGGCGCCTTGCTGCCATTGGCAATTTGAGCATTTACAGCAAATGCACACTAGTCAAACCAGAGCTTCAAATACATAAAACCGCATCAGAAGAAAATCATATACTCGTTGCATGATAGACTAAATGCTGAGAAAGTGAGAGACGGAGAGCGAGAGAGTTTATGGTTCATACCCAAGAACCAAAGTGTTCTTGAGACAGAGGATGTTAGGAAATGGGAGGTAGGAGAGAAGAGGGCAGAGCAAGAGAGGAAGGCAGTGTGAAAGCCATTCGAACCTAAAAGGTCAGGTCTGGCCTCTGGAGACAGAACTTGACTGCTTTGGTTCACGGGGAGAAACTTTGATTTGAAAATCTCAGTGGTGGGGTTGCTGTAGAAAAAAATACCAGAATTTTTTTTTTTTAAGGGCCTCAGGTGTGGCATACAGAAATTCCCAGGCTAAGGGTTGAATCAGAGCTGCAGCTGCCGGCCTACACCACAGCCACAGCAACGCCAGATCCGAGCTGCGTTGGTGACCTACATACACTACAGGTCACGGCAATGCTGGATCCTTAACCCACTGAGCGAGGCCAGGGTCGAACCCGCATCCTCATGGATACTAGCCAGGTCCATTTCCACTGAGTCACAGTGGGAAATCCAAAAAACACCAGGTTTGGAATTAGATTTGAGTCAGGTCTCAGCATGGCTACTAAACTGCTGTGTGACCTCAAGGAATCCACCCAGCTCCTGTGGTCCTTGGTTCTCTAGTCCCTAGGATGAAGGGACTGGATGAAATCCTTCCCTTGGGTCTTGGGGTGGGCGAAGGCTGTGGTTCTCTGGGAAAGCCACACAAAAAGCTAACAGTGTATCTAGTGAGGGGCCTCGATGGGACACTGAGCAGAATTTAGGGAGGAAGCTAAGCAGAGAGGAAGGCAGACGTATTCCTTCCTGAGAGAAGAGAGTATTTTTCTCCCAGAGGGCTCTGAAGCCCTTACAAAGCACTCACACCAGCCGGCACCTTCCCTACAGCTCTGTGTCTGTCCCTCTATGAGCCATGTTGCCCAGTGCATTTGCCAGGATGTCCCTCTTCTGGCTCGTATCGTGGAACCTCAAAGCACACAGGGCACATGTTAGGTGCTCAGTAAATGAACTACAGGAAAATCCCAGATTCTGGCCCTGCCTGGGGCAAGGGACATTGGGCAAGTAACTTTCTAAGTCTCTTAAAGCTTCAGTCTCCTTATCCTTAAAGGGAGGTTTTATTCAATGAGGTAAGATATGCAAAATTTGATCTGAATAGTGCAAAGGACCATGGAATTGCAAAGTCCATGATGCCCATCTTCACAGAGCCCCGCCAGGACACACAAGACCTGGGACACTGCTCAAGGACTTGTTCCAGCACTTGCCTCATCCTTCTGACTTATCTTTTCCCTCTTCAGCTCCAGATACAACAGCTCTCTGAACCTTTGGCTGAGTCTCCAGGAACTGGAGGTCTGATCTCAGCTTCTCTGGTCTTCCATGCCTCATGCCCCCAATTCCCCCAGTTCATCTTCCTCCTGGCTCTTTTGGATAACAGGCTTGTCCATTTCAGGTGGGAGTTGGGATCCAGAATTCTCAAGGCTGCTGACCAGGCTGGTCTTGCCTCTATGTCTCCCTGGAGGGCTCACCCTCTTGAGTTCTATTGAAATCTTCATGGGAAAATGATGTGCCCCACAACCACAGATTTTTTTTTTTTTTTTAAAGATTCCACCTCTATGAAATCATCCACTTGTTAAGACTAAGCCAACAGGAAGGTATGGAGAGTCTAGAAAAGGAGGGAGGGGAAGAGATCCCTGATGACCCTGGAGGCAGCTGTGCCCAATGCTGATATTTCCCTAGTCATTTTGTTGTGTAATAACTGATTATTACTTTACCCCATTCCACCCCCAGGCCCAGGCCATGCATGCTGATTTCTACTCCTGAGTCCTGACAAGTGAGAGAGACCTGAGTGCTGAACTCCATCCAGACCATTGAAAGAAGGGAGGGGAGTTCCTCCTGTGGCTCAGCAGGTAAGAACCAGACATAGTGCCAGGGTTCCATCCCTGGCCTTGCTCAGTGGGTTAAGGATCATGCATTGCCACAAGTTGCAGCATAGGCTATGGATGTGGCTTGGATCCTGTGCTGCTGTGGCTGTGGTGTAGGCGGCCTGCACCTGCAGCTCCGATTTGACCCCTAGCCCCGGAACTTCCATATGCTGCAGGTGCAGCTGTAAAAAGAAACAAGGGAAAAAAATAAAGTCAGGTACCCCAGGAAATCAGTGGGACCACCAGGATTGCTTTTAAACAAGCGCTTCTGTCCCCAGGGATCTTCCCTTGTCTGACCTGCACTCCCAGTGGACCTGGATCAGACCAGTCTCTAGAGACACAAAGGCAAGACCTGACCATTCTCTTAAGCAAATGTTCAGTGGTGGCTCTCTTTTTAAATAGGGACACACTCATGAACAAGTTCTTCCTGCCTTCTGAAAAAAATGTTTATCAATGCTTTAGAAAAATACAGAAGATCCTGCAGTTCTACTGAAAAAGAAAATCTGGTCTTTAAATTTTTTTCTTCCCTCCAGATACCTCAAACCCACACATGACATCCAGCATCTGTTTATACACAAGCTGCTTCTGTTTTCTTACATGAAAAATTAAAAACAAAAACAAAAACCCAAAACACAACTGCTCTGGAGGAGCAAATATTTGTTTTATAAATACTATTTTATGAAATATTGTAAATATTTGTTTTATAAACTGTCAGTTTTATCAAATCATTCATACCTGGCTTCTATAAAATCCAGGAGGCCTCAACCACAATGTCTTGGGAAACTCACTGTCAGGCAGTAAGCAGGGTGCTTACAAAACCCAGAGATTCTCACTTTAGCACAGAATGAGGTTATCTGTGTCAACAACAATAAAAACTCGCTGCAGTTTTCGTATTATTTTAAGACACACATGAGATTAAGGTATGAGGGTTAGGAATAAACATTTTATAGAAATGAAAACTTATATTCAGATAAAAAACAGTATGCATCTTTTCTTAGTACAATTAAATATAAGTAAATGGGGAAAATGCTAAGTTTAACTTTAGTTTGTGTTTTTTTTTTTCCTTTTTTGCTTTAGAAACCGGTGCCTTTCTATTTACATGTAAAAGATTAGCATCAGAAGCAGCAATTCTTCTACATAATACTACAGAAGAGTCCTATAAAACTCAGCTCAAATATGTGCAGGAAAAAATTTAAATCTATTCATAGGAATGAATGCTGTAGTTAAGAATGCAAAGTAGTTTTAGTCATTTAAAACCAAAAAAGTCTCCTTTAGGGATAAATATTCCATATATGGTTTTTATTCAAAGGCAACTTATTTTTAGGAAGCTGGAGGGAAAAAAAAACTTTTTAGCTCTTTTGGACTTATATGCTCAAAAGTGACTATTTATACTTAATATTTTTACCTTATATTTTTTAAAAAACAGTGCTTTGGTAATATATATATGAAGTTTAAAGGTTTATTTTGTATTTTCTAAAACACGTTATTGAAAAGTCAATCCAGTCACAGAGTAGAAAGTTCATTTTTCAGATGACTCAATGATTTTGTTCAATATAATCTGACGTATGAATATTTTACTGCTGTTTAGATACAGCACATCTGCTGTGCAACCTACTCTCTAAAACTCGATATATTAACTGGACCCTTCCAAGAATTCCCAAAGTGGTGATTTCAAGGTTACAAGAGGCTCTCTAAATATTCACAGTATAGATCACCCTTTTTTTTCTTTTTGTATTTTTAGGGCCGACCAGAGGCATATACAAGTTCCTAGGCTAGGGGTCCAGTCGGAGCTACAGCTGCAAACCTACACCACAGCCACAGCAATGGAGGACCTCTGACCCACTGAGCAAGGCCAGGGATTGAACCTGCATCCTCGTGGATGCTAGCTGGATTCGTTTTCCGTGCACCACAACGGGAACACCTAGATCACTTTGAAAAGTTTTTCTTTCCTTACAAAACAAAAACGTGTTCAGAGAAATAAAGACAAACCACTCTTCACTCCCATCCCATCCTTCTTGAATTACCAAAATTAAAAAAAAAATTAATTTGCAAACTTTCCGTAGGAAACAGGGTGTTCGTTTGATCTGTGCCATGAAAACAGTGGTAGAAACAGAACATGATGCTCCTCGTGTATCAGAATCAGCAGAAGCTACTCCCCAGACCCTTCCAGAACGTCAGAGAAAGGGTAGTTAAAACTGCAGATCCTGGGACCACATCAAATCAGAATCTCTGGGGACTTTTTAAGAAAACAAGCTCCCTAAGTAATTCTTAGATGTGCTGACATTTGTAAGTCACAGCCTGAGAGGTCGAAGAGACAGAGCAACCCTTGGATGCCTAAAGCAGCACCATGTATTTTCCAAGCAACACTCTGTCTTACACATATGTTTTCTGACTTCTTTTTCCCTTCATATTTAGGAAGTGAAAAGGTGGGTCATCCTGGCCTATCTCCTCCCACCAGGGTTTAGCAGACAAAGGTGGGGGCTACAATATTTGCCTTGTTCAATATTTCAATCAGGGAGTTAATACATTCTTCATAATGATCAGCTTGAGTTCAATGAAGGACTCAGTTTCTCTATAGATCAAGTTGACGGTTCTTGCAACAGTGCCCGATTCTCTTTGTGAAAACAATTTCTAAAACAAAAAGTATTTCTCTATAAACCCATACAACTTCGAAATTTAGTCCATAAAAATTAACGGGCAACTTCGGAATTTTTTTCAGACATCAAAGGGTATTCACACCAAATACTTTGAGAGGTGCTAAAAAAAAAAAAAATAGAAAAAGGTATGTGGTGGGGGGAGCTTTTGTGTGACTCGACCACTGCATCTTTCCTGACCACATGTTGCAAGTGCAAAATATAGTGGTTGATGCTTTTTCTTTCTTTCTTTCTTTTTCTTTTTTTTGGCCATGCCTGAGGCACGTGGAAGTTCCTAGGCCAGGGATCGAACCCACGCCACAGCAGCTACCCAAGCCACTGCGGTGACGATGCCAGATAATTAACCCACTGAGCCACACGAGAACGGTGTGGTTGATTCTTACTGCAAGTAGATGCTTCTCTCCTTTTATAAGGTAAAAATTGAATTTCTTTCAAAAAAACTCACATGCTGGTGACACAGTCAACACATTTTCTGGCTTCGTTTTTCTTGAAGTCTTGTTTATATGATTCCTTTCTAACAATTAATGGCCAGAAAAGCTCTTATAAAAGGTCCACATGCTTAATTACAATTTAAGCCCATGACTAATCTCAGATTATCAACACTGGATATGTTTGTGAGTAAGGCCTGAAAGTCCAATGAAAAAGACAAAGGAGAACGGGGATGGAGTTACCCTTGATCAAACGTTTAAAGTTGTTATCCCGATTATCAAACAATTCAAGACCTGTTTGTGTAGCCGCTGCAGACAGAGCAGAGATAAAATAAACAGGAACTGCAGAGGTTGGTTTTGCATTCTTCTCTCTGTGCAGCTCCAAAAGAGAGCCTCTAAAATGTCCGATCTCCGACTAAATCAAATTCCAAAGTATTCTTTGATCTGCATCGAAAACCCAAATAAGATGATAATCATTAACTCAAATCAGTTCCCTGTTTACAAAACCATTGTGACCGACCATTTGGCAGCTGTAAATAAGCCTTTGTCCAGGACTGGAAAACTCAGGGAGAAGCAGGATATATAAATTATAAAGGATGTGAGAGGTGGGGTTAAAGAGAGCAAAGCAGATGCACTGAGGAACTTGGAGGATCCTAAAAGGCAGGCTACGGGAGGACCCGAGGAAGAAGTCAGCACAAAACATCTAAATATAGCAAAGCTGTAGGAAATGGTCCTGGAGGGATTTGATTTGCCATTGTGCTCCAAATGCTGCCATTTCAAGTTTAGATCTATTAAAAGGCATCTTTTAAAAACACATCACCTCCTTCCTATCTACTCAGTAAGGATACTGATTACATATCCTGTTTCATACTGGTGGTCTTGAAGCCGGATTTCTAAATCTCTTACTTTGAAAGGTCAGTCTCACGTTACATCGAATGTACATGAATCACAGAATCCAGTCAATGGCGCTTTCCCCCCTCCCATCGTCGCAACCAACCATGACAGCGAGAGGGGAGAGCTGATGCCAGGCTTGCAAACACATTTTAAAACCTGCCTCTCTTTTACAAGCAGCAGGGCTCACCCTGCAGTAGTTTTTGCATCATATCTTTTATTTCCTTTTGCCTTTGCTTCACAAGAGATGCTAAATAAACATTCTTTGGCCCAGTTTTCCTAACACTCATCAATTAAAGACTCCTGAATTACCAGTATGTCATGCATACATACTTTGAAAATGTAGTCCTTCACTGAAAATTGGAAAGTACCATACTTTAAGGTTTGAATGCATGCATGAATAAAAATAAAATTCTTCATTTAACTACGACTTTTCTGATCCTTTAAATTCTAGGTTGTTTTTTTTTTAAGTCGAATTGATTGATTTACATTGTTGTGTTCGTTCCAGATAGCAGGGTGTTTCGGTTATATATATGCATATATATGTATACTATATTACTCTTTTGATTCTTTTCTATTACAGTTGATTACAAGATATTGAATATGGTTCCCTGCGCTACACAATAAATCCTTGCTGTTTATTTATTTTACATATGGCAGTTTATATCTATCAATTCCACCCTCCTAATTTATCCCTTCCCCTTTCCCCCTTTGGTAATCATAAGTTTGTTTTCTCTCTGTAAGTCTGTTTCTGTTTTGTAATAAGTTCATTTGTACTATTTTAAAAAAATCCGTATATAAATGATATCATATAATATTTATCTTTCTCTGTTTGACTTACTCCACTTAGTATGATCATCTCTAGGTCCATCCATATTGCTGCAAATGACAATACTTCACTCTTTTTTAAGGCTGAGTAGTACTCCATTGTATATACGTACCACATCTTCTTTATCTATTACACCGTTGATGAACATTTAGGTTCCTCCCATGTCTTGGCTATTGTAAACAGTCCTGCAATGAACATCGGGGTCCATGTATCTTTTTAAATTATGGTTTTCTCTGAATGTATGCCCAGAAGGGGGATTGTTGAGTCATATAGTAACTATTTTTAGTTTTATAAATTCTAGATTTTTTATTTATTGCTGGGTCCTTTTTTAATGTTCAGTTTTCTACCTAGATGGTGTGGATTTAAGTCTAATCTAATGATGCAGAGAGCCAACATGGGCATGACTTTTATTCTTCCAAAGGCCTTCTGCTCCATTGAGGAGGCCAGGGAAGTGAAGAAGGCCACCCCATCTCAGTGTGACTGGCTGAACCAATCAAACCCTGGTTCTTAGTGAGACTGAATATGGGACACATAGGGAAGATTCACTAGGAAAAGTTATAGCAGCAAAATAAATAAAAGCAGAAACAGAAGGCAGCCGAGCCCCTAACGTGGTGGGGCACAAGTTTGCGAGATGACAAGATAACCGGGTCACCACGGCTGTTGTTTTCAGAGAGCAGCAAGACTCCAGCTGCATCCTGCATGGCTTTCCTGTTCCCCTGGGGTTTCCATGCAGCTATGCAGATACTTCCCTCCTTATTTCTTTATTTAACTTTAAACGTTCTTCAGCTAAGGTAAACCGCAGATAGCTGTGCTCTTTGCAACCCTAAAGAATCTACTTGAAACAACCAGTTCCTTACTATTTCTCCTCTCTGCCCTACTTTTGAAAGGAGTAAGAGAACATTTTAGCATGGTATATAGATTCACGTCTTTCTCCTGCTGTGGAATTATGGTAGTTTTGGTCTTTGACATTAGTAATAAATTCTTTTTCTCTTCCTGTATAGATGCCAAGTTTTTAGTATTGAGAACAGCACTTCCATAAGGGCCCTACTCTCAGTCATTTTGGCTTTGTTCTCATGACCTGTATACCTCCCAAAGATCCCACCACCTTGGGGATTGGGATTTCACCATGTGAATTTGGAGGGACACCAATATTCACCTCTCCATAGCAAGGATTTCAGAATTTTTGCTTCATTTCTACCTGAGAAAAATGGGTAGTCTGCTCACTGGATAATCCAGTGAGAGGGTAAAGAGACCCTTCTCTAGCTGCAACAGTGTGTGCCTTCTATTTTATATCTGAAATTGGAATTCATTTTCTAAGAGAAATAAGGTTGTGTATGAAGATAAGTTTCTATGGTTCAGCTACATTATAGATTGAATAGACCCTCAAAGAATAGCCTAAGAATCTTATCATTACTTATATTAATAGCACTGTTATGGGTTACTTGCTTCTAACTTTTAATAAGACAATTAAAATAGTATTTAAAAATACAAATAACAGCTCCGTAAGCCTGTACTATGTGGATGTGTTGATCTTGGCTCCTTCTTAATGATCCAAAGTTGGGATCAGATTCAATTTGCCTTTATCATCTATCATTCTGGAATCAGAAGTTCAATGAACCCCAGATATGTATTTGTTAAAGAACAGTGGCTGAATACAATTAGACCACAGCTGTTTAATCTGGTGACTGGACTCAGAAGTCAATGGAAAGAGTCTGGAGTCATGAACTGACCCTCTCCAGTGGAATCATCTTCAGGTTAAGAACGATGCCAATTTACAATGCTAAGAACCATCTGAGGATGTAGAACACTGGTAATAAATTCTTACCCAACAAACAGAGATATTTAAATGTTGCTGCAAGATCAACACTAACTCTCTCCATACTCTTCCCCCCCCCCCACCCCCCGCACCACGCTGTTGCTCTGGAAGAAAGAATCATTTTCATTCTTGTTCCCAGTACCTCTAAAGTTTATTTCTCATGGAGATACTTGCAGTTTTTAAATTGAACCAAAGTTAAATATCAAAGGGTTCAACATCCCCTCCAAGAAACCACCCAGTTCTCACTTCTCAGCGTGGTTGCCATGAAGTCACAAAGGCCTCCAGGGCCTTAACACAGATGACAGAGGTGTGAGCGTGGAGTCTCTTGTGTCAGAGCCAGATGCCTCTCCTAAACCAAGTCTTCTAGCTTGAACACACTAGCAGAGGTTGGCACATTTTCGCCCACTAAACTCCATAGTCAGGGCAGGAAAATGATTTCAACTTAAGAAACTGCATTCCACTACATCCTGAGCTGATCCCTTCTCCTTTCAAAAAACTTCCCCTTTCTTCCATTTTGCACCAAGCAGGCAGGATTATTCTTCAATATAACAGAACTTTCTGGGCTTTGAATAGGATACTCTTTGACCCATAAATCATTCTTCCTACTTCCAAGGGGCTATCTTTTACCTCTTCCATGCTCTATCCTGTCTGCAGACCTTTGTCTGCTTACAATCTGGGAAGGCAAGCAGTCTACCTGTTTACGCACTGGGCCATTTTGTTCCCATCACTGAAGAAATCCTCAGGAGACCTCTGAACAAACACTCAATTTCTTAATCGAGTAACTCTTTCCATTATCAAATTTTACATGCCAGCACTCTTCACTGACTGCACAAAAAAGATTAGTCTGGATGACTAGACAAATTCTGGGTCTCCCGAATATTACAAAATAAAGATTTGCAAGTTGGAAAAATGGGGGAGGACAATATTTTTCTACAGAAATGTAGCTATTGCTTTCAAATATCCTGTAACCTAGTATGAAGACAACTAGCGTTCTGGAACTACATTAAAAGTCATTTATGCTGTCACAACTTAATAGTAAAATTTGTATTTTTTTCTCATAGAAATCCTAATACCTATGCCTACTCATGCTAGTATTTATTTCATTTTAAACTAATGTACAGTAAAATCATCTTTTGTATGAGTATGGGTGTTTATGAATTTAATAGTTCTATGATTTAAACACATATATAGCTTCATCTAACTGTTACCATAGTAACTATTTCAGGATCCCTAAAAGTTTTACCACCCATTAAAATTGACTCTTGCCATCCAGTGTAGTCACATCATCCCCTAATACTTGACCACGGATCTTTTGTCACCACACTTTTGGTTTTTGAGAATGTCATATAAAAGGAATTATATATTAGGTAAATTTTTTGTCTGACTTCTTTTAATTGGCACAGCTATTTTATGATTTATACAAGTTATTATATAGAAGTACATATCAAAATTCATTCCATTTTATTGCTGAGGACTATTCCCTTGTATATATTGTCAAAAATTAATACACAGAAACCTTAATTAAATAGAGTTGGGAGACCAGCAGGGGGAGCCCTCACACCCTGCATGGACCGCCCAACAGGAAGAAGAATGCCGCCTCGTCTTTCCTGGCAAGCCCTCAGCCAATGACAAGCATGGACTCTGTTTACTGTAGTCATCCCCTCCCAACTTCCTTTTCCTCCCTATAAAAACATTTTCCTTCTCTTGCTAGGCAAGAACTTATACTGGGCTCACCATGGATGTAGACTTTGAACTTTAATTCTCTGCTGATCCCAAACAAACCTATCTTTGTTGGGGAAATGCATGGCAGTCTGTTTCAGGTTAACAGTATTTATCACAGTATGTTTAACCTACTCACTCTCTGAAGAAGACTTGGGTTGTTACCAGTTTTTGAGATTGATAAGTAAAGTTTCTATAAATATTTGGGTAGTAGTTTTTGTGTGAACACAAGTTTTCACTTCTCTAGGGTAAAATCCTAGAAGTGAGCTTGCTGGACCATATTGTTAAGTATATGTTTAACCTTATATGAAACTGCCAAGCTGTTTTTCAGAGTGAATGGCTGTACCACTTTGCACTCCCACCAGGAGTATGCAAAAGTCTGACTTGCTCGTCATTCTCCCCAACACATGACCTTGTCAGTCGTTTAAACTTTATCTATTCTAATAGGTTAATAATGATGGTTTAACCTGCATTTTCCAATGACTAATGATGTTAACCACTTTTTATGTGCTTGTTTGCCAGCCATATATGCGTCTTTATGGTTAAGTGTTTGTTCAAGTCATGTGCTGTTTTTTTCATTGAATTGTTTTCTAACTGTTGAGCTTTAAGTATTCATTATTCATTCTGAGTACAAGTTTTCTGTCAATTGCATGATTTGCAAATATTTTCCCCCAGCCCATTGTTTGCCTTTTTAATCTGTCTTTTGCAAAGTTTTAATTTGATTAAGTCTAATTTCTAACAGTTCTTAATCTATAGATTTTTAAAGTTTTCTATTTTTCAAATCTATTCAAATTAAGAATATAATTAGTTGTATAGCTTAAGAAATGTTATTTAAAACTAAGCAAATGACCTTTGTAATTAAAAAAAAAAACTCAACAGAATTCATTTGTGCATTTGAAAGAACTGCCAAATATGAACTGACATGTCTACTTAAGCCCTGGCTTTTTAAGACCATGAGTAGGAAAAAAAAAAAAAAGTGTTTTTAATAAGATGTCATGACATCAGTTTAATGGGAGGATACATAGATGATTAAATCTTAATGCTTCATAGTCATTAGGATGAATAGGGTATTTTTGATGCTGAAACCTTCCAAATAAAACATACTGTCTCTACTGTTTTCAAGTTCAGGCTTGGCACATCCTGGTAGAGTTATAAATGGCTTATGATACTTTATGTAATAATATGATTTTACTCTATGTTTTAACTACTTGCTTGAAAAATGAACTCAGTTCATAACAATTTGAAACAAAGTCTGGGCAAAAAGTCCTGGCTCTCAGCCCACCTTCATGGCGCTAGACATCTCAGGAAAAAAAGATTTACTCAAATGTGGTGTGGCCTTTCAGTGGAGGTGTAGGTGGGGCAGAAGATAATGTTATTTGCAAAGTGTCAGACTCCGTTCTGAATCACCACTGGGGAGAGCTCTCCTGAGGCCCCAACTCTCCTACAAGCCCAGGCATCTCTAGTCCCTGAGTCTTGGCAAGTTCGGTCATCAACCTGCCTGGCTGCCAGGGGCAGACACAGAACTCTAAACCTGCCTTCAGCAATGAAGGTGAACTTGAATCTCTGCAATCTTCAGGCTCCAAGGAAGCATCTAATATGACAACAATCTTTTCACTTTTGTAAAGGGATTCGTAATGATCAATGCGATTCTCCAATGTGGTCCCATGGGATGTATTTTTAAAAGAAATATGCCAGAACTTACATGATAAATGAGCACCATCCCCTTCAAAGGAGTCACCTTATTTTAATGACGCCATCGTCATTCGAGTCACCCTTGATACTCCACTTGGGACACTGACACCAGGGTTTATGGTACATTCAAAATAATCTTTTCAATGGTGGCAAGATTTTGACCTTTAGGATAGGCTTAATATGTTGCAGGTCATCAAAAAGTGAACAATATGAATAATTCAGCCTCGCTCTGAGCTAATTTCAAGGGCCAGTCAGCATGTCCTGTGGCATAGAGTTAAGGGCTCAACCCAAGTTTTCTAGAAGACCCAGGCTCAAAACAGGTTGTCATAGGTGGTTTTCTTCATATATAATACTCGAGATTCTAAAGTAAGGGGGCTGTTGCCCTATATCATTATAAACTCACTAAAAAGGCTAAATATAGTCAATAAATCCAAATCACAAAAAATCATTTTCAGCAGTGGTAGGATTATCAGTATAAATTTATAGCCTTCTGGAGTTCCCGTCGTGGCGCAGTGGTTAACGAATCCGACTAGGAACCATGAGGTTGCGGGTTCGGTCCCTGCCCTTGCTCAGTGGGTTAAGGATCCGGCGTTGCCGTGAGCTGTGGTGTAGGTTGCAGACGCGGCTCGGATCCCGCGTTGCTGTGGCTCTGGCGTAGGCCAGTGGCTACAGCTCCGATTCAACCCCTAGCCTGGGAACCTCCATATGCCGCGGGAGCAGCCCAAGAAATAGCAACAACAACAACAATAACAACAACAACAAAAATAAATAAATAAACTTATAGCCTTCTAATATGACCATTTATTTGACTGTGTCCTGATGTATCTGCCCTTTTTTTTAAGGCAGTCTGAACATTTTATTTTATTTATTTATTTATTTATTTTTTAGTCTGAACATTTTATAGTCATAGAGGGTCTGTGTAAGAATACTACAGACTTTGTAGGTCTGGGAGGGGGGTGGGTGGGAGGGCTGTCTGGGGGTTTGGGACTGGCATATGTATGCTGAGGTCTATGGAATGATTGGCCAATGGGGACCTGCTGTAGAGCACACAGAACTCTACCTAATATTCTGTGATAATCTATGTGGGAAAAGAATCTGAAAAAGAATGGATGTGTGTACATGGAGGACTGAATCACGTTGTTGTACAGCAGAAATGATCCCAACCTTGTAAATCAACTCTACTTCAGTAAAACTTCAAAAAGAAAAAAAAAAGAACACTGTGACTTATAAAAGACAAATATTGGATACATAAATATATCCATAAAATGAAGAATTGGACCTTGAAAGGCTCAAACTTAAAAAATTGTTGGTGGATGCAAACTACAACACTTGAAATGGGCAAAGGGCTCCTACTATGCAGCACAGGGAATTGTGTGTGATTGGGTCACTTTGCTATACAACAGAAGTTGAAGAAACATTGTAAATCAACTACAACAAAAATTCTATAATTTTCAATAATACTTTCAAAACATATTGGGGTTCCCTCCTCTGCCTATTCTATAACTTATCCATTTTCTGATGATTCAATTATCTTTGCAAATATCGATTAGGCATGTTGTTTGCAGACTCTAGAAACTAGGGCACAAATACAGATATAATCCCCAGAGCCCATGGAGACGTACACATTCTTTGTTCTGTTACCAAATGGATCCTCATTGCTATTTACAAAATAATTCCTTGACTTCCTTTTATCTCCTGTTTGTATCAGGCTCTCCACCCTTGCTTTTTCCAATTCCCACCTCATACCCTAATGCCCCCTCTTCGTCTGCATCTCCAGTTTTCTGGGAAGAGTCACTAGGCTATCAAGCATGTTAACATTGTGTCCAAATTAAGTATCTGGTCCTTGATGAATTAACCGAGGAGAGGAGTTACTGTCTCATGTTTTCAGCATAAAGGTTGTAATTATGCTATACTCACTGTCCAAAGACCATTTTTATTTACATTTCTGTTTTGGTTAAATTTTGCCTAGATGAAGTTTTAGGTCATAGCCTATGGGTAGGAGAAGTGTCACTGAAAGCCATTTGATGGCTCAGAAAGCTGAGCAGCAGAGCCCTGACTAGAGCCCGTCTCTTGACTCTCACATTTCTTTCTGTCTCCAGGCTGTGGTCCATGATGTTTCTGCTCTCTGGGCCACCCCACCAGCTCATGCTGCCATCTCCATGGCTGTGCGGACCTGTGAAGCCTCAGCTCTCTTCCCTCCTCCAGCTCTGCCCTCCACCAAAGCCCGAGATTGCACTGGAATAACGTTCTAACTCCCTGGTTTGCACACCTGGTCCCCACTCTCCATTTTCTCCTGCCACCCAGAAGACCTTAAAAGACCAAGGACATTCCCTCAGCCAATCCCACCCAAGGCCAGCAGACTCAGAACTGCCAGAGGGTAGGTGTTCCTTGTCCTAGCCTCAGTATGGGAGGGCTCTAAAGACCCACTGTCCTAACGCCTCCGCCCACTCTCACTGATGGCTGGTTCCATGAAACAGAGGATCTACTATGGCTTATGGGTTTTTCCTCTAGTTCCTTTACCGTGACAGGGACCATAATTTCATTTACAGGAGGTTCTGTTGTGGTGCAGTGGCTTAAGAATCCAACTGCAGCGGCTCGGGTCACCACAAAGGGGTGAGTTTGATCCTTGGCCTGGTACGGTAGGTTAAAGGAACCAGCATAGCCAAAGCTGTGCTGTAGGTGGCAGCTGTAGCTTGGATTTAATCCCTGGTCCAAGAACTTTCATATGCCGCAGGTTTGGCCATAAAAAAAAATTAATAAATAAAATTGATTCGTAGCATGCTTACTAGGAATCTCCACATTCCTGCTCCTCTTGAAAGAAAGAGAAGAGACCGGACTTTTCTTGGTGGTCAAAGTCTACCAGGCACCATGGGGAGAAACAGTGTGTGGACTGAATGGTCATATATTATTATTACCACTTCACAGATGAGGAAACTGTCTTAGAGGAGTCAGATTACTTGTCAGAGGTCATAGAACCAGTGTGTTGGAGCTACCTGTCTGAAAAAAACGCCTTTCCTATCTATATGAATTTGACTCCCAAACCTACTGTGAGATGAAATTACTACCTTTGACTACGACTGATTGAATGTGTCATCCCCACCGTCTACAGTTTCTTGTTTTCACTCCCTACTCATCACATTAGCACCCCACTTGGATATCAACCTGGTCTATCTAGATACAAACTAATACCCCATACCTTGTTGGAAGACATTTGGCTACCTATCATGGAGGTCAGCTCCACTACAAGGGTTCCGCTTTTGTCCTGGTCACCTGCCTTGCCCTTGATGTCTTGCCTTTTTTTTTTCTGCAGACCCCCCACTGAGGTTTCGAGCATGCCTTCTGCCTTTTACCCAAGCTGGAGGCCAACACCTTCTATCTTATTTTCCATTATCACCCCATGCTTGGCTTCAGCCAAATGGAACTAATGGCTATTCTATCTGCATCTGCTGTGTTTTTCTGTCTCCTTGGCTTTTTTTTTTTTAAAAGACAAATTTTAAAGAGAAGTTTTGGGTTTGCAACAAGTTGAGGGTGAGGTAAGGAGATTTCCCCATATACCTTCTGTCCCCACACATGCAGAACCTCCTCTTTTATCAGCATCACTCACCAGAATGGTACTTAAAAAATTTTTTTTTTACAAGGACGAATCTACCGTGACACATTCCTTGCTTTTTAAACTGTTGTTTGCTTTGCTAGAAATGCCTTTAACAGAGTTCCAACAGCCAGCCATCCTTCCTGGCCCATCCCAAATCTCTGCACATTTAAATCCCTTTATCTTTAAGGTCTGGTGCATGTGCCTTCTACTCCACGCCTCCCCTCCATGAGCACACTTTCACTCCAGCTATAAGCAAGCACTTTTTATTTGACCTCCCAGAGTACTTTATTTGTACTTCTCCTGGGGCACTTCATCAGAACTCAAACATAAATGGCCCATTGAACAAATCAGCTTTGTCAGCTGTAGTCATAAAAGAGCATGGTTTTTCCTGTCACTGTCCCCCTTCAGCCTGATCAAATAAATTAGCTCTTCCCCTTTCTCTAATGAAAATTCTTGCCAAACTCTGACTTTTCTGATCATTCCTAGCGAAAAAGTTCTGCATTCTCTGCTGGTTATAAAACATAGCCTCAATTCAGAAATGAAGATGCCCAGTTCAGGATTCATCAGCCCTTGAGCCACCACTCAGAGACCATCGTCAGCATCTCCCACACAAGGGTGCCCGCAGGCAAGCTGGCGCCTTCAACATAAAGAGTGCATTTGGCTCCCTCTTTCTAATTCCCATCTTCCTTCACTCACTAATGGCTGTTTCTGACCGGCTACAGCAGAGAGATAAGAGGAAGAGAAAAGATCTCTTTGACAGAATCATAAGGGAGTGCAGCCCATATTCATAGATGACTCTTTCTCTCTAACATAACTTTTGTGGGTTCTTCAAAGATTCTTCCACTCAGGTCTTCTCCTGGCTTGCTGATGCAGGCTCTTCAGCTCTAGTACTGCCCACTGCCCCTTTCTTAGCCCCTGGCACCTAGCAGTCCATCTCTGGCATTTCTCTGCTGAGGTCTCAGCCCTGCCACATTGACCACGGCCACCATATTGAACAGACTCTAAGATGCCCTCAAGCAGGCAGATTTAAACCTGGCAATAACCTCCCTTTGCTCTTGCCATCAGAAGAGCTAACCAGTCATGATGCAGCCCTCTCCAGGTTTCCTAGAACTGAGAGACACTTCAGTCTGCTGTGTCCCCTGTTCCAACTTCAGGAGGTAGGGGTCAAGTTCTCCAAATGGTCCTGTAGAAATCAGGCTTATTAGAATGTAGATGAGGTGGCAGACAGTCCCCTGCTCTCATCCTTAGGGATGTGGGGGAAAACATAGCATTGTTTAAAATTTTTTAAAGTTTAATTTTTTAAGGAGAAATCCTCTCTCAACTTTCATTCTCAGACCTTTTATGGCCTCTTCATAGTTAAGAAAATTTTAGGTTACAGAACGCATTTTTTATAGTCCTTTGAAAATCTGTACCTTGATCTTGTATTTAACGTTGGAATCTATTTGATCTGGGAGCCTCAATAGAAGCTTTCGATTTAACATCCCCTTACACCAGCAAGAATAGCCAGTTTTACAGATAGCCTACTCTTTTAGGAGATTGTATACTGCCTGAGGGCAGAGACATTATCTGATTCATCTTACATTTCTCACAAAATCTAAAATTGAGCACCTTCCCTAGTAGGGAACATATAACTACAGCTTCCTGGGATGGATGCCCTTGGCCCAATTATTATTATTTTTTTTAATTTTTTTGGTCTTTTTTAGGGCCACACCCAAGGCATATGGAGGTTTCCAGGCTAGGGTGTCTAATCAGAGCTGTAGTCACCAGCCTACACCACAGCCACAGCAACGCCAGATCCAAGCCATGTCTGCTACCTACACCACAGCTCACAGCAACGCCGGATCTGTAACCCACTGAGCGAGGCCAAGGATCAAACCTGCAACCTCATGGTTCCTAGTCGGATTCATTTCCGCTGCGCCACAACGGGAACTCTGGTCCAATTATTTTCTTATACCTGCTAGTATTCGGGACCAACTATGGGGCTATTTTTGCATACCCCGTCAGTCAACCTCAATTCAAAACTGTTTAAGATATGACAGAGACTGCTCAGTGTTCATCAGATCCTATTTCTTTTTCCTCTTGGCAGGTACTTAGGTTTCACTTTTCGGTCTCCCTAGCAGTTAAGTGGGGTTGTATGATTGAGTTCCAGCCAATGTGATGAGGGCAGAAAGGATATACCTCGCTTTTAGGTCTGGCCCCAGGTAACCTCCCAGGAAGTCCTCGGTGACTGGCTCTCTTTGGTGGGCTCAGTGCAGAGAAGGTAGGGGCCCTAGAAATAGCAAAGCCACACGTTGTAAGTAGCTTGGGTCCCTGAGTGACTGCCTGGAGCAGAACTTTTATGCTTTCCTCATATTGTGTGTAGTAAACACACTCTTTAGTGATGAGCCACTGAAATGTGGATATTATTTATTATAGAACTATGCCCACTAACACAGAGGGCTAAATTCTAATACTCCTAACTGCAACCCTGGGAAGTTATCCTAGGAAGAATTTTTTTCAGCTCCCCTGAGAATGTGCCAAAAGTGTATTTCCTTGAGTTCCAGGTAACACAATCTATTTCTCTCTATGACAGCCACATGCTCCTGCCTGAACTATAAATTTCACTGCTCTTTTTAGGTTAAGGGTCTTCATTTTCAGTTAAAAGAAATACAGAGCAATTCTCTCCTTTTTCCATCATTTTCTCAGAAAGGACAAGCTTATAGGCTTAGACTTCATTTTTAATTAAAATTTTTTAACTGGCTACAAAGCTGTGGAGGGGGCATGATTGTGGAAAGCTAACTTAGGGACGTGGCCTCTTTTTCAAAGAGCTGCAGTTCAGGACACGGTTGGCTATATTTTTGGAGCAGGAGAAAGACAAGTTCATTCAACCATGCAAATTAAATTACAAGACTTGGAATCATTATTTCTGCGAAAATGTGATCTCCATACTATGTTAGTTCTGACATTCTTTTCAGATTTTCACCATAACAGTTCCACTTGGCCTTTAAATAACACAAGATCAGTGAAATGTCTCTGGTGAAAGAGATGATGTATTAAATTCCAAGGTTGAATCTGAACATCTTTGCTTCAGTGTTCTAATGTTAAAAATACCTTGAAAGAAACATCATGTAATCAAAGAACAGGGGAACTATTACTGCTAAGGGTAAAATCCCAGGTTTGTAGAGCTCAAATTAGTCTCTAAATCCATCTTGGATCTCTGTGTGTTATCCTATTTTTAATAAAATATACAAAAAGTGATTATGTATCTTCTATTAGTACCTGTTTCAATATCTGATAACACTGAACTGTAATAATTCTTTAGGTTTGAATTAAGTCATTAAATCATTCATATTTTTCATTCTTCTGGAAGGAAGAACTGTTATCATTCTTTCATCAGTCTTGAAACATGTCAAACTTTTATCTTTTAAATATACCAATGGAAGATGGAGGCTTGCACCCTTAGGTTAAAGAAGACTACCAACAGCTGCACTGATTTCACAATAGCTTTGGGATTCTTTTTTTTTTTTTCTTTTTATGGACACACCTGTGACATATGGGAGTTCCCAGGCTAGGGGTCGAATTGGAGCTGCAGATGCAGGTTTATGCCACAGCCACAGCAATGTGGGATCCAAGCTGTGTTTATGACCTATACTACAGCTCATGGCAATAGTGGATCCTTAACTTACTGAATGAGGTCAGGGATCGAACCTGCATCCTTGTGGATACTATGTCAGATTCTTAATCCACTGAGCCACAACTGGAACTCCTCCTTGGGATTCTTGAGGTAGCCATAAAACAGCTACATATTTTATAGAAAAGTTGCTAGAAAAGTTGATGATGGTGATAAATCATATAGGATAGAAAACATATCCCAGTGATGAAAGATATACTACTGATTGAGAACTTCTATATGGTCGTCATTAGGTGCATGAAAAGGTAATACCAGTGGACATGGTTCTGACTTTTATGAGCATCTGGATGATTTATCTGTTTGGGGCGGTTCCTGGATACTTTTTTTAAAAAATAATTTTCAGTTCCGAAAGTACAAGGCTGGAACTCCACAGTTCTCTGGTGACCCTATATATTTGCTAGAAGCTCATTTAGGGAGTTGGACACCATCACCATCAGTGGCTATGATACTGATTATGCAAACTGAGAGTTCAGGGATTCACACAAGATGTTACAGGACATGAAACCTGGTAATTGTCTTACAACAGCCTATTAACTGGTACCCAGAAAAACAGTGAAGCATAGCCTTCCCAATGCATGGAATCCTGCATGTTTTAACATAGGAAAGGAGTGTTTCTCAAGTTATACTTCAGATACACAATAGTCCCAAATCAAGTATGTTTGCACTGAAAGGTTGAATTATAACTTATATACTGAGGGCAGGGAGAATGTGAAAAGAAACATTGTGTGTGAGAGATGGCAGGAGAGAATGATCAACAAGTTTCTCAAATAGTCTGCAGGTGCTAAGGATGCAGATCTTCTTTGAGAGGAAGAGGAGGCAGGGACGTCAAGGTCACATGTGACAGGGTCTATGGGCAGAGACCTATGAGATCTGTGACTGTGAAAATGGACCTGATTAAGAGCAGCAATGGCCAGGGGAATGCCATGAAAGAGGAAAGAAAGAAGAGCTCAGTGAATGCCTGGAAAAAGATGGCCAGTCTGGACAAGATGAGAGGAAGTTTAAGCCAAGTCTCCAGAGAGGGCCAAGAAGAATTGTGAAATAAATGAAACAGGGAAGTAGAAATAGTAAGATACAAATACGTAAAACAAGAAACAGTAGAGTGATATGGCAAAGGGATGGCTGTGTAAAATCAAGATCACCAATGGGAGCAGGGAAGAACATTAGTTCTAGAGTTACAAATTAATGGTTATATACCTTAATGACATCTAAAATATTTTAATTGAATATATCTCCATACTCACCTATGCCACTTAGCAGCATGAGGTCTGCAATATACCAACAGCCAAATGGGACCTTCAAACGTCCTTTCAAACATCAATGCTGAGGTCTTAGGGAAAGAGGATGACTCTCCCCCTCTCCATCACCCCCAGTTCCATCAACGTTCTGACTTTTCCCCCTTTTACAGCCGCACCTGTGGCATATGGAGGTTCCCAGGCTAGGGGTCGAATCAGAGTTGCAGCTGCCCGCCTACGCCACAAACATAGCAACACCGGATCCAAGCTACATCCATGACCTATATGGCAGCTTGCGGCAACGATGGATCCTTGACCCACCGAACAAGGCCAGGGATTGAACCTGCATCTTCACGGAGACATCAGGTTCTTCACCCACTGAGCCACAATGGGAACTCCAACTTACTGATTTTTAATGACCTTATATTTCTGATATCCTTAACCAAATATAATAAAGAATAGGTGATGACTGTGAGTTTTTTTTTTTTTTTCCTGCTTCTCCTCTAATCATTTATTCCCTTACTACATTGCAGCAAGGCACATAATTAAAAGCTTAAGCTAAAGAACAAAAATCTCTGAAACCTTAAGGCAGAACCACAGGCACCAAGATTTTCTGCACATTTTTCACCAGTTCAACAGGGCACCCCTCCTGTGCTTACTTCATCCCACGTGACCCTTGGCAGAATGAGACAGCTTCCCTACACAAAGGGGGGAAGTTTACTTGGAGAAATCTCCTCAGATTACACTTCAGGTAAAAGTTTAGTTACTTTAGGTAAAAGAGGGCTAATTCAGATTCTCCTGAAAAAAAGCTGCATTGTCTTTATTTATTTATTTTTTATTTTTATTTTTTTGTCTTTTTGCGTTTTTCCTTGAGCCGCTCCCACTGCATATGGAGGTTCCCAGGCTAGGGGTCTAACCGGAGCTGTAGCCGCTGACCTACACCACAGCCACAGCAACGCGGGATCCGAGCCACATCTGTGACCCACACCACAGCTCATGGCAATGACGGATCCTTATCCCACTGAGCAAGGCCAGGGATCGAACCTGCAACCTCATGGTTCCTAGTTGGATTCGTTAACCACTGTGCCACGATGGTAACTCCTGCATTGTCTTTAATGGTCAGTGAGTGTCTTGGCCATGAGAGCTTAGGTAACAACCCTAAACGTGTAGTGTGTATTATAAACGCAGAATTAGTAACACAGTTTATGAAACTATTAGTGAATGTTTTATCTCCAGCTTCTGGCTCTTGTTTCTCTCAGTTCAGGCTTGATAAGCTTGGGCTTACAGTTCGTCTTAAGGGGTGATGGAAAACTGCTCCATTTAGCCTGGGACTGTCTGCTCGTTAGTCCCAGATGCCAATTAAGAGCTTTGTTGGAGAACCAGAGAAATGCCCTGACACACAGAGAGGCCCAGAAGCCCCTCTCCCGACCATCATGGGTGAATGAGCCTCCAGGGTCCGCCAAGCCACACATTAGCAAGTCATGTGCATCGACACACAAGATCAACAAAAGCAGCACAAAAATTCTGAGGTTGGCACTTTCTGGAGCCAGACCTTTTCATTCCGACTGATAAGGATTCAAACATTTTCATTAGTCTTGCTGATCCTAGTCGTTTTAAAGGACACACATATTATAATTATTTTTAAAGGAAAGTCGCATAATCCAGGGTCGAGCCCATACTCAATAGTTTACTAGAAAAGATTACTGACCCTTACAGAGTTCTCTTGTGACCATCAGGGGTCAAGTAGAGGTTAATGTTCTGGCAAACCACCTAGAATCCAGAGGCACAACTGTTTTGGTAGGGATTACTGCCATTGTAAACCACCAGTGAGGGTTGGAAATGGTACTTCTTAATGAAGAAAATAAAAAGACTCAGCATCTGTGCTCTGATCATGCAGCTAACAGCTGACTCCACCTCAATCCAAACACAGAATGAAATCCAGCAAGGAGATGCGTTTATTTTTGTAATAATTTCTTTGAGATATTTAATATAAAATAATATGGTGAGGCCTCAGAAACAACTTTGGGTATTGAGCGTTGAAAGAATATTTGCTATTTTTTTAAAATGAATCCTTTGTTCTTATTTCAACAATGTCTTATTACTTACCTGTGGCTTCCAAAGAGAATTTGGGGGTGAAATACCTCAAGATTATAGCACACTCAAAGGAAGTTATAAAAACTCCCAATTGTGTGTATTTTGAAACATGTTTAGACAGCATTCAATAGTTAACTTTCTCTTTAGTCAATTAAGTATTTTGTCTGGCAGTGTATTCCTTGATATGCAATAAAAATTGTATGTGGACAAATCAGATCAAAGAATATTAATAGCAAAAAAAAGTTGGATACAGCCCCTTTCATCCTGTGGACTTGCTAGGATGCTGTGGTGAAGGCCAGAGAGAGCAGGAGAACATCATGGAAGATTAAGCAACTTTGATTCCAAGTATTTAGTCACAAGCTGCACATAGGCTTTAAGATCTGTTGGGAAAATTTCTCAAGGTAGTAGAAAAATCACAGAATTTTGAGCCAGAAAGGGCTTTGGGTTTTTTATTATAACCTTAAATTATACATATATAGAGTCTCTCACTAAGGAAAAGCAAAAGACATTTGCAATATTTCAGAAAATATTATTTGTTCCTCTACAGCATACTCCCTAAAAAATTTCTCAAAGTAAGATATAGCCCCTCCCCACCCCATTCTTCTCAACACACCAGGCTGTGGCTGAGTTTATTGCAGAAGTTCAAAGGAATGCAATGCCTCAGCAGTAATATAGCAAAACATGCAGCGTTACATTAGTTTAACAAATTTCAGGCTGATTTTTGGATATTCTACGTTTATACAAAAACTGGTGAGAAAACTTTGCATGGAGAATATGGTTTGTGAAATTCTTAGGCTTTTTTTTTTTTTTTTCATGTCAAAAAGGCCAAAGTAGGACTCCCTGTTCCAATTTTTTTCTCAAGAAAACTTGAAAACTTTCCCACTACAAGTGCTTGGAAATAACAGATAAAAAGACATTATTCTTTTAAATGCATTACTGAGCTTGCAAAAAAGAGAGCAAGTGTGAGAGAGAAAGCCAAGTGTAAAATGTGTGGATCTAAAAAGCAATATGATGAGGACACTAAAAGATACTGGTCTGCATCAGAGAAACTTGCAAGTCTCAGTAACCTACAAGGTGGAGTTTAAAATCCTATGTCAGGATACAGAACAGATGATAGAGTCCCAGCAAATGGACTGTTTAATGATGCCTGTCTGTCTCCATCTAGATAGCATGTGAAGGAAAAAGATAATATCAGGATTTATCATTAGGGTTATATGTGTGGTCCAGGAATATCTGAATCAAGAAATTAGCCTAAAGGAAGTTCCTTGGTGGCCTAGCAGTTAAGGATCTGGTGTTGTCACTGCTGTGGTGTGGGTTTGATTCCTGTAACTTCCATATGCCATGGGCATTGCCAAAAAAAAAAAAAAAAAAAAAAGCCTAAGGATTCATCCTAGGACACCAGAAGCAGAAGCAAACACAAAATGTCACTGAAAGGGACACTAGGATTGCATAGTTTTATACAGTATTTCTCACTGATGATGAACTCATTATCCTAAATTATACAACATATGAAGAAACAATCCATCAAAAGAAGCACATCACCAAATACCACAAATAAAGACTCTGAATCCTAAGAACTTTGGATAAAAGAACAAAAAAACAGACTACTTAATGTAAATTTTAAATAACTAAAAGGAATACAAGCCATATGAAAAGAAAAACACAGTATTAAAATATTGGTAGGTAGACTATGTAGAAATGAACACCATAGCAATGGAATGAGAAATTCATCGGAGAGATAAAAGAGCTGTTTAGACATAATTAAAGACACAATCAATGGTCTGAAAGACAGGTTCAAGGAAACAACTTAGAACGCAGCACAGTGAGATAAAACTATAAAGTTACGAGAGAGAACGTGAAATGAACAAAAAATTCAACATGTCTAATACGAATTTCAGAGAGTGAACAGAATTATTGAAGCATCAACATTCAAAGATATTTGCCTGTATATGTCCCAGAATTTATTAAATATATGATTCCTATGAGTTAAGAAGAAATCAAGATAAATAAAAGGACAAATACACAGTGAGATAAATTGTAGTGAAACTCCAGAACTACAAAGTCAAAAGAGATCTTAAAAGCAACCAGTGAGAAAAGATAAGTTACATCAGAGGATAACAATAGTCACAGTAGACTTTCAAAAACAAAGCAGCAAATCAATGGAATATTTTGCAATGAATGAGAGAAAATACCTCCCAATCTAGATTAATGTACCCAAGTAAATTATTGCTTGACTACCAAGGGTGTTTTGCCAATTAATGGCAGAGATCCCAGAAAGCAAAAAATTGTTTTTTAGTTGGAAATAAAAACTAATAAATTAATAAAATCTTTGCACTGATTTAAAAAGAGAGAAAGGGACAGCACAAATGACGATATTAGTATGAAGAAAAGGAACATGACTACAGATAAGGTAGAGAGTGCTAAAAAGAGAATATCCGGATCGATTTTACATAACTGCATTTGAAAATCTAGCCAAAACGGTCAATTCACTGTAAATGTAACTTCCAATTACTCAGGAAGGAAGATAAAATCAGAATTGACCAATACTGAGAAAAGAGAATCACTCATTAAAGTTCAGACACACACATACACACACACCTAGAAGTCTTTCAGACAGTTCTATCATTTTTCAAATTAAAAGTAATTCTAATCTTATTTAAACTTTCCCATAGAATAAAATAAGCTGATAATCATTTTTTAACTCATAAGAAGATAAACTGATATAAAATGAGTAAGAAAAATTACAGGCCAATTTCATCTATAAATATAAAAATTCTAAGTCAAATATTAGCAAGCTAAATTTAGAATGAATATTTTAAAATTATGGTCACATAGAAGTTATCTCAGAATAGAAGGATGGTTTACTTTTAGAAAATGTATTAATACAAATACCACTTACCATACTAAAATGGGAAAACCATAAACTCATCGCCACAGATGCAGAAATTAGTTTATAAAAATTAAAAATACTTCCTTAATAAAAACCTTTCAGCAAACAAGAAATAGAAGGAAACTTAACATCTGATAAGAAAATATCCACTAAAAACCCAAGAAAATATAATACTTAATGGTGAAAAAGTCAGAGGTATTTTATATAAAATATAGGACAAGGCAGGATGCTTGCTGTCATAGTTTCCATTTGACATTGTATGAGGGTGCTTAACCATGATAGCAAGAGGAAACATATAAATAAATATAAATAAATTAAATGTTTAATTTATACCCCATTAAATATAAAATACGTAAATATTACAAAAGAATGAGCACAGTTGTTATTTTGTATATATGATTGTTTAGGAAATCTTAAAAGAATCTACAGACTTTTTAAATGAAGAGTTCAACAAGGTTGGAAATGAGAGTTAAACAAAAATCTCTTATGCTTCCATGAACTGTCAGCCTATTTAGAACATTTCAGAAAAAAATAAAATTTACAATAAAAATAACTCACTTATATAAGATACCTAGCAATGAATCTAACAAAAATGTGGAAGATATTTGTAAGGAAAATTATAAAACATATTGAGAGCCATGAAAGTAAGCTTAAATAAATGGGGAGCTAAATTATGTCTTTGGGGAGACTCAAATTTAGATAGAGAAGTGATCTCCCAGGTAACATATAAATTCAATACAATTATGAGGGAAGTCTCATCATCTTTCATGTAAGCTGAAACTGTTGCATATACATTCACAGTACACTAGACAAAAATATAAATTCTAGACAGATTAAAGGCTCATTGGAAAAAAATTTTTGAAGGAAAGATAGAAAAATAGTTTTATTGGAGTTCCCACTGTGGCTCAGTGGGTTATGAACCCGACTAGGATCCATGAGAATGTGGGTTTGATCCCTAGCCTCGCTCAGTGGGTTAAGGATCCAGTGTTGCCATGAGTTGCGGTGTAGGTCACAGACACGGCTCAGATCCTGCGTTGCTGTGGCTGTGGTATAGGCCGGCAGCTGGCAGTTCTGATTCAACCCCTAGCCTGGCAACTTCCGTATGTCTCGCAGGCATGGCCCTACACACACACACACACACACACACACACACACACACACACACACACGCAAAATAGTTTTATTAAATCATGTGCGAAAACATTTAAGATTTCCTATCATACAAAGTATAAAGGAAAATATTCACAAATTTAACTATATTGGATTTTTTTCATTTTAGGGCCGAAGGTGTGGCATATCCCAGGCTAGGGGTTGAATAGGAGCTACAGCTCCTGGCCTACACCACAGCCACATGGGATCTAAGCTGAATCTTTGACTTATGCTACAGCTCAAAGCAATGCCAGATCCTTGACCCATTGAGTGAGGCCAGGGATTGAACCCGCATCCTCATGGATACTAGTCAGGGTTGTTTCTGCTGAGCCGCAACAGGAACTCCTATATTGAAAAATTTAAACTTCTATAAATAATAATAGATACCACAAAGAAGTGAAAAAGCTAAGTTACTGCCTAGGATAGATATTTGCTCATTACATGCTCCCTCTCACAATTACTGTCCAGAATATTTAAAAAGTGCCTACAAATCAATAATAAAATACAATTTAAAGAGAAAAAAAATGGGTGAAATATACCACACATAACTCTCAACAGAAAGCATAGGAATGCTCAATAACATTGTACAAATATATTCAGCTTCACCAATTACTAGAAAGTCCCAGTATCCAAGATATTAACAAAAGAGAATATCTGATAATAGCAAATAATGGGGAATATGTGGGGAAACATAAATGTTAAATAGGGGGTTTCTAACCCCAGTTGTACATTAAAATTACCCAGGGAACTTGAAAACAAATACAGTCTGGGCTCCCATCCGGAAAGATTCTGACGGTAGGTACTGGTAATTAAAAAATTCTCCCTAGATGATTCTTTCTGCAGCCAGAGTTTAGAACTACTGGTCTCCACTGTTGGTGGTCAAAAAAACCAGCAGAATTTAGAGAACCATTTAGCAATCTCTAGGGAAGCTGTGTACCTCTATGACCTGACAATTCAAAGGTTAAACTCCCCTTGAGAAATCCTAGCCCAAGTGTAAAAAGATATGTACAAAGACCATTGCTGTACAGTTTAGGTAGCAAAACTGCAGAGACAATGCAGATTTCCCTCAGTCAGAAAATGGATAAATCAACCTTGTGTTATTTTTGCAACGTGACACCACTCTGAAGTCATTTCAACATCGACTATAGATACATCCCCCAAACAACTTCGAATTTCAAAAGTTAGAGAATACGTAATAATATAAAGACAATGTTTTATATATTTAAAAATGTCAACAGAAAGCAATAATATAATCACAAAGAAAAATCAGATGTAATCACATATAGACACACTTGTATCTGGATTGAAGAGCCCCCCCCCCCCCACAAACACACTAAATTACAGCATGGGAATCACATACAGCAATTTAGAATAATTATCTCTCAGGAGAGAAGAGCCCTTGCCCTTGTCAGAGTGACTGACTGTATTTATAATGTGCTTCATTTTATTTTACACATTATCTGAAATAAAGATGGCAAAATAACACATATATATTCCTGGTGGTGGGTCTGCAGATAACAACATAATTTTTGTGTTTGAACTATTTTATATTAAG
The DNA here is from genome assembly GCF_016906955.1 of Phacochoerus africanus. Lineage (NCBI taxonomy): Eukaryota > Metazoa > Chordata > Mammalia > Artiodactyla > Suidae > Phacochoerus > Phacochoerus africanus. The sequence goes on from NC_062555.1 coordinate 56,428,022, forward strand.
ATATGTAGAAGGTGAAAGAGCCATGGAATCGGTATGATCATGTGGGCATGCCTTTATTTTTTAAGTCATTGAAAAAATATTAAAAACATAGAACTGCAAAGTAAACAAAAAAGCTATTGGATTTGGAGGCCAGAGGCTGGAATCCTTATCCTAGTTCTGTAGGTAATTAGTGATGGGTAAATAATTTCACCACACTGGCTCCAGTTTCCTCATATATAATGTAAAGGAGTTGGATAAGATGACCCCAAATCTATCCCAGTTTCAGATTTCTGTGAATCTGAAGTTGTGAGAGGACAGTATTTCTGAATTCAATTTTTCTCTCTCCTTGGATGCCATCTTCCAAGGATATACTCACCCGATAGCAGTACCCTTGTCCCTAAATGTAATCACGGATTATTGTGGAAAGTGATGCCCTAAGTGATACTTGAGAAACAATCATTGTATCAAAGATGTAATCAAAGCTGCAAGTTAGCTTAAAATGTTCCATGACCCATATTAGAAACAATACCAAGACAAAAAAGTGTCATTAAAATCCCCAATGTATACATGTATTATTTCTTCATTCATTTACTCATTATTTCCTATGAATTTGTCCTGAATGATCATTTACACACTAGCTTATCCCAATTTGTTATATGTTAATAAAAATTTTATAACAGTGGATATTAATAGTAAACCTTACTTAAAATAGACGTTTATGGGAGTTCCCATCGTGGTTCAGCGGAAATGAATCTGACTAGTAACCATGAGGATGCAGGTTTGATTCCTGGCCTCACTCAGTGGGTTAAGGATCCGGCGTTGCCATGAGCTGTGGTGTAGGTCACATATGCAGCTCGGATCCGGTGTTGCTGTGGCTGTGGTGTAGGCTGGCAGCTACAGTTCTGATTTGACCCCTAGCCTGGGAACCTCCATATGCCGTGTGTGTGGCCCTTGAAAAAAAAAAAAAGATGTTTTATGACTGAAAAAAACATCTGAACCCTTTCCCTCCATACTCCCTACCTTCTGGAAATCTGGAAGACTTTGTTTTATCTTTTAAGTGTCTTATTTGTCCCCAATGAGAACCTGGCCTACATAAGCAATTCAAACACCTCTTTTCACGAATGTGCTGTTTTCTCCCTAGGATTTTGATGCTTTTAGCCAACAAAGCTTAATTATCCCCATAACCCTGTAGAAGCCATAACTACAGAGAAGCATGACTTGGGGTGAAGCCACAATTTACAGAGTGTCTAATGCAGAGCCAAGAGAAATGAAATCCATTTCCAACACAAGTACAAAAGCTCACTTCGAAGTCCCAATCTCTCCCTCCATTGCAACCCAGCCTGCTACCTATGTTCTGCCAGCAATGTCATCCATGGATTAAAGTAATACAGAAAGGAGCCAGGACAATCCACAAACTTGGTGGTCAGACTGTTGAATGAAAGATACAGCAATTACAAACAAAAAAAATACAGGATGCTAGTTGAGGGGAACATTCTTGGATCTTTTTTCCTTCCTCCTCCACCGAAATGTGTGAAGGAGCCTGTCTACATTACCTGCATTACAGGTAAGGGAGGGAAGATCTAATCGCATAAGTGTCATAGGATATTTAGTAGCACACCTGGGAAAAGACTTGTCGGATGTTGTCATCTCATCATTGCTAACACCTGCTAGCACCACAGGACATAGTACTTCAGATTTGTCCAGGACATGAGTTTCTAAGAGAGCTGCCCAAAACAAAAGAAATTTTCTCTTGACAAAGGAAAGTCTCCAAGCTTGCAGAGATGACCTCATGGCTTTAGAAATTCAGCAATGTAGTTTCCATTTTTGAGGAGAAATCATAGAAGTCCACTGTCAGCAGGTAGATAATGGACCACTTAAAGAAGGCCCAAATCTACTGAACTCTTTTTTTTCTCTTTTTCTTTTTAGGGCTGAACCTGCAGCATATGGAAGTTTCTGGGCTAGGGGTCCAAACAGAACTGCAGTTGCCAGCCTGCAGCTGCCACAGCCACAGGCAACACCAGACCCAAGCTGCATCAGCGATCTCTACCGCAGGTTGTGGAAACACTGGATCCTTAACCCACTGAGCAAGGCCAGGGATTGAACCTGCATCCTCATGGATACTAGTGGTATTCTTAACCCACTGAACCACACCAGGAATTTCCCCAAAATTTTCTTAGCTGGGAAAGAGAAGCATGAAAAGTGGGAAATCTCACATAACTGCCATCACCAATGGCTAGCCAGTATCCAGAACAGGGGCTAATATTAGGGCCTCACTACGCCCTGTTATAAGAAGCACAACTAAATCAGGAAGCCAATAATTCCTCTAAAAGCAACAACCTTCCAGGATGGCGAAGACCAGACTCTCATTTGGCTGCATTTTTCACAGTTCCCAGTTCACCTCTTCCTTTTGGGCCATCCAAGATTATACCATCACCACTAACGATTTCAAAAGTGGGACACAGATTCCCGTTGCTCTCAACAGGACTTAACCCCTGGACTACATTTAGCTGCTACACAACATGTAGGGGACAATTTAAAGGATACCTATAGAACTGAAATAACACCCTCTCCTAAGAGAAAATAACAGATGGCTTGGCAGATAATGATCTTCAACTGACAGGCTACACAGTAATGAGGCCAGTGCTGGGAGCACTTGGTGTTGGCAACCAGTGATGAACGAGAATCATGTTTCCTTGGAGGACAAGGGAGGCAGTTTCTACAGACTGGGGGGAGTCCGGAGGGAGGAACGAATGCAACTCTCTCCACTCAAGGAAGGGGCTTTCACCATTATCTTCCTTTTGAGTCCATCATTTCAAACCAGCTGTAACCCGGATCATGGCTTTAGTGGCGAGGTGGGGGCATTGGGGTGCAGAAAAGCCCAGATCACGCCTTTGCTCATTCTTGTCCAAGTGACAACCAGACATGGCCTGACTATGGAAGCAGCCAGCTCTTTGTTGACTGCTGGGAGGTGGTATGGCATTTCCAAGAACAAACTGCAGCACCTGCCATGTCAGAGGGATGGGTAGTGGAAATTAGGTAACAGGCCATCATGGTCACTTCTAGATGCCTCTCTGATGACTTGAGCACCATCTAAGTACATCCTGCTAGATCAGCTTGACAACTCTTGACTCCTGAAGTCCTGGGCTGGCAACAAGTCACGCACAGCCGGAGCTCAGTTTAATAGTGTAATCAAGGAAAGGTGGTAGCAGCTGAAATATTTTAATGTTTCGATGCCCTCTGCCACTAATACTTTATTTTTCACATTTGCTACATGATTTCATCATATTTGCAAAAGGGGATTCAACAAGAGTCAGAGGTGGAGCAAACTTTACTCTGTAGATTTACAGGTTCCTTCAGCAAATCTCCCTAAATATTCCAGAGACGCTAACAAAAGTTGGTTTGCTTGCTAGGGCACCGATGCTCTTTTTAGAAGACATTTTTTTTTTTTACTGCTTATTTTTCCAATCTAAAGTAGAGTTTATATTACTAGAGGAAATGAGGCAAAAGAGATTCACTTAAAACATTAATGAAATTAAATGATTCTTGGCACAAAAACCAACATTGCTATAGACATTACCTTCTACCTGCTAAACAGTGTTAAGAGCAGCTCACCTCATATCTCATCTTGCAATTAGTTTATGAACGAGCCAATCTTTTTACTTATATTTAGAATCCAACTGATAACCTCACGAAGATGACAATGTGCAAACGAGATGTTTCTTAGGGGATTAAGCAGGGAGAAGAGAAAACAATAAAGGCAATGTACTTACCTGCAGGGATATTTTTAAAGTCATCCTGAATTTCAAATTTGGCTTGTTTTGGTTTAAGCGCAAAGACTAATCTGAACTATAATCTTTGGCTCCTCGGGGTAAACCCCATTCCTCCACGGGACACACCTTTAAGTTTTCTTTTGATATTTATTTCTCCAGGTTTCCACGGTCTTCGAGGAAGTTGTCAAAAGCAAAAGACTGTCCTTTAAAAAAAAAAAAAAAAAAAAGAGCCCGCGATGTCCAGAACATAAGCAGCAAAGGAAAAAGCAAACCTCTCCCAAACTAGTATCTAATTCAGAAGTGTAACCGCGCCCCTATCTCCGTCTGTAGGCATCTTCTGGTGACATTTCCCATCATCCAGCCAGGGCCGTTTTACAGCAACGCGAGGATGTCTGAAGAGAAATGAACTCATTCTCTGAAGTTCCTTGTAGTAAAGGAAAACATATGGAGGATTTCCTGCTGAGGCTTCCCTACCGAGGCACACATTCGAGGGGGTGTGGAATATACTTGGTCAGGCGCTCCGTTTTCTAGACTCAGCAATTATCTGCTTAGCACTGAGTCCGCATGGGCTGCTTCTCTGCAGAGAACTCTGTGATTCTGCAATAGCCCCACCAGCAGCGATGACCTGTGGTCGACAGTATGTTAGCGTTCTGTTTGTCGTGGTCCCTGTTTCAATTGCAGCACACCTCCAGGACCAGGTAAATGGCCATAAGGATGGTCTTTCGGAAGATAGGCTTCATTCCCCCTTTGTTTTTCCCCTCATCTCTTCATGTTCATCTCTGATTTCTTATCTGAAATAAACAGCTTCCACGTATGTGCCTTTGCGATCGCATTCCCAACAATTGATTTAAAACGTTGCCAGTTACACCTTCTCCACCTGAAAGTGTACTTCTAAGGACAGCACACCTCAAAATCTGCTGTGAAGACACCGGTTGGCTCAGGAATATTAACTTGCACATACGAGGAAAGTGACACTCCAGTGAGCCATTCACAGCTGCAGAGGCCTGCCTACTGACCCCACCGATTAATATTCTTTAGTTTGAAAAAGAAAATCGAAACCAGCGAATATCTCCAGACCTTGCCCTTAAAACCACAACTTGGGGTGACAGTGGGGACACTACCACCCATCAGAGGAGTTTCACCCTATTATTCTAGCAAGGGCATTGACAAGGCATCGACAATGTATTCATCTCAATTACTCTAGTTATTTGCTCTCAATCCATATCCGTCCTTTAGGTTACAAACTGCTGTTAAACTTCTTCTAAAAATAAACTTCACATGATCTTTCTTTCCATGTCAATGTCTTTGTGCAGGAATTTACTTCGTGGGGCAGATGTTTCTATAAGCCCAGCTGATTGACAGCTTGAATGATTAAATGAAATAACGATGGGAATGCAAAAAGAGGTGACTAAGTTGTGTGTGGAGCTACAGCCTGTGTGGTGGGGACAAAGAAGTGTTGCAGACTTATTACATTAAAAAAAAAATTACCTGAAAGGATATTCCATATAAGAGATGCGCAAACTATGACCCAGGGGCTGAATCGGGCCCTCTGCCAGTACTTGTAAATAAAGTTTTATTGGAACACAGCTATGCCCATTTGTTCACACATTGTGTATGGCTGCTTCCCTGCTCTAGTGGCAGAGCTAAGTAGTTATCACAGAGACTGTATGGTCCACGAAACCATCTAGCACTTTAGAGAAAAAGCCTGCAGACCCATCTTGTATATGATAGAGGGTCACTAGATGACTATGAATACTTAGGCCTTTTTTGTTGTTGTTTTCTGAGTCGTGTAGTCAGAGGTATCATTATAATTGCATTTAAGGAATGTCCCTAAACGCTCTCCCAATCTTCCTAGAGTAGACATGGCAGGAAGGCTTCTTGGGGATACAGGGGTGTGGAACCCCGAGTTCCCAGGGGACAAAATGGATCAGGCCATATAAGGGTGGTATATGATGACACAGTTGGAAGCAGAATCTGAACACCATCAAGGACGGAAGCCAGGGAAGCAGGGCTCGGAGTGAGAAGCACGGTGAAGCTATAAGTGGAGGGAAGAATAGTGCAGATTAATCATAGGTCAGGATGTGGAGCAGGAAGTGGTCAGAGCAAGCTGTCAGGACTAAGACCTTGAGGGAGAAAAGAAGGATGTTGGATACTTTCTGCTGGCCTGGCGGAAGGGTGACTCAGTTGCCCCAATTTGGACTTTCTGGGTTGTAAAATGGAAGGCCCTGCCTCTGGGAACCTTCTCAGTCTGCCCTAACGCTAAAGTTGGACAGGAAGCTGGGAAATCAACCTGAAAAGAAAAACCTGAAGTCCAGTAGCCACGCTTTCCCAGAGCTCAGTCCCCTGTCCTTGGAGAACTTGCATAAAAAGCAGGGAGCCACTCTGCAGCTCCTGGGACCACTTGGAGCCCCCGGAGAAAGAGAGGGGCTCTGTTCTCAGTGAGCAAGTGGTTTTGCTATGAGAGCAAGCACCATGTGAACAGGAAGAGAATAACCTCAAAACAACCTGTAAACAAGTGTGAGGTCATCCGTCCTAGTGGACGGTTTTAGGCCTGGCCTTTTCACCCCAAAGCCAGGCAGCATTTTTTCCAGAATAGCTGACCTGCATGACTTGATTACTGCCTGTCACTCTGAACTCTCTGCTTCAATTTTCCCAAACTCCCCAGCCATCCCAAATCTCGCTCAAGTTTTAAGTTTAATTCCTTTTGCCTTAATCAGGAGCACCGATCCGACTTTCTGGGCCCCGTGAATGTAGCTGTGGTTTCACTCATCAATCCGTCAGTACGTCAGCCCATTATCAACTATTTGTGGAGCTGTTCCTATGAGCTGGGCACCATGCTGAGCTTGGGGTGAAGGGCTGAATCATAGAGACAGGACCTCTGGCCTCATGGAAAGAAAGGGGAAACCCAGAAACAGAGAGTGGAAAATTTCAGATTGTGATGTGTTTCGAGAGAAGCCAAAGAGTCACAGTGGGCTGGGGTGAGGATTCTGTCCCAGGTGGCGTGGCCAGAGATCGTCCTTCTGCGAAGGTGACATGTTAGCCGAATGTCAGAAGCTGAGAAGGACTGTGTGGCTCCGTGAACTATAAGATCTGGAAGTTCAAAGACAGAGGTAGGAAAGAACCTGGCATGCCCCCCAAATAGAAAGGATACTGGGGTGGCACAGTGGGCGAGTGGGGGAGGGTTAGAGGCAGGCAGAGACCAGATGCTGTGTGGTCTCATAGGAAGGATGAGCAGGTTTGGACTTTCTTCAAGGGCAGGCCAAAACTAGGGGAAGGATTGAACCAGGGGAATGTCTCTGATCTGATTTATGTTTCCCAAAGGATCTTCCTGTGCTGTGGTGGAACTGGGAGGGAGGAAAGAGTGAAAATGAGGAGAGCAGTTGAGAGGGGGTGCTGGCTGGGATAAAATGGTACCTCTGCTGTTCAAGGGAACAGAATGGCTTTGAGATGTATTTTGGAATACTGCAACGCTGCCTCCTGAAATGGTCCTTTCATTGGGTTGTTCAGGTGTTAATTTTTCATTCCCACCTGCTTGAGGGAAACCCTAGAGAGCAGGGACCTCATTTTCCCTTTGTCACCCTGCTCCCCAGCACCTAACATATGCCTCCCACAGAGAAGGCATTCGTGTTACTCCACCAGCTACGTATCAGGTGGTGAAAGTGAAAAGCTACAACAGAACACGATGGGTCTCGGAACAACAGAGGGAGAAAACCTCACTCCTCGAAGGGCATCTTCGCTTCTGGAGTCTGAGCATTTGGGTGGACACAGCAGGGCAGCTCACTCAGCATCTTTCCCAACTTCTAGAGTGCTTCCTTCATGGAAGAGCCTGCATAGCCCCCGAAAAGATGCTTTTCTCGGATGCCCTTGCAGCCAGGGTTCTGCAGGCTTCCCAGGCTTGGATTTGGTCCTGACGCGAGTGAAGAAGAGTGATGGTCCAGGATGCATCCATTTTGCAGGTGTGAGGATTAGCAGCCCAATACTGGGTTAGGGCCAGCTTCCTGGGCTGTGATCAGAGAAGTCACATGGGCCCATGTCTAGAAGGGCCCACACGTGGTTTAAGACATTTGCTGCTATTTTGATTCTTAATAATTTTGAATGAGGGGCTGCACTTTCATTTTTCACTGAGCCGTTTAAATTACGTAGCAGTCTTGCCAACAGTTCTGGGGTCAGCCTCCTCTACTCTGGAGGGATATGGTGGCGGGGGGGTGTCCCCAGAGCCTGCAAATGTGGCAACAGCTTCCAGTGCTCTGGAAACTGCCCTAGGGGCAAGGACCTAAGAGTCACCAGCTGAGGACAGTGGCACCCTGGTCCTTGTCTTCCTGGTTGCGACAGGGGGAGGCCAGTTCTGCTGGAAGGGCTGTCTCAGGAGCCTTTTTTTTTTTTGTCTTTTTAGGGCTGCACCCATGGCATATCGAAATTCCCAGACTAGGGGTCTAATCAGAGCTACAGCTGCTGGCCTACACCACAGCCACAGCAACGCTGGATCCTTAGTCCGCTGAGCAAAGCCAGGGATCGAACAGATCGAACACACAACCTCATGGTTCCTAGTTGGATTCGTTTCCACTGCGCCATGACAGGAGCTCCTCAGGAGCCATTTTTTGAGGCCCATCCTAGATTTCGAATGTTGGTTCTCTAATGATTCTGTGAGCAAAATTCCCTTTCTGTTAAGAGCAGATGCCATTATTTTCAACCGTACTCATCCCTAATTAAGGACACACTTGGAGGAAAAGCCTGGCTCCTGAAAGCTTTTTCAGTGCTTCATCATCGGACTTTATACTATTGTTGAGGCACTTAGCAGAAACTTTGAGATTCCGTGTTCTGGATATGCTGTTTAGGAGGCAGAGGAAGCCTGAGCTGCTGTTTAGCAGGGGATGAACTTGGGCACATTAGTTACACTGTTTAATTGTGAAGATGCGTTCTTCTTCTTACTGGCAGACTGTTGATTCCCCACTGCTGGACCGAGAAGCAGACCAGTCTACAGTCTCACTGGGATGCCCGTGTGGCAGGCAGAAGAATGTGAACAGGTATTTTGGAATGTCTGTCCAGGTGTTTAGGTTACCTGTGGCTGCTGCAATAAGTTACCACAAACTGGGTGGCTTAATACAAATCAGGCTTCATTCTCTCACAGTCTGGAGGCTGGAAGTCCTGGAACCTGTTCCATGTGGACGCTTAGGGAGAATCAGTTCTATGCCTCTCTTTTAACTTCCCCTGGTTGCTGGCAAGCCTTGGTATTCCTTGGCCTTCTTTATTCTAACCTCTGCCTCCTCAGTCTGTACATGGCTCTCTCCTTGCTCATCTTTGTGTTCTCCCACCTTCTTTTAAGGATACCAGCCACTGGAGTGAGGTCAAACACGAATCCACTACGACCTCATCTTTTTTACTTAGCTACATCTGCAAAGACCCTATTTCCAAGCAAAGTCACATTCTGAGAGCTCTTTTCCTGTCTTCTTATGGCTCCATCTAAAGCAAGTAGATTATAAACGTTTGCTGAAAAGTGTTATGGAAGTAATTCATTAATAAATGTGAGATGTTATCAAATGGCAAAACGGCCTGGGTTTTAAGTGCCTCGTGGCTGTTTGTTCCTGGCCAAAGAGCTACAGATATGAAAAGTTAGAAAGACTTAGAGATAAGCATACAGGTGCGGAGTTTGTTTTACCTTCAGATACATCCTACCACCATGGTACCTCTGTATACATAGTGATAGCTTGCTTTCTTCCGATGCATTTGATGTAAAAAAATCTGGGAAATGCCTCATAATTGACCCGAAGTAAGTTCTCAAAACCAACCCCCTCATCTAAATTTTTTCTCTGATTTTGTTCAGCCCAGGGGAGATTTCCATAGTACCATCAGCAAAGGACAAGTGTTTGCAGAGAGGAGGAAAATGTCAGGCACAGTCATTGAAACTAATGTCACTTCACTCATGTACAGTGATGAATTTTTACATTTCCAAATCAAAAAAACAATTTAAGCTATTTCAGATATCTTTTTTTCCTAGTTAAATGGGAACTCATTCTTTAAAGTAGAAGAAGCAAGTATTTTTTCCCCAAAATGAATACCAAAAATGACGCTACAAAATATAGCCTTAGGAGGAAGAGTTTTTTTTTATGGGTGTAGAAGAGAAGATTGCATTACTGAACTCGACAAAGTCATTCCATCAGAACTCCTTTATTGTTTTTCACTGTATATATCTTGCCACAAGAGAACCGTATTTATCAGGCAGCATTGAAGCTATTTATTCCCTTCCTATTCCATTAATTAAGCTATAATACAATCACTGGGGTTACCCATAACCAATCTTCGGAAGATTAATATAGAGTGCTATTCTTTTACTCATATTTGGCCTCTGCATGGTAATGAGACAGCAATAAAGTTTATGTTCCCATAATGTGTAAGAATTGTATTTTGCACGAAATAGCTAACATCAAAAATAACTACTTGTATAAACAAACCACATAACACAGTCATTCTTGGCGTACATTAATGGGTTACTAAAAATGTTAATACAAGTCCATTGTACCTACAAAAAATCTCAATATTTAAGAGAAGGCATAAAGAAAAAGGATTAAAATAGGTCATGTCTGAAAAAATAATTTGAAAATAGATTTTGGTGATTAGCTATCAAATTGCCTGACTTTTAATATACACTTTGAGGAAACTAAAACTTGCATTGTTCTAACCTAACTATTTGTCCCCTGGTAATTTAAAATTTACATTTACAATGCAGCAACATATCGAGCATAAAAGGCACTTAAAACCCAGGCCATTTTGCCATTTGATAACATCTCACATTTATTAATGAATTACTTCCATAACACTTTTCAGCAAACGTTTATAATCTACTTGCTTTAGATGGAGCCATAGGAAGACAGGAAAAGAGCTATTGGTCAAGATTTTGCATAAATATGCCTCAATCTACAAGCATTTTTCTTCGTCAGCCACGTAATTATGAACTTTCATTTCACTGTTAAAGGATGCCAACTTGAAATGTGTATGTTTTTATTGCCTGATCATAGCAAACATTAAGAGTTTTCCAAACTCTTCTGAAAAATGAATTTTTTTTTTGCTTTCTGGGCCACACACAGCATATGGAGGTTCCCAGGCTAGGGGTCGAATCTGAGCTACAGCTGCCAGCCTGCACCACAGCCACAGCAACGCAGGATCTGAACCGCTCATCAACCTACGCTAGAGCTCATGGCAATGCTGGATCCTTAACCCACTGAGTGAGGCTAGGGATTGAACCTACAATCTCACAGTTCCTAGTCAGATTCGCTTCCACTGCACCACTACAGGAACTCCGAGTCTTCATGTTTTGGTGCCTCAGGCAAGGAATAAAATCACAGAATATCCTACTTTACATATGGAGAAGAGAGAGCTGTGATGTCTGTGCTGACACTTCACTTTCCTATGATGAATACAAATATATAACTAGTCCATCCTCATATGAAGACAGAGATTAATTTATCAACACTGACAAAGAAAATTATGAACCACATTTCTTGTGTACAAACTCAAGTCCTTAAGACTGGCCTGATGTCCACTTCTCATCCATAGTTATACCAAAATTATTCTGCACTGGATGGGTATGTTAAAAACGATGAATGAAAAATACAAACATATAAATTGTCAGCTACAATGAAAATGGAACTTTTTTCCTTTTACTTTTACGGCCATATACCTGCGGCATATGGAAATTCCCCGGCCAGGAGTCAAATCGGAGCTGCAGCTACCCTACAGCTTGTGGCAATATCAGATCCTTAACCCACAGAGCAAGACCAGGGATGTTGGGTCCTATACCACCGAGCCACAACAGGAACTCTCAAATGGTATTTTTATTTGAATTACCCCAATTCCAAATTGTTCTGAAACGAAACCCTCTATTGCTCTAAACCTTCTATCATAGCTTCATCTTTTATCATTTTACTTTTATTCCTATTTCTTTTTACATTCATTCCTGGATCAAGCATTCCTTTCATCCTTTAACTTTTAAGTGTTTTTCTCTCCTTTTCAACATTCTTCATTTCCCCCTGAACATCCATCTGGGTTTCTGTTCATTTCAGATCCCTTTTAGCTTGCTTTCCACTCCATCACCCAATTTCCATCTATTTGCCTTATGGCTGGTTTTCTCCAGCATAGAGAGAATTATTGACAGAAAGTGGGAGGCATCCAGAGAACATAAAGTTGCGGATCGATGCAAAAACTGCTCGGTAATATATCTGGGAACTCAAGTATGTATTTTTAAAAAAGACCATAATTCAATTGAAAAGCTAATGACCTCAACTAGCTACATAAAACCAGGTAGTCATCACAACCAAAAATTAAAAAGGCAGCTAGGAAGGTAAACAGAAGAGTTAGTACATTCCTTCCCATTTGCAACATTAAATAATTTAAACGTCCATTGCAGCGTTTTGTTTATTTTGTTGTGATTCATGGTGTTGATCCAATTTCTTTTGTCTTTAGTAAAAAGTGTGACAAAGTGAAATTCAAGCTCTAGCCAGTTTCGGGGGCACTCTGCAATCTCAAGTCTCCCCCATCCTTTGTCATGAGGTATTACTTAGATTTCCATCTGCTTTTTAATCTAGGGAATATATTTAGATCTTGGCAAGTTTGAATTGACTTGTCAGGTAAAATCCAGTGACATGGCAATAACTGCTTCTTAAAGTTCAGATATATGACATCTATTTCATTCTCCTTCTCCATTAATTTTATCATTCCATAAAAAAGCAATTGTGTTAATTAAAAAAAAAGCATGACTTCTCGTCATTTTTTTTTCTAAACTTTAGTTGGCTTAAAGGTTTCTTCTTTCTCAATATTTGTTCAACTATTTCACAATGGATTTAAGCTAGGCTTCTGGGCAGTAAATCTAAGATGTATTTTGCTAACATCTTTAAAACTAAAAGTACTGCATTTTTTTCTTTTCCCTCCAGCTCTTATGTACTCTCCAACCTACAATGTCTTTTTAAGCCTAAGAACCCTTCAGTCATTGAATTCTAGTTAATAGCATGATTATCAGGTGGCTTTATCTTATTTTTGCAACCTAACTATTTTGGGCTGTGAGGCAGTCTGAGCCTTTCTGTCCCTGTCTCAATCAAGGTTAGTACTTTTCTGAAGATGTGTGATTTCCTTTTGTTATACACAACCCCTGTGGTTACACAGTTGTGCACAGCTAGCGGATAAAGTAAAAGAGCCTGCCTTGGGATGAGAGGTCAAATCTGACTCCAGCAGGCTTCCAGAACCTTCCCGCAGCTAATTCCCAGAGCATCTTTCTCTTTCCCCCTCTTCCCTGCCTTGACATGAGAGCCTTGCTGGGTGCTCTGATCTCTCTCCTCGGTGCACCCCTATACCTGCTTCTGTGGGGGCAACTCCATTGCATCACCCACCATGTCACAGAGCAATGGCATCAAACTGCTAATTTTTTTTTAGAGAAAAATTTTAACTTCATTTTTTTAAAATAAATTTTATTGGCGTATAGGTGAGTTATAATGTTGTATGAGGCATTAATTAATTAATTAATTTTTCTTTCACTTCATTAGTTCCATGACTAACAGAAAATAACTAATCAAGGACATCACAGCCAGCCACTTGCCAGAACTCTTCTGCCCCTTTGTAACACTGAGCAATATTCTTCATTCCTTGGATGAGTGAAAGGGCCTTTTAAAAGGAAAAAGATTCTGATTGCTAGGAGATTTGATGCGGCAAGACATTCCACGACGTATTATATATATATATATACATACGTATACATACATACACACATACACACACACACACACACACACACATATATATATGCATGCCAGTGATGCAACAGCTGATGGGGACTCTGCAGGAGGATTTGGTCCTATCCTGTGCACATAGACAGAAAAATATGTACACTGATCAGAGCAGATGAAATGTATTCTATTATTTATAGAATCTTTTTAACTTTTTTACTTGTTTATTAAAGTATAGTTGATGTAGTGTTGTGCCAATTTCTGCTATACAACAAAGTGATCCAGTCATACATATAAATACATTCCTTTCTTATATTATCTTCCATCATGTTCTATCTCAAGAGACTGGACAGAGTTCCTGTGCTGCACAGGTGTTCATAGAATCTTGATAACAGAAAGGAGAGGCAGGCTGAGAGAGTCAATGACGGCCTCTTTTCTGGCTTATTATTCAGCTGAAGGTGAGATTCCTCCCACCCATTGAAGCATGAACACATGGTGGCTTTATTCGGTCATGCGAAAAAAAAAAAAAAGTCAGCTCATTGACATTTCAGGGCTTGAACTGGAGATACACATACTCTGGGACCCAGTTCTCTTTTATCTTTATAATCTAGTATCCAAGAGCTGGCTTTCAGACTCCAAGTCCCCTCATGGAACAAAACGGCTGCTGGAGTGCTAGCCACTAAATCTGCATTCTAGGAAAAAGGAAGGAAAAAGGGAGAAAGGATGTTCTTGTGCCCTTTATTAATTAATTACTTTTTACTTTACTGAATTATAGTTGACCTATAATATTACATTAATTTCAGGTGTTCAACATAGTGAATTCATACTTTTATAACACCATACAAAGTTATCATATAATATTGAATATATTCACCGTGCTGTACACTGTATCCTTGTGACTTATTTACTTGAATTGGTAGTTTGTATGAAACTCTTAATTTCTTTCACCTATTTTGCCTCCTCCCATCCCTCTTCCTCTGGTAACCACTAGTTTTTTCTCCATATCCGTGAGTCTGTTTCTGATTTTGTTATCTTTTAATTTTTATTTTTCCTTCTAGATTCCACACATAAGGGAAAATATACAGTATTTATCCCTCTCTGTCTGACTTATTTCCATGTTGACGCAATTTCTGCCCCCTATTTTTGAAGATGTTTTCCTGAAGTCTGTTTCTGATTTTGTTATTTTTTAATTTTTATTTTTCCTTCTAGATTCCACACATAAGGGAAAATATACAGTATTTATCCTTCTCTGTCTGACTTATTTCCATGTTGACGCCAATTTCTGCCCCCTATTTTTGAAGATGTTTTCCTGAAGACTGGTAGAGCAGATCACTTCCATCTCATTGGTTAGACTATAGTTACATCCAGCAATTCCACTTATAGGTATTTTTCCAAAGAAAACAAAAACACTAATTTGAAAGCTACATATCTTTATATATAAAGATATATATATACATATACATACATACATACCCCTTACTAGTGTTAACAAAACTTTTTTTTATGGCATTTAAATTTGTTAGGGGATTTCATGAATAATTTGTAAGCACATTACAAAGCTCTGCTAACAATCATTTGGGAAAAAAAAAAAAAAAGAACATGGAACTTATGCCAATACTGTGTGCCCACTGCTAGTATCTCCTCCTGAGATGTCCTATCTGCTGGGTTTCTGCAGAAATAGCTGCTATTAACATGGGGGTGCTGCTTTCTCCAGGCTGTGACTATATTTTGACCTTGACTGTTATTGTGATTTGATTGAACAAACTGCAGTTTGTTGCTTTAGTTCTTTTGAGCAACAGTAATGTGTGGAACATTTTTTTTTTTTGAGAAAATCATAAAACCTTAAAGAAATGCTTGTTAACCAGGCTAAAATTTCCAGCGAAACAGCCCCGAAGTTCCTGATACTGAACATCTCCCCTAGATCCCTTGGATATATTCTTTGCATGTGTTTTCTCAGAGCAGTTAATAACAGGCTTGCACAGCTGATTTTTTTTTTTCCTAGCCCATTTCACAAGAAAAATGTCAGCAAAACAATTTTCCTAAAACAAAAGGAAGAAAGTGTAGAAACAAAATAGCTGGGATAATTTAGATTATTTCTAATGCCAATGGCACTCTCCTAGAAACATATCCTTTATTATAAGAATCAATAGCCTCTTAGAATCATTTGGAAAGAGAAGAGTTAATGCTATTTCTTGCCTTTAAGGTGACTCTCTAAACTGGGCCAGTACACAAACTAAGTGGCAGTCTTGCTAAAAGCAATATTCCCTTTATGAATTAAGTGCTAGTCTTATATAAGAGTGAAAAGGCATCTATTTACGGTAAAAGCTGAGGAGCAACAGGTGGACTTGAGAAAGAGTATGCTATAAACTGGCAACTTTTAGTTACGTGTATTTTGTTGTCATTCTCTTTTGATCCTCTGAGGGCCCACAGTACAGAACACCCAGAATTTGGGGAGGGTCACCCTCCCCAAATTACGAATGTACTGCGGCTGCTTCCCTGACTCAGCACCGGAAGTTACAGGGAGTTCTCTCTGGGGACCTTTCGAACATGCACCCAAAAGGCTGCCATCTGCTGAGACACCTTTTATTCTTCACCCATGAAACAGATGTGCACCCTGAAACAGATGTGCACCCTGAAACAGATGTGCACCCTGAAACAGATGTGCACCCTGAAACAGATGTGCACCCTGGTGTCCTCAGAAGTTACTGGCCAAGGAGGACTGTCCTAAAGACACACCAATAGCTACACTCATCCTCCCATCAGATAGGATCCTACTGGCCGGCCGACAAAACACAAGGGAATCAAGTCAAGTCTTCCTTTGAAGGCAGCTGAGGCTTGGCAGTGTAGTGGTGGGAACGCTCCCCATGGTGGCAGAAACAGGACTTCTGCCAAGGACAATACAAGGGTCTTGCCTTTGAAAGGGATAGAGTAGGCACAGGTAGTTGTAGAATCCCAATAAGGGACTACAGATAGAGAAGGAAACCTAGGGGACGGTGGGAGGCCACTGTCTGTTAATAAATTGCTCAAAAAAGCCATCAGCACAAGGCAGGCTTGCTGGACTTGTGGAGGTGCAAGAATTGCCTCAGATCGTTGGGTAGGGGGTGGGATGAGACCTGCATTCAGATTCAGACCAAGGGCTGGAGTTTGAGGACCGCCCTTTTGCTGATTTGAATACACACCATACGGATACTAAGGAAGAGCTACTTATTGCTTGAAGAAAGAGGAAAAGGCAGTCTTTTCTGACCCCCACTCCCCTTGGATGATAAAACTGTAGCCCACCTAATCCTGGGGCTGAGCCTCCTTGCCTGCCTGCTGGCATCTCTCACAAGCGTCCTTTAATAAATCTACTTCTTGCCTATCACTTTGTCTTTCACTGAATTCCTTCTGTAAGGATGCGTGAAGAACCTGAACCTCAGTGAGTGCAGACACCAGATGAGTGATTTTAATTTAAAGCCACCGTTTAAGCCCCAATCTAGGTTTGGGCTGGGTTCGAGTCCTGGCACGTGGGTTCTAGTCCCAGTATGTGTTCTGGCTAGGTTCAGGCCATTAGCGCTGTCAGTTTCACCTTCTTCCTCCTAGGCGGGGACATAATTTACCCCAACAAGAATTAGGATTCATGACTGGGGTCAGAGAGGGAGCCGTAAAGCTTTTCCTGCCTTTGTTTGTTTGTTTGTTTGTTTTTAACCAATGGCTGGACTCATCCTTAAACCGCTGCCAAGGTGGACACGGGCAAATTCAAACAGAAGTGTTCTCTCTCTCATACACGTGCACACCTGCACCCACGTGCGCTCATACATACACACTCATTCTTTCTTTCACTCAAATAGATGAAAACTACCAACTGCTCTTCCCCCCTAGTCAAAGACTCTGGAGTCTGAACAAAGACCGATGCTATGGAGCCCAATTTTACCCCACCTCTCCGCCCCAGAACTCAGAGAAATTCCCCTGATCCCAGAGCCACCAGAATGTGGCTGGCGTGGATCTTGCTCCACTAGAGTGTCCGAGCCCCTACCCTGGGCCTCTGGTCTCTGTAGTCTCAGCTGGGTAGAACCATCTCCGCTCCCGGGCCAGGAGCCCTTCCTCCAGATCCTCAGCCGAGGGGTCCTGGGCTTCCTCTCTATGGGGTCTTCGCAATCCTTAGTTCCATATTCCAGATCCTTCCTCTCTCTGTGCTGTGCAGCCTAAGAACACTCTTTATTCTCCCTCTCACTGTAATTTAGGCAAGACTGTTCCTTCCCCTCCACAGGGGCTGAGGTCTCAGCCCTCCCCTGAGGCAGGTCTCTGGAATTCTCCTCCAGTTCCACCTCTTCCAGGCCTCTCCGCGTCCCTGTTTCCACAGAACCCCATAGGTCCAGTGAGGCCACTCCTCTCCCTCTGCCTCAGAAAACCACAACCCTCGCACTTATGGTCGGCTGCCTTATCGCCTAGAGCTAATGGGCCTTTCTTCTAGGTCACCTCTGCCAGAAGCTGGCAACACTTGGAAGGGAGGCACGAGGGAGGAAGGGTAGGATGCCCTGGACTGTGGAGACTATGGCTTCCGGTTCCAGGCAGTTTCCCTGGAAGAGAATGAAGGTACCTCCTGATGCTGGAGGCCGCTGGGTACCGAAGGTGGTCTGGCTCCACCCAACAGGCCCCTCCCCTGCTCCCCCAGAGAAGGAGACCACCGGCCCGGCGGAGCAAATTATCCTCCTAAACCATGATGCCACTCCAGCTTTCCCTGCAGACGGTCCTGATTTGGAAAAGGCATGCGGGCCGTCTTTGAAAGATGACTTCTGTGTCTTAGGCCACTTGGACTTCTCTGTAAGCCCCACGGTCCCAGGACAACTTACTGACCTGACATCATTAGTTTTCTCTGAAACCCAGTCCTCTTTTCTGAGTGTCTTATTATTTTAAAAATCACTAGATCCTAATTTCTGAACCTTCTCCCTTCTCTCTTCCAAATACGAGTCATCAAGTCTATACATTTTTTTCTCTCCATTCAGACTGTCACCATCCTAATCCAGACCCTTATGACCCCCTGCCCCATCACCACATGAGAATCTCTGTGTTCTAAGTTACCCCAATCTCCCTGCACATGACTACCTAACCAGTGCCACTTGACACACTTTCTCCTTTTCTTTGTGTGCACCAGTGCCTTCAGTGGCTGGCCAGTACCTATGTACAACCCACTGTGCTGTGCATGACTAAACTTTTCAATTTAATTTTCATTTCCTTCCAACAGGTATTTGTTGAGTACCTGCAGTGTACTCTACATCCTCCTTAGCTCCAGGGGAACGAATAAGCCAGACCTATTTCTTTTTTTTGTCTTTCAGAGAAGGGGGTTGATATTTAAGATAAATGCTCAGAAAGAGATGCTGTGAAAGCATGTATGGGGGAGACAAAGCTAGTCTCTGGGGTCGTGAGACGCCTCCTTGGCAGTGACAGTTAAGCTGAGGCCTCAAGCTGGAATAATGACTAATTAGTGAGGTGTAGGTGAGGGGGCGGGATATGCAAAGGGCCTGATGTGGGGAACATTCTGATGCATCTATGGGAAGAAGGAAGGCTGGTGTGGCTGGATGTAAGAGATACGGGGAAGCACAGTGGGGGAGAAAGGTCAAAGGTCACCAGGGCCCAGACCATGCAGATCCTGGGAGGATGCATTGAGGAATCTGGGCTTTATTAGAGGCAATGGGAAATCAAAGGCATGTTTGAAGCAGAGGAATGTAACCATTTATTGTGGTTTTTTTTTTTTTTTTGTATTTTTTGCTTTTTCTAGGGCCGCTCCTGTGGCATATGGAGGTTCCCAGGCTAGGGGTCTAGTCGGAGCTGTAGCCCTCTGGCCTATACTAAAGCCACAGCAATGCAGGATCCGAGCCGTGTCTGCAACCTACACCACAGCTCACACCAACTCCAGATTCTTAACCTACTGAGCAAGTCCAGGGATCGAACCTGCAACCTCATGGTTCCTAGTCAGATTTGCTAACCACTGAGCCACGACAGGAACTCCCATTTAATGTGTTTTTAAAAGGTCACTCCAGCTACAAAGTGGAGAAGGTTTGAAGAAGATGCTACTGGGAGATCAAATAACAGGTGCAGCAGTGTAGACAACAGGTGGGGTGGGTTGGACCAGTGCCATGGATGTCAGCAGAAACAGAAAACACATGGATTCAAGGGAGAATGAGATGCAAGGATGAGCAGTGAGGGGGGAAGGAAGAGATGGGGGGAAAGTTAAGGAAGAAGCCAGCTGCTTAGACGTAAAGAGTTAGGGGCCCCGGAGAAGCAGATGGGAGTGTGGGGAAAGCTTAGATCCAAGTTGAGTGTTGGATAGTTCAGTCCAAAGTGGATGCTTCTAGCAGGTAGTAGCATACATCAGTCTGGGGCTCAGAAGAGAGGTCCTGTGTGAGATGGAAATTGGAAGTTCAGAGGCATCTTTGGTGATTGAGATCATGGGGTTGGATGGAGTTGTTTAGGGAGAAGCTGTAGAGTGAGAAGAGTGGCCTGGGCCTGAGGCTCAAGAAATGGCAACACAGAAAGGTTGAATGGAGGAGAAAGAGCTTGCAAAAGAGACTTAGAAAAAGAAGCCAATTGGGAGTTCCCGTCCGTGGCTCAGTGGTTAACGAATCCAACTAGGAACCACGAGGTTGTGGGTTCGATCCCTGGCCTTGCTCAGTGGGTTAAGGATCTGGTGTTGCCCTCAGCTGTGGTGTAGGCCGCAGCTGCAGCTCAGATCCCTTGTTGCTGTGGCTCTGGCATAGGCCGGAGGCTGCAGCTCCAATTAGACTCCTAGCCTGGGAACCTCCATATGCCATGGAAGAGGCCCAAGAAATGGCAAAAAAGACAAAAAAAAAAAGAAAGAAAAGAAAGGAAAAAGAAGCCAATCAAATGGAGGAGAGAAGGAGGGTGTGGTGCCCAGAAAGCTAGGGGATGAAGTCTGTGAAGGGATGGGGGTGTGATAGGTTTGACCCTGCCTGCTGAGGACGAGCAAGTCCCCATGGAGCCATAGGGATCATTAGCATTATTTATTTATTTATTTTCATTTGTTAGTGTGAATTCCACTTGGGGTGGTCCCCTATATCCTGGTTGATATTTTACGAAAGTAATATACAGTAAAATTCACTCTGTGCTGTCAAGTTCTCTGGATTTTGAAAAGTACATAGAATCACATATCCAACACCACAGTCATGATACAGAAGAGTCTCATCGTCCCCAAATGTCCTTCTGCTGTCCCTCTGCAGTTTAACGCCCGCCCTAACTCCTGGAAACCACTGATTCGTTTTCCAGCATTTGAGTTTTGTCTTTTCCAAAATGTCGCATGGTGTCATACATTATGTAGCCTTTGGGACCTGGCTTCTTTCATTTAGCAAAACAGATTTCAGAATCATTCATGTCATTACCTGAATCAATAGCTCATTCCTTTTCACTGCTGAGCAGTATTTCATCGTGCAAATGTACATATCGCAAAGTTTATCCATTCGAAGGTTGAAGGCTAGATCGGCAATTTCTACTTTCTGTGGATTATTAACAGAGCCATCATGAACATCTCTGTGCAGGTTTTGCCTGAACATAAGTTTTCATTTTTCTTGGGAGTGTGAAGCCTGGGTTATAGGGTAAAGCTATGTTTAACTTTATAATCACTAGTACCTTAAAGACTATGTAGTTTTGTGGAGGTAGGAAGGTCAAAACAGGACTGGATAGGGTTAAGAAAAACAGGACTGGAGAGGGTTAAGAGAGAAGGGGAGATGGATACAGTAAGGAAAGCAATGCTCTGGAGAACTGTGGCTGACATGGAGATGGTGAACAGGGCTGGGGATGGAGGTGGCCATGAGGTTAAGGGAGGGAGGGTTTGGCAAAGATAAAAAAAGACTTGAGTGTGTTCAATGATGATGAGAAGGAGAAAGCAGACCGAGCGATAGTAAGGTTTCTGAGAGGATGGGAGGGACCGGTTATTGTATTAGGAGGAGGTACCTCCTCTATTTTACTGACAGCACAGGAAAGCCTTCTCAAAGCCCTAGCCTTAATGTGACCTCATAGCAGAAGGTAGATGACAAGTTCAGACCTTTCCAACTCCCTAGCCATAACTACCCTTGACCCCAATGGGACGGTCGCGTGAACACATTATGCTCACACTGTTTTCTAAGAGCCAATCGGTGTTTTTGGAGGAGGTGGTCCATCACCTTTGCTTGTCTGGCTGTGATGGAGCAGGTGCAAAGGAAAAGGAAAGCTACAAATTCAGAGCACATTGTTAATATTTCTCCTCAGGACATGTTTTTGCCTCATTTACCACAGAACTATTCTTATGATATTCCAAAATTTGATCTCAGTGGCACAAATGACCACCAAGTCATCAAACAATGTCCCCACAGGACCTGGGCACATATAGGACTTGGGGGTAGGTACCACGGTCATGAAAAATTCCCCTAACTTTGTACAGTTGGGCATCTGAGCCAGCTTTCTTGATGATATAAACATGCTTCCTTGTTAGAGACCCTGACAATGACCCTTGATAATTCGAGGCAGTGGTGACTTTTCCATCCGACTCATTAATGAGTAAAACAGGCTCTATTTTTTCCTCATCCGTTTCTACCCTTAAAAAGAAAACAGTGTAACAATAATGACCCGTTAAGAAAACAAGCTTTCTATCAACTGGAATGATGATATTGCAAGTTGTTGGGGATCCTGGGGAGGAAGTTATGGATTTAAGACCTTCAGATATTTGACATGACTCCAGCCAATCATTAGGATTCCATGAAGCCTCACTGTGTATGAAGCAGAGCAATCTGTAAGCCAGGACTGATAATAACACACATAATTGTTGGATATCAGATTTAATATCTTCAAAACTCCCAGGAACCAATCCCTGTTCTGTGGAATAGTTGTTCTATACAAAAGAACTTGCTGCAGTAATCTGAAAAAGCAAGAGGTTTAACATCAGGAAACAAAATTTCTTATTTTTGGAAAAGGCTTAGAGACAGTCATAAGTCTAATATAATCAGGGCAGGATTCTCCAGCTGGCAAGTTGAGCTGTGAATCCAGAAATAATCTACACAGGTGACTACTGTTTTAATGACTTCTGGTTATTGTTTTGATTTTCTCAGCCACACTGTTATATAGTGCCAGCCTGCCATACTATAAATACATTTGCTTATGCATTAGAGAAAATCCTTCCAGAATACTTAGCACCGTGAAAGCAGAGCTAAGAATGTTAGGAAGGAGCTCCGTGATGATGAAGTTGTTGCTTGATTCTGAATCACTCACAGACATGTACACAGTAACCACTCTGTGCTGGGGGCTGGGGATCCAATGTGGATTAGAGAGAGACCCTCCCCGTATAATACACACAGTCCCTCCTCTATCACAAATGCCCTTGTTGGAGTTCCCCTTGTGGCTCAGCGGGTTAAGAAGGCAACTAGGATCCATGAGGATGTGGGTTTGACCCCCTGGCCTTGCTCAGTGGGTTAAGGATCTGGGGTTGCCATGAGCTGCTGCATAGGTTGCAGATGTGGCTTGGATCCTGCATTGCTCTGGCTGTGGCATAGGTCTGTGGCTGCAGCTCTGATATGACCCCTCATCCAATAACTTCCATATGCTGCAATTGAGGGCCCCCCTCCAAAAAAAGCCCTTGGAAAGCAGAGACTAGAATCCAATGCAATTTGTATCATTGGGAGCACGGAAAGGGGAAGCCTAGCTCTGTTTGCAACATCAAGAGAAGGCATATTTAAGAAAGTGTTCACAGCGACGGAGTCTCCATGAAGGAACAGTACCTCCCTAATGGAGGAGGCAGAGGAGAGCAAGGCAGAGCAGCCAAGACCCGGCAGAACAGAGACTTGGAGAATGCACAAAGCACAAAGCACAGCCATGTGTCCCTAAGCCATAAGCCTCTTCTTCAGGGAAAATCCATTCTCCCCCTAATCCTTGAAATCTGTTCTAGGCCAACACAGTTTAGGGCTGCCGAGAGATGGGGAAGGGACCAGGGAGCCCAGAGGAAGGATGCTGGGGCTACCTGGCCCCTAGAGGACAGCCCACTCCCACAGTTTGGGAAACCAGCAGATGCCTTGCTCCTTCACATCCCGTCATGGGAAGCCCTAGGAGCCAGAGGTCTCTCTGCTCAAATATAAAGAGAGAATTACAACATGCTCTTTCTAACTCCTGGGCAGCCAGGAAGTGTGTACACCTCCCAATTCCTCCTACTCCTCAAGGTGTAAATGTGAAGCTTGATGAGATCATCTCCAAGATCAGGAAGACTCTGCTGCAATGGAACAAAGCCCGTGTTGCCCGGCAGTAATAAGCTCTCCTTTGTGGCTGCTGTGGACTGAATACTTGGGTGTCGCCCCCCAATTCATGTGTTGAAATCCTAACCCCCAGTGTGATGACAGTAGGAGACTGGGCCTTTGGGAGGTGATTAGGTCCTGGGGGTGGAGCCCTCATGAATGGGATTAGTGTCCTTCTAGAAGAGACCCAGAGAGTTCCCCTGCTACTTCTGCCACATGAGGACACAGAAGGAAGATGTCTGTCTGTCTGAGAACCAGGAGTGGGCTCTCAGCAGAACCTGACCATGCTGGCCATCTCAAGAACTGTGAGAAACACATCTCTATTGCTTATATGCCAGCTGGTATATTGTACTTTTCTTACAGCAGCCTGAACTGACTAAGCCTCCACTGTCCAAATGCCCTTTGCAGATGGCATTAAATAGATGGTCAGAATTAGGGATTCTGTCTCTGCAGAACAGAATAAAGTGAAATCAACTAGGAGTTCCCGTCGTGGCACAGTGGTTAACGAATCCGACTAGGAACCATGAGGTTGCGGGTTCGGTCCCTGCCCTTGCTCAGTGGGTTGATGATCCGGCGTTGCCGTGAGCTGTGGTGTAGGTTGCAGATGCGGCTCGGATCCTGCGTTGCTGTGGCTCTGGCATAGGCCGGTGGCTGCAGCTCCAATTGGACCCCTAGCCTGGGAACCTCCATATGCCGCGGGAGCGGCCCAAAGAAATGACAAAAAAGACAAAAAAAAAAGTGAAATCAACTAAAGGGCATGAGAGTTAAATCTATGGCCTTCTGTCCTTCATTCATTCATTCACTAATTCATTTATGCAAATATTTATTATGTTTGCCAAGCACCATGTAAGCAGAAAAAAGCTGGGATAAAAGATAACTCTCACAATAATAAAACTTCATATAGGGGGACCCCTTCAGTCAACAATCTGAGACTCATGTGGAAAATATGTAAAATTTAACACTGAAATAAATACTCATTAAACCAAGGAAGAACATAAAAACCGTCACTGAAGAATGCTCAAACTATGTAGGTTTTCAAGAACCCTCACTTTAGAAGTGGCTTTAGAAGCACATAAGGGAAACACTAAAAATAGACCACTCTTAAAAATCTGTCTCAGTGTTTCTTAAAGAATTAAACAGGGATTAGGTCAGGATTGAACCTGATTCTAGTTACTATACATCTGTCAAAGTAATAAAACTCCATTTCTGAAAGTTTGTCTGGGATTCATACTTTCAACTCGATCAGAAGGACATTTCTTCCGCCACGCTGTGTCATGGTTCCTAACAGAGTGGCTTTCATTTAAGGGCTGATAGATCTGCTGAGTTTGGATACCATAGATGTCTGCACGCATCTCCAAGTTAGATGAACGCCCCTCCCCAGAGTCTTAGGAGAACAGTGGGGTGACACAAATGTCCTAGGGCCATGTCATGGAATCTCTGTTACAACACCCCTGCACCAGCTGGAAACCTCAATGTCATCTGGGCACAAGGGCTTTACAGTCCCTGAGGAACAGATGGAGGAAACACAGGCACGAGGCAGTTGAACTGCTGGGTCAAGGTCACCCCAAGAGTCCCTCATGGGAAATCTGGGAGCCAGGACCAGGCTATGTCTGTTTCAGTGTCTGTTGACTACCCCCCTCCCATTCCTGGTGATAAGAAATGTCTATTTTTATTGCTAATTTTGATGTTTTTGAGCTTGAGATGGCAGTTTTCAGTCCTTCCTTCTCTTCCCTTCATTAATGTTTGGCGTATCTATTACATGAAAAAACACACTCCCCATTAAGCAGCAAAGTTATGACATTTATGGAACATTAGTCAGAAAATAGGAAACTAAAGCTTTATTCCAAGTTCACTTAAACTGCATCCTTGAAAAAATTCAGGATTCTTATAAGAACAACAACAAAAAATCAATCTGGACCTGTGCCTTATTTAAAATCTTGTATACACAGAAACTTCCCAAGGGGATATAAGAAATAATTAGGTGAACAATCGTTTACATGTCTTTGCTGACATTAAAATATTCTGGTTAATGTCAATATGATAATGAATGAGGGTCTGTACTCTCAAAATGAGGGAGGCTATGTTAGTTTGAAATACTGTCAGAAGCAAAAGGAATGCCTAATTTGCTCAACTGCCAAAGGCAGAGTGGCGCTGGGAAAAAAAGCCTCCTTTGTCAAGGCTCCCTTTTAGAGTTACTTCCGCCTTGGTTTTAGTAATCTCCTCCTTTTAAAGCCTTACTCTACTAACAACAACCAGCACCAGACACCACATCACATAGAATTTCACCTGTCCAGTGCCAGACGTGTGTGCGTGTGTGTGTGTGTGTGTGTGTATATGTGTGTTTGTAGGGGGACCATAAGGCAGCCAGGGGACTTGCCTTCAAGTGACAAAACATATATATTTGAAAATTGAGAGTATGTGGCTGTGTGTTTATTTGTGGTGGGGGGTCAGGAGGCTGATGGAGATTAAAGGTGGTCAAAGGTGCTGGAGACTTTGCAGGCTTCTCCTTGGCACCTCTTGGAACCACTATTTTCTCTGATTCAATCCAGAATGTCACAGGTGTGAGTTCGGCAAATGAAGCATCAGGGCAAATGACAGTGCCCAGAACAGGACACGTCGGTGGTGGTCAAGGACCATAAATCATACCCTTTTCTCCAAAGGATTTCTAACCTGAACTGAGGATCAGAAGTCAAGCCAACAGAAATGATCATGTTGTTTGGGTTTCATGTCTCCTAAATGATTCTGAAACTATTCCTTCCCTGGGCTCAGACTTCCCTATGAATTGACATTAACATTCCAGTGACCCACTTTTTCCCCCTCAAATGTTAGTAGTTCATGATATCCCAAAGTCCACCTAGGAACCACTGAACTCTATATCATCATCTACATTTTGCTTAAAAGTAAACTCTGCCAGGAGTTCCCGTCGTGGCTCAGTGGTTGACAAATCCGACTAGGAACCATGAGGTTGAGGGTTCGATCCCTGGCCTTGCTCAGTGGGTTAAGGATCCGGCATTGCCGTGAGCTGTGGTGTAGGTTGCAGATGTGGCTTGGATCCCGCGTGGCTGTGGCTCTGGCGTAGGCCGGCGGCTACAGCTCTGATTAGACCCCCAGCCTGGGAACCTCCATACGCTGTGGGAATGGCCCTAGAAAAGGCAAAAAAGACAAAAAAAAAAAAAAGTAAGCTCTGCCATTTATATCCTTGCAATATGCTTTGTCAGAAGAATAGTAATAAGAATAACCCCATTTTGCTAAGTGGTTTGTCTGTAGGAATTGGAATCAGATGCAGCAGATGAGCTGGAGAGACCATGCAGCTTCATCCCTCTTAATCACTTTTTGTTTCTTACCTATGCCAACCTCTCTGCAGCATCCGACACCTATAGGTACTCCCTCCCTCTTGAAATGTTCCTTCCCCCAGTTGGCCTGACAGCACAAGAGCAGCTTGGTTTTCCTCCTGCTCTGTGAGTGACTGTTCTCTGTTCCTGTGTGTGGTCCATTTCCACATCTGCCTGTCTGTGAGAGGATGACCTCCTTTATTTCTCTGTTCTAGGTCCTCTTCTCTTTTTCATTAAATACTCTCCCTGCAGAGAGGGATGGACTGGAAGTTTGGGATCAACAGTTGCAAATGGATAAACAACAAGACACTGTTTCTAGCACAGGTAAATAAATATATTCAATATCCTGCGATAAGCCATAATGGAAAAGAATATGGAAAAAACATATATATATATAAATATATGTATAATTGAATTACTTTTCTGTACAGCAGAAATTAACACAACACTGTAAATCAACTATACTTCCATAAATTTTTTTTTTTTTAAAGAAGCAAAGGTGCCATATAAATAACAGACATATTCAAAAATGTTGACGTTCCAAAGAACCGGGATGAGGGCTGGGGCTCTGGGTGAGCACAACGAATTCCTCAGGGAGAATTCACCTGCAACCCGTCAGTCATTCCTGCCCAGAGGCTGAACTGCAAGTAGGGTTGAAGCCCCATGGTTCCAACAACAGAAAAGCATGTTCTCATCTTCCTCCACTAACTCTGGCAACATTAACAGCCTGTCTAGTCCTGACTTAACTGCTTGGGAGATCTACCAAGGGCACGCCTCTAGCAGACTTGACCCCGTGACATCAAAGTTGCTCTTTTGGCCTCAACTGGGCAAGGCTGTGGCTTCTACTTCTATGGGAAGGAACACCAGAATGTGGACACTTTGCAAGGAGTTCCAAAAACCTGCCTCTGTTTTCAGGCATGCTTCATCCTGCTAGACTGTGCAGAGAATTTGATGGGCTCAGGTGAAAAGTCAGGCAGGAAGCTGAAAGCATCCAGTGTAATAGGAAGAGAGAGGAGGTGGGGAGGAGGTGCCACTAGGAGATGAATGGCCAGTATGAGTCAGGCTCTCTGGACTCTCAGCAGACATGCTCCAAGGGCCGATCCAAATGCTGAACCCGGCTTCCTCAACCCAGTTTTTATCTGCTTCCCCAACAAAAAAATCAAAACTCTGGGCCTTGACAGCCTAATGCAGCGTGCATCAGGTGTCCTGGAGAAACATTCCTGCTGGCTGGAAATGAGCATGGCTTCTAAGATATCGCTATCCCCAGCATCAATTTTGGCTTCCCAGCTCATTTTCTTTCGACTTCATACACAGCACATAAACAATCAGGACAAATGATATGGGGCACGAAACATTCCGTCTCAGGCTTCTTTGCATGTCCCCTTGTCTCTCTGTAAATTGGAACCATGGTGTAAAGATCACAGCGTTATCAAACACGCAGGAGAAATGACGTTCAGCACATCTCCAACCCAATCATCCCACTAGACTTAAATAAATCAGCTTCATTTTCAACCGCCACGGAAACCCCTGTGAAAGCACAAAAGCTTTCAGACAGGTTTTCATGACACTCTAACTCATCCTGTTTTTTCCCCTAATCATTGTCGTATTGATCCCAGAATAACGATAATCACTACAATTCAGGCCCTACTTGTTTAAAAATAATTTTGACAAGCATTCAGATTAAATTAGTCATTGCATTTTCAATGGGAGAAAGCCCTTGCTAAACTATTAATACTCTAAGAATGTAAACAGAATGTTTAATTTGGCTGAAAAAGCAAGTGGATCCTTAAAGACCGTTTACACACCAAAAACGCACATATTAAGTTGATGTGCTATCTAGAAACAATTTTTATTTATACATGAAGTCAAATATACTTGGTTAACCTAATTTAAATCACTATGTAAAGCTGGAGGAAATTATAATGTTGCTTCTTTCAGAACCTTAAAACTGCGACAGGCTTTTCCTCCTAATTATGGCTAATTAGTGAGGTTTTATTGTAACAATAAATCACAGGGAAGCTTCCAGTTTCATGGGTGGGTGATGCCGATTCTAATCAAGATTGCTGACCTAATGCTTGAGGAAGGATTGGCTGCTTCCAGAAGGACCCATTAATGACTTTGGAAAACAGATGTGCCACTGAGTGATGCTGTTCCATGCCAAGGACAGAGTGTCCCCTCTTCCTCCATCCTTTTAAATAAAACCAAGGACAAACACTGACCCAGGAGCACTGGACAAACAACCAAACAGCTTCCAGTAACATCAGAGTTTGAAAAAGCCTGCACAGCCGGCATGCAATACAAATGGGATGAACCTGTTTTCGTCTCTAACTCTGCTAACATTTTACTGGACCTGACAGTAAACAGAAGCCTTAAACAAAAAAGAGGAAGGAAGAGAAGGCCTTGGAAATCTGGATATTTAATTAGGGACCCTTTGGTTGTAAGCAATAAAAACCCATTGAAACCAGCTTAACAAAAAGACTTAAAGGATGTGGAAACTTTGCATATCAGACAAAGATGCACAGAAGGGCCACATGAGAGTCTAGACTCAGTAACCTCATCTGTCTCTGTCACTCTCATCTGTCTCCTTTTTTTTTTTTTTTTTATAAACTGTTTTTCTCTGATTCACTATGCACTGGGTCAAATGTGGATGTGCCTGGATGTTCCAGTTTAAGGACCAACAGAAACTTGCTAGATTTAATTCTAATTTTCAGAAGAGATTACCTGTTATATCAGGGCTTCATTTCCGTAGTGTCATTTAAGGTCTAGCACTAGAGATGCAAATATTGCTGCAGACATCGGAGCCATGTCTGTGGGTGACAAGGATGCAGATGTGGGCTGTGCCACCATCCCAAAAGTTATCTATGGCCAGAGTCAGGGGTGGCACTCTCCTTTGCAAAAGATCAATCTGGGTGCAAGAAACTGTTCTATCATGGAACAGGTGATTTCTTATTCAAGAGCGGTCATAGATCTTTTACAGGAAGCATGTTTCAGTATTTCAAATTTATAGGAATAACTAGATACTTTATTTGTAAATAAATAGGCTTATCTTATTTCCTTTTAATGACAATACGATACCACGAAGGGGTAAATGGTGTTATTCCTTTTATTTTCTAAGGGAAATGGAGGTGGTTATCTTGCTTGTACACAGAGAAAATGAGAAAGAGGTGGTCATTTGATAAACAGCGTATCAGGAGAGCTTGCTGGTGGGCACAGAAAGTGCCTGAACCCAGCTCTGGTGCCAGAGTTGCCTCACGGACCTACGACGAATTCATATGCCCTCCTGGCGGGTGAGGGTGACTGCTGCTCTCTCACTGCCCCCACACTGGGCCTCTACTGCAGACATCACAGTTTCACATCACAGAATATCTCCTCTTCTCTGCATTTCAGCGTTCGTATTCTTTACTCATGTCTTGTTCATAGTTGTCTTTTCCCACAATCCTTGCATACTTCTCTTTTCTTTTTGGCTGCACCTGTGGCAGGCAGAATTTCCTGGGGGTCAGGGATCGAACCTGTGCCACAGCAGTAACCTGAGCCAAAGCAGCTATGATGCCAGATTCTTAACCCACTGAGCCTCCAGGGAATGCCTCCCTGCACATCATGGGCATTTGACAAATCCCTTCAGCCCACTGATGGAGGGGGGTGGGAGTTGACATAACTCCCCAGTGTGTTCCACATGCAAGAGAACACCCAGAGCCATGGCACTGAGCACACTCTCACAGAATAAGGAAGCTGTGCAAGGAAATGTACAAACCGATTGTCTACTGCGCTCCTGTACCCTCCATGAGAAGACTGGAGTGCAGAGAGGGTCACTCGGCTAGTGAGAGGAAACCCCGAGATCAAAACCCAGGAACTTGTCCACACATTAGCATTGCAAGCGAATGTCCAACTGAAAATTCTCACATGGGACAAAAATAGTTCATTCTAAAGACAACCTATGGAACAGGTGAAAGTAGTTTTAAATGATGCAACCGAAAAGGGCTTAATCTCCAAAATATACAAACAACTCAGACAACTCAATAGCAGAAAAACAAACAACAGAATTGAAAAATGGGCAGAAGACCTGAATTGGTATTTCTCCAAAGAAGACAACAGATGGCCAACAGGGACATGAAAAATGCTCAACATCACTAATTACTAGAGAAATGCAAATCAAAACCACAATGATGTACCACTGCGCATGGGTCAGAATGGCCATTTTTAGTAAGTCTACAAATAGCAAATGCTGGAGTGGGTGTGGAGAAAAGGGAACCAACCCTTCTACACTGTTGGTGGGAATGTAAATTGGTATAGACATTATGGAAAACAGTATGGCAGTATCTCAGAAAACTAAATATAGAACTACCCATATGACCCGGCAATCTCACTCTTGGGCAAATAGCCAAACAAAGCTTTCACTGAAAAAGATACATGCACCCGCATGTTCATTGCAGCACTATTCACAATAGCCAGACATGGAAACAACCTAAATGTCCATTGACGGATGAATGGATTAAGAAGATGTGGTACATATACACAATGGAATATTACTCAGCCATAAGAAAGAACAACATAATGCCATTTGCAGCAACATGGATGGAACTAGAAACTCTCATACTAAGTAAGTCAGAAAGATGAATACCATATGATATCACTTATATCTAGAATCTGATATATGACACAAATGAACTTATCTACAGAAATAAACAGACTCATGGACATGGGGAACAGACTTGTGGTTGCTGAGGGGGAGGACTGGGAGTTTCGGGTTAGTAGATGCAAATTATTGCATTTGGAGAGGATATGCAATGAGATCCTGCTGTATAGCACAGGGAAACTGAATCAAATCACTTGTGATAGAACATGATAGAGGATGATATGAGAAAAAGAATATATAAATATGTATAACTGGGTCACTTCGCTATTGACAGAACACTGTAAATCAAGTATAATAAAAAATTTTAAAAAGTGAATGAACTTGGGAGTTCCTGTTGTGGCTCAGTGGGTTAAGAACCCGACTAGTATCCATGAGGATGTGGGTTTGATCCCTGGCCTTGTCCAGTGGATTAAGGATCTGGTATTGCCATGAGCCCTGGTATTGGTTGCAGACACGGCTCGATACGGCTTGTGTGGCTGTGGTGTAGGCCGGGAGCTGCAGCTCCACTTAGACCCCTGGCCTGGGAACTTCCATATGCTGTGGTTGTGGCCCTAAAAAGAAGAAAAAGGTAAAGGGAAGGGGCTTAGATTGTGCTGGGGAGAAATCCTAGAAAGTCACAGGTCAAGTTAAAGCTGCATAGTGAGAACATCCCTCTAGAGGTGGCCTGACTTCTCAGGGTCTCCCAAGCACCACTCCATCTGGGCTTCCCCCCTGTAATGGTGGCTAGTCCCCAAACCCCCAAGGCCCAGTTCAAATTCTTGGGCCAAATTTTCCCCTAAATAATGCTTCTTCCCTCGACCCTCACAGTCCTTTACATCTGAATCTAATTTAAATAGTATTTTTACCATTAATTTTTTAAATAGCAATTCTGGCTTATTGGGAGTACGATGGCATCCTTTTCTTATAAAAAATATCTGAACTCATAAGATTTCAAGTCTCTCTAGCTCCTTTTCTAGTGTTCTCTTAGCACAATAAGAACAGGCTTTTATGTTTTTGGTTAGGACAAGGGAGAGCAGGGATGAGAGGACCCTGAGTTTAGGTTGCAACCCTCCAATTTTGAGACCCCTAGATAAGGCACTTAACTCTTCTAAGCTTCAGTCTCCTCTCTGTAAAGTAGGGATGTTGTGGAGGTTGGAAGAGCTCCTCTGTACACCTGGAAGCAAACAGCATTCCTGGAGGCAGGTGAGGTTCCCCAAGAGACTAAAAGAAAAGATTCATCTGCCTCCATCCTGAGGTTCTTGAGCCTCAAGTTCTAGAAACACAAGGATGAGTTGGCTGGGCTCCAGGAAGTGGCCCAGACCGCAAATCCACAAGGTAAGAGCCTTTTATTCATGGAGAGGAGGAAGGAAACTGGAAAGAATAAGCCCAAAATAAGTCATAAAAATGTCAATGATATGTCTTTTCACCAGAGGCAGAAATCCTATAAGACATGCAGCAGTGGTATTGAAGATCAGCTTGGAAGAGACTGGAAGCAGGTCAGGCCTGTGTCCCTGGCCTTTGGGCCAGCCTCCTCTATCCCAGTAGCTCCATCCATTCCCCTCTCCTTATGCTTCAACAGCTTTGAATAATCTTGCACTTAAGAACTTAAGTGCCCATCAACAGATGAAGGGATAAAGACGTGGTTGATATATATACAATGGAATATTATGCAGCCATAAAGAAGAATGAAATTTTGACATTTGCAGCAACAAGGATGGACTTGGAGGGTATTACGCTAAGTGGAATAAGTCAGTGTCTGTCTGAAATAAGTCAGACGGAGAAAGACAAATACTGTATGATATCACATATATGGAATCTAAAAAATACAGCAAGCCTCTTGTGACTCTTCTCTTTTTTAAAATTTTTTTGCTTTTTAGGGCCGTACCCACAGCATATGGAGGTTCCCAGGCTAGGGGTCAAATCAGAGCTACAGCTGCCAGCCTATGCCACAGCCACAGCAATGCTGGATCTGAGCAATGCTAGATCTGCGCTCCCATCCTCCCTCCCCCATCAGCCTCTAGCAACCACCATTATACTACTGTCATAATGATTTTGCCAATTCTAAGTATGTTGTATAAAGGGAACCATACAATATTTGTCTTTTAATCACTGGCTTCTTACCTAGTGTAATGTCTTCAAGGTATATTTATATTATAACCTGCACCACAGCTCACAGCAACGCCATATCCTTACTCTACTGAGCGAGGCCAAGGATTTAACCTGCAACCTCATGGTTCCTAGTCGGATTCATTTCTGCTGCACCACAATGGGAACTCCCTTTTCTTTTTCTTCTCTTTTTTATTTGGTTTCTTTGACATCTTTTACATGACAAAAACTGAGTTACTGATGTGTCTTTACGAAGAACGATAGGAAGAGAGAGGAGAAAAATCAGATGAATGGGGTGATGGAGGTAAATACAGACAGAAAATGAAAATATCTGAAACACCCACATCAGTTTTACATTTATTTTTCAAAAACAACTTGCAACCTTCTAATAGGAACAATCCACTCACTTTGTTATACTTAAATTTGCAAGATATCATTCAGTTATGGTACACAGTTTACTCCAGAATCTGAGAGTGGAAGGAAGCAGCATAAGCCATGGAATTCTGCTTCCCTCCTAATGCAGAAACTGCTCATCTGACATTTGGCCTCATGTTAGGAAGCTCACTACCTCCTAAGGCAGTCTGTCTGTCTGTCTGTTGTGGCATTCCAGCTGTTCATTTGGTCTCTTTTATGATGCTCAAAGCTCACTCATTAACTTGTCCTGGTTGGTCCCAGCTCTGCTCTGGAAGAACAATGAGGCCACGCCTCTATGTGACACACTCATAATGGAAGAGGCTTTACCCCTCAGCCTCCCAGTCCTCGGAACTATTTCCATATCACGAGGTTGGTTTGGGTTATCACTGCCACTTCCAAAGCATAGTAGCTAGAATAAGACTACCTTAAATCCCTAGGCTCCTGTTCTCAACCTTTGACATGTTTTCTGGGTAATTTTATCCATAGCCAAAGATCAAACGAGCTGACAGCTCCACAAATTTGTATATGCAGTGCTGAACCCTTCTGTTGTGTCTGAACATCCATCTGGTTCCTGGACATCTACTTGGGTGTTCTCCAGATACCTCACGTTCAATATGGCCCTGACTGGTTTTAGCACCTTCCTCGAGGAAATTGCCAGGCACCCCTATTCCACGGCCCTGTGAATTGGCTCACCACCCACAAGGTTGCCCCAGATAGACATCTAAACCCTTCATCCATCCCAATGTTGTCTAAAGACATCCGCCAGGCTTCCTTCACTTTTCTTCTGCCCCAAAGATCTTTCCTTAATTCAGACCACGGCTGACTGTTTATGAAGTGAATGTGCTTGACTTTGCTTATCTGAGGCCGCTGTGATGTTTGAAGAACTAAGTATTCTTTCTGATAGCATCCTGTCTGTCTTTGTTGGGTTTACTTCGTCTCTGCCTGTATTCTTAATCTCCATCTTCCAATCCTCCAAACTGCTTCCAAAGTTACCTTGATATCATAAATCTGTTCATGTCTCTAATCCTGTCTAACATCCTTCAAAGTCCTGCTGAATTATCTGTGTTTGAAGCATAGCTTCAGCTTCTGTGGTGGTGGCCACTTACTAATGACCCTTGTCATTTGACCTTTGAATGGCCTAATGACCCTTGATGCTATTTGGCCATATTTGTCAGGCAGCACACACTGCCCCTTAATGAATCTTACAAAGGTAGCATGTTCTTGAGAACCCAAGATTAAACATCTAAATAGCAGTACATGAATGAAGGTGTTATTATTATTTATGTTTGCCTTATACATTTAGGAAAGAACAGTATTTATTTCTTATTTCTTGATGAATTGAGCAATCTCTCATTTAGGATGTCTGCCCTAAATTAGTGCTTCTCAAGATATCTCTCTTCTGAAATTGGGTTTTTATTATTAAAACAGAGTAGACATTTTCTCTTTTGCTTTTCAGTAACATTTATAAAAAGTAATGCCGAGGAAGTACTTCTTAATCAAGGAATCTGCTGAATTAAAAGATGGTGAAATAATAAACAAAAACTATTCTATCATTTTTGTCATTTTCCAAATATATCTTTCTCATCTCTCTTCTCTCTCCTTCTGCACCATACTGCCTCATTCCTTCCTCAACACTCACCACATTTTTCTCCTACTTTCTGGTGATGGTAGGCAGCAATGTCTTTTCAGGGTCATTGCTGCAGTCATGGTTCATGCTTATAGTCATTTGGTAACCCATGGCATTTAGCATTCAGCACAGTATAAATATGCTCTTCATCTTGTGTAAGTCCATACATGGCTGAGTGATCTTTCACTCACTTTTTGGCATTAGAAGATCAACAAAGCAGAAATATGACTTCCCAAAACATGTGTTTCAAAATCAGAAATCAGGAGTTCCCATCGTGGCACAGTGGAAATGAATCCGACAAGGAACCATGAGGTTTTGGGTTTGATCCCTGGCCTTGCTCAGTGGGTTAAGGATCTGGCATTGCCATGAGCTGTGGTGTAGGTCTCAGATGCGGCTCCGATGTGGTGTTGCTGTGGCTGTAGTATAGGCCAACAACTACAGCTCCGATTTGACCCCTAGCCTGGGAACCTCCATATGCCTTGGGTATGGTCCTAAAAAACTAACAAACAAACAAAAAATAAGAAATCATTAAGATACATATTCAATAAAATATTAAGTTATAAAGAAAGATTTTTTTTTTTCTTTTTAGGGCTGCACCAGCAGCATTTGGAAGTTCCCAGGCTAGGGATCAAATCAGAGCTGCAACTGTCAGCCTATGCCACAGCCACAGCATTGTGGAATCTGAGCTGCATCTGCAACGTACACCACAGCTCACAGCCATGCCAGGTCCTTGACCCACTGAGCAAGGCCAGGGATCGAACCTGCATCCTCAGGGATACTAGTTAGATTCATTTCTGCTGCATCGCAATGGAAACTTCCTAAAGAAAGATTTTAAAATGCCAACCCTCTTTTATTTTTTTGGTGATTTCAATAGACAATTAAGGCTCAGATCTGGAGAAATACAAACATCATCTGAGTACAAGTGTAAAGAGAAAGGCTAGCCTTAGGATGGTCTATTTTAAGTGCATTAAGTTCAGCTGGATAAAGTTCTAAATGTATAAATGAAAGAGTAAGTATAAAACCACTTATCAAACCACTTTCTTCCCCAATGAAAGTTTTACAAACAGAACTTGCAATGTTTTGTATATTCTTAATCCACCTGTAGAGAATTACATGATTATCTACACAGTTTTTAGAATGTCTAGCTGTTTAGATGGACAACTGGAAAAGAAACAAGCTTTATAATACATTCAGTAATTGGGGATTATCTATTAAGGGAAGTGTTGAGTCCCTGGATGATGGACCTATGTTCCCTTTAACAGGTCTCAGTAGGTATGCTAACACATACAGAGATTTATTTAGTAGATATAGTACCTACTTTCTTGAACATTTAAGACATGGTATTATCGCAATATCCTTAAAAATATAAACAAGACTACAATGTCATTCAAGAAACATGACTACTTTCAGTGATGCATACACATGCTCTGAATATAAAATAACGATCTCTTAGAATTCTATTTTCTAATGCTCATTTGCATATCGTTCTCTAAATAGTTTCCGCTTTTCCTAACCTTTCTCTCATCTGATAATATGGAAATGCAAGTGAGTTGAAAACGCTTACAGCAAAAATTGAACAAATTAGCCCTGATGTTCCTCCCCTCATCCCCATGAGAAAACAGGTTGTAGCTATTACACTTGATGTTGAGAGTTTTAACTACTGTGTTTCTGGTTGGGTCAAGAAGCAAGATGTGGCTAGAAAACACCCACTCCTCACATGTATTTGGACCAATTATAATAAAAACTAGTAACTAATACATGTTAATGCATTATCTATAGACAGGTCTACAGAGTACACAATTTATTAAAATTAATGCATTGTGTTATACCAATCTATCAACTGCTGCCCAATCATAACCCCCATAGATATAAAAATTAAATAATTATCATAATTACATGTTTAGGTTTTGCGTGATTTTTTTCAATGCATCTTTCTTGTTGGTTTCTTGATTTCAGATATTAATGTCTTTTCATCAGTTCTGGAATTCTCAGCCATTATCTTTTTGAGTAATGAATACCTCTCGCTTAGTCTTCATTTGATCTCCTTCTGAACATCCAGTTAGCCTTATGCTGCAGCTCCTCACTCTATTGTCTGTATTTTTTTTTAACCCCTATTTCATATTTTCCATCATTTTGTCTCTCGGTGCTGAATTATTAGGAACTTTAAAAGTCTATCTTTCAGTTTTCCAGTTCTCTCTTCATTTTATCTAGCGAGCCATTTAACAAATCCATTGAGTTTTTACTTTTGTTATTATGTTTTTCATTTCTAGAAAATCTACTGCTTAAATATTACAGGTCGATATCGTTAAAATCCAGTCTTTTTTTCCCACTTTTTTTCTTGTTAGAATCTGTTCTTTAAATATATATGACACACTTATTTCATATTTTATGTCTGATAACCCTTATATTGGCGATTTATAGATATTTCAAAATTCTGCAATTTTTTTCCTTGTCTGATTCTTAGTTATGGTCACTTTTTTCTTTATGTATTTAAGTGAATTTTTATTGTGTACTCATGCTTTTGGACTTTCACCTGTGGGAATTCTTAGAGACCTGGCTATAAAGTATATTCTTTCCAAGAGAATTTGAGTCTTCTGACACTAGGCGGCTGGAGAACACTGCCAGTCTAGTCGTATTAAATAATACTTTTGGGTTTTTTGGGGGAGAGGAGAGGGTATGGATTTTTCTCTACTGCACAGTCACATAAGCTTAGGCCTCAAGACTATGTGAGTGAAGACACAAGGTCAGACATCCTAAGGACATCCCTTTCTTTTTTTCTTTCTCTTTCTTTTGCATTTTTAGGGGCTCATGTGGCGCAAGAAGTTCCGAGGCTAGGGGTTGAATTGGAGCTATAGCTGCTGGCCTATGCCAGAGCCACAGCAATGTGGGATCTGAGCCATCTCTGCAACCTACACCGCAGCTCTCAGCAAAGCTGGATCCTTAACCCACTGAGTGAGACCAGGGATCAAACCTGCATCCTCATGGATACTAGTCAGGCTCACTACCACTGAGCCAGAATGGGAACTTCCAGAATATCCCTTTCTTTATTCTTCTCCACACAGAGCTGGTCTGAGTCAAGAGCTTCCTCCAAGGGAGCCCCCTCTAGTATTTTTCCTTGTTTATCCAATGATGGCATCAACCTGATTATATAGAGGGTGCTAGTATGACTACTGCTCTTCTTGCCACCCACAATTTACTTCTTTCCTTCCTCCTTTCATTGCGATTTTTTTTTCTCTCTCTTTAGGGCTGCACCTGGAGGTAGAAGTTCCCAGGCTGGGTGTTGAATCAGGTGGCAACTGCAGGCTGATGCCGTAGCCACAGCAACACCAGATCCTACACTGCAGTTTGCAGTAACACCAGATCCACTGAGCAAGGCCAGGGATTGAACACGCATCTTCACGGACACTATGTTGGGTTCTTAACCTGCTGAGCCACAACAGGAACTCTCATGATTTCCTTCTTCTCCACCGCATATGTCTATTAAGATTTCTTGGGCCACAGGGGATGGACAGAGACCATTACAGCAAACGATGGCTCTGGCTTTCAGTTATGCCTTTGCATTGAAGCTTTCTTGTTTTTTACCTTTTGGGGGGCCTCTGAGGAATTCCTTTACTTTTCTGTCAGATTAACCAGGCATTACAAAAGATATAGATGGCATTTCTTAAAAATCCAGTGTTTTTATCTTTGCTCTCCTGAGAGAGCATTCTCTGAACATCTGTTACGTACTATTTCCAGGATTATTTGTTGTTGAGTTTTCTAGATATAGCTATTTAAAAATCTTTGTGAAATAACTTTAATAGGGCAATATTCAAGATGCTTCCTCATAAATCTCAAAGAAAGAAAATAGAAGTTTCATCATAAAAAATTTCACATTATGTTGTGCTAGAAATAGAAGTAGCAAATGAGCCCTCACCTTCTGAGAAAGAAGTTCATAATCGAAAAACGGAAAATGCCACTCTTCAGGAATGTATGAAGAATAGTCAGCTAAACAGTAATAAACTATATAAAATAAATCTGTGATACAAATATTAAATTGCAAATAAAAATCAAAGGATGTTGAAAGTCACTTAGTGGCTCCCCATTGCTGACTCTTCTTAAAATGGAATAGGGGGCCTTCCCATGATGTGGGAGCTTTTTGTGGATAACACTGTCAAAAACCTTTTAATTCTGATGTTAATTCAGTTGAATATGATGTTTATATTAAATAAACAATATAGCATGGGATAGAGTTCAAGGTTGCATAACTTTAAATGTAAAACATTTCAAAGAAAATTCCTACCTGGGGTATTTGTTTACATCCACAGTGGGGTAGGTAGGAATGCATTTGTTTTTCCTCAGACAGGAATGTTTAGAATGCTCTAGTCTGGAGTTTTAAAAGAATCTACTCAAGTTCGTGTATGAGCCTTAAGATTTTGGTTCTACCTCTGCCCCTGCTTAGACCCTTGAATGTTGGGATGCTCTGGGGTCCTCAGCCCTGGGCTACATTCTCTTTTCTAGACCCTTCATAGGTGATTTCATCCAGTCTCATGGCTTTAAATGGTATTTATATATTGATGATCCACTTACTTGTATCAGCAGCCGCTGCCCTGATCTCTAAATCTCATTTCTAACTTCCTCTCTGGCATCACCTGTTGAACATTGAATAGCTGGTCCACATTCATATTATGACTAGAACTTTTGACTTTCTCAGTTCCTTGCCTTTCTTCTTATTACTCTCCATGGCTTCATTTACCATGGCCTTCAACTTGGTTAGAGCCTGGAAGAATAACTGACAAATTGTAACAGCCCCAAAAACTATTCATTGAAGGAATGAAAAATGAACATGCTTTTATCTTCTGAAATCATTCCAAGTAGCCTTCTCCCTCCCTCCATCCTTTTTCCTAGTTCTCTTTCACTCTGTCAGCACCGGTCTACTTTGCCCTTTTCTAAATGCAACATGGTCTTTCATAATACTTTCTCTCCTACCTAGTAAACACCTACTGCCTGGGGGAAATAGCCTGCCTGCTTTTTCCATGCACTCATTTCAATTTTGTACATACATCTATTCAGAGAATTCTATTTAGATCAGATAACCTGGATATCAGGCATTGTATGCTCTTTCTCAAAATCAAGAACCATGTTTTAGGGTTTTACAAAATTTTCTTCTAGTATTTAGCACAATAATAGACATAGAGTAGATTGTCAATGAGGTTTTTTTTTTTTTAATTAACTGAGTTAAGGCATTATAGCAATTATATTATCAGAAAACAACCAAATCGCCAAGATCAAGTATTAAAACACTGGCTCAAAAGGTCTATGTAATGTATATCTAACATATATTCAAATGGGACTTAAGTTTATTAACTTCAAAATAATGAATGTATGTAATATAACCAGCATAATCTTACACATATTCATAATGCATATGATAAACTGTCAGATATAAGCACAATATTCTGTAGACCAAGTAAGTAATTATATTTTTAAAATGAATTTCCTCTAAAGCCCAAGTTGTATATTTGTAAAGATAAATTATCAAGAAATAAAAAATATAACAAAAATTATATTCTTGACAGATATATTCAACTTAGATTTCTTATTTAAGAAAGGATTCTTATTTGTGGTTTTCTCTATTTTGGTAATATAACTGTACA
The DNA here is from genome assembly GCF_016906955.1 of Phacochoerus africanus. Taxonomy (NCBI): domain Eukaryota; kingdom Metazoa; phylum Chordata; class Mammalia; order Artiodactyla; family Suidae; genus Phacochoerus; species Phacochoerus africanus. Next base: position 56,469,452 of record NC_062555.1, read on the forward strand.
TTTTGAAAACATGGAAAATAATATGAACCTAAATCATTTAAGTTGTTTTTTACTGTTGCAAAAAGGAGGAGAAAATCACAGAGGTAGAGTTTTTGGCTGAAGACCCTAGAGATCATTAACTCAAGAAACCATAATAGTTAACCAAGTATAGCATCATCACCAAGAAGAGGGCCCTTCTTCTTTATAGATTTTCAAATTCCCAGACACTTATTCTACCCATATCTGGCCATGAGCTAAGATGCTTGGTATTACGTGATTATAGAAGAGCTAAGTGTCTTAGAGGCAGACAGACAAGTACAGACTCTGGGTAGTTTGCTCCTAAATGGCCAAGATGAATGAAACTATTCTTAAGAACATACACAGCATGTAATGATATACAGAGATAATTTATTAGCTTGGGAGAATTTTTATGTCTATCCCCAAGTAACAAGGTAACCATACACTCTTTCATCTGTACTAATTCTGATTTTTTTTTTCAGATGTCAAATTCTGATTGCTTAAATAAATCCAATGGAATAGAAGGATTTTGAACATAAGCTGGCTCAATTGTTTAACTTTGACAACTTAAAGTTAGATGCAGTACACACAGGGAAGTAAAAATCCAAGTACACGGAATGAAAGTGAAAAACTAGCTCAGGTAGAAAAATATTCTATTGAAGTAGAAAGTTTCTCATATGTGATTGTATACCATCTCTTAAGCTCTTTTTTGTTTGTTTGCTTTTGGTGGGAATTCCCGGGCCAGGGATTGAATCTGAGCTACAGCAGTGACAATGCTGAATCCTTAGCTGCTAAGTAAGCCAGCAGGAAACTCCTCTTGAGCTCTTTATAGAAGAAAAATTTCACTGGGACACAGGTCTAAGTTTTAGGTACTGAATAATACAGATTTCAGAAAAAGAGTTGGGAAAATAGAGTTTGTTACTTTCGCTTTCAACTCTATAAAGGAGAAGTGGAAGATCACTTTATGATTTTCTAAGTTTACCAAGCTAAGAAAAACATTTCTTTATCAGGGTCATCAGAGATAAGCAAACAAACATAAACTAACATAAACGTAATCAGAGAGAGTGCTCACAACTTTTTAGCATTAAATGAGCTCCAATTAAAACTTAGCTACATATGGGTAATATCCAATAAAGAATCAGCACAACCATTGCCCACTCACTGCCCAGTCATCTTGAACTCAGAGGGAGCAAGTAACAGCAGAGAACTAGGAGTGTATAGTGCACAGAACAAGAGACATTATATATCAGAGGTCAGTATAAGTCCATGTTAAAGAAGCGAACATTTGAAGGAAACCTCATAAGGCCAGCAGCTTTTGCCTTTTCCATGAAGGGTATTGGAAAAGGAAAAAAAGCCCTGAGTTCAAAGACATTGTTTCAAGCAGTACACATTTAGTCTTGATCGAAAGAAGTAACTCTAGGCTTTTTCCACATGTATTAAATAAAAGAGAGTACATTAGATAATTTTAAAGTTTTATCTCACTCTACAATTCTGAGACTGTTAATTTTCTTTTATTCTCAGTGGCCCATGCATCTCAGATGCAGGTTCACTTCATTTTTGATCAGACTTGTAAGTTATTGATGTCTCTAGGATAAAGGGAATATGCCAAAGTAACTAATAATACATGGATTAACACAAAGATAACCCCAGATTAATTTCAAGAGGTAGCTTCATACTCTTTTTCTGACATATTACACCTTACAGAATCAAGTAAGCAAAGGAAATATGGGAACACCGTTATATGTCTTATTTCTCATCCATCTATTACTAGGTAGATAAGACAAACATAGATAAGATTAATCAAGGAGAATAAGGAGAACTCTAGAAGAACTTAGTCATTTTCAATATTAACACAGTCAAAGTTCGTACTGTGTCTGGTTGGAGAAAAACTGCCAATAAACACTGGTAAGCAGCATTAAGTATGTTTAGATTTCATCTGTAAAATGATCGTCCATGGAAGGCCACGTGAGTTTCAGTTAATAGGTTGGAGAGAGACTTACTGACCCATACAAACAATGCATAACTGTGGACTAAATGGTAGCAACAAAGATCCAAAAGTATGATTTGCGCAACTGTGTGAGCATGTTACCGTGGCCTTGTTGGGGAAATACTGTACACTGGACCTCAGCGCCCCTCAAAAGTGAGTGATGTTGGGCACAAAGACAATCAGATAAAGGAACATCCACGATCAGTACAAACCCATTGCTGCTTCTAGAAAGTACTAGACCAAGTGCAGGCCCTACCCGTGGTGATGACTGCTACTGATCAGCTTGGTACAGGTAAAAGCAGGCCACTGAGTACACCCCTTAGTGACGCTGCCTACCTCTAGACACGATGACCATCCATGACACGTTCCTGTGCACTAGTGCAACGTACAAGGTCCTCATGTCACTGCAGTCATCAGCAGTATCCAGTATCTGAACACTTGCAGAGAGAGAAAACACCCTTTTTGTGCCCTGGTTATTCATCTATTTGACTTTAGACTCCAGGTATCCAGAGACAGCCCCAGCCGAGATGTGCTATGATTTGTCATAAGATGCCTGTAAGGTTACCCCTTGTGCATTCAGAATAGTGTAGGGCATGCCATCCAGGGTTGATTATGGAGTTTTCCTGGTGTGATATCTGTGAAAAAATATTTTTCTTTATTTCCTCTTTTTTTTTTTTTTTTTTTTTTTAGGGCCACATCTGTGACACATGGAAGTTCCTGGGCTAGGGGTTGAATCAGCTTGCAGCGGGCCTACATCACAGCACAGCAACACAGGAACTGAACTGCATCTGTGACCTACACTGCAGCTTGCAGCAATACCTGATACTTAACCCACTGAGTGAGGCCAGAGATCAAACCCACATCCTCGTGGACATCATGTTGGGTTCTTAACCTGCTGAGCCACAAAGGGAACTCCAAAAAATACATTTCTATTTTCCACAACAAATGAAGGTAAACAGAGAAACCCGTGGGGCTTGACTTAGATATTCTTGCAGCCCATGTGCTCTTGAAAGCTCTGGACACACAGTAACTAAGTCATTAATCCTCACTACAACTTCTCCCCATAAACCGCATATTATTATTCTTTAATGGTTGATGAAACTCAGTCAGGAAAGATAATTGCCTTGCTCAAGGCCACAGAGGGGGCCTGTGTTAGAAAAGAATTAGACTTGAGTGATTTCTGGCCTACAGGCTTGTACGTGGACCACCAGGTCATATGTGATGGAAGAGTCTTTCTTGAATTGTATGCAGAATATTTGTGTTTCCATCCGTGTGTGTGTGTGTGTGTGTGTGTGTGTGTGTGCGCGTGTGTGTACACACTCAAGCCTTCAGGCCAAGACCTTGGGATCGCAAGGTCCTGCATTCAGTGCTTCCTTTCATGTCCTAATATTAGAAAAAAAATTTGCAGTCTTGTGATATATTTATTAACTCTGAAATTTGTTCTCTTCCTCTTTCAGTGTCTGCTTTGTCTGAGAAACAGCAACCCTGGGCAACAAATCAAAAGGATGAAAACAGAAGAGCATACTCTGAACTACAGAATGTCACCAGACAATTATTTTCAGGGACCAGACCATCTAATGTCAGGTTTTGATGAATTCTTAATAACATCTTCGATGAAAGAATTGTTTTTCTGTCTGGGAAGGTGCTTTAGTAGTGGTGAAGTGTGTACAGGTTCAGGAGTCAAGGGTACCAGAATTGGAATTCTGGTTCTATCTTTTCCTGTCTCCCTTACCTTGGGAAAATAACTGAAACTCTGTGTTTCAGTTTTCTCATCTACAAACTATGGATGTCATAGGATTGTTGTAAGGATTCTATAGGACCATATATTAGCGTGCTTGGAACTGTGTTGGGCATATAGGATGAGCTCAACAGAGCTTAGATGCTATCATCATCACCATTACAAATACACAGCAGGATAGGAGGCAGAAGCTTTTTTTCCAGCTTTTTGGGGCCATACATGCAGCATATGGAAGTTCCCAGGCTAGGGACTGAATCAGAGCTACAGCTGCTGGCCTACACCACAGCCACAGCAACACCAGATCTGAGCCGTGTCCGTAAGCTACACCACAGCTCACGGTAACGCCAAATCTATAAACCACTGAGTGGGGCCAGGGATCCAACCTGCCTCCTCATGGATACCAGTAGGGTTCATTTTTGCGAAGCCACCTTAGGAACTCCAGAAGCTATCTTTTCAAACCACGCTAGTGGTCAGGGCTCCATGCTCCTGCTACTTGTGAAGAGAATGCTTTTCTTTATTTAGAAGAGTCAAGAGGCTACATAAATGAATAAAATCAGGACAAAAACAACTTGAGGGAATGTACCGAAACAAAATTCAGGGGAGTGCAGAAAACTTAGGAAGAAACATCACAGTCTCAGAGGTTGGATTCTGAATAAAATTGTTGGCACATATCAATATACACTTCAACATGCCTCTTCCACGTGTTGTCTTTTCATCATGAAGAAAGTTCTTCCTGGGTGAAAAGCAGACACTAATGCTGCAGCCCTAAAGAGTGTTGACTGCCAAACTTTCTCTTCTAGGGGCCAATGTGGACCATTGGCTCAGAATGAAAAGCACAGAAACATCACAGTGATGTGGTTCTTCGCAGTGTTAAACATGGATGAGTCATACCATCAAGCTGACACAGACAAACATAACTACATCAGGTAGATCAAGCCCACAGATACACTGCTTATATCCAGAAAATAACACCAAGGTATTCTGGCCTCAAAATAAAGAACAACTTCCTGGAAATTAAAAGTATGATGATGATCAAAATTAGACAGTAGAAGAGTTGAACGATGAGGTTGAAAAAAAACCTAGAACATACAGAGCTTAAAAAACATAAAGCGAAAGTAAGTATGAGAAAATGGATGCACTAGATTTAACAGCCAACTCACAGGAGATTCATAAAGAGAAAATTAGAGCTAATACAGAGGAAGACATTATGGGAAGAATTAATAAAAAAGAATTCCCAGAAATGAAGACTATTCCTCCTTAAATTGAAAGGGCTCATCAAGTATCCAGTGAAAGTGAACAGGAAGAACCCCACATTTTTCAATGCTTCAGAGAAATTTCAGAACATCAAGGATAAAGAGGATATCCTCAGAGCTTCAAGAGAGAGAAAAAAATCAACTACAAAGGAATGTGTGAATGACACGGGGCTTCTCGTCAACACTTCTTGATCCTACAAAGTAGTAGAGGAAAGCCTTTACTATTATGAAGGAAAAATTATTTGGGGTCTAAACCTCTATGCCTGCCCCATCTATTGTTGAAATGGAAAAAGAAAAGAAGGATATTTTTTTGGACATGTAAAAACTCAGGAAGTTTACTTCCCAATTAGCTTTTCTTAGGAAGTTTTCGGGAATGGACTCTATGAGACAGACTTGCCAAGGGGTTCTAGAAATCAGTCAGCAAAGGGTAGGGCAGAAGGACTGAGGAATATAGAGAAGTATCTGGAAGTAAAGGAACTTTATGAATAGGATCAGATCTATACTCTCCTTGGAAGAACTAGAAATGCTGGGGAGAGGAGCCTTAAAACCAAAAGGAGTTTTAAGGCTATGTAGCTAAATCTTCCTGGAGTAGTCCATAACTAAAAGGGGGGAACACAGTGTAATGTATTCAGGATTTACATACATAACCACTTATTTGTCTGTGAAGAAGTCTTCCTGACTAAAGTTGGTTTTAAGATAAATTTTAATTTCTCAGAGTTCCCATCATGGCATGGTGGAAACGAATCCGACTAGGAACCATGAGGTTGCAGGTTCGATCCCTGGCCTCTCTCAGTCGGTTAAGGATCTGGCGTTGCCATGAGCTGTGGTGAGGTCGCAGACGCAGCTCAAATCCTAAATCCTTCTTTGCTGTGGCTGCGGTGTAGGTTGGCAGCTGTAACTCCGATTAGACCCCTAGCTTGGGAACCTCCATATGCTGTGGGTGCAGCCCTAAAAAGCAAATATATATAAAATAATATATATATATAATAAAATAAAAAATTAATTTCTCAATTAGTCTTTATGGTATTCCTACCACGTACGTGTTTTTGTGAGAAACTAGTAAATGTTTTGTGTCATACTTTTCCTCCCATTTTATGGAAGGGATATGAGAGTGTTTAATTTCTCGGGGAGTGCTAAAATGTCCAGAGGTTGAGTACCTGAAAAATTAAAGTGATTATTAAAGATTAAAAAAAAATGATGATAGCACACTTTTTGGCTTAGTAATGAAAATTTTTATTGATTTTCAACTTTTAGAAGTAGCCTTTAGATAAACCATGGAAGTCTTAATGGTGATAAGGAAAAAGCTGTTATCAACTTTCTAATAAGAAACCAAAAGCACAGAAGATAACATTCAAGAGATAGAGGGGGTGTATGGAAAAGAGGTAAAGGGGAAAGCTCACAGCATGAATTTAAGAAATAAACTACATGAGAGATTCACTTTAAAAAAAGTTAAAATGTACCAGAATACACTTACATTACCAGACGAATTACCCGAGAGGGCAAAAAAAGGAAGTCACACCCATGAGAACCTACATAAAGAGACTAAGCTAAACCTTCTGGATCAAATGAAATAAACATTCTAAAGAACTAACACTAAGATCCTAATGCCACGAGTAAGAAGGCACACCAACTCAACACAACCCAAGACGGCATGACTCTTGTTTGGATTTCTTGATCTTGTAATGACCACTTTAGGAAAGAGCCTAATACAACACAACCAGCCTATAAGGAGAGGCTTAGCCCTATTCTCCAGCAATTAAAGGTTTCTATTGGTTCTAAGGGATATGACGTGTGGCCATGAGAAAAAGGACTCCGATTAGAAAGCAAAACAAACATACATTCTAATGAGTTTTGTCTTTTCAAATAATCCAGTACTACTGCCAATTCCAAGATTCCTGAAGTGGAAGTTTTGCACAGCCTGTGGACTCTCGGGAGACTCAAAGGAGACACCACTGCATTATTTTAACACCTCCCCTGGTTTATTTTTTACAAAAATATGCATTGTCTATGTTGACCTTGTCCGTTAATCATTTTCAGTTTCTAATAACTGTTAACTAACCCCAAACCAAGTCTGCTATCAAAGAAAACCTGTTTTTCACCCACTAAGTCTATTCAACCTCCAAAGGTTGCTGAAAAGAAGGTCAGTATTTTGAATAATCCTTGAAAGAAACGTTTAGCCTTCGATTGCTTGTTCAAAATCTCCCTCCCCAGCACACATTACACAGGCACAGATATATGCCCCATATAAATGTTTGGATACTCTTCAGGTTGGGTGACCGACATTCCTTTTTAGAATAATTTAAGAATTTTACACATATTATACCATCAAAGAAAACTTTCCTTTCAAGTAGCCAAAATTCAGCCTTTTAAGGCAGCTTCCATCAGCACTTTTAAAGTCCTTAAGTGTTCAGTGTATGTGCCTTTTATAAAGGATTTTGGTTAACAAAATAGTTTTTGTGCAAACATTTCATTGATAATAGTGGATAAAACAATAATAAGCCAGATTAAGGACAAAATGAAAAATTTCTGGACAGATAATTGCATCCTTGAAATAGCACCTTGCCCAAAAATGTATCACTGCATATTCATGGGTGACAGTTTTTAATAGAGAAGAGGTCAGGATTAAAATTATATGATAAACTTTTTTTCTATAAAATAAAAACTTCCAATTATAAGAACGAGAATATTAAAACAATTTTTTATTTTAGCATAAAATCATGGGGCCAAATATTACATTTTTGGCAGAGAGCTCAAAATGTATTAAAAGAACTATTATAAATGTTGCTTGGTGATTTAATATGTAGTTCTTGGTATAGTGGAGCTTATTATGATATTTTAAGCTATGGTTTCATTGCCCTTTGTGATTATAGACACAAAAATAATAGATAGCTTTATTTGGTTACCACATTTCTCAATTCCAGGTCAAATGTTCTTTGCTCAGTGAAACATTCTAATCATTACCTGAAAAGCCTCATTTTAATGCTCCAGAGATTTTTGTCACGCTTGGCCAGGAACCATATCGCTTAGATTATCATTTCAGATATACTCATTTTTAAAAGAGACTGCAAAAAACCAAGCATGCAAAAAAATCTTTTGCTAATTAATGATGTATTTTTAGAACATATTCTGTCTTTTTTGGTTTCCTTTCATATCGATAAGCAATATAAAAGAAAATTCATGTAAATATAACTGGATTAAGAAAGATTATAAAACACAACCAAGAATAAAATCTCTCATTCTCAAAGAGAAGTGAAAGCAATCAGTTTTTCTTTTGTCATTCTTTTAATTAATGAAAGAAAGTTGTATCACCTCCATCTTCCTAATTACTGGTTATTTTAGCAACACACCCGAGAATTGCAGAAATGCCAGACTCACACAAATGGCTAAGTTTTTGAAACCAGTCTCATCCCAGTTACGTGGCAGTATTATTAAGAAAGAAGTTTCTAAGCCAAAGCTGAGAAAAACAGCTGATTTAAAACATTACCTTTGTGCGGCGAAGTCTTCCTCTGGGCAGGGGTAGCTGCCGTTTGCACCTGCTGCTGTTTGACCAAATTTCCTTCACTCCCAGTTTTCAGAATCTTCTCCCCTAAGCTGCTTTTTTTCTGTTTGCTGTTTAAATCATCCCTTCGAGATGATGGCAGCTTAGAAGCTGCATTAGCGAAGAAAGGTCTAGCCAAGCGAGAAGGTTTGGACATTTTAAACAGCAGAAAAAAAAAAAAAAGTAAAAAGCACACACACAACAACAAAAAGAACCAACCCCAGAATGTTACCTGCTGGGGCAGCAGCTTCTAAAAAATCCTTTGAGCTTCACTTTTCAGCTGCCACAGTTAACAGTATAAAGTGCTGCTGGATGGGGAGCACGGGGCTGCCACTCGGATTTCTTTTAAACAAAAGGCATCATGCAGTCGCCAAGGCCATTTGGTTGACCTGTGGAATGTACATGTGTGTCCCAAAGACGGCCGGTGACAGTTTCGCAATGGTAAAGGCTCCCACTCAGAGTGAACGGCAGATGCTAGAAAAGGGGATAGACACACACACACACACACCCACCTCACAGCACTTCCTAGCATGTACAGACCAGATGACACCGGACAGCTCTGAAGTGGAAAAGAATGCAAACATCACCCCACCCACTCAGGTACAATATACGAAAATAAGCCAGATATGTGGTTTATGCTACTACGAAGTGCATACCACGCTCAGTTTCCAGGCATTCCTGCAAGCAAATCTTTCCTTGCTTTAGCACGTTTCTATATCCTATTCCAAGGGTTGACCAAATAATGAATGCCCACCTATATAATTACTTCTCCTGCTATTTATAGAATACGTGAAGCCCCATGGAAAAGAGGGAAAACAGAAGAATGTCATTTCCATACCAGTTTGGGCAGCCACGGGGTACCTACTAATTGATAAGAAGCCAAGCTGTGTGTCCATGAAGTGTGTAGGTGTGTGGTTGGGGGGTGGGGAAGAGATATAAATTATTTCACCTTTTAAAAGAGTTGTACTGAACCAGTGAATACTTGTAATTACTTTGCTTTCCCAGAAACCAATATTAGTGAAATTAAAGTGTGTTCAAGGACTCATGTTTTTTGAGGTTGAAGACATTCCTTCCCCACATTGTCTGTTCCAGGGGCACACAAACTTTTCCCTACTAAGGGCAACTGTTTTCCTCTTAGTTTCCCATGTCAGTGATTTTTATGACTTGGGGTTAAGCTGTTTCCAACCTCAATTATTCTCTTTTCCTTCAGGGAGTGGATACACAAATTCTCTACGATCTATAAAAACGTTCTGGGAATATGTGATCACACGACTCCACTCCAAGTGTAAATACCATGCTATTCCCCATTTACAGTTGATTAATGAGCAGCTACTTAGCACTTTATCAGAGGCAGAATTATGTGTTGGAAAGAGTATGAATTTTGGTATCAATTGGACTTGAAGTTACCTCTAAATTCTAAATGTGGGCCCAGCCCAGAGCAAGTTTTCTTTTCATTAACAAATCTGGGATAGTAATTCAACTGAAGTGACAAATCTGCACGTTATCTGGCACATGACAGTACTCAATAAACGTGAATTTCCTTGTCCCGTCTTTCCAAAAGTTTACGGTTTTCATGATTCCCAATGGGTCTAGGACAGCCTTGTAAAAATATGAGAGCTCCAAAATCAAATCCCTGACCCAGACCACAGAGACCTCAGTAAGATTACATTCCTGATTTTTTGACCTGTGGATCTGGGAGAAAGCAATATGAAAGCAGACTCTTAATAGTATGAAAGATGTGCCCTGTTGATGAAATGGACTACTCACTACATTTGCAAATACTGCACTATCATTAAAGTCCATGCCTTTAAATACTGGGAAAGTATAACTACCAAATACATGTGACCCCTTCCTCTATATAATTCTGTCCAGAGGGGGAGTCCATTCTTTAATTTATACAAATTACCTTTTACTTCTGCCTGAGAACCATGGCTTTCTTAGCCTCTGTGGGGTTCTTCGTTTTTCTTCATCCACACGAGCAGTCAGCTTTCTTTTCACGAACAGATTTTATAAAGAAACTCACTTAGACTGTCAAGCAGGGAGCATCCCAGTTGTTTTAGAACACAGGATCTGGCAGTCAGAAAAGTTCACTCACCAGCCAAGTGACCGCTCTTAATGCCAGGCTCATCTTTTAAATCATGCCTCAGAAACATGACCAACAATGACATATCTTGGACCATGAAGTGTGTAAAGCATTTGGATGCGGAAGACCTGCCGGTGCATGGCCGTGACTGCTGCCTAGACAGCCAGCCGAAGGAGGATCGGGACCAGGAAAGACGTGCAGGGTCATCCTAACACCACTGGAAACAGTGGTTTACCTGTGCAACGGTGAGTAGGAGCATTTCTGAGGACTGGAATTACAGCTCATGCAATGTGCTCTCATTCCTGGGAGAGCCCCGGGTAACTGGACCTATTTGATGATGGAGAGGGAAAACACAAGGTAGGCTGTGGAACTTGCTGCTTGTCCATGTGGGGATGGCACTAGTTAGGGGACTTTCGAGAAACAGAATCAATACGACCCATATATCTACCTTCTATCTTTCCCACTATCTATCCTGTTAAACATATATACACATACATGTATATGTGGGTATATATACGTCTCTCTATATTTTTTCTTTCCCTCTTTCTTTCCCTTCCTTTTCTTTCTTTCCCTTTCACTCTCTCCCTTTCCTTCCTTCCTTCCTTCCTTTCTTTCTTTTTCTTTTTCTTTTTCTCTTTCTTTCTTTCTTTCTTTCTTTCTTTTTCTTTCCTTCCTTCCTTTCCTTCCTTCCTTCATTCTTTTTTTCTCTTTTTCTTTCTCTCCTTCCTCCCTTCCTTCCTTCTTATCTATCTATCTATCTATCTATCTATCTATCTATCTATCTATCTATCTATCTATGTATCATCCTCTATTGGTTCATTTCTCTGGAGAACCCTGAGAATATACACACACACACACACACACACACACACACGCACACGCACACGCACACGCACACGCACATGCACACGCATGCGCATATTCCTGAGGCTCCACTTCCAAGCCCAGTGGATTCAAATGGTGGGGAGCAGCCCAGGAGGGGTTCACAGAAATTTATAAGAGTGATCCTCAGGTGACTTTCATGCTCAGCAGGCTTTAGGAGCCACACTAGGTCATCTTCCTTCCAGTGCCCAGGCCAGTGGCTGCTGGATCAGGCATTTCTTGGCTGACCTCCGGATGCTACTGCACCTCAGAGGGGAGCACCACCTGCAGTGCTGTTTGCTCATTTTGCTGCTTCTGTTTTTAGAGACTACCTGTCGTGAACAGGTTACATGCTGGGTCCTTCATGGGGGTGCCAGGGAAACTAACTGAGAACACCAAACCCATTTCATTTGTCAGCTAATCAGAGTTTCAGTAAACATGCCTGCTTTGAGCTGTAATAGCTGGGGTCTTACCCTGCGACTCAGGAAATCGACATCGCATGTCTGTAGCCAAAACATACACATTTATACAGCGTTAGTTCATCCACAAGGTCAACATTTTAAAGCACATTGAAAAGCACCACATGGTTCAATATCTTTCCTTTCTACTCACTAGAAGGGTCCTGGGACACTTTACTTAGTGTATAACAAACCCTCAGGTCATCATAAAGTCTGGTCAACAATGGTGGTATATTTTTATTTTAAAGCAAGAAAATAACTGAAAGTTGAAACAGAAGCATTTGCTTGGTAATGCACCCAAACCAGCCCAACAAAACTCTTATAAAAATGGAGGATGGAAATTAAGAGGAGAGGTTGTATTAATTTGTTTCTATCTTTGCCTCATTCCAAAAAAAGATCTTAGTTGACTTGCAAAATACATACACTATTAGAATGAACTCAATGTAAAGTTAAAATAAGAAATAAACAATAATAAATGCTAGAGGAAAAATCAGAACAGAGAAATGTATTTCCATAGTTAAGGCAGAGAGCAAATTTGGCTCTGAGCTTCCTAGCACAACAGGGAAAAGCGAAAGAGGAAAATTTGTGGTCTACGTTATTTTAGTCATTGTTTGCTTCCAAAGTTAGGAAGCTGTTATTGGATCAGAAAAATCCTGTTGAAATTATGAATGACCTCAGGGCAAAGACCAGCCCCTACAGAACCCTCACTTTCTCTGGGAAATAGTACACATCTATCAGCTTGTGCCAGGAAAGCTCCTTTAATCTACAGTAGACAATTCTCTCCTCTAACAGGCAGTTTGCCCATCTACTCCAGATCCTAACAACACTTCCAGACTAAGATCATTCCCTACCTGAGCTTTTGGATTCAGATTTATTTGAATCCTTGGGTTTCCTTTTTTTGCTTTTCTTTCTTAGTTAGTATCCCCCCACAACCACTTAATCACAGTGTAGGTCAACACTCTGGACCTTGATGCTAGCTTTCTCCTTAAGATGCTTTGTAATAAGCCTCTTTCATGTACTGGTGATGACCTCAGGCCCACCCCCATGAACCTAGATTTTCTCCCTGAGTATCACTATCTCACTGACAGTACCTTTGGAATTGGCTCATCATCCTATTTAAAAAGAAGTTTTCAATATTGTATGTTCATTGCGTCACTATATACAATAGCCAAGACATGGAAGCAACCTGAATGTCCACTGACATAGGAATGGATAAAGACGTGGTACACATATACAATGGAGTACTACTCAGCCATAAAAAAGAATGAAATAATGCCATTTGCAGCAACATGGATGGACCTAGAGATTATCATACTAAGTGAAGTTAGACAGTGAGACACAACATCATATGATACCACTTGTATGTGGAATCTTAAAAAAGGATACAAGTGAATTTATTTGAAACAGACTCATAGACTTTGAAAACAAAGTTACGATTACCAAAGGGGACAGGTGTTGGGGAGACGGATGGACTGGGGGTTGGGGTTTTGGGGTTAGTAAATGCGAATTATTACATTTAGAATCAATAATAAGAAGTGAAGTCCTACTGTATAGCACAGGGAACTATATCAGGGGAGAAGGAGCTGGAGGGTGGCAGCCATGCTCTTCGAGGAGGACGGGTGCCTGGGAACCAGCATCTCCTGGGTGTCTTGCCATTTCCCATCCCTGCCCCCCATCGCCACCTCAACCTTGCTTTCTGGCCACATGTCAAGCAAAACAGCTTGGCAAGATCTGTCTGTCTCTGAGTTCACCTTTCCCACAGAAACACCCCAATTTGTTATGCTACCACAGAGAAGTCACTTCATCTCTCACTACCAAATCACCTTGAAAAAGGTGTCATAGTATCTGCTCTATTTCTATCACAGGGCTGTTGCAACTCAAGTGAAATAACAAATATAAAAGCACTTTGACAATTGTATAATAACACATGAATTAAAGGCAGTATTTTTGTGGATGTAAATGACCAATTTTCCTATTCCTTCTCCTGAAAACTGCTTAGGGATCCCAGCAGAGTGCTTTCTATAGCAGTGGGTCAGTAAACCTTTTCTGTAAGGTGTCAAACAGCAAATATTTTCAGGTTTGAGAGCTGATCCCTGTTGGAACTCTTCAACTTTGCTATCAGAGTTTGAAAACAGCTGTAGACCAAACACGAGCGACTGGGCAAGGCTGTGTCCAATAAAACTTCATTTGTAAAAATAAACAACAAGGTGACAGAGTTATCTATATTTGGTTGATCCCCATTCTACAGCAGCCAGTTAAGTACCTGTGAATGACAACACCATTCTGGCTCCTGCCCCTTGGGTCATGGGTTCCTTGCCTCACTCTGTCTAATTGAGCACACTCCACTCTGGCTCCAAATCCAGATGTGAATCATTTCTCAAATTACCCCCTCCACTAGCTGGACCTTATATCACATTTAAGGACTTGAGGGAGGTCTCAGGATGGTCTCCATGAACAGCCAAGATTAATTCTAACAATGACAAAACATAGTAGGGGCAGGAATAATACCCACTGTTTTGGCTCGCTGGATTCCATCATGTTTTTCCATTTTGTACCAATAATTAATCAATTAATTAATTTTAATCTTAAGCATTATATTTTTAAAAAATTTCTTTCTTTCTTTTTTTTTTTTTTTGGCTTCACCTGCAGCATATGGGAGTTCCCAGGTTAGGGGTCGAATCAGATGTAGCTGCAGGCCTACACCACAGCCATGGCAAAACTCAATCCTTAACCCACTGAGCAAGGCCAGGGATTGAACCCACATCCTCTTGGACACTACGATAAGCCACAGTGGGAACTCCCCAATAGGTAATTTATATAAATGGCCACGTGTGAGGACGCATAGTTTTGAGTCCCTGGGTAACTGAATCTGATCTGAACCTATCTTGTAAAATTTTTCATGCCTCATGGATTCAAGACAAAGGCTTGTAGGTTCAGATTCCTCAATTTCCTACTTAAACGTGAGAGAGATTTCTTGATTTCACAACTCAAATTTCTAAGAATCCTTTCAAAAGCATTTTTTATGAGTTCAATAAAAGTTGCTTTACACCATGATGTCACCCATCTGCACTTCTATATCGTAAAAGAACCTTAAAATTATTTAGGACATGCTTTGGTATGTTATAAAATCGTCAGTGCCAAGAAGAACTTTTTTAGTTTTTATTGCAAAACACTCCCATACATAGGAGGCAGAACAACTTATCTGAACCAACAGTAGATTTGGAAGCAGTCTGCAAAAGTTGTCCAAAAATGTGTTAGACAGCCAGGTTGTGATGGAGGCTGGAATTCCGTAGTTACAGACGGTTGGTTTTCCATGTGCCATTTTAAGAATTCTATTTGCTCTAAGTGCAAGCTGAAATTTTATATTTAAAAGTAGAATCCTGAAGTAACAATAAGCTATTTCTTATTAGGCTGGTCTTCAGTGATATTATGGAAAGTATAACATTAAAATAAAACATCTTGAAAACACTGAGCAACCTAAAAGTTATTCTTGTAACTACTGGTAATGCTAGTGTATTCAGATTTATCCATGAGGTTTTAAATACCTGTAATTCTACTGGGCGGTACCTTTTACTTTAAAAGGCAAATGAGGCAACAGTGGTGGAGGACACCACGCCCTTTTAAAGAATCCTAAGTAGATCTACATAGTTCTGAGATGAAGAAAAAAAACCAAAAACCAGATAAATCCAATGACGTCTTGAAGGGCAACAACACAATTTGGCAAGTAGATGAGTTTTATCAATTATTATTATTATTATTATTACTATTTTAATTTTTATGGCCACACCTGTGGCATATGGAAGTTCCCAGGCTAGGGGTCTAATTGGAGCTGCAGCTGCTGGCCTATGCCACAGCCACAGCAAGGAGGGATCCAAGCTGCTTTTTTGTCCTATACCACAGACCATGGTAATGCCATATCCTTATCCCACTGATTGAGACCAGGGATCGAACCCACATCCTCATGGATACTAGTCAGGTTTGTTACCATGGTTCCACAGTGGGAAAACTCCAAGCTTATCAACTCTTGATAAACTCGTATAATTTCAAATTATCTTGCTCAAGTCCTTAGTTATAAAACATCCAACATATTGAAGATTCCAGGTTAGTAAAAGCCAAATCTTAAAAAAGGAAAAAGTAAGAAGTTATTTCAGAACTTCTAGGCACTTGTGGAAATATGGAATGACATTTAGCTCAACAGACACCTGGTGTTTTCTGAAATACCAGAGAAATTCTTTCTGGTTTCCATAGGCTTTAAAATGCTCTGATTTAATGGTGGAAAGGGGTTTGAGAAATCATGATATGAAGAACTGAATAAAACTAACAATATACTATGTATTCAATTAACTTTTGATGAAGGATGAAGAGAAAGTACATCCATTAAACATTAAACATTCTGAGATGTGATCTATCAACAAAGACAACACAAATGTTGCTTTTAAATGTTTAAAGACTGCAATTCCCTTTTCTCTTTATTCAAACCACAGTCAATTTTACACAAAAGTAATAAAGAAACCAGACACTAAAAAAATAGTTAAATTTAAAAATGGCTCTTTGAATATGATTGCACAGCTTTAAAAATTATTCAGGGCCAACAGGCACATGAAAAGATGTCAACATCATTAATCGTTAGGGAAATGCAAATCAAAACCACCATGAGATATCACCTCATGCTCATTAAGATAAATATTACAAACAAAGAAACAAAAATCCCCCCAAATCAGAAAATAACAAGTACCGAGAAGGATGTGGAAAAACTGGGAGACTTGGGCACTTTTGGTGGGAACAAATGTAAAATGGTACAGCCACCATGTAAAACAGTATTGGTTGTTCTGCAAAGAATTAAACGTAGAATTATCGTATGATCCAGGAATTCTACTTCTGAGTATACACCCAAAATAAATGAAAGCAGAAACTTGAACAGATATTTGTACACCATGTTCATAGAAGTATTATTCATACAATCAAAAGGTGGAAGTAACTGTCCAGTGGCAGATGAATGGATAGACAAAACATGGCATAAGCATGCAATGGAATATTATTCACCCTTAACAAGAAAGGAAATTATGACATATGCTATAACATGAATGAGCCTTGAAGACATTATGCTAAATGAAATAAGCCAGTCATAAAAGCACAAATAGTGTATGATCCATTTGTATAAGGTTCCTAGAATAGTCATATACATAGAGAAAGAAAGCAGAAGAGTGGTGACCAAAGCTGTGTGTGTGTGTGTGTGTGTGTGTGTGTGTGTGTGTGTGTGTGTGGTTAGGGGCATGTTTGATGGGAATCAGTATTTTAATGGGTATGGAGTTTGAGTTGAGGATGACTAAAAAGTTCTGGAGATGAGGAGTTCCCTACATGGCTCAGCCGTTAATGAACCCAACTAGGATCCATGAGGATGTGGGTTCAATCCCTGGCCTTGCTCTTTGGGTTGGGGATCTGGTGTTGCTGTGAGCTGTGGTGTAGGTTGAAGAGATATGATTTTTAACTTCAGGCCAAACCATGATGGCCAGCAGGCCCAACAAGTCTCCTTGCACTGTCACGCAGCCACACTGCAAACAGAGGATGCAAAGCCCTTGGAACCGGGATTTAATTCCATTTTCTTCCCCCTACTTTAACAAAGACAAATGCAAACTACTGCTCTAATCCTAAGGAGCAATACTAGGGATGGATCTGCCTCCAAAAGACTCTAAAACCGCCCTTTCAAATGTGTCTCCTCCTGTCTTTGCTTCCCTGCCACTGCCCTTCTTTTCCTAGGAGGGCATCTCTTTTTCTTGAAAAGAATAACGCACCCTTCTCAAAGTGAGGGAGAGGTTTCCCCTTGTGGCTTTAGAATCCTTGCTAGCAAATCCTTCAGCCATGATTTCCACAAACTTGTCCTGAATTGTATGATAGAAGCCCCTGTACTAGAGTGTTCCTTTTTTTTTTCCTGAGTAAATAAATAAAGATCCATTGAGCAGTCTGAATTTGTTTTTATGAAGCATTAGACGCTCACCCCAGTCCCTGAATACTCTTTAGAGTGGATGAAAGGAAGAATTTATGCCATGCTGTTCAGGAATAGTCTATAACCCTCATATCTCTGCAGATTCATGTTCGCGAACAAGGCAATGTAGATATTTAGGCGGAGAAACAGAACAGCATGTCTCTTGAAGAGAGGTTTTGTGTTTCTCAGTTTTTAGACACTTCTAATTTCCAAAACCAGAGGAGGAAGTAAAGGTCTTTTTTTGGATTGTTTTGCATCTCCAATCCAAAGTAGGGTTATTCAGATGATTCCTTTCCTCCCTAAAAAAAAAAACAAAAAGCCAGACCAAAAAAAAAAAAAAAAAGTACTCACGGGCAGTTACGAAAACTGTGAAATACAATTTATTTTCATTATATTTTAATGTAACTCCACAGCCCTTGCTTTCTTCATTCTTGTTTCTTCTTTCACATCTTTTTTATGTCCTCAGGAGACCTTTAATTCTAACCCATAGAAAATCTGCTCTCTGGAAAAGCTCTTCATGAGATATTTATAATATAGAATTATTTGTAGGTTATGGCAAAAAAGTTCATTTCACTGTATTAAAAATTTAAAAGATCAAATATAACACTTATTTATGGAAGCAGAAACTATTGATATTTAGAGTTTTAGGTACCTCCTCAAATAACTTTTTGAATATTTGAGCTATAGCAGATATAAAAAAGATCTATACTAAAATGTAATGATAAAAAAACACAAAGGGGAGCTTCTGTTGTGGCTCAGCAGGTTAAGGACCTGAAATTGTCTCTATGAGGATGCAAGTTTGATCCCTGGCCTCACTCAGTGCGTTAAGGATCCAGCATTGCCACAAGTTGTGGCATAGGTCACAAATGTGGCTCAGACTTCGTGTTGCTGTGGCTGTGGCATAGGTCACAGCTGTAGTTCCGATTCGACCTGTAGCTTGGGAACTTCCACATGCCACAGATGTGGTCTTAAAAATAAATAAATAAATAAAATACACACACACACACACAAAGGACACACATATACCCATTTGCTTTAGATACAAAATACTATCTTTTAAGAATGTGAAATCCTCTAAGTCCTTGCAACTGGCCACACGCTTCTTGGACCCTGACATGACAGCATCATTGGATTAATTTCTAATGATTATCTTGTTTTTCCTCATTGTTTAAATGTGTATATAGCCATAAACATTATATTGTTTGGTTTTGTATTTTTTAATTTCATAAACAAACTCAAATACTACTTGTTTTTTTGTGATTTACTTTTAGCTCAGCCTTGTTTTTTGAGATTCAAATACATGACAGACTGCTTCATTCGTTTTCACTTTATTTAGTGGCCCATGAGATGAGTGTATTGCATTTTGCAGCTGACATAAATTTGGTTTGTTTTTAATGTGAGGAAAGGATCCATTTTGTTTTTTCCGAAATTATACCACATCATAATTCATCATTTCCCATGGATCTGGAATGTCAACTTTGTCATTTATTTGTCCCCATTTTTGTATCTTTTCTGAGTCCTTGAATGTATTTTATCTATCTGTCTATCCTGTTCTGTGCTGTCTTAGTAATTAGAGCAAAATAGTAAAAATAATAAGTAATAGATGTTCATATTTATGATATACCAGGTACTGTTTCAAGCAGTTTTTCATGTGGTAGCTCATTTATTCCTCGTCACTATGCTATGAAGTGGGCACTATTATTATATGGATGAGGAAACTTAGGGCTCGGAGAAATAAATTGTAGTTATCTAGACAGGCTTAGAGACTCAATCTATCCAAAAAGATTGTGCAAATCTGACTTATACTATAAATCATAATATCAGGTTGGGCAATAGTTCTCCTTAAGGAGTGTCTTGGGTAATACTAATCCTTGGTTCTTTCAGGCAATTTTATTTTTTAAATTTATTTTTTATGTCTTTTATCTTTTTAGGGCCACATCCACGGCATATGGAGGTTCCCAGGCTAGGGGTCGAATCAGGGCTGTAGCTGCTGGCCTATACCACAGCCACAGCAACACTGGAGCTGAGCTATATCTGCAACCTATGCCTCAGCTTGCAGCAACACCAGATCTTAACCTGCTGAGTAAGGCCAGGGATTGAACCCACATCCTTACAGACACTGTGTTGGGTTCCTAACATGCTGAGCCACAGTGGGAACTCCCCAGAGCTGAGATCTGAATCCAGGCAGAGTGGCTGCAGATCCCAGGTTCTTAGCAGCGCTGCTCTGATGCCATAGTTACAGTGTCCTTTAGTTTCTATCTGTCGGTTAGGCAACGGCCTCTTACCAGTCTCCCTAACTCTTCTTCTATTTTTTTTTTTGTTGTTGTCTTTTGTAGGGCAGCACCCATGGCTAGGAGTCGAATTGGAGCTGTAGCCACCGGCCTACACCACAGCCACAGCAACACGGGATCCGAGCCACATCTATAACCTACACCGCAGCTCATGGCAGTGCTGGATCCTTAACCCACTGAGCAAGGCCAGGGATCGAACCTGCATCCTCATGGATGCCAGTCGGGTTCGTTAACCACTGGGCCATGATGGGAACTCCTCCCTAACTCTTCTTACTGCAGTCTATCAAATAACTTGCCTAGACATCTCCCTAAGCTCAACTCTCCACTGTGCAAAGACTAGCACAGGCCGATGATCAGTATCATCTCCATCCCAACATCCAGGCAGAGCCACCTCATACTTCTTAACTCCAACCTCTGAAATGCACCTTCCCTCCCCACATATATGCCCATCAAAATTCCACCCATCAAACATACTACAAGACAATTGCTCACAGGCCAGTATCTCTGATGAACATAGATGTAAAAATCCTGAATAAAATTTTAGCAGACTGAACTCAGTAGTACTTTAAGAATCACACATCATGATCAAGTACAATTAATCCTAGGGATATAAGAATCATTCAGGAGTTCCCATCGTGGCTCAGTGGTAATGAACCCAACTAGTATCCATAAGGACACTGGTTCAATCCCTAGGTCAGTAGGTTAAGGATCCAGCATTGCTGTGAGCTGTGGTGTAGGTTGCAGATGCAGCCTGGATCTGGCATTTCTGTGGCTGTGGTGTAAGCCAGCAGCTGCAGCTCCGATTCTACCTATAGTCTGGGAACTTCCATATGCCACGGATGCAGCTCTAAAAAGACAAAAAAGAAAAAAAAAAAGAAAGAAAAGTTCAACATCTCCAAATCAATCATTGTGACACATAACATTAAAATAAAGAATAAAAATCATTTCAATAAATGTAGAAAAAGCATCTGATAAAACTTGGCATTCTTCTTTGATAAAAATACTCAACAAATGGGGTACAGAGAGAATATACATCAATATAATAAAAGGCCATATGTGACAAGCCCACAATGAAAATCATCTCCATGGTGAAAAGCTGAAATCTTTTCCTCTAAGATTAGAAACAAGACAAAGATGCCCACTCCTTCCACTTTTATTCAACATAGTATTAGAAGTCCTAGTCAGAGTAATTAGGCAAGAAAAAGAAAAGAAATAAAAGGCATCCAAATTGAAAAGAAAGAAGTAAAATCATCTATTTCAGTTGATATTACATACAGAAAACTCTAAAAATTCCACCAAAAAAAAAAAAACAATGTAAAAAATTCAGTAAAGTTGCAGGATACAAAATCAATATACAAAAATCAGTTACATTTCTATACACTGACAACAAACTATCAGGAATAGAAGACTATAGGGCATTGATGAAAGAAATTGAAGGAGACATAAATAAATGGAAAGGTAATTCTGTGCTCAGGGATTGGAAGATTTAATATTGCTAAGATGTCTGTACTCCCCAAAACAATCTAGAGATTCCATTAAATCTCTATCAAATTTATACCTGCAGTTTTCAGAGAGATAGAATCCTAAAGTTTGTATGGAACCACCAAAGACCCCACACAGCCAAAGCAATCTTGAGAAAGAAGAACAAAACTGAAGACATCACTTTTTCTGATTTCAAACTATATTATAAAGCTATAGTAATCAAATGAGAATGGTGTTGGCTTAAAAACAGATACATAGATCATTGTAACAGAATAGAGAGTCAAGACATAAACCCATGTACATATGGTCAAATAATTCATGACAAAGGAACCAAGAACATACAATAGGGAAAGGATAAACTCTTCAATAAATGATTATGGGAAAACTGGACAGCCACATGCAAGAGAATGAAACTGGACCCTTTTCTGACACTGTACATAGGAATCCACTCAAACTGGATTAAAGATTTGAATTTAAAACCTACAACCATAAAACTCCTAGAAAAAAACAAGTTAAGCTTCTTGACATGGGTCTTGGATTTGAAACCAAAAGCAAAGGCAAAAAAAAACAAACCAAAAAAAAACCCACAAAAAACAAACATGTGGGACTATGGCAAACTAAAAAGCCTCTCATAGCAAGGGAAATGCTATGGTGGTAATCATTTTTCAATATAACAAACATACATGTTGTAAACCTTAAACTTACACAATATTATATGTCAATTATATCTCAATAAAGCTGGAAATTTTTTTCATTAGCATTGCATTGAATCTATGGATAAATTTATGTGATTGAGCCTTCCTATCCATTATCTCCATTTATTTAGATGTTAAATAATTCATTTTTAGCATGTTTTATAATATTCTACAAATTACATATCTCTTGCTAAGTATATTCCTAGGTACCTTTCTTGTTTCTGCCACTGAAAAAGGTGTCATTTTAAAGTTACATTTTCTGTTTGTTGCAGTTTGGAGGAAACTCAATTGACTTTAAACAGTTTTTGGATTGCTTCTGGCAATGATAGAATAAAAAGACCAGATTTGCCCTTCCTCTTCAAACAACTAGATAAACAGACAAACTATATGAAACAATTGTTTTCAGATATTGTACAATGCACAGCACAGGAAAGTGATTGCTAAGAAAATAAAAACAAATGGGGTGAGCCCAATGAATGCCTCTGGTTACTATCTGGGAGAATTTCCAGACCTCAGTGAAGGGAAGAGACACCCAAACAGAAGCCAGCTATCTCTCTGAGTTGAGTAGACAGAGTTCAAAGTTCAGGGAGGCAAAAGTACACTTTCCGGGGTAAAATATCACAGGAGGGTGCTGCACAGAGATATAGAAATGCATAGAGTTTTTTCTCTGATTACCACAGAATTAAATTATAAATCAGTAGCAGAAAGCTATTTGAAAAAAAACTCCACATTTTTAAATAACCCATGAGTTAAAGGACAATTAGCAAGGAAAATTATAAAATATTTTAAATGGAATGAAAATTAAAACATGACATATAAAAAAAAAACTTGATTGATGTTGCTAGAGAAACATGCTTAAAGGGAAAGTTATAGCATTATATAATATTATATAGGCTTATATTATAGGTATTTTTGCCAGAAAATAAGGTCTTAAACAATGAGCTAAACTTCCACTTGGGGAGTTCCTGTTGTGGCTCAGTGGGTTAAGAACCAGGCTAATATCCATGAGGATGTGGGTTCGATCCCTGGCCTTGCACAGTGGATTAAAGGATCCAGCATTGCTATGAGCTGTGGCATAAGTCGTAGACAGGGAGATCTGGCATTGCTGTGGCTGTGGTATAAGCCGGCAGCTGTAGCTCCAAATTGACCCTTAGCCTGGGGATTTCTACATGCTGCTGGGGCAGCCCTAAAAAAAGACAAAAAAAAATAAGCTTCCACTTTGAAAAAACTAAATATAAAATAAGTATATGGGAAAAAACAATAGAGAACAAAAATCAATAAAATAGAAAACAGAAAAGCAACTAATAAAAACAAATGCAACAAAATGGTAATTCTATGAGAAGATGCATAAAATGTATGAGGCTCTAGCCAACCTAGTTGAGAAAAAAAGAATTACATAGATTATCTATATCAGGAATGAATAAGAAGGCATCACCACAGAGAGAAATTGTTACAGTTAACAATTGTTATGGTTTATAACAATGAGTTTAGAAACTTAGATGAAATGTAAAAATTGCTTTAAAGATAAAAACTATTGGAACTCACTCAAGAAGATATAGGTAATATTCCTACATCTATAAAAGAAATTGAATTGGTGACTAAAAACCTTACCATGATGAAAATTCCAGCCTGAGAACTGTAAACACCATTTATAGAAAATATAATACAAATTCTATCCACACTCTTTGAGAAAATAGATACAAAGTGAATATTTCCTAACTCATTCTATGAGGCCAGGTTAACATGATGCCAAATCTAGATGATATCATCAGAAAAAACCACTGACCAAAATTTATCATAAACATACATGCAACTGTATTTAAGAAAATTTTAGCCATTTGAATCTAGCAATATATAAAAAGGAAGCGCATACAGTCAATTAATTTGACAAAAGAGGCAAGAACATATAGTGGAGGAAGGACAGCCTCTTCCATAAGTGGTGCTGGGAAAACTGGACAGCTACATATAAAAGAATGAAATTAGAAGAGTTCCTGTCATGGTTCAATGGGTTAAGAATCCAACTAGTATCTATGAGGATGTGGGGTCAGTCCCTGGCCTTGTTCAGCATGTTAAGGATCCAGTGTTGCTGTGAGCTGTGGTGTAGGTAGTAGACATGGCTCGGATCCTGCATTGCTGTGGCTGTGGTGTAGGCCAGCAGCTGCAGCTCCAGTCTGACCCCTAGCCCAGGAACTTCCATATGCCACAGGTGTAGCCCTAAAAAAAGAAAAAAATAATAATAAAATTAAAATATTCTTTAACACCATACACAAAAATAAACTCAAAATGGATGAAAGACCTAAATGTAAGGCCAGATACTAAAACTCCTAGAGGAAAACATAGGCAGAACACTCTTTGACATAAACCACAGCAACATCTTACTTGATCCACCTACTAGAATAATGACATTAAAACAAAAATAAACCAATGGGACTTAATTAAACTCAAAAGCTTTTGCATGGCAAAGGAAATCATTTTAAAAATGAAAAGACAACCCACAGAATAGGAGAAAATCTTTGCGATGAAAATATATGAACAACTAATATGACTCAATAACAAAAAAACAAACAACCCAATCGAAAAATGGACAGAAGACCTAAATAGATCTTTCTCCAAAGGAAACATATGGATAGCCAATAGGCACATGAAAAAATGCTCAACATCCCTAACTATTAGAGAAATGCAAATCAAAACTACAATGAGGTGTCACTTCACACCAGTCAGAATAGCCATCATTAACAAGTCTGTATATAACAAATGTTGTAGAGGGTGTGGAGAAAAGGGAACCCTCCTTCACTGTTGGGAATGTAAATAGGCACAGCCACCATGGGAAACAGTATGGAGGTTCCTCAGAAAACTAAAATATAGAACCATCATATGATCCAGCAACCCCATTTCTGGGCATATATCCAGACAAAACTATAATTCAAAAAGAACCTATGTTCATTGCAGCACAATAGCCAAGGCATGGAAACAACCTAAACATCCATTAACAGAATAATGGATTAAGAAGATGTGGTACATATATATAATGGAATACTACTCAGCCACAAAAAAGAATGAAATAATGCCATTTGGAACAACATGAATACAACTGGAGATTCTCATACTAAGTGAAATAAGTCAAAAAGAGTAAGAAAAATACCATATGTCATCACTTACATGTGGCATCTACAATATGGCACAAATGAACCTATGTACAAAACAGAAACAGACTCACCAACATGGAGAACAGACTTGTGCTTGCCAATGGGGAGGTGGGAGGGAATGGGATGGATAGGGAGTTTGGGGTTTCATGTAAAATGGATAAGCAATGAAATCCTATAGGGATCTATAGGGAACTATATCTAATCTCTTGGGATAGAACATGATGGAAGACAGTATGAGAAAAAGAATGTGTGTGTGTGCATGTGTGTTTGTGTGCGTCACTACGCTGTACAGCAGCAATTGGCACAACACTATAAGTCAACTATACTTTAACAAAAAAAGAGGGATGATGCTAAAAAACATATTATGCTAACTCTGAGTACATCCCAGAAATGTAAAGCTACTCTAACATTTGAAAATCAATCAATATAATTCACCATTTTAACAGATTAAAATAGGAAAAAAAACCGTGATCATCTCAGTAGAATCAGAAAAATAACCTGATAAAAGTCAACACTCATTCATAAAAGGACTTTAGTAAACTAAGAATAAAAGAGAACATCTTCAATCTGATAAATGGCATTGGTTAAAAAACTTAACAGCTAACATACTAATGGTGAAAGAATAACTGCTTTCTTTCTGACAGGCTGTTTGCTCTTAATTATTTTCAGCAATTTACTGAGGGTTTTTGTCAGTACAACAATGCAAGAAAAATAAATAAAATACATTCAGATTAGAAAGGAAAAAGTAACACTCTCTATTTATAGATGATACAATTTCTATGTAAAAACACCCAAAAGAAGCTACAATAAAGCTACTTGAAGTTTAGCAAGGCCACTGGATATAAGATTGATAAATGTGAAATAATTCAAGATAAATTTAACAAGACATGTGCAAGATACCAGAAACTACAAAACTTTGCTGAGGAAAATTAAGGAATACATAAATTAATAGAGAGACATACCATGTTCATGGAAGACTAGCTATTGCTTTGCTTCCAGTTATCTGTAGATTCATTGCAACCCTAATAAAAGTCCTAGCCAGCTTTTTTGCAGAAATTGTAAAACTGATTCTAAAATATATGGAAATGTAAAAGAACTAGAATAACTAATTTTGAAAACGAAGAGCAAAAGTACAGGACCTACTCTCCATAATGTCAGATCTTATTAAACAAACACATTTGTCAAGAAAGTGTTTAAAATAAGAATAGCCACATATATCAATGGAACACAATAGAAATTCCAGATACGTGTGTGTGTGTGTGTGTGTGTGTGTGTGTTCAATGGATTTTTGAAAAGAAATTAAGGCAGTTTAATGGGGAAAAGAATAGTTTTTTCAACAAGTCGCACTATAATAGTTGGGTATCATAGGCAAGATATAAACTACAACATTTATCTCACACCAAACACAAATATTCACTTAAAATGCACAATAGATGTTAATGTAAAACCTAAAGCATTCCTAGAAGAAAACAAAAAGAAAATGTGACTTTGGGTTAGACTAAGTTTCTTAGGTAGGACACAAGAAGATTGAACATTAAAGAAGATATTGTTAAGCTGCTCTTTGACCAAAAAAAAAAATTGCTCCTCAAAAATGACACTTAAGGAAAAACAAAGGTATGCCGTAGAGAAATATTTTCAAAACATATATATCTGATAATGGAACTTGAATACACAATATATAAAGAACCCTTACACATCAATAATAAAAACACAAATATTAAAAATAAGTAAAACATTTACCAAAGATCACAACTTGCAAATAAGCACATGAAAAGATGTTCAATGCTATTGCTTATTAAGAAAATATGAATTAAAGCCCCATTGTAATGGCTGAAATTAAAAATACTCATAATACCAAATATTGGTGAAAATATGGAGCAAATGGAATTCTAATACATTGCTGGTGGAAATGCAAAATGATACAACCACTGTGGAAAACATTTTAGTAATTTCTTATAAAATCTGATACATGCTTACCTCATGACAAAGCAATGCCACTCCTAGGTTTTTATTCGAGAGAAGTTAAAACATGTCTACATGTAAACCTGTACTCAAATGCTCATAGTAACTATATTAATAAAAGCCCCAAACTGTAAGCAACCCACATATCCATCAGCTACTGAATGTATAAAAAATAACCTCCATAGAATTATATGCCTAAAAAAAAGAAATAAACTACTGATAAACAAAATAACATGGATAAATGTCAAAAGCATTGATATAAGTAAAAGAAATCAGACAGAAAAGACTGCTCATTGTATGATTCTGTTTACTTAGGGCCAGGGTAGAAGGAGTTTGACTGCAAAAGGGGAGAATGGAAATTTGGGGGACGGTAGAAATGTTCTATATCATGGCTGTCGTAATGATTATAAGAAAGCATTTTACAGCAAAGCTTGTGAATTGTATACTTAACATTTGTGAATTTACTTGTACATTAATTAAACCTAATTAAAATAAATTAAAGTAGATAAAAGTTGTTGAGAGATTTTGAATATAGGCATTAAAAAAAACCATTATGATGGTTTAATTTTTACATGTATGTACCTACCTAACCATCACTCAGTTCAAGATGTAGATTGTGTCCAGCCTCTCAGAGGGTCTGTCATGTACTTTCTGACCCAACACTGCTTCTGCCACTAAGGAATCTCTGTTCTGATCTCTATCAACAGATTTATTCTGCCTTTTTTTTCTTGCTTCTTAGGGCTGCACCTGATGCATATGGAAGTTCATGGGCTAGGGGCTGAATTGGAGCTGCAACTGCCAGCCTATGCCACAGCCACAGCAATGTAGGATCTGAGTTGTGTCTGTGACATAGACCACAGGTCACGGCAACACCGGATCCTCAACCCACTAAACAAAGCCAGGGATCGAACCTGCATCCTCATGGATACTAGTTGGGTTCATTTCCACAGAGCCACAACAGGAATTCCTATTTTGCCTTTTTTGTCCTTCATATAAATAGAATAACACAGTATGAATGCTTTCATTCCCACATTCTTTGCTCATTATTAAGTCTAGGAGATTCATCAATGTTGTTGCATGTGTTTGTTGCTTTTTCATTGCCTTATATGATTTAATTATGTGACATTACAATTTATTCCATTTTCAGTATTTTATATTATAAATAAAGCTGCTAAAACATTCTTGTACAGCTTTTGAGGAACATAAACACTTATTTCCATTGATTATACCTGCATGTGTTGAAGGGAAACTTCTAGGTTACAGGGTATACATGTATTTAGTATACAAATAGCCAGCATCTTTTGTTAGATATATTCCTAGACAGCATATTTTCATTGAACTATTGAAAATGACGTTATTTTCAAGCTCTATATTTTATTTTTTGCTGTTATGTAGAAATGTGATTTTTAAAATTACTTAAGTATGTAACACATAGTAAAAGAAGCAAATCTTTTTTTTTAAATTTTTTGTTTTTGAGGCCACACCTGTGGCATATGGAAGTTCCTAGGCTAGGGGTCAAACTGGTACTGCAGCTGCCAGCCTAAGCCACAGCCACAGCAACACTGGATCAGAGACAAATCTGCAGTGTATGCCATAGCATGCAGGAACCCCAGATCACTAACTGAGCAATGCCAAGGATCAAACCCACATGTTCACAGAGACGATGTCATGTCCTTAACCTGTTGAGCCATGATGGCAACTCCAAAAGAGGCAAGTCTTAATACTCATATCTCATGTTACCATTTGGACGTGTGTAAAGTACATCTCTTTAGTGAGATCCTATTGGTAAAATATGCTCCGGTATTTTGTAAATGAAAAAAAAGTCTTCCTTTACTCTCATTTTTGAAAGATAATTTGCTAGGTATAAAATTCTAGCATGATACTTTTCCCCTCACAAATTTAAAGGCACTATTCCACTGTATATGGATCCTATGGTTGTTGAAATATCAGATATAGTTGAAATTATTGTTCCTTTGGATGATCTGTTTTGTATGAAATCTGCCACTCTTTTTGAAATTTGCCACTATAATTGTTTTGTTTTTTTGTTTTTTGCCTTTTTAGGGCCACACTCATGGTATATGGAGGTTCCTAGGCTAGGGGTCCAATCGGAGCCACAGCTGCTGGCCTACACCACAGCCTCAGCAACGTAGGATCCAAGCTGAGTCTGCAACCTACACCACAGTTCATGGAAATGCCAGATCCTTAACTCACTGAGCAAGGCCAGGGATCGAACCCATGTCCTCTTGGATACTAGTCGGGTTCATTAACCACTGAGCCACAATGGGAACTCCTGCCACTGTAATTGTTGAATTGTCTATTTTTCCTATTAATCTTCCAGTTTTTACTTCATGTATTTTAGAGTTTTGGTTTTAGATGCCTACACATTTACAATTGTTATATATTCCTCATTAATTCTTATTATTATTAAAAAAAACCCTCTTTTTCTCTAGTAGTACTTTAAGTAGTACTTAAAGCCTTAGTCTTATAATACTATAGTCACTTCAGCTCTCTTATGATTACTGCTTGGATAGTGTATATTTTTCCATTCTTTTACTTTCAATCTTTTATTTCTTTTCTTTTTTTTCTTTTTTCTTTTTTTCTGCACCTGCAGCATACGAAAGTTTCTGGGCTAGGGATCAAACCTGAGCCACAGCAGTGAAAACGCTAGATCCTTAACTGCTAGGCCATCGGGGAACTCTGGGATCCTCGTTTTTTTATCTTGTGATTTGAGTGTTTAGTCCATTCATATTCAGTGTATTCATTAATAGAGTTATATCTGCCATTATTTGTTTTCAAAATGTTTCATGTCTTTTCTTTCCCTTCTTTATTGCCATTTATGTCTAAGAAATACTAGAATACTATTAATTTTTCTATTATTTTAAACTTTATTTTTGATTTATTCTCCTAGGCGCTGCTTAGGGATTACAATACTCATCTCAACTTATCATGATCTTCAGGATAATACTAAGTTCCAGTAAAATACAGCAATTTTGCTCCAATATAGCTTTACCCCCCGACTTTGTGCCACTATTGTCATATATCAGTTATAAGTCCAATAATGCAGTGTTAAATTATAGATTTATATAATTTTATGATTTTTACAAAAATTAATAGAAAAATATTTTAATAGTCTTAATATTTACCTACATATTTACCATGTTTGATCTCTTCATTTCTGCCTCTGAATTTAAATTACTGTCTAGTGTCATTTCTTTTCATATTGAAATTTTTTAAACTGTTTATTATAAGATAGGTCTGTGAGAAATAACTTTTCTGTCTTTGATCATCTGGGAATATCTTTATTTTCCTAAAGTTTTGAAGGATAGTTTTGCTGGCTAGAGAATTCTTAGCTGATATTTTTTTTTCTTTCAGTACTTTGACTGTTATTCCACTATCTTCTGATCTCAATTGTTTCTGGTCTCAATTAATGAGGTGCCATATGTCAAATTATTTTTCATTCTCCAGAATATAATAAGTTAATTTTCTCTTCTTACTTTCAAGGTTTTCTCTTGATCTTTGGCTTTTTCTACAGAGTAATAACTATGATTTGTCTAGCTGTGGAGATTCTCTATTCTACCTGGGGTTCACTGAAGTTCTTGAATTTGCATATTAATAGTTTTCATCAAATTTGTAAAGTAATAGATAATTAATTTTCTGTCTGGTTCACTTTTCACTTTCTTCTCTCTTCCTAGGACTTCCATTATATGTATATTGGTATATTTGATGTTGTCCAATAGGTCCCTGA
Source organism: Phacochoerus africanus (assembly GCF_016906955.1). Lineage (NCBI taxonomy): Eukaryota > Metazoa > Chordata > Mammalia > Artiodactyla > Suidae > Phacochoerus > Phacochoerus africanus. The sequence goes on from NC_062555.1 coordinate 56,500,671, forward strand.
GGTTTTGTTCATTTTTCTAAAACATATTTTCTCAGAGTTCCCATCGTGACTCAGTGGTTAATGAATCTGACTAGGAACCATGAGGTTGCGGGTTCGGTCCCTGGCCTTGATCAGTGGGTTAGGGATCCCGCATTGCCGTGAGCTGTGGTGTGGGTTGCAGACGCGGCTCAGATCCCTCGTTGCTGTGGCTGTGGCGTAGGATGGTGGCTACAGCTCTGATTGGACCCCTAGCCTGGGAACCTCCATATGCTGCAGGAGCAGCCCAAGAAATGGCAAAAAGACAAATATATATATATATTTTTTCTCTCTGATATTCAGATTGGATAATGTCTATTAATCTATTTTCAAGTTCACCAAATTATTGAGACCATCCAAAAATTTTACATTTTAACTATTTTACTACTCAAATCTAGAATTTTCATTTGATTCTTTTAAAAATATTTTAAGAGACTTTCTGTTTTAAATCAGTTTTAGGTTTACAGAGAAAGGACACAGAAAGTACAGAGACTTCCCACATACTCTCTATCCTAATGCATAAAATTTTTGCTTTTACTAACATCTTGAATTACTGCAGTACATTTGAAATTAAGCCAATGCTGATACATCATTATTAACTAAAGTCCATGGTTTACATCCAGGTTCACAATTTGTGTTGTGCAGCTCTATGAATTTTGCCAAATGCATAATGTCATGTGTTCATTTTTATAGTACTATGCAGAATAATATCCCAGCCCTAAAAATTCCCTGTGCACCACTTATTCATCCCTATTCTCTTCTTTTCCTTCTCTCACCTGAAAATTGCTGATTTTTTTTAGTATCTATAGTTTCGTCCTTTACAAAATAGTGTGCATTTGGAATCATACCGTATGTAGTCTTTTCAAACTCTTGTTTCATTTAGCAATACACATTTGTTTCCTCCATGTCCTTCCATGGCTTCATAGTTGATTTCTTTGTATTGCTGAATAATATTCTGTTGTATGAATATGCCACAATTTGTTGCTCCATTCACCTACTGAAGGATATCTTAGTTCTTTCCAATTTTTGACAATTAAGAAAAAAGCTGCTATAACTATTCATGAACAAGTTTTTATGTAAACTTATACTTTCCACTCATTTGGAAAGTATACACAAAAACCTGGAGGTTTGGCTGCTGGATCTAATAGTAAACTCATTTATAACTTTCTAAGGAGCTCCTTTTCAAACAAATTGAACAGTGAATGTAACATTTTGTGTTCCTTGCAGCAATGAATGAGAGTTCCTGTTGCCCCACATCCTTGTAAGCATTTGCTGTTGTCAGTGTTTTGAATTTTAGCCACTCTAATAGGTATGTAATGGTATCTTATTATAGTTTTAATCTGAAATTCACTAATGACAAATAATGTTGAGAATCATTTCATAAGCTTATTTACAATCTGTGTATCATCTTTGGTTAGGTGTCTGTTCAGATATTTTGCCCACTTTTGAATTATGTTGTTCCTTTTCTTATTGTTGGATTTTAGAAGTCTCATATACTTTGGATGCAAGTCTTCAGACCTACAGATCAAATTGGGAAGAACTGACATCTTAATAATCTTAAGAACTAACAATATTAACAGTATTGAATCTTCCTTCCTACCCATCAATATTAAATCTCTCTTCATTTATTTAGATCTTTGATTTCTTCTATCAGAGTTTACAGCTTTTCCTCATATAGATCCTGTACATATTCTGTTAGATTTATACCTCGAGAATTTCTTTTTTCTGGGTGCTAATGTAAATGGTTTTGTATTCTTAACCACAACTTCCAATTGCTCACTGTTGGTATATAGGAAAGCAACTGACTTTTAAATATTAATTAACTTACCATAACACTGGTTTATATAATTAACACATAACATTAATTATGCTAACATAACATCAAACTATTTTAATATTAATTGTGTTATTAAATAATATATCAATAATACTTATATAATTACTGTATATTACAATATTACATGTGCTTAACATTAGTTTGTATGTTAATTAACTTTAATATAACTTAAATTAATATATTGCATTCTCCAACTTTGCTATAATCGCTTATTAGATCCAGTAATGTTATTGTTACTTCTTTGTGATTTTCCCACTTTCAAGATCTTATAAATTTCTTGTTTGTCCACTGTTCACCCAAACAGGACCACAAGTTCAAGGTGAAGAACAGCATATTTCCCCATTCATTTTCTATCAACTTTTCTAACTTTTACTGACAAAACTCCTGAGTGTGGGTTTTCACCTTTCATTCCAAGTCATTCCTCCCTGACAGTTAAACTGCTGGTTTTCACATCTAGCCCCACTCGTGTAAAACTATAGATAGAATCAACCAAGCTGCTGCTTATTTGGACTAACTCCAGGTATGAAGATCACAGATTTCTACCATCCTCACTCAAAGTTCTAGCAATTTTTCATGAATAAATGCTTCATAATTATTGTTTGTCTTAGGTCAATTCCACGGTCCTGATACGGTTATACTTTTAAAAATTTTATCCAGTTTCTACATCTTTTTAGGGGAATGGACTTGATGGTTTTTAAAAATCTTTTCTTTGTCACTCTGGCCCTGGAATTTCACAATAATTTATCTAGTTGTGAATTTATTTTTACTTCATCCTGCTTTGGATGTTTTGATCTTATGGATCTGAGAATTGTTGCAATCTATTATTTCTGAAAATTTTTCAGTCATTATTGTACCTTTTATTTTTCTTTTGAGATTTAACCATTTTACTCTTGGGGGAAGGGGTTCTTGATTAAGATATAATCTACTATCTTCTCAAATTTTGTTATATGCTGATTTCTTTTCTTTTTAATGGCCACACCTGTAGCATATGGAAGTTCCCAGGTCAGGGGCTGAATCAGAGCTTCAGTTGCTCACCTACACCACAGCCATGCAACACCGGATTCAAGCTGTATCTGAGATCTACACCACAGCTTGTGGCAATGCCAGATCCTTAACCCACTGAGAAAGGCCAAGGAATGAACCCAAATCCTTACAGAAGCAATATCAGATCGCTAACCTGCTGGGCAACAAGAACTCCATACCCTGATTTTGTATTTTTTCCTAGGCTAGGAATTGACACACTATGGTCTCTGTGCCCAATCTAGTATGCTATCTTTGTGTAAATAAAGTCTTACTGAAAAACATCCAGATCAACTATACTTCAATAAAACTTAACAAATAAAATTAAAAAATTTTGAAAAAGAAAAACATTCAGGCTAATTTGTTATATTATTATCCACAGCTGCTTTTGCACTACAGTGACAGGGTTGAGTATTTCTCATAGTATATCTGAGGTGTCATTTTGGACTACAGTGGCAGGGTTGATAGAAACATTGTAGCCCACAGACCCTAATATATTTACCATCTGATCTTTTGTAGCAAAAATTTGCTCACTCCTGTCCTAAGCCTCCAATCTGACATGTGTTCTACTTCCTCACAGTATTTTCTTCATCTTTAAGCTTCTCTTTCACACTTCTCTCCTCTTTGTCTTTGGGATTGTTAGTTTTTACTATTAATCTATCTTCCAGTTTATATATTCTTTCTTCAGAGAATCTAACCTGATGTTTAAAGCACTTTCTAATTTTACTTATATTTCTCATTTCTAGGAGTTTACTTTTTTCAAATTTTACTAATGTCATTCAACTTTATGATACTTGTTATATGCTTTTAGTTTCTTAAGCATATTAAAGATATAAAACATATATTCCTAGTATGAAAATTCCAATTCTGAAGTTCTTCACTCTGTTGTTTCTCTTGGGGTTTATTAATAGTGTTCTATTTCTTTATGTTTGGTGATTTTTGTTTGTAAGCTCAAATCCTTTGGAAACTTTTTTCCTATGTGTAAGGCTTAGGTTTAAGATCCATTCTTTGGTAGAAGATTTGCATTGCTCCAGTCGAGTACCTGGGAGACCACCAACTTGATGCCACTTCAAACCCAAATTTTGTCCCTTTTTTGTGGCTACAGTGGTAACCTGGTAGGATTGAGCTTAGGCATTTTGAAGACAGATATTTTCTTTTTCCTGCTCCTCTCAGAGTGAATGCTGAGGCAAGCAATTATCTCCATACATTCTCCATGAGACACAGAGTTTTTTACACTAATTCCCTTTGTGCTTTTTATCTATGTCTCTGATCCATCTTCTCACTCTGCTCTGATCCTAGGCTTTGTTTCTTATCCCTTGTGTGTAACTACTCAAACCCAAGTTCTGGGTCACAAGGAATAGGCAAATACCCTAGAATAAATGCCTGTACTTCTGTGGAATTGTACTTTCATATAATTTCTAGCCTTTGCAGTAATTCATTTACTTTCATAATAGCTCACATGTTTTATTTGATCCAGCATTTTAGACATGCTATATTAGGAAGTGTTTCGCTTGAAGTTTAGTGCATTGCAGTGCTTAAATGAAAAAAAAAAAAAAAGCCATTTTAGGGCTAATTCCTAAGGATATATTTCTAATTATAAAGAAAAAGATTACACCTTAATATTGGCATCTGCACAGAACTGGAGGAACTATATCAAAGGATTCTTATATGGAAGTAGGAGACTCTACTTCATCAATCAAAAATCTTCATTATTTCTTTTAATAAAAATTTATTGTCACCTACTGTGGGCAGGCCTATCTATGTGCTAGCTGCAGTAGAGGACAGAGGCATAAAAAATGATAGTTCTTCATTGTATTAATAATTACATTTAACATTTCTTAAGGACCCACTAGGAGTGTTTTAAAGGCTTACTACTCTCAGTGCTTTATATATTTTATCAAATGCAATTTTCATAACAAATATGAGAGGTATGCACTTTAGTTACTACGCTTTTTTTTTTTTTTTGTCTTTTTGCCATTTCTTGGGCCACTCTCATGGCATATGGAGGTTCCCAGGCTAGTGGTCTAATCGGAGCTGTAGCCACCGGCATACGCCAGAGCCACAGCAACGCAGGATCCGAGCCACATCTGTGACCTACACCACAGCTATGGCAACATCAGATCCTTAACCCACTGAGCAAGGCCAGGGATCGAACCCGCAACCTCATGGTTCCTAGTTGGATTCGTTAACCACTGTGCCACGACGGGAACTCCACTATGCTTATTTTTAAGTGAAGAAACTAGGGTACAAAGACGTTAGATAATTAGGTAAGGCAAATACCTAGTAAGTAATGAAGCCAGAATTCAAACCCTTACAGTCTAACTGCAGAGACCATGTCATTAGCAATACAATACTATATGACATGGTACTGTATAATACTAGACCACTCTAGACTTCACTATCCTATTATACATAAGAAGCTTAGAGTCTGATAGGAAGACAACAGATATAATAAGTAGAAAGAAGAAAGACTATAACATTTATTTGCTAAACATCGCTCTAATGGCATAGATAAGAGGATCACTATAGAGTGTATGGAAGCTTCATGGAAGACTTGGACCAACCTCAACCGTGCATGCTGAGATACAAAAGTTACAGTGTTAATGGAACCCTTATCATAAATTGTTAACTCCATTTAATGACATGCTAAGAAATAAACAAAGCATACTGGAAAGCTTATAACTTTAGTATCTCCGAAGAATCATAAAAGCAAATCCTGTTTCTTTTCCCCATGCAAAGAGGAAGACAACACTTCTCAGAATACTCTGAAGTTACACTGTGGCCTTAGGATGAAATTTTGGGCTAAAGAACGTGAGTGGAAATGATGCTGCTCTTTTGAGGCCTGGCCTTAAACTTCCCAAACAAAGGCACAAACTCTTTCCTTTCCTCTGAGACTAGGGAAGATACAAGGTGGAAGAAACTAAAAGAGAAGCTCCCAGAAAAGCCGTCTGACTCCTGTAGAACTAAGACATGAGCAATAAATAAATCTTTATTGTTTTAAGCTACTGAGATTTTGAGGGTGCTTGTTATAGCTGTGAATTTCAATTACCCTAACAAAACAGATAGGAATGTGGGTCAGCAAAATCTCATGCATAGTCTTTTATCGGAAATGTCTTGGAGGATTCAGAAAAGTACGTTTGTAGCCCTCAAAATTTCCTTTTGTTTCATTATTTTTTAGAATCAATATATCCTTTACTTTGTTGGTTTTAGGGGTTTTCAACAAGAACATGTTCATTTGTATGGTAATCAAATGAAAATAATATTCGGTTTAGGACAACTCTGATAATTATATACTATTTTAGGGTCAACATTGACTATAACAACATTATTATAACAGCTAATACTTATTGAAACATATGTATTTAATTTTTGTCTTATGTATTTTGTGTGCCTTACTTTAATTTTCAAAAACATGATTATGACTATCATTCATTAGCAGCAGTTCAATGTGATTTTAACACTGATTAGAAAAAAAGGCTTAGTGTTCAAAATGAATTTCAAACTCCTAGAAAAAAAAAACTGTACCTTTTCATACGTGAAGATATAACTTGGCCATATTTCATCAGCACTAATTTTTCTTAAGTTTTGACAATCTTTCCTGAAATACTAAAAAAAATACTTTTCCATCAGACTTGAGATTTCCAACTGAAGTACAGGAGTTAGATGCTGTATTGATCTAATATATCATTAAGTGGCAAAATGGTACAATTTATCATGTCCACATGGAATTATGGGAAATTCTCTCTACTGCTCTGGGTCCCTGTATGTACTTTCCCATTTCTTCACACAGCGGACTAATGATGGAGAAGCTCTCATTTCAGTCTTTTTGTTCCCAACAAGTAAAGGCATGTAAACAAGCAATTATTTTTGAAGTAGTATACTTTCTCCTACACTGTTTAAAGCAATGATCTGTTTATTTCAAATTATAAACTCTATTTTCTGCCACAAAACAAATTACCTTTTGCATGAATATGAGAACACATCGTTTCTCTAAGTTAGCTAGTAAAAATATCTCTCTCTTGCCATCGCAAATTAAATAGGTTATTAAATTCCATTACCTTAAGTGCATGCAAGTGCCCCTGGCTTAAGAGAAACATTTCTACAGATGCTATCTGTTCAAAATTAAAACCATCTCTTCTGAGTAGCCGTGAAACAAAGAGTCATGACCTTATATGAGGCAAAAATGAAATAAACAATAAACAAAGCACAGTTTATGTAAAAATGATGTCATTAAGCTCTACTGAATGTCTTGTATCTCACCTACTGCTTGTCAAGAAAACATAACAGATGACATTTTATGCACATTAATTTTCCTATTCTGTAATTCAGTGGGAGGAGTATGTTGGATACTTCTCAACACATCCTAAGGTTAATGGCATTATTTTGGGTACCAACAGAGCTGCCCTATGAACACATTCATTTTTTCCCTCTACTTTCAGATCTCTCTCTTCAACTTCTTCCCTCCACCCCCATCTCCCTCCTTACATGGCAACCCTGGCCCTTGTCTCCTTACATTCCAATACCAATTTCTCGTTCTTTGCCTCATGTGCAAAATTCACTGGATTCTTATCCAGTCTGCATAACTCCTGACTTATCTGAAAGCTGGTCCCAAACATAGCAGGACATTTCTGAGTCTCATTCGAGATGAAGGGAAGACAGTCTACACACCACATCACTCAAGTGAGCAGGTGGCACAGAGCTTTCCGTCCACGACAGCCAATTCTTGTTCCTGACAGTCTTTGTATTCTATAATATCCAAATACACTGAATTAGCAGGTACTAAACCACTACCCCTAGGAGACAATCTGGGGTATGGGTGGGGAGAGCCTCTGGTCAGAACTTTTTCATCAAATGGTCAAAACATAATTTTGTTTTATGTGTTTTGGTCTAAAGACATCTTATGTAATACATATGGTTGGCTCATTAACCAGGACTCATGACCAGCCACACTGTAACTCATGCCTGAAGGAAGCTTATGGAACACGAATTTCCTCTGTAAGGAACATCATTGCCTTCTTGCACTCAGGAGGGCTAGGGAGAACTTCAGCACTTCACTGGGGGGCCTTTTTAAACAGTGAAGTCATCAACACACAGCACAAAAATGTGAAAAGTGTGACATTAAAATAGACCATGAAAAGGACACTTATTTACAGTATTAGCTGAATTGAGGAGGTAAGGGGTGGCCTTTGTCCACCTCAGTGGGGAACATGCCTGCATTTTGGGCACCTCGGCCCTGAATGACTGTGTGAAAGCACTTGAGTATTGATCTCATACACTTGAGTGAGCAGGAGAATTTGCAAATACAGAATCTATGAATAACGAAGACTGATTGCATTTCAATCATAAACAAATGGGTTAAGATATTACCAGTGACCAAAAAAAGTTCCAGTTTTTAAAGGTACATTTTCTACTGACAGGCATGTGGAAATCAGTGTCAGCTTAATCTAGCCAAAGTTTGAATGTTTTTTGGTTAAAACTGTTTCAAAAGCCTTCAATTCTCTTGTCTCTACTGGGTGCTTCTGTGTTGCTGTTCATAAGGGGCATTTCATTCCTCTGAAAGTTCTGACTCTTTTGTTTTGAAGTATAGTTGATTTACAATGTCGTGTTAGTTTCAGGTGTACAGCAAAGTGATTCAGTTACACACACACATACACATATATGCGTGTGTGTGTGTATGTATGCATGTATGTATGTATGTATATTCTTCTTCAGATTCTTTTCCCTTATAGGGTATTTAAAAACATTGAGTATAGTTCTCCGTGCTATACAATAGATTCCTTGTGTGAAAGTTCTGACTTTTAAATAAATCCCAGGCCTGAAGGATTTCAGCAACTAAACACAGAGCTCAGGACTGTCTTTAGGGAAATCCCTCATTCAATGGCACAAGGGAGAATTTCCCCCATAATCCTAAAGAAAGAGCCTACTATCTTACCATCAAACACCCTGGATTTCTATAACTAAGGAATTACTTTCTTGTTGTGCCCTCTTTCTTGCCTGATAGTTTGACGCAAAATGGCACTCTCTGAGTTTCTTCCTTTTGGCTAAGTTTTAAGCAGGATCAAGGAAGCCCCAGGGCCGGTGGCTGTGACAAGGATGGGCTTAGAGAGGCCTGCTTTGGAGGACTTCTGGAAGGATGAGCTGGGCTTTCAAATATGAAGTTTGACACGGAGCCAAGACTCTGGGTTTACCTGGTTTTCTCTTTAAGATTTACACTGTGACCTGTTTCAATGGGAGTTTAACACCAGGTTTCAAAGTCCTTTGTGACAGTGAATCCTGAAATATTCTCGAAAAGTCAACAAGATCTTTTTCCCAAGGACTCCAAGCAGACCTGCACCAGGCATCATCTGTCTGCAGAAACATCTGAGGTCTGTTTGGATCACAAAGTGTAAATAAATTTCAAGGTGTTTTTCAAGTTGCCTTTAGGTTTTCTGGTTAAATGTAGGAATGTTTTTGACACATGAACTTCTTTTTTTCTTTACTTTTTTTTTTTGGTCAAAGAAAATGTCACTGTCAGTTCCGTCTGAATGTAGAATGCTACTGGCTACTTAGGGAAAGAAAGCCCACATGAAACCTCTTCCCAGATGTTATGGGAGAAATGCTGGTTTTGAAAAGCCTTTGTTCTGTGGCCAAGGCTGCTACAGTGCTCATCTCACATCAATTTTAACTTACACAATTTAACGAATAAAAACATCCTGACCGACAATCCATGAGAATAACCAAATACCGATTACCGAGGAACCAAACAGCTTCACTGAGAAGTGAGGAAGGCGAAAAGCATCATGAAATGAGTTTAGTTTTTTTTTTTTTACAGAGAGCACTGAGTTAAGAGTTTCATTTCTGTAGCTGGTTTCTTTTACTTCAAGAGAAATCCACACCTTGTTGGAGTCTGGTTTCTACAGTGTTAACATAGAGGCAACAGTATTTGCCTCTGTTCTTTAGGATGTTAGGGGGGTCATGCACATGCTTCCTTGAAGCCAACTTCCCAGAAGAAAATAAGAAAATACCTCTCCACATGTGGAGATCCTGTATGTAATGCCACACCGAAGGGCTTTCTCATTCACCTCTGCCTGGCTCACTAGTTATGTGACCTTGGCCATGTGATTTTGTCCACTCAGGCCATGCTTCCTCAAGTGCAGACTGGAGTTTATTACCAAAGTTTATTATCATGTTGAATTGCTGCAAGATCTTAATAACGGAACAGATTTACAGCCTTCGAGTGCTTGTATTCAAGAAGTCGTCACTGTCGGGAGTTCCTGTTGCAGCTCAGTGAGTTATGAACCCGACTAGTATCCATGAGGATGCAGGTTTGATCCCTGCCCTCGCTCAGTGGGTTAAGGATCCAGTGTTGCCATGAGCTATGGCTTAGGCCAGCAGCTGCAGCTCTAATTTGACTCCTAGCTTGGGAACTTCTATATGCTACAGGTGCTGCCATAAAAAGCAAAAAAAAAAAAAAAAAAAACCCAAAAAACAAAACAAACAAAAAACAATGTAGTAGAAGTAGTCACTGTCAACTGATAATTTCTGCATCGTAATCCCATCTTTTGGTCATTCTGGACTTTGAGTGCCTGTCCTCCATGGCCAGCTGGAACCCACACCCTGGGAAGAGCGTTTGCCATGACAGATGCCTCATGAGCAGGAGAAACTGTCCAGGCCCAGGAAAGTAGGCAGGCACCAGAGGGAAAAAGAAGTTAGCAAAATTCGAAGTGTCTTTATTACAACTCAACTGGCTTTAAAATTTCCATTTCTTTTCAGCAAATGTGTTTTCTTCCTCTCGTGGAACTAAGAACATATGTGCTGGCTGGCAGATGAGTTCTGCAACTCTTAAAGTCAGCATTGGAGAAGGCTGACTCACAATTTCTTACACTGCACGTGTGAAATCTTTCAAGAAAACCTAGGGCGGGGGAGAGCCAGAGGATTTTAGATGATGCTCTCAATTCCTTTTCCTTGGTATAAAAGAATTGATCGATTATTTGCTTCTATTTCTGACCCTTTTAAACTTTTTTTTTTTAAAGTAGTGTGAGCAAAAGTTAATAACATGGAAAGGAACAGAAAGAAGTTGACATTTGTAACAAGGTGTGGCTTTCTCATCATCTGAATTATCTGCTCTTGTGGCATCCTTGTGATGTAGGTTTTATCTGTGACAAGGACAGAGGCTCCCAGAGATTACACAGGCACTGAGGCTTTATACCGACTCTATTCATTGAGTTCTTTGCACTCCATCACATACTGGTTTTTTTTGTTGTTTTTTTAAAGATTCATACAGTTCAGCTTCAATTTCAGTGAAAGTAATCTAAATTATGGGAAACCAGAACATGATTCCTGTTAAAAATAATAGATTTGAGGAAATGTGCTTTGGCTGTCACTGTCATTGATCAAGCATGTGATAGGAGTTATTTTTACTAGATATGCGATCACTGATATCCAAGCTAAAAGACCAGATCCAGGACCTGCTCTAGGTAATATCTTGTCTGAAGTATCAGTGATCAAGTCGAATGCCTGTGGACAAACACCCACTCTCAATGATCGTCTTGAAAAGAAAGCATTTTACATATCATACACAAATGAAACCGGATGTCCAACAGGGGTCCTTATGGCCCTTGAAAAGGGTGAGAGGCTGGACAGTCTATTTCCTTTAAGCATTTTTTTCACCATGTATCCTCTGGATCGCTCCCCACAGAAGGCCTGTGTGAGCTCGGTGGCAGTTCTAGAAGCCAGAGCAGGACTCAGAGGTGAAGGAATTAGGAATGTAGGAGGGCAGGTTTTGGGCATGCTGGACCCTGGCCTGAAGCGCTACAGGCACAGATGGCAAAGCTCCCCCCCCCCCTCAACCCCCCCAATGCAAAAGAACTCTAACAACTCCAGTGACAGAGGCCAGGGGGAGGTGTTGGGAAGCCAGAACCCCAATCACAAGCTAAGGGGCCATCATCTCTGATTCATTCCAGAATTCAGTTCAGATCCGGGGCTCACCGCTTAATGGCTGAGCAAAGCTCTGAAACTTGGCGGCGTCCCGTTTCCCTGTGTGGGAGTGGAGATAAAACACCTCCCCGTGCGTGGCTGGGAAGATGAAAAGATAGCGTGTCCGCTGCCCAGCACGCGCACACGGTAGACACTGAATACATAGCAGTAGTTACTTTGCATCCTGTGATTGTCCACCATCCCGGGTCGTTAACATCACCCATGCCATAACTTGAAACACATTTATTCTTTACATTCCAGCAAACTAGTTCAAAGCCTGTTTTCCACATACATTATCTAGTTTGGGCTTAAAAAAAAAAGAAAAAATCTCTGTATATGTTCTGCTCTGCTTATCAAAGCCTCTCCGTAATGCTGACCCAAGGGTAAGTCAATTACATGGGATACTGTTCTGCCTTCTGTTATTCTTTTGAACCCACATTCCATGTGGTAATGGGGCAATTTCTTTACTTCCTCTTCCCTCCCACTGCATTCCATACCCTAAAAAGATGCCAGTTAAGTTTTAACCCTCCTTTAAACACAAATTTTCATCTCTACTCTCTTTTAAAAAGTTATTTAAAGTCGTTACAAGTTCTTTGAGGGCCCTCCAACCCTAATCCATGCCACAAAATAGTAATAGGAGAAAATGATTAGTGCTCGGGCCAGAGTCCTCCCGCTGGGCCTGATGACTTTGTAATGAACTACGCATCCATAAACGGTTGACTCTTTGATCTCTGGCTGCTTGTCCAGCTCGAAAGAGAGAGGCATTCCAGTCCAAACCACACAAAGAGAGGGGAACACGGGTTATTTATGGGAGCCCACTGACTCTAAGTTTAGCCTGGCTCTTTCAAGATTCAAATACACACATCACTTTGACTGCCAAATCTGCTCCCTCCCCTTCTGGTGTCTAAGGGGGCTATCGTGCAGGAATGTCTGATCTCTGGGCTTCTCCCTGGGGTGAGAAAGGTAGCTGCGTTTGGCAGAGAGACAGACACAACAGTATTTATAGAGACAGTAGAAAATTGACTCCATATGCCTGCAAAGGGAAATCAGAGTAAGTTGTTGGGAGCTAAGAGGACGCCTGAACTCCCTTTCTGAGGTCAGTTCAGCTTCTGGCCGAGAGTAAACAGGACTTACTAACCAGCTCTCTAGTGGTACAAAATCCAGCATCCACATGCCCTCTAATGATATTCTGCCAACACTTACTTTACAGGAGAGGAAACAACGTCTCTGATTCCTTGAATTCAGAATATATTTTGCAAATCTGACTCTTTTTTTTTTTCTCTCTTTTTAGGGCTGTACCTGCAGCATACAGAAGTTCTCAGGCCAGGGGCTGAATCACAGTTACAGCTGCCAGCCTACACTATAGCCACAGCAATTCAGGATCCGAGCTGCATCTGCAACCTACACCACAGCTCATGGCAATACCAGATCCTTTAACCCATTGAGAAAGGCCAGGGATCCAGCCCACATCCTCATGGATACTAGTCAGGTTCTTAACCCACTGAGCCACATGGGAACTCCACAAGTCTGACTCTTGTATTACTCTGTGAATTTCCTGATTCAGAGCTGGTACAAACTTGGAAACCATGAATTCTCGACTCTGGAGTTGTTGAAACCGAGTTCAATGACTTCTGGCCAGTGACTCTTGAGTCATGATGTTCTTGGGTAACCTGCAATGTAGCTGAGTGTTGATTCACACTGCCCACTAAAGCAAATCCAAGTTGAATAAAGACTGTAGGCAACAGGATCTATCTATTCTCTTTCCTAGCGTCCTCTGGGTCAAATATCGAAATTCTACAATGTGGTGCTGGAGAGGTAAGAGCTATATGAGGACCTTGGTAGTGGGAGAAAACTCAAAATGGAAGTTGCTTTTATTTGTATGAAATATTGAAGTGATGGATTTATGATTAAAATTTTGGCCAAGCGAGTACAGCTAAAGCTGGAATCTTTGTTTATCCCACCATTCCAGACACCCAAGTCCAGTTCCGTAAGTTGATTTGGACAAAGCAAAAGAACCTCAATGAAACTGGCAAATTAATTTTGCCCTTTTTGTGGGACCCTGACTTTGATCAAAGTCATATTACTGGGTAGGCCTTAAAAGGGATCTTAATTTTGATTCATTCTGTTCACTCTATAGACATGAAGTCATCAGATACCTACAGAGGCCTCCATATTGTTTGCTAGAGGCTCATTTATTTTTTAGTCATCATGATGGCTTCAAGCCAGACTCTGGACACAAAGGCAGACATATCAGTGAACGTAAAACATAGCCTGAAAAGTAACACCTATGTTGATGGCACTGCCTGTAAGCCCAAAGAAAGAAATGCCGGAAAAAAAAAAAATAGCTGCATATCAGAATAAACACCCACTAGAGGAGGAGCGCATGGTTCAACTCAGACATTTGGTTCTATGGAGCTCGGGGAGGAATTAACAGAAGCCAAGTTTTAGAGATAGACCTTTAGCTTATAATTCGTTCAATGTCAAGATGATGAATGCTCACTTTATGATTTAATAAAGACCTACCTAGAAAGAAAATGAGGAGAAGGAGTTGTCCACAGATACGTAGCACAGGCTTTTGGGATGATACCCAGGGCCTCTGGATTGGGGCTCCAACTCTGTCTCCTGGACACACAATGCACAGCACAACCAGTTCAAATGTAGGACCTCAGTTTCTCCATCTGAAAAATACACACAGTAACGTCATGGTTTCCACCAAGTAACTGCTGAGTAATTAGAGATTCATGCCGACTTAAAAAACACAGGAAAAACAGAGAGTCTGTCACATGTATGGTGTGTAACACCCAACACCTTGTCATCACACAAGATATCCAAAGTCAGAGGTTTTAATTCCCAGTTTTCACAAAACATTAGCTAAACACTACCAAGGAATGCAAACACACTAAACTAGATTGACCACGAAAAGAAGAGCAAGCTAATGTAGTTGGGGGCAGGAAAGGATGGGGAAAGGCTGATTGCGCATCAGAGACCGAATGAAAGGCTGAGCCATCCTGATTTGCCTCTGCTCCCACTGTTGGGAGTGACGGGCAGCTGTGATGGCTTGGATTATCGGATGAGCCTGGATTCCACCAGCTGTGCCAAATGGTGAACAAGCATGAGACTGAGGACCCAGAGGGGGAGGCTGGGCCACCGAAGAACATGAGTTGCCAAACATAAAGATATTGAAATCATGGATGAGATCAAGAGGCACCTCGTCTGCAGAGGAAGAAGATTCCAGGATCATTGCAGGGCCTCAGAAAGTAGAACTTGACTTTGCCACCTTCCCCTAGAGTCAGCAGATGTCTATGCTGCTAGAAATTCTGGTAGTTGAGTTCATGTCAATGAACTGAGGGCACACAGAAGAGTACAACCCTTTAGAACAACATTTCCCCAAGTGGAAATTTGTTTACATTGACCCTTCTTAGTAACCAGAGAAACACATTGCTAAGTGGAATGAAAATCATGGATGAAACTATGGAAAAAAGTCACTGGACACAATTAAAATGTGTCACAAGCACACTGTTGAGTGTTGACCCTAAAACAGCCATGTTATTAAAACTTGAACTATACCACAATTAAGATGTATCACGAACATATTATTGAGTTTTGACCCTTGAAAGAGCCATGTTATTCAACTTTTAAAACATTGCCTAGTTCACACAAGTTAGGTTATTTCTTGTGCTGAGTTCAGTTAATTATGATGCTATTTTAATGAAGAAGAGACCCCCCACCTACTGAATCTATATGCCAGGTTCTAACGCTGAATCTACTGCTACTTCATCATGACACTTACTACACACTCTTACTCTAAGTTCTTCCCTTGATTAATACTTGTGTAGTATTTCTTCCACTCATCAGGCTAATTTCCAACTGGCCACTTAGATGACAAAAATCCCAAAATCCTGAAAACTGAGAATCACTGGCAATTTAATAAGCCCCCTACTAAGCCCATTAGTACCCCACCAACAACTCTCTGATAAAAGTAAACTCGATTCCCCATTACTCACAAGGAAAGAGTCTCCAGGTTAAAAATGATATTCCTAGTGAGTGAGGATCCAGGATCTTAAACCAGATCAGTCTGACTTCAACGTCTGGGATCTTCCACTTACATAAACCACTGACCAGGCTAGGGAGTGATTATTTTATTGAAGACAATATTCTCAACATAGCTATTTGATTAATTTCAAATTTTTATTAATAAGAAAAGTATTAATTTTTAGGTTCATTCATAGAAAAGTCAGTAACTGTCTTACGTTGAGTGCCAAACATTGCTCCCCAAACATGAGGTCATGTAGTTATCACGACCATACTGTGGGTGAGGAGTCTGAGCCTCATTGTACAGAGGAGCCTGCTGAGGGTCACAGAGGCTAAATAAATGGTCCAAAATCGCATCCTAAGTGGCAGCACCTGACCTCAAACTCACGTCAGCCTAACTCCATAGCTCATTCTCTCATTCGTTACTCTGTTTCTATCTTTGTGATAGTTTGCAACTCTTTGTGAATAAGTTTGCTGTTTAGGACCCAAAGTCCCAAGCTGTTCCCACACCTACCCTGCTTCCTTGAGTCTTGTCATTCAACCACCTCCTTCTGGCCTCCATGTGACACCTATGGCTGCCCGGCTGCCCCTGGTACCAAGGGTCACAGCCCTACCTTCCTGCTGGATGTGCCCAATTCCAACCCCTTCCAAATGTTTCAGTATTTTCTGCTCCTCTTCCCAGAAACTTGGGCCCCAGTGGCTGCTGTTTCACTCTTTTCCTTTTCCCTTCCTACTTATATTACCACATGTGAGATAAAGGAGGGCAACATGAGAAAGCTATATGTGAGAAAGCAGACAAATTGTGTGTGACCAGAGTAGATATTGCAAGAGGACGAGAAAATACCTCTTGAATTATTTTTGGTCACTGTATTGTTGGGAAATAATAATAATAATAATAATAACAATAATCCATTGCGGGGATATCTTTGTAGACAAGTTCTCTAGGATCAATTCCGATGAATTTAGACTAACTGGGGGCAGGTAATTAAAAAGTATGCTATATTTCCAAATAGATACAGTTTTCTTACTTTTACACAAACAGTGTAACTTCAGTTATACCACTAAAAATGGCCAAGTGAAAATCCTTCATGGATTTTGTTATAATGAATGAACCTTTGCAACCACCTAGTTGTTAAAAAAACAAAAACACTTGGTGTTACCTGAAAATCTTGTCTTTGAGTAAAATAAAAAGGCCCCTGAAATATTTTGAACATTGCTTACCCAGTTTGCAGGATTTTGTTTTTATTTTTGTTTTTATTTATTTACTTTTTTGCTTCTTAGGACCGCACCCACGGCACATGGAAGTCCCCAGGCTAGGGGCAGAATCGGAGCTGTAGCTATTTAATGTGAAACAAGGGTGATTCTTGAAGCTGAAGAAATGATATTACCCCCTAAAACATACGTGCTGTATTCCCTGCCTGACGCTAATGGTATAAAGGTATATACTTTTACTGAGTAGGATTACAGAGGTATACAATGCTAGAAATTATTACAATATATTAACCATGCTGAGAACAGTGTTCTGAGTCTTAGAGTAATTTAATAAATCAACAGAGGGCATATAGAATTTTTCTTAGCCAGAGTCTTCTAATACCTTTCCTCTGTATAATGAATATTCAGGTGGGGGAGACCAGGAGAGGGAACTGTCCAAAATCCAAGGCTCCTTTCTGTTCTTGAGAAACTCTCTCCAGTGTACAGATTTATTGAGAGACTTTGTCCCCTCATCCTCCAGTCCAAGGAAACTGGAAGAGGTAGGTCTTTCTCAGATTGTCTCCTCTCCTTTCCCCCCATCACTTTTCAGCAGTCCTGGAAACCAGGGCCCAGGCAGGTGGCCTGAGCTACTCTCTAAACCTCAAGGGAATGACTCAAAGACAACAGGATGGTTAGAGATAGTAGTGCTGGCAAGGGATTATCGTGGTCTTGCCCTGGTCACACTGCTCCTGCTCCTTGATTGTCACAGCCCGGCTGACTCTGCGCATGGTCCAAGCCTGGCCTCAGCAACTCAAAGTCTGCAAACCCTCAGTATCCTAGGCCAGATCAGCTATCTACAACTTCTTGCAATTAGGAACTCTCCCCAGGGCAAATACACAGCCTTCACCTTGCTCTTCTGAATCTTCCTATTCAAGCACCCAACCGACTAAACAAAACAAACACCACCACCACACACACACACACACAGCAGTGCAATCTGTCTTATTTCTACTTTCATTCTAAGATGCAATGTAGAGTATTCTTATCAATTGTTTAATATTAGTGGCCAGAAGAAAAGTTTTTTTAAAAAAGGAAAAATTACATATGGTTATACTTAGAAATGTTATAAAACTATCCCAATGAAAGACATTCAATTTTGCATATTTTAATACATATCTAAATGTACTATCTGTTATACTATAACTCAGTCAATGCTTCCTTTTTCTTTTGGGAATATTTCCAAAGTCCAAATGAAGAACCCTAATCAAATAATGAATTTTCAAAAGCATTCATCTCTGAATTGTTTTTAAGTTGGTAATCTTTCTCTAATAGAATCATGCCAGTGATTTTGCTCATAGAAGGCCCTTTGCTTATGACAGTCTTTTATCCTTTCACAGGATCCTTGTGACCTTCTATAAATGTCTGGATCCCTAACCAATTCTCTACTATTATTCAAAATTAAACTCAAAACACAGTATCATGGAAACCCAAATGGCCTTTCAATTGCATCAAACAGTCAAAAGAATGAAAAGCATGAGACAACACCTTATGATTTATCCAAAAGCAGTCTCCCCTGGCTGTTGGTCCCAATGCCTTGTCTGAAAACATAGGGCATCACTCCAGACCCGGGAAGAGAGCATTGTTCATCTCCCTTGCTCCTCCCACATAGTCAATTTGGCACCAGGAGGTAGAGACCCATAGGGAAGGGAAATAAGGTCCTAGAAAGATGTTCTCTGGGGGAAAATGCCTGGCTACTGATGCCTGAAGTTATACACTGGGATCAGATCATCTCTTGGGGTTCTTTTTTGTACTGAGGTTTGATTTTATTGCATTAACAAGTTAGAAATAAAGGTATTTCAAGACAGGGCCAGACTGCAAAGTACATTAAAAGTCAGGAAGTGGATCACGAAGAAAGAGAAGCATCAGGGAAAGAACACTTGTCTGAAGACTTTGGGAAGGTTAAGTCATTTAAAGAAAAAAATACAAATGAACTCATTCATGTTTGAAGGCAAAGAAAAAAGAGCGAAGTGGAGGATAAAATTGAAAATGGTTGAGAAAAAGTTCTTGGGGGTTGGTATGGAGAGAATCCTGGGCACTGGCAGAGAGATTGATTTTAGAGAAGAACATGAAAGCACTTCCCCTTTGCCTTCTGGCTTTTGGGAACCAAGAACAAAAGTGGTCAATGTCCCCAAAGGGCAGTCCCTCAAGTACGGGCATGGCTTTCCCTTCCCTGTACCCTCCACCAGTCCCTGTATCTTCCATGCAATCAATTTGACACTAGGAGAGAGAGAGATGCAAGAGAGAGAAGCAGGACCCCAAAAAATAGATGCCCTGGAAGTTAATACATAGCCTGAAGCCTTTAATTCTCTTCATGAACGGAATGCCACAGAAAGACTGTCAAGGGCCTGAGCTTGTTGAGTCTGTTTATCTGAAATGAGCTGTAAAGTATACGTCTGACTTCCAAGGAATAAAATGAATTGTCATGGTAGAGAAAGTTTCATATAGGAAATATCATCCAGCTTACACCCCTCCCTTATAAGTACCTACCACAAATTATTTCTGTAATAAAAATGAGGTTCCAGAACAAACTAATTACATGGGAGAGCAACTTACACTTTACTGCAGTCTCCACAATATATTTTTTTCATCGAATATGAGTTAGCCAAAGTAATTAGGAAAAAAATGATTAGCAAAGCTCTTTATTGAATATGGATCCAAGTCATTAAAGAAAAAGTAAAGCATTTCTTTTGCAAATGGCTTTAAATCTACATTTTCTTCCAAGTGATAATGTGTTTTGCCCTTCAACAATAGCTTTTTGGGGACATGTGGTAATCTGAGAGAATATAACTCTTCTCCTGAAATGATATCAAGTTCTTTTTTTCCTTCCAGGAGAGAACTTTCTCTAAGGTGGTAGAAAGTGTTAAAATGTGGCTGCCTCTTTTCAAGAGAACAAACTGCTCGAATCCTAGTACAAATCATCCGTAGGTAAGACTTGGGAATCACTTCTACATTCGAAAAAGACCATCAGGCCGTGTGGTTTTCGGATTCTCAGGTAAGGCTGGGCTTCTGAGAAGTAACAGTAGGCTTTGAAGGCATTTGCATCTCCTCTTTATACCTTTACTTTTATAAAATATTTTGAATGCTTAGGAATAAACAAGGATAAAATCCATCTGACTGAAATTACATTTTCCCATGTGAGCTACTTAGGTTTAGTTGGAAATTCCACAATATAAGTTTAAACCAGCATCTCTCATCATTTCTTTTTTTTTTTTTTTTTTGCATTCTTGGCACCAGGCTTGTAGAAAAATTTGACTGCTGACGGAAAAAACCTCCCAAAATAGCAAAGATGGAAGTTAAAATTCATTTTGGGAACATATTAAATTTTTTTAAGTGTACATTGAGATAAAATTGATTAGTATACTTCTTGTTATTTGATGATTATTTTATTATTTAGATCTTCATGGAAAATGAAGCTTCTAAGCACTTTGGTATGGCTATTGGCATTGCAAGTGAACCAGCTCATTTTTCCCCTCATCTTTCCTTCAACCAACATTTATTGTGTGGCTACTTTGTACCAAACATGGTGCCTGCTGTTGTGTACACAGTAAAAACGAAAATCACCTGATTCCAGTTTTTATTGTCTAGTGAGGAGAAACTCATTGCCAAAGGTCCTGGTCCAGGGCTCTCCTCTTGCAGAGAAACTGTCTCCTTAATAAAGCCACTTTGCCCCTGTTCCCCAAACCCCCACCTTCCCCATCACTCTGAAGCAAGAAGAAGTGCAAGCACAGCTACAGTAACAACTTTCACAGTCCTTGCTTCCTGAAGAACATAAAGATGCTTTCTAAATGTCTTCATTATGTTTTTATTATAGTTTGATTTACAATGTTGTGCCAATTTCTGCTATACAGGAAAGTGACTCAGTCATACATATATACACATTCTTTTTTATATTCTTTTCCATTATGGTCTATCCGAGGAGATAGGATATAGTTCTCTGTGCCGGATGCAGGACCTCATTGCATATCCATTCTAAATGTAATAGTTTGCATCCACTAACTCCCAAACTCTCAGTCCATCTCACTCTCTTCGCCTTTCCCCTTGGCAACCACAAGTCTGTTCTCTATGTCTGTGAGTTTGTTTCTGTTTTATAGATAGATTCATTTGTGCCGTATTTTAAATTCCACATATAAGTGACATCATGTGGTATTTACCTTTCTCTTTATGACTTACTTCACTTAGTAGGATAATTTCCAGTTCCATCCATGTTGCTGAGAATGGCATTATTTCATTGCTTTTTCATGGTTGAGTAATATTCCATTGTATACATGTACCATATATTCTTAACCTATTCATCTGTCAATGGACATTTAGGTTGCTTCCATGTCTTGGCTATGGTAAATAGTGCAGCCATGAACCTAGAGATGTGTGTATCTTTTTGAACTATAGTTCTGTCCAGATATATGCCCAGGAGTGGGATTGCTGTATCATATGACAGCTCTATATTTAGTTTTCTGAGTAACCTCCATACTGTTTTCCACAGTGGTTGCATAAATGTCTTTGACATGATTGCATGTCTGCTTCACATAAAGGTGAGAAGAGCTGGATAACATTCTGGGAGCATCTAGACATAGTCAGAGAATGGACATGGGTAAATGAGGGAGGCTGTGGAGGGCCTTTATCTCTATAAAATGGGACACATGCCCCTTGGTTAAGAGTTCACACCAGCACTGCAATGCCAAGTTGAATTTGCAAAGTGTATTTCCATCATTTATGAGATTAATAACAGTCTCCCAGTGAGATGGGCCATTCCATATTCCATTTTACTTCAGAGAAATAAGAAAGAAGAGGTTAAATGACTTTCCCAAAGTCAATAATAGACCTGGGACCAGGATTCAGAGTTTATAAATCCCTAACCTGTGCTGAAGGCAATCAATCACACGCTTAACCTTGTCTCCAAATCAGGGCTCAATTTCGCTGTTTAACTAATTAGAACTAAGACACAGCAGGCAAGAAAGCAGTGCCTGGTTCATAACACAGTGACATTATTTTACTGCTGTTTCAATTGAAAAACTCAATGTTCTTCCAAACTTCTCAATGCTTTTATGAGACAGTTCTTGGATTACCATCTCAACCTGTGTCTGTTCCCAAGTACCATACGTTTTCAAAACAGCCCTAAGAAAATACAAAATACTACTGAGGAAATAATGAAAGCTTTAGGAAAAGAGGGAAGTGCTTTCTTAATAATGAGGAAGTTGCTTACACTAATTTGGCTGTAATGGAAATGATAAAGTTGACTATTCACTTGAGAAGTATTACTCAAAAATCTAGGATTATGAACATGTCAGTTTCCTTAAGTTGTGATGGTTCCACAAAAGATTCTATTGTTTCTTCTTTCATTTTCCAAATTGACTAGTTATTCCCTAAAAGCTAAAAGAGAGACAGGGAGCTGGCTCTTCTGTTAGTTTGTTGGATCCTCTGGGAAAGCATAAGTTCTCTGAAGGCAAGAGTCATGCCATTCTCAGGGCAACGCTTGACACTGGACAAAAATTAATCCTGGTGCGAATCTGTCTCTAGTATATCGTGCTGCCCTTGTAAATGTTTAAATTTTAATAACATGGACTGGAGACAAATCTGTGTCTTGAGGCAAGACACAAGAAAGCAAATTTTCTTTTTTACAACTTAGGGCAGGGACATTCTATATCGCATTCTTATTTCAGACAGTAAAACCACTGGAAATAAATGGTCATTTCAGATAAGAAAATGAATGGCAACATATACTCCAGTAAAATTGAATTTGGTATTGTTTTTAAGGGAAAAATCCAACATACTCTTGGGAGGTGAGAATTCTACCACTGAACCACAATGCCTCAAAATCCAACATACTCTTAATGATACTGTCAGTTTCACTAAACATTGCCACAGCTTTAAAGGTTAAATGCCACCTGAGGGCGTCTGTGAAGCTCCTATACTGGCATAGAAATGTGTGGTTTGGATTTGGCTTTGGTCAAGACCGAAAAGATGAGTAATGGATGCAGCTTCACACTGCCCCCTGGTGGTGTCATGCTCAATGATGCTCAGAAACTTCCTCAGTTTTGGTGTAAGACCCAGACATGATCTTTGGCTTCTATAGCAACACCTTCAAGAAAGGCTTCTGAATTTAGACCTAGAAAAAATTAGTCTCAGGCCCCTCCTCAATTTTTTTATATATCCTCTGTTCCATTTCTCCAAAGTTTTCCCTGGGTAGCAAGGAGGAAGGCAAACTCTGTGAATTTAGGATTTCGACAAACCCAGAAATCCTGAGAGCACTGTTGGGCAGTGGGGCTGTCCTAGGTCCTAAAAGCAGCAAAAGTTTCCTATCATCAGCACCCCGGATCCCCCATTGCTCAAATTCCCACAAACCCAAGCAGGATATAATAGCCAAAAGACCATTGAGGTCATACTTGGCTTCAGCAGTTATGAACTTGTGGTTTAGACAGCAAGAAAGGCTTTTCCATGTGAGGGTTTCCTAGGCCAGGCTGGTTTATGAATACCACACAGTCATCACCAGATTAGTCCAAGGAGAGCCAGTTCTGTCGCTCACATCTCCCCCCCTTTCCTCTAGGGGTCCCCAAATCTACTCATGAGCTGAAGTAGTCATTAAACTTGGCATATGACCCTATCCCACAGGGAGAAGCAGGAGGGCTTTTAACCTCAGGACCACTTGTCTGTTTTGCTGAGTGCCTGGGAGCCTGGGCTGAGATCCACAGAGACTCAGATGTCCTGCCCCCATCCAGCATCTCTTTAGAAAAGGCTGCCCCCACACAGCCAAACTCCTGATGCTGAGATATTTGAGATGGCTGGACAGCTACCTGGCCACCAGCAATTCATAAGGCAGTCCCCAAAGTACTGACTGCTTCTAGCTGGGACTGGAGGCTGGGCAAATAGCCCAGCATAAGAAAGGAGAGAAGGCCAAGGAGGGAGCCCCAGGGTTGGCTATTTAGTCCCCTTAGGCATGTGGGGATGAAAATAAAGCTATCAGAGTCCATGGGACAAGGTGACTGCAAGGGTCTTAAGTGACATGTTTGTACAAAGAAGGGTGAAGATGGCTGTGACATCACTGATTCTATTACCCTGACATGCTGATTCAGTTGATCTGGCTGGCTCGGTGGGTCTGCCCTCTCTTCTTCTCCTCTTTCCCCCTACCATCCATCTGTGCCCCTTCTGGACTTGCAAGCTCAGTGAAGTGGAACAGGCTGTGTGATCCTGCCACAACTCCCCAGTAGGCTCTTCTGGCTCATTTGCAGGATCCAACAGGGATGCTGAGCTTAACAGTGATAGGGTATGATGGGACCCCATGAGCACTCACCTGACATCAAAACCTCCTTCTAGCCCATTGGCTGGGACAGCCCAGCATGAGGGACTCCAAGAAAAAACGATGGAACTTGGTTTATTGACTTTTTTTCTGTCAAATACACTTATCTCATGGGGACCATGCCTTATCCTGGTGGGTCTTCCTCTCACACTGGACCATTAGCATATTCAATTGATTTCCTCTAAGGGCTCTCCGTACACCAGCCCCCATCACTTTCCTGTTTCTCTCAGGCCTCATTTTGACCTTTAAGAAGTCACCGTGGGGTAGGCAGGCTGTTTCATCACCTTTGGGTTCAGTCACACAAAAAACTGCTATATTCTCTGGAAATTCAAGCCCTGTCACTTCTATTTCTCTGTAGTTCTGTCAGATCCATTACATTTTTAGTTTCTCCACTTCATAAGCTTTTGCTTTTTGAACGCACTTCTGAATACATATTCGCCCAAACAACCTCCACAATAAAAGAGCAATAAAGACATATAAATCCACATGGAGTGCACAACCCAAAGCACTCCAGCTTGTTTCAATGTTGTGGTTTGGACAGTATTCTTTTATATTGTTGCAGAGTCAGAAAAGTAATTTTATCCAAGGAATAGCTCATGAAATGATGGGGTTTTGGGAAATCAGGCAATTTGGCTTCATGTCATTATTTTAATGGATCACAAGGCAATTTCTCTTCTATACTTTCCACCACCAACAGGTTGTTTATTCAGAGGCTGGTAGTCAGATTGCTATGTTTAATGAGATCAATACAAAGTGTTTCAGCCTGGTATTCAAGTCCCTGTAAAACCTATCTACCTAACTATCCCTCACCATCAACCCCTGCTCCTCCTACAGATAATGTTCCTTTTTGATCCTGATATA
This sequence comes from Phacochoerus africanus, assembly GCF_016906955.1. Lineage (NCBI taxonomy): Eukaryota > Metazoa > Chordata > Mammalia > Artiodactyla > Suidae > Phacochoerus > Phacochoerus africanus. Next base: position 56,525,933 of record NC_062555.1, read on the forward strand.
GACGGTGTTTATCACCAACTTAAAGGGTATATGCCTGCTGTTCCTTCCCTAGAATTCCCCATCTCCTTCAGACATCTAGGACCTATTCACATTTCTCGGTGCAGCTGAAATCCAGGGCACTGTGCAAACGTCACTCGCTTTGTTGAACTCAGCTCCGACTCCACACGCACACACACGCGTGCCCAGGATCTGCCACTTTACCTCTGCACCCATCTATTTCTTTCCTAATTAGATTGCAAGCTCCTGTACTTCTACATTCCCATTAAGCACTGAACCCAGGGCTATGCCTATCTCAGGAGCTGAGTAATTAGATGACAGATGACGTGAAAACCAGGAGAAGCCAATGTAAACAGGATTGTGGGAAGATAGTTTTTCAACACAAAGCTGAGCCATACATGATGCTAAATGCTGTCCAGGTAGCCTCAGGGTTGCAGGATCTGACCCTCCTTTCCTCTACACACACAAGCTGGCTTTGCAAAGCACAACTTTTAGTAGATATCAGGAAGATACCCAAGTAGCTTGATGACCTAATCAACTCAGACAGCACAACTTGACAATTCTAGTTCTAAACCTAAGTAGAAAGAAGGGCCTCCGTTTCTCATTTTGCTTTTCACGTACAGACGAAGTCATATGTAACTTGATTCTCCAGGGGCAGGTTCTCAGTTTTATTGTCACTTTATATCATTTGCCTGTGACTTCTTCACTTATAAAATAAAGGATTTGGAATATTAAATTGTTCTGCAAGATTCTACCTCTATCACTTACCCTCTTATAACCTACTTCCTTTCTCATCTGCCCTTCTCTCTCTGACTTTCACTTTATCCATCATAACACCCGTTGCTACCAGGTAAAGAAGTCATTTTATCTGTTCATCAGGACCTCTTGTAAAAATGATGTAAAGCAGCAATTTAAAAATAATTAAAACACAATTTCTTAGTTTTCATTTGACTATGGCTCTGCCGTTCTTCCTAATTTAGTTTTTTACAAAGCTAGTGGATTTAAAACAGATGTGCCTCCTTTGGGGAAAAAAAAAGCAACAGAAGAAAGTGTCTGTTTTTCTTAAATATATTTTAGATAACCTCGTTATTTTCAGCACCCACAGATATGACTCATCATTAAGAGAAGAGAAAGGTACCCATAGAAACCAAATTAGGAAAAGAATGTGGATACTTGTGATTAAATATAAACCAAAAAAACGACCTCATTTTAAAAAGGATATTAATAATAGTGAAGAAGTTATATTGCTATTTATTGGAAAGAGATAAAAATGATTTTTAAAGGCTTTAATGAAAAGTAGAAAAGGGAAAGGTTTAAGGAGAATTCACCAATAAAAAGATGAAAATCCAATCCCTTGACTCTTGTGGTGCTTTTTATAGCACCTGCTTAGTTGGGAAATGTGTGCCATGACTCACTTTTGAAGTCAAGAGACAACACATTTAACCAAATAATTCTTATCTCCTCTTGTTATAACTTATGACCAATGCCTCAATCCCAGTAAATATATTTGTGATACACCCAGCTTCTCAATAGCTCTAAACTTCACTATACATGACATAATGAGAAGGGTGGCAGAGATATGCAAAAAAAGTTAGGCAAACTTTGAAACCATTTCAAGATGTGTTTTTCTTCTAACAACCAGATCAAAATTCTCTTCAAACCTTCAAATCATCCTTACGGAACCAAGAACAAAAAATATTTAAAGATTATTGTTTTGGACATTGGTGAATTGGGATATTTTATTTTTAATTTTTTATTATAGTATATTTACAATGTTCTGTCAATTTCTGCTGTACAGCAAAGTGACCCAGTTATACACTTATATACATTCTTTTTTTTTTCACATTATCCTCATGCTCCATCACAAGTGACTAGATATGGTTCCCTGTGCTATACAACAGGATCTCATTGATTATCCACTCCAGATGCAGTAGTTTGCATCTACTAACCTCAGACTTCCAGTCCATCCCACTCCCTCCCCCTTAGCAATCACAAGTCTGTTCTCCATGTCCATGAGTTTGCTTCTGTTCTGTAGACAGGTTCATTGGTGCTAGATATTAGATTCCAGATATAAGTGATAGCATATGGTATTTGTCTTTCTCTTTCTGACTTACTTCACCTAGTATGAGAGTCTCTTCCATTCATGTTGCTGCAAATGGCATTATTTTGTTCTTTCTTATGGCTGAGTAGTATTCCATTGTGTATATGTACCACATCTTTTTAATCCATTCATCTGTTGATGGACATTTAGGTTGATTCCATGTCTTGGCTATTGTGAATAGTACTGCAATGAACATAAAGGTGCATGTATCTTTTTCAATGAAAGTTTTGTCTGGAAAAATGCCCAAGAGTGGGGACTGCTGGATCATATGGTAGTTCTATATTTAGTTTTCTGAGGTACCTCCATACTGTTTTCCATAGTGGTTGTATACAGTACATTTTATATTCAGCAAAAAAAATTTAAAGATCTATTGTTCTCATAATACACATTCCACAAAGTTGAGTTCTGAAAATTTCCCATGGTTAGTGGGTCTTGGGCTCCAGTGACTGCTCTAGAATGGGGACAGTAGCTGCATTCTGGGTGTGCCCTTGGAATAGTCACTAGCTCTGGCAGTTTTTGAAATCTGGAAAATGAACTGATTTGGTATTTGACTTCTAAGGCTGTTTCTAGAGAAAAACCTGTGTATCTCCATGCTCCATCCTTTTTTTTTTTTCCTTTTTACAGCTGCACCTGCAGCATATGGAAGTTCCCAGGTTAGGGGGCGAATTGGAGCTGCAGCTGCAAGCCTCCACCACAGCCACAGCGACACTGGATCCAAGCCACATCCAAGCTACTACACTGTACCTTGTGGCAACACCAGGTCCTTAACCCACTGAGCGAAGCCAGGGATCGAACTCACATCCTTATAGAGACAATGCCAGGTCCTTAAGCCACTGAGCTACAGTGGGAACTCCTGACACATCCTTTTTTATCTTAAAGACCTAAGAAGGCAGCACCAAGTTTCAGGGAGATCTACACACACACACACACACACACACACACACACACACACACACACAGAGCATCCATTTTATATGATGAATATAATTGCAACATCTGGCTTCCTTGCAACTTTGGTAAAAATAATTAAATCAATTACTGATGGTGAACATCACTTATTTTTGCAAAGCTGAGGTCTGATATATTTCATTTCAGCAATCTAAAGTTTCTGTTCCACTCACTAGAAATTGTGTTTCAGAGGACTTAGCTTGTGCTGCTATTTCCAGAAGTGGTAATGAAGCAGAAATTTTCTCAGAAATTAAAATAAAAATTAATGGAAATTTTGCTTTTCATTCATCATATCACCAAATCAATGTTTTATATGAAGCTTCTCTGTAACAAGATTCTAAATTACGTTTCCAAGAATTTCTGTGCAAAACATTTCCATATGGTAAGGGTCTGTAAAATTTTATAACACATTAACAAATCATTGTGACAAGGAACACTGGTATTAATTTCTTAAAGTCAACGTCATATTTCTAATATTATTTTATGCTTTTATTTCCTCATAACTGGAAACTTAAAAAAAAAAAAAAACCAAACCAAACGCCTTCTTAGAAAACCAAAAACGAATAAAGAATCAGCACCATAAATGAACAGATTATACAATTCTCATGTATACATTTTTTTTAACCTAAAACAAAGTGTCAATTCTTAGCCTATATTACAGCATTCTTTTTATTTCTCTTGGGGTACTTAATCACAGTTTGCCTGCATTTTGTAATTTATTTGTTCATTTGGCTTTTGATACTCCAGTGACAAAGGAAGATGGTTCAGAAAAACAAAACCTCTTGAGGTGTTCTCAATAGAAAGAGATATAAATAAGGGAATTCGAGGGTTACAAAAATGTTGAAATGGTGGGAGGAGAAAAATTAAAGTTTGCCATTAGCTTCAAGAGAGTTGAGAACTTTCTGGAATCACAGGAAATGATTGGTAATAATCACAGCGGCCTGAATCCCAAAACCCATGACTATAGCAACACCAAGAGCTGCTGAAAAATCTCCCATCTGCTAAAGCCCAGACACCTGCCCATGGAGTCGCTTTTCGGCTTGGGTCTATTTTCTACATCTTGTGAGAATGTGTCTCATTGGCAGAATCTAATCTGAAGCCTTCCTGGCAAGGGATTCTGGGAAATGAGTTCTCAGGCTTCCAGCTCCCGTGATAGTGGGTGGTGCATGGAAGGGAATGAGTATTTCCGGGCTGCCTGAGATAATTCAGTCCAAGCTCCAAATGGGAAGGATCCATCCTGCTTTCTTTTACTCTCTAAAGAGCTGCACAAACTTTTTGGTCTCAGGATCCTTTACACTCTTAAAAATTTTTGAGAGTATGAATCTTTTGTTTACAGGCACTATATCTATCAAGCTTGACCATAACGGAAAACAAAATTGTGAATATTTAACAAAACTGTGAATAGTTGTTAATTTACTAATTCATTCAAAATAACAATAAAAATATTACATAGTCACATAAATACGATACTTCATATGAAAAAATGACAGTACTTTTCCAGAATAACACAAAAAGTAGTGAGAAGAGTGGCACTGCTTTATATTTTTGGAAATCTTTTTAACATATGGTATAATATTGACTGTTTCCCTGTCTTCTATTAAGAGAGTAAGAACAAGAGTGAAAACTTGTTCTTACAACTTACTTTTTAGGATTGATTTTTAAGATTATCATGTTGGCAAGAGTAATATTTTTTTCTTGTCTATTTTCTGTGTTTCAAAGTGATTTCATATAAGAGCACTTAGATCAGGACATACAGACATTCACTGGAGACATGACTTAGAGGGAAAGACCACTGGGTCTCCACCACACTGTTCTTTGCCTGATGTGTTTGGGAACATGAGACCCTGTCACCAGCCATATGTCTGGCTCATTTTGCTGCCCAGGTAACAATCAAGTGGAAATAGTTCAGGTTAAGAACTTTGAGATCACTCTCCCCACCATATCCTAAAGGACTGTGAGAGAGAAAATGGTGAGCAGAACATGATGGTTAGTCCAGGGGCCTCATAAGAGGACTTTAAAACTTTGGTTAAGGAAGCACCTCAGATGATTCTTTCAAGTAAAGGAAAAATACAACCCCTATTCATCATCACAGCATCTTTTACTTTGCATCGTCTATGTTATGTGTTTAAATGCATTTTGTGTACTTATTAGTACATATTTGTAGGGCAATGCATGTAAATGATAGATAGGCAGACAGACAGACAGATGTGCCAATATTACTGGGAATATTTGAAGTCTGTTATTTCAATAGCTAGTCCCTGAATTCTCCACGATGTTGTGCTTCAAAGACCAAGAGACTGACAGGAAAGGGGCAGGCACATATGAAGGCCCAACAAGAATTCAACATGAAATATTCACTGCGTTTGAGAAACTCTATGCAAATTTAGGCTAATTTATCAGAGTAACTTCAAACCAGTGTCAGAAAAGACACCCATGCATTTCCTTTGTTTTAGGCTCTGAGAAGTAATTATGTTTCTGGTCAGAAAAGCAGGGTGGGGGCGGATGGCAATGAATCTGGGAACATTCAGAAGGTTCTCCTTCTTTGAAGGAGGTCAGGCTGAAGGTTACAAGAGAGTGTTGCAGCCTGAGCTCTTCCAGAATGAGGACATGACTTGAAAAGGTGCGCAATTCTTCAGGATGTCTCTGAATACGAAGCTCGGATCTCAGATTGAGGACATTTCCATTCTTCATCTGAAATCACCAAGATGATGATCATTGCCATTTTATGAGCAGACTGTTTCACCCTCCTCCCTTATCGGTGCTGGAGCAAGCAGTCATGTTTAAGGAAAACGTCTGAGAAATGAGCAGTGGAAGAGAAACTCAGTGGGAGTATTGCGATAATGGAATTCTATTCTACAGTTACCGGGAGCCCACAAGTTTCTTCCGGAGGAGAAGAAATAGGGATGTTATTTTTAAGGAGTAGCTTGTGTGCATCTAATGACCCTGGGGGGAGTCCCAGGGGAAGTCTCTGCTCCTGAAGCTCTCTTTTCAAATTAGAGGGCTGCTGAGTGAGCAATCTGAGTTGCTCCTCCTGGTCTATTTGGTCTCTTCCAAATTACCTGGCATCTGCATTAATGTAAAAAGAAACATCATTGGGAATGGCTATTAATATAGAAAATAACATTAACTTTAAATTGTGGCTCCAGGGAGCTGGGCAATGAAATCTTTTACAGGTGCTCATTAATTTTTCATTCCATATGACACTGGTGAGGGCTTTAAAACATATAAAAATGGAGAGGTCTTTCTTTTCCAACGGTTTTGCTTTTTGGGGAGCTGGGTTAACCTAGTCAGTATCCATCAGTCCTAACCCTTGCTTTTCTTTTTCTTCCTGCTTTCTAACACCAGGCCATGAGAGTGTGACAGAATGACCACCGGATGAAATCAGGAAATACCTCCCTCCTCATCCAACTCTGCCACTTATGAGCCATATGAACTTTGGCAAGTGTCCTAACCTCTCTGAAGCTTAGTTTCTTCATATGTAACATGAAAGTCATAATGCTTGCCCTCTCTTCCTCTCTAAGCAGGGAAATGAAAGTGCTGTATAAACCTCAGAGTTAAATAAATTGATAACATTCTAAAAACTAGGGCTGGAAGATGGCACTTAATTAGTGAAAGAAGAGACATTTGGCAAACTTTGAAACCATTTCAAGATGTGTTTTTCTTCTAACAACCAGATCAAAATTCTCTTCAAACCTTCAAATCATCCTTACGGAACCAAGAAGGACCTAACTCTGGAGACAACATTTTTTTCAAGGGTACCCCTCACTCCATTTAGATATAAAACATACATGAAAAAGACCTCTGTCAGCAGAAAGGCTTGCAGACTAAAAGTCATAATCATCTTTAACTTTTTGTTATAATTCTGCTGAGAAAGAAAGTGGTATCTCCTGGGGTTTTATTAGCTCTCTGACTGCCAGTGACTGCTCCTGGATTCCTTTAGAACAAATTAACCTCCCACAAAGAGTCTTGACTTAAACAAAGTATATTTCATCTTGAAATAGCAAAGCTTCTCCCTTGACCTGGTCAGTGCGACGCGACACGGCCTTCAGTGGGACTTTCTATAAAAATCTCTGCTCCCCACTTGCCTATAAGCTGCCATTGAGTTTTCAAGGTCCAGCACATCTTTGGGAATCAAAGCCTTTGGACTTCTTCCTTCCACATTTCCTCCACAGGCCCCTTTATTCTTCTAAATCTATATTGACATTACTTTTTTTCTTTTCCTCTAATCTCTACAGCATCTAGAAGAGTGCTGAACCTATAGGAAGTACTCATTAAATATGTGCTGATGGAGTATTAAGGAATATTATCTTGTACACAAAATATAATGTGAGCCTGAGTCAAGAGGGAGAATTTTGGCATAGATGCATGTATCATTTGCCTAGAAATAGAAGTTATGCCTTTGGGTACAAGTTATCATATTTTAATATCCCTAAATTGTTATTAACAATTTAAGAGTTGCAGTTCATTTGAGACTAGATCATTAATAATCTTATAGAGGAAGAAGTCATCCAGCTAAGCTGTTACTCAATAAACTCTCACCGTATGATAACAAGAAAAGAGGCAGTCTGGAATGATGAAGAAAGAGTCAGATTTCTCCTTCCTGTTTTGCCTCAAGTTGCTTGGATGATTGTGGATTAATTGTTTTATCTCCCTAAGACTCAATTCAATCCTTCGTCTAAAGATGAGTGATCTGGTTAGTTCTGACACTGAGCTGGGAGTCTCTGAATTCATTCTGGATCTACAGAGGATGAATGAAAAGAGAGGCACAGGAAGTTCCCATTGTGGGTCAGAGGGTTAAGGACCCAATGTTGTCTCTGTGAGGATGTGGATTTGATCCGTGGCCTGGCTCAGTGGGTTAAGGATCCAGCATTGCCACAAGTTGCAGCATAGGTCACAGATGTGGCTCAGATCTGGTATTGCTGTGGCTGTGGCTCTGATTCAACCCCTAGCCCAGGAACTTCCATATGCCACAGGCACGGCCCTAAAAAGAAAAAAGAGAGAGAGAGAGGCACAAACTGCAAGTAGGAGTAGTCCCTACACAAACAGATGAGTTCCTCAAATCTACCTAGCTTACCCTGAGAAGTCTGGAAAATAGGTGCAATGGGTCAAAAAGGGAACCTGGCATGGGACTGTAACAATCACGTGGAAACTTCTCTATTTCCAGATAATTCCAATTACAGAGATCCACTGTGACACTGTTAGAAGTAAAGGGAAGCCAGAGGATCAGAAATCTCCAGGAATACAACACAATCTGGAGGTGTGTTGTTTGGTGTTCCACCATCACGTGTCCTCTCACCAATAGCCTCTTCCACAGGAAGTCACCTCCACCCTGGTAAATGACACGAGTCCCTCTTATAAGCTCCTTGTGACTCATACAAGGAAGGTAAGGCAGCTCTGCTCGTTCATCAGAACCAAGTACATGCTTCATTTTTACCTTTTATTTCCGAAGGAACTTTTGGTATCTCTAATTTTGTCTCAGGGTAAAAAGGAAAAGCTGGAAGATGCTGGCATGGGGACAGCAGGCTGAAATCTTCATTTCGGATGCTTGCTTTTTATGAAATGTGTGCTGCCTGCCTGCCAAGCATTCCCCTGAAACTCTAGTCTGAAAGGAATGTGGGAAGCCAGACAAGAGGAATGAGGGGGCCATAAAATCAGCTGGCAAAGAGAGGTTAGGGGCCAACTTCCCCGGATAAAAATAGTCTCTGCCTCTGGGGACAGCAGCTTCCTCAGAGATTCACAATTGACAATCCATATTTTCCACGTAAGGAGAAGGGGCACTGGTCAGCCACTGCCCCAGCCCCTTTACTTCTGTGTGTATCAGCCAAGTGCACCAATGATCCAGGAAAGGCATGCTTTCTGCAATGTGCTTTGAGTAATTAAATGAAATTTCTGAAGTTAACTGTTAAGGAGAAAGTAAGAACACAGCTACACCCAGAACTCATGAAAAGGAGCCAGAAATTTTCTACAGTTTTCATAACGTCCAAGGAGGAAATGTCTGTCCACAAGAGGGAAGGATAATTATTAAACTTATGAAAATTCTTTCAAATTATAAAGTGGGGAGAGAACAGGAATATATACTGAATTACTCTTCATGATGGGCATTGTACTAAGTGTTTCACACAGCAGAAACAGTAGTGATAAACAAACAATGCTAAATGTATTTTTTAGCATGTAATGCACTAGGTTCAATTTTATGTGCTGCATACATGTTACCTCACTTAATCTTCATAAGTCCTCTGTATTAATAAAAGCAATTGTAGAAAAAAAAAACTGAGGTTAAGAGGGGCTATTTATCTAACATCATACCATTGATAAGAGGAAGAACTAGGAAAAAGAGGAGGAACTAGGATTCAGATCTTGGTATAAATTAGTACAAAGCCCCTGATCTCTACATCAGAATACATTTTTAACAGTTAATAGCATCCTAGCAAGATGTTGATGAAAGAAATCAAAGAAGCCACAAACAGATGGAAAGATATACCACATTCTTGGATTGGAAGAATCAATATTGTCAAAATGACTATACTACCCAAGGCAATCTACAGATTCAGTGTAACGCCTATCGAATTACCAATTACATTTTTCACAGAACTAGAACAAAAAAAATTTAAATTTGTATGGAAACACAAAAGACCCCGAATAGCCAAAGTAATCTTAAGAAAGAAAAATGAAGCTGGAGGAATCAGGTTTTCTGACTTTAGACCAAGCTACAAAGCTATAGTCATAAAAACAGGATAGTATTGGCACCAAAACAGAAATATAGAACAGTGCCACAGGATAGAAAGCCCAGAGATAAACCCATGCACACACGGTCAATTAATCTAACACAAAGGAGGCAAAAATACACAATGCAGAAGACAGTCTCTTCAATAAGTGGTCCTGGGAAAACTGAGGAGCTACATGTAAAGAAATGAAATTAGAATACTCTCTAACATCACATACAAAAATAAACTCAAAATGGATTAAAGACATAAATGTAAGGCCAGATACTATAAACTCTTAGTGGAAAACATAGGCAGAACCCCCTTTGACATAAGTTGAAGCAATTTCTTTTGGATCCACCTCCTAGGATAATGAAAATAAAAACAAAAAGTAAAAAACTGGACCTAACAAAACATAAAAACTTTTGCCCAGCAAAGGAAATCATAAACAAAATGAAGAGACAATCCACAGAATGGGAGAAAATCTTTGCAAATGAAGTGACTGACATGGGATTAATCTCCAAAATATACAAATATCTCATAACAGCTCTATGTCAAAAAAACAAACAACCCAACTGAAAAATGGGCAGAAGATCCAAATAGACATTTTTCCAAAGAAGACATGGACGGCTACAAATCACATGAAAAGATGCTCAACATCACTAATTATTAGAGAAATGCAAATCAAAACTATAATGAGGTATCACCTCACACCAGTCAGAATGGCTATCATCAAAAAGTCTACAAACTATAAACACTGGAGAGGATGTGCAGGAAAGGGAATCCCACTACACTGTTGGTAGGAATGTAAGTTGGTGTGGCCACTATGGAAAACAGTATGGGTGTTCATCAGAAAACTAAATATAGAACCACTGTATGATCTAGCAATACCACTCCTGGGAATATATCTGGAGAAAACCATAATTCAAAAAGATATATGCACTCAAATGTTCATTGCAGCACTATTTACAATAGCCAAGACATGGAAACAACCTAAATGTCCAGTGACAGATAAATGGATTAAGAAAATGTGGTACATATATACAATGACATACAACTCAACCGTAAAAAAGAAAGAATGTCATTTGCGCAAAATGTGTGCACCTAGAAATTATCATTCTAAGTGAAGTATGTCAGAGAAAGACAAATACATGAGATCACTAATATGTGGAATCTAATAAAGAATGATAAAGAGGAATTTTTTAACAAAACAGAATCAGACTCAAAGATTTATAAACCAAACTTAGAGTCACAAAAGGGAAACCGTTGGAAAGGGTATACAATGGAAGGTCGGGATTGATATCTACACACTACCATATATGGAACAGATGAGTAACAAGGACCTACTGTATAGCACAGGGAAATCTACTCAATACTCTGTAGTGACATATGTGGGAAAAGAATTTGAAAAAGAATGGATATATGTACATGTATAACTGATTCATGTTGCAGTACACCTGAAACTAACACAACATTGTAAATCAACTATATACTTCTAAAAAACTTAATTAAAAATTAAAGATATAACCAACATTCAAAAAACGCAGTTAATAGCATCCTTATTTTATGGACAAGAAAACTGAAATTTGAGGCTCTGTAATTCCTCTCAGGTTAGCATCTTAGGAATTGTTGGCTGCAGATTTCCAATCCAGTCCTTCACAACACATGCTTTAACTCCTTTGCCAAGTTTTATACCTTCACTATGTAGCGTATTAATCATGAGCCCCACCAAGCTAGGGCCTAAGCCCTGTAATCTGTGTTTTTTCCATCAGGAGTATACACACAGTGGATGTGAATGCTTCCTTCTTTCAATGAATTAACCTGGGAGTTCCCATTGTGGCACAGTGGTTAACGAATCTGACTAGGAACCATGAGGTTGCAGGTTCGATCCCTGGCCTTGCTCAGTGGGTTGGGGATCCGGCGTTGCTGTGAGCTGTGGTGTATGTAGGTCACAGATGTGGCTCGGATCCCGCATTGCTGTGGCTCTGGCGTAGGCCAGCGGCTACAGCTCCAATTCAACCCCTAGCCTAGGAATCTCCATATGCTGCTGGAAGCGGCCCTAGAAAAGGCAAAAAGACAATAAATAAATAAATTAACCTGAATTGCCTTCTCTATCAGTCATATTCTTTTCCATTTTCAATTTTTAAAAACTTGGTTGTGTATTTGGAAGTAACTCAATTAACATCGATTCTAGGATTGTTCCAGAGAGTTGCACATGCAAGTCCATTTGGCACGCTGTCTCATTTCCTTCCTGGGCTGAAATGAGAGGGTTTTTATAAGTCATACGTTTTCTTTCTTGATCAGCGGTTGGTCCCACGGCGGGGTGGTGGGGGCGGGGGGCCGCAAATGGCTGACAGTGATAGGTGTGAAATCTAAGACCTGAGAAAAGCAAATGGATTTACAATAGGAACGAGTTTCTCAGCATTACCTCTGACTGCCTAGGATAAAGAAGAACTTCTGCAGGAGGGAGCAGTGTGCTTATTCGAAGTATATTTAGTAAGTTATGAACTTGCTAACTGGTCTTCCTTGATCTTGGCAAAATAACTGTTTTTTATCTGGATGAATATATGAATTTGTTCCCTTGTAATAGAGGATGACATTTTATGGAATTTCAGCATGAGCCCTCTGTGTGACTGTTTCAGGAATGGGCAGCAAGCTGCCTTTGAACTTCAAGTTCAGGTAGACCTGCCTTTGAATCCCATCTCTACCATTTATAAAGAGCATGACTTTGGAGATATTACTTAATCTGTCTAGTCTTAGATTCCTAATATGTAAAGTATGCTGCCTCTAGGATTAAATCAGACAATACATGTAGTGTAGGGTAAGTGCTAAACAAATGGTAGCAATGACTGTGATGATCAGAATAAAATTCTTTCATTGTTCCCTTTTCCTTCTTTAGAGCTATTTTTTCTCCTATACTTAATTATCTTTGCACTTAAATAACAGAGACATAAAAAACTTTTAACTCCTCAGCATCAGCTGACAAAGTGATATTACAATTTTACAGTACAGAGAAAAAAATCAGACACATAGCCTTTCAAACTGAGCCTTTTCAATTCAAGCAGAATCTTAATATTGATTTATGAAAACTAGAGTAGCAAAAAGTTATGTAGTGATTTTCTCATGAAATGTAATGTAAATTCTATGTAAATTCTCTCGCAAGAAAGGAAATGTTTATTTCACAAAATAGACTTAAAAATTCACCAACCATCAATCAACGTTTGATTCTAGAATATTCAAAAGGTGATGCTGGCAAGATAATTAAATGCAGGAAAGAATAGTTTTTTCAACAAAAATGAATTGGAATAACTGTATATTCACATGTAAAAGAATGATGTTGGATCCCTATCCTACACCTTAAGTAAAAATTAACTTAAACTGGATTGCAAACCTAAATATAAAAGCTAAAGCTATAAAATGCTCAGAAAGCATATTAAATCTTTGTCGCTAGGTATAAAAACCATCTTTGATACAACATCAAAAGAAAAATGACAAAAGAAGAAAATAGATAAACTGGAGTTCAACAAAATTAAAGACTTTTGTGCAACCAATGATTCCATTAAGAAAGTAAAAAGACAATCCACAAATATAGGAGTAAATATTTGAAAATCATATATCTGATAAAAGACTTATATCCAGAAAAATATGTATATAAAGAATGCTTACAACTCAATAATAAAAAGATAAATAATACAATTGAAAAATGAACAAATGTTCCAATTAGACATTTATTCAAAGAAGATCTAAAATTAGCCAATAAGCTCACGAAAAGATGCTTAACGTGCATTATGAAAATGCAGATCCAAACCACAATAAATTATCACTTCACACACAGTAGGATGGCTCTAATAAAGAATAGTGTTGTTAGGAGTTCCTGTCGTGGCTCAGCAGAAACGAGTCTGACTAGCATCCATGAGGATGCAGGTTCGATCCCTGGCCTCCCTCAGTGGGTTAAGGATGTGGCATTGCTGTGAGCTGTGGTGTAGGCGGCAGACACAGCTCGGATCTGGCATTGCTGTGACTGTGGTGTAGGCCAGTGGCTACGGCTCCTATTCAACCCCTAGCCTGGGAACCTCCACGTGCAGTGAGTGCGGCACTAAAAAGACAACACACACACACACACACACGCACACACACAAACCAGTGTTGGTGAGGATGTGAAGAAATAAGAACACTCATGCATCATGATGGGAATGTAAAATGGTGCCCCTTTGGAAAACAATTTGGCAGTTCCTCAAAACGCTGAACATAGTTTCTTTGCGACCCCCCCCCAATTCCGCACTAAGGTGTGTACCCAAGAGAAATGATAAGATACACCCACAGAAAAGCCTGTACACAGATATTTATAATGTCACTATTCATAATCGTGAAAAAGTTGAAACACTTCAAATCTCTATTAACACATAAATAGATAATATGTGATAGATTCATACAATGGAATATCACTTGGCCATAAAAAAAGGAAGTTCTGATATGATCTACAAGATGGATGGATTTTAAAAACATTATACTAAGTGAAAGAAGTCAGTCACAAAAGACCACACATGGAATAATTCCATATATATGAAATGCCCAGAATGGATGAATCTATAGAACAGAAAGTAGATTAGTGGTTGTCTAGGGCTGTAAGGTTGGTTGGTAATGGGAAGTAACTGTTAATGGCTACAAAGTTTCTTTTGAGAGAGACAAAAATCAATTACGGTGATGACTGCAAAACGCCGTGAATATGCTTTTTAGTAATATTGTACTGAACTGTACTCTTTGAATGAATTGTATGGTATGTGAATTATATCTCAATAAATCTGTTAAAAACAACAACAAAAAACTAGGTTTCTTTCTAGAAGCAAAATTCCATAAAGCCAGCTTTCATGAGCTAAGAAATGAGAAGAAATGACTCCATACCTCTGGAAGAGCCTTCCCTATTAAGCACCTACCAATCAATTTCATTTATGGTTCAAACAGCTCTTTGGTGTTCTTCTCCATAGAAGCATATCATACATTTAACTGTTATTCTCATCATGGATACAGAATGTTTCCAGCCTTGAATCTGATGCTGCAGCATAACATAGGTATATGTGTTTGTATTTATATGTATTTATACATACATACACAACTGCGTTGCTCTGGAAGACAAAAGAAGGTCTAGGGAAAAATGGAGCCTGGGTAAATAGTTACTGCCGTAAACTAGAAGGGACAAGGGCACCACTTCAATTCTATTGCTTCAAACATTGGCCTCATGGTTAGCAAGAATGGTGGCTACACATGGCAGGCGGGGCAGCAGATGAGGGTCTGCTATGAGCCAAGGGCACCCTCGGGGACCTGCCACAGTCCAGTGTGGTGGGCATTATGCGTACACTGGTGGTACTTCCTTTCCCCACACGCTTTTCTCTGAGACTTTCCCAAAGCACCACCCTTACAGACTTCAGTCTCATTGCCCACACACATCATCTTTGAGACGCATTTCAATTCCATACACAAGGCCCAGAGCATCTGTTCAATCACTTCAGACATCCCCAGAGATGGTGCTCATGGAGGCTGTCATCCATCCAGGCAGCATCCGTGACGTAATCCACAGGTCCCCGGGGAGAACGAAAACGAAGGGTCCTTGCTCAAAGATTAGGAACCTCCAGATGGAGATAGCAGAGCACTAAACCAGGCACAGGCCCTTCTCAGGACACACACTGTGGCCTCTTCAGCAGCACTGCCGACCACTGACGTCCTGAGAACGACATTGACCAAAACGTGCCGTGATGTCATGGTTCAGAAAGGACCATGCATATCACGGACAAGTCATTAAAAATCAGTGTCTTGTAGACAGGATCATTTTTGCCATATTTTAGTTTCCACATATAAGAGATATCTTTCTCTTGTTAGATGCAAACTATTACATTTAGAATTCATAAGCAATGAGGTTCTACTGAACAGCACAGGGAACTGTGTCTAATCTCAGGGTAAACACAATGGAAGATAGTATGAGAAAAAGAATGCATATGTATGTATGACTGGGTCACTTTGCTGTACAGCAGAAATTGACACAACACTGTAAATCAACAATAATAAAAATAAATAAATTGGGATTTCCCATTGTGGTTCAGCTGGTTACAAATCCAACTAGTATCCATAAGGATATGGGTTTGATCCCTGGCCTCGCTCAGTGAGTTAAAGATCCAGCATTGCTATAAGCTGTGGTGAAGGTTGCAAATGCAGCTTGGATTCTGTGTTGCTGTGGCTGTGGTGTGTGCCGGCATTTCCAGCTTCAATTTGACCCCTAGCCTGGGGACTTTCATAAGCCATAGGTGCAGCCCTCAAAAGCAAATAAATAAGTTAATTAAATTAAATTAAAGTTTTAAAAAAGAATTAAATGAATAAACAAAAAAGACAAAAAACAAAATCAGTGTCAATTACCTCCCTTGCTGTAAGTGAATAGGCATCTTCTAAAGATATTAGGGTAACAGGATGGTAAAGTCTGCAGAGGCTCCATGAACAAGAAGCACGATGTTCCCTCTCTACATGTCCTTAGCCACAAGTGCTTGAAACTGCACCCCATGGAACCCAGTCACTCCAGAAGGCAGCACCCACCTATACCACACTGAAGACCTCTAGTTGTGGGCTTTTTAAAAGCCCATTTGCAGGTGCCTCATTAGCACAGTACGTAACGCGTCAGTCTCATAAAAGCCCATTTGTTGCTATTGCCTTTCATCTCTTCCTTCACTTCCTGTGTCCCCAGAGACCTCAGAAGCACCCTTGAGATGTTAACTCAGGCTTGGTCCTAATTTCCAGTTGGACTTCATTGCACAAAGCCTTTTTACAGTATTTCTTTCTGGAAAAGATTCGAACACAGCGGTGACAGTCTGTCTGCCCATATTTCCTCCTTAACCCTCAGCAGGGGCTGAAGCCAATTTTTTTTCCCCTTGACATTAGTAGCAGTGATCACACTTGACCGACCTCAAGGTGAAGTTCATATTCTTTCTTTTAGAATTCAACTATTGCATACAAAAATGCTATTTTTAAAAGTCAAAAAAGTTCAAATATCATCAGTTTCACTGTAGTTCAACCCAAGACTTGAATTAAGAAGATCATTACCTGGGACCTAAATTTTTTTTTCTTCCTACATTTTTATTTTTATTTTATTTTATTTTATTTTAATTTAATTTAATTTTATTTTTTGTCCTTTCTGGGCCACACCCGTGGCATATGGAGGTTCTCACACTAAAGGTCTAATGGGAGCTGTAGCTGCCAGCCTACACCACAGTCACAGCAACACAGGATCCGAGCCGCGTCTGCGACATACACCACAGCTCACGGCAACGCTAGATCCTTAACCCACTGAGTGAGGCCAGGGATCAAATCTGCAACCACATGGTTCCTAGTCAGATTCGTTAACCACTGAGCCATGATGATTTTTAATTTTTTAACATTTCATTAAGATTTTGTTCATGGAATTCCCTGGTGGCTGGACAGGTTGAGGATCCAGCATTGCCACTGCTGTGGCGTGGGTTTGAGCCTGGGAACTCTGCATGCCATGGTGAGACCTAAACAAATAAATAAAAATTATAATAAATAAAAGACTTTGTGTGTAAAATACCCAATACCAATGAGGCAAGATCTGAGACTGGGGGCCCACCTCCTTCTGCACTGTCTGATGACAGGCAACTAGCGGTCATGTTCCAAGAGGAGCAATTCCTGCTTAGGTTTAAATGACTAAATCTTAGCCTCAAATCAGGCCTCTTCTTTTGTACAGAGGAGGATACAGATAGTGAGCAATCATACTGAAATCGGCACTAGAAATTCTAGTCCAATTAACTTCCAGTCCAGTCCTATGTGTGCAAAATAATTTTTTAAGTCACAGATGGCATCAGAACTTTTATACAAATTCCCCGGAGTGGAAGAAGGGGACCGTTCAGTCCCATGGGTAGTTTTCTAAATATAATCAGATTTCAGGCATGGTACACAATATCTTCACTCAAAGTTCCTAGACGCACATCAGAGCAACAAATACTCAAATAGGCCAAGGGAATTCCTGCTTCTGTTCACATAATTAGAGAAGGTGTTCTTACTGACACATTCCAATAAAGGAGGGTAACCATAAGAACAGAAAATGTGATGATGATAAAAATAATAAGAGGAGGTACCGGTACTATCTTTGAGTTTGTTCCAGTTACTGAGAGCTTTCGTTGAATATATCATTTAAGCCTCAGAACAACCCATGAAGGTTTTTCTTAATGCCCATTTTGCAGATGTGGAAACTGAGATTATGAGAGGTTAAGTATCAGTCCCCAGTCAGATAGATAACAGGTGTAAGAAGCAATATTCTAATCCATGCCCACCAACTCTAGGACCTACTCTCTCAACCATGAGAGCCATGCCCATTTTATTAATAATTTTTAATCTTTTTGGCCACACCAGTGGCATGTGGAAGTTCCCAGACCAGGGATCTCTACGCCACAGCAGTAACCAGAGCCACAGCAGTGACAACACCAGATCCTTAACCCACCAGGCCACCAGGGAACTCCAATGCCTAACAAAGTCTTTGGCTAGCACAGGCCAGTGTGATCAGATGGCCAGGTCAGCCCATGTTTTATGAGTTAAACTGAGTGCTCCCCCCCAAAAATTATATGCTTAGTACTTAAAGACCTAACCTCCAGGATCTCAGAATATGACTGTATTTGGAGAAAAGGTCTTTTAGGAGGGAATCAAGATAAAATGAGGTCATTAGGGTGGACCTGAATCCAATCTGACTGGTGTCATTACAAGAAGGGGAAATCTGGACACAGGAACAGATACTCAAAGAGGAAATACAATGTCATAGAGGAAAGACAGTGTGAAGAGGCACAGGGAAAAAGCCAATAAGAGAGTCCTAAAACAGATCCTTTTTCAGTCACAGGCTTCAGAAAGATCCAACTCTGGGAGTACCTGTTGTGGTGCAATGGAAACAAATTCGACTAGTACCCATGAGGATGCTGGTTCAATCCCTGGCCTCACTCAGTGGGTTAAGGATCTGGTGTTGCCATGAGCTGTGGTGTAGGTTGCAGCCATGGCTGAGATCCCAAGTTGGTGTGGCTGTGGTACAGGCCGGCAGCTCTAGCTCTGATTTGATCCCTAGCTTGGGAAATTCCGTATGTCATGGATTAGCCCTAAAAAGAAAAAAAAGAAAAAAGAAAGAAAAGAAAAAAAAAAAAAGATCCAACCCTGTGGACACCATGATTTTGCACTTCTGCCTACAGAACGTGAGACAATAAATTTCTGTTGCATGAGCCACCCAGTCAGCAATGGTTTGTTACAGAAGCCTTAGCAAACTCATACACCCTCTTTGCTCAGTTGCTTTTCAAAAGAGCAATTTTCTTAGGCCTAATTAGATGCTTAATTCAAATTTGCCACATTAAAAAAAAGTGCAGGGGTTATTTTTATGACAGTCTCTAGGTGTGATAACGCATAAGAAAGTGCCCTTTTACCAGCCATCCCTTGATACACAGAGAGAATTGGGAGCAACTATGAATTCCATGCTTGCTGAATGATTTTTTTTTTAATTACAGAAGCTATCATGAAATTTACTGCTGTATAATATTCTTATTAAGAAATGTTTAAAAGGTTCCATTTCAACCTGCTCCCAACCCGTGGCACTGTTGGCTGATAGCTTCACAAAACATGTTTCTCAGGGCCATTTAGAATATTATTTTTGGATAACATGGTCTGCAAAGGGCCACATGAAATAGGATGAAATGTACAGATTTATATATGAATATAACCATAAGGAAGTATAACATAAAAAGTAAGAGATAGATGATTGTTAGGTTACAGCTGGAGGAAAGGCACAAAGATAAATAAACTAAAATGTATTAATATGATATTTTATGGAAATTACACTTTTATGGGGCCCTACAGAAGTGCTTAGTGACCCAGGAATATTCTTATCTTTAAAGGGTTTTATGAAGTCCACCGAATGGCTTCCAATGCAAATTCCAAAATTCCCTGGAGGCTTTGTAAAAATCTTACAATTTATAATCCATAAAAATATAATTGGAACATTCTTAATGCATTGTAATTTCATATTTTAGTAGTTATGGCTTCCTGGGGATATCAAGATATCTCTTTTAAATATAACGTGCTTTAAATTATCTGCCTTCAGATATAGTTGTTCAAATTCACAGCTGTCAAATCTTACTTCGCTATTATAAAATAAATAAGGTAAGAGTAATTTCATGAAATAGAAGATGAACTATCGAGCAATTAGCCCCATATTACCTGTAAAAATCAATTATTTTGAACATATAGAGGGAAAAATGCCTTAATGAACTCATTAGGATGGGTCAAAATGGGTTAGATTCCCAGAACTTTAATGGGAATTTGTTTTGCTTTGTTTAAGTTTCTTAAATGAAATATTGGGTTCCATTGATTTATTTCCCCTTGGTTCTCTAGGACATTATTCAACTATGAAACAAAGTAGACTCAGAAGAACAGAAATATTGTGTTCAGCTATTTCCTTTTCTATACACATATCCTATTATTTCTGGAATGAAAAGAGTGCTCTCCAACTTCATTAAAAGAAGGGCATAATTTTCCAGTTAACCAAACCCAGATGCAATACGCATGGGGCAGGGGTGGAGGGTGGGGATGAGCTCTCTATTTTCTTCAAATTGCAATTAGGGCATGCTGAGGAAGGTATCTGGGATTATTACATGACGAGTGAAGGAATGCCAGAAAGAGACATGTGAATAGCTGTGCTGATCTATGGTCCCCTAACCTGTGACAATACTCAGCGCTTCCGGTGCTGTAGGCCACAGAATATGCAGAAGATGCCTACTGTTTTGTCTTACCAGACGTCTTCCCTCTTTCCTTAATGGAACCCGTCTTTGTTTAGAGATCCATCCCAGCAGACAACATCAAGCTTATGGTTCCAGAGAGTGGCTGCCCTAGAACACCCCTTCTGGCCCCAGGAGTAGATGTCCAGTCCAACTAGGTCACTGAGAGCCCTTCTCGAGGAGTTTTTGAGTAACATCTAAAGGAAGCACGGTGTGAACCTTTGCAAGAAAAAGCTCAGAAAGTGCCTGAGAGAGTAAAACTGATGCCCAAAGTAAAAGAAAGATGAAAGATGACAAGTAGTAAAAAGAGCCTCCAGCAGCACATTAGCCTTTCTACGGCATGGCAGACAGCCAATAAGTTCTCCATTTTTCCTAAACAAGTTGGGTTGAGTTCATCTCTCTTGCAACCCTGACAATCAACTTTCTTTCTCCATTTCCTCAAAAAGTTAGTGTTTCAAATGAATGAATCGTTCACAGGGGAAAAGTCACAGTTGTTCTCAAGAAATGCTTATATTAAACTTGCATTTGATTTCAGTGTGCAAAAAAAAATTCAAGTTTGGTACTCTCTCTTGAATCTGTTCACTGCTTTATTCTCACTGTTAGCATAGTTCAAGCTTTCTTTTTTTTTTTTTTTTCCCTCCACCTAGAAAGTGTTACTAAAATCCTCTGGGGTCATGCGATTCTCCCTGACAAGGGCAGTGAAGCCTGCCTTTTATTTAAAGACTTGCCCCAACGTTTGGGTGAGGCATTCAAGGCCACCTCCCCAGCCACAGTCCCTTCTAGCCACCTGCCACTATATTCACCGTAGCCTCTTATGTTTGAGCTCTACTGATTTCTCGGCCTTGAAAGCTGCATGTGCTTGTACACCTTTGGCCAAATGCTTTTCCTTGACTGGGAAGAACGTTCCTTCTATTTTGCAGATCTGAATCCCACTCATCCTTACAAGTGCACTGAAACTTCGGACCCTTCCTCTGTCCCCGCCCCCCACTTCAGGGGAATGAATGGCTCCACGGGATGGCTTTCTCTCTTAGGTGAGTTGCAAATATTCCTTTTTCCCTCCAAGAACAGTAAGTTATTTCATTTATTCATCCACCAAATATTTAGCATCTCTATGTGTGGGGCACTGTGCCAGACACTGGGGATATAACCATCCATCATGTCCTCATGAACGTCTGTGAGTTTGTTTTTGTGGGACCTGCACCTTAATTATACAGTTCAGTTTGAAAAAAAAAACAAAAAAACAAAAAACCTGTGATGATGAAAACATCATCACAGTACAGAGTACAGAGTGTTCAAAAGGCGAAAAGGAGTTTGTTCGGTAAGTGAGGGTGGAAAGCCGTGCAGAAGTGTAAGGGCACAGGGTAGGAGAGGACAGGGCTCATCTGAAGAATGACCAAGAGCAAGTGAGACTGGAGGACAGTAGAGCTGGCAGGGGACCATGGGGAGGCTTGTTGGATACATAAGGGCAGCGCTTGCCCTAAAGTCCAGGTGGATGGGGTCATTATGCTGAGAGCAGTTGGGTACCAACTAAGAGTTCCCAATGGGGGAGTAGCAGGATGAATGTTACATTTTAAAGGACAGGCCCCTGTTCAAAGGAAGGAAAGACTCCTGGGAGTTGAGGCAGCAACAGGCCTAAGACATCAGTGGTACAGGGAAGGAAGGGAGGAAGTGGGATGTGGAGGGGCCTCCCAGTAGAGTCCACAGGATTTGGTAAATGATTGGAAAATGCATCAAGGTCATGGCTGCACATCTTTTTCAGTGCAATGGGATAATGAGCCCACCACTTTGGACATAGTGTCTTCAGTGATGCATACCGAATTGAACCACTGCAACATTCCATAAGTTATTAAAGACACATAGCCATTCATATAGTATACAGTAATGCTAAGATCTGTGTTTGTGTGTGTCTGTGCACTGTATATTTTTCACGTCTTAAATATGGGGTAAAATCTGTCAAAAGACCTAGAAGCACAAACGAATCAAGAATGGCTACATTCTCACTTAACCCCGACCTATACTTTTTAAATTATGTGTTCGAGAGGAAGAAGGTTAAAACGGGGCCATGAAAGGTATTCATAAATTTTAGCTTCCTGGTGGATTCACCTAACAGAACACCTTGGGGAATTATTTGTCTTCATTGAGTCCGTGATTTGGCCTGGAGGTTTGGAAAATATTTTCATAGTAAATTACAATTTGTTCAGCTGGCAAGTAGTTCCCTCTTTCAGTGTTTCCTCCAAATTCATCAGATGCTCTATCTAGTCTAAAGATTTCAGGCCTTTCACATTTTATCTTACTGTTCCTGTCCATTTAACTGCTCATCAGAAAGCCAAATTTCAGGAATCCCCAGTGTCGCTCAGCAGAAACGAACCCAACTAGTACCCCTGAGGACAGGGGTTCAATCCCTGAACTCACTCAGTGAGTTAAGGATCTGGCATTGTCGTGAGCTGTGGTGTAGGTCACAGACGTGGCTCATATCCCAAGTTGCTGTGGCTGTGGTGTAGGCCAGCAGCTGCAGCTCCGATTTGACCCCTAGCCTGGGAACTTCCATATGCTACTGGTGCGGCCCTAAAAAAGTAAAGTAAATAAATAAATAAATAAATAAATTAATTAAAAAGAAAACAGAATTTCTCTTCATCTCTTAGATTTCCATGAGGAAATGGACTGAAAGGAAATGAGGAACCATTCTTAACAACTTGGACGAACAACAGGAATAATGGCAAAACAATGTAAGAGAAAAATAGTTAAGCTTTCCACTAGCAAAAACCAAATGTATGATAAAATCTCCAGGCAACAATATGATCCCACTAACTCACCATCAATTGGATGGTCTCAAATGCCATGACCTGGTTCCTTAATTTCCTTCCAATTTATCACTTATACTCTTTCCCCTGGGCAGACAATCTACCCAATACAGTCTAATGGAGACTGGAGAGTTCCAAATACAACTTCCCTAAAATAAGAGAAATTTCAAATGCCTGGTCATGGAAGGACTGCATCCAAGACACAAT
Organism: Phacochoerus africanus; assembly: GCF_016906955.1. Taxonomy (NCBI): domain Eukaryota; kingdom Metazoa; phylum Chordata; class Mammalia; order Artiodactyla; family Suidae; genus Phacochoerus; species Phacochoerus africanus. The sequence goes on from NC_062555.1 coordinate 56,549,487, forward strand.
AAAGGGTTGGAGAGGAGCTTTTTGATGGATAAAAGGAGTGAAGGGTCCTGCAGCTCAATATAAAAAAACCAAACAACCCCATCAAAAAATGGGAAGATCTAAACAGACAATTCTCCAAAGAAGACATACAGATGGCCAAAAAACACATGAAAGGATGTTCAACATCACTCATTATTAGAGAAATACAAATCAAAACCACTAAGAGGTACCACCTTATACCAGCCAGAATGGCCATCATCAAAAAGTCTACAAACAATAAGTGCTGGAGAGGGCGTGGAGAAAAGGGAACCCTATTACACTGCTGGTGGGAACATAAATTGGTGCAACCACTGTGGAAAACAGTATGGAGATTCCTCACAAAACTAAAAATAGAATTACCATTTGATTCAGCAATCCTACTCCTGGGCATCTATCCAAAGAAAACCATGACTCGAAAAGATATCTTTACTCTAATGTTCACTGAAGCACTATATACAATAGCCAAGACATGGAAACAACCTAAATGTCCATCATCAGAAGAGCGGATAAAGAAGATGTGGTACAGATACACAATGGAATATTACTCAGCCATTGAAAGGAAAGAAATAATGGCATTTGCAGCAACATGGATGAACCTAGAAATTATCATGCTAAGTGAAGTCAGTCAGATGGTGAGACACCAATATCAAATGCTATCACTTACAGGTGGAATCTAAAAAAAGGACACAATGAACTCCTTTGCAGAACAGATACTGACTCACAGACCTTGAAAAACGTACGGTTTCCTAAGGAGACAGGTTGGCGGGGGGGGCGGGGGAGGGTTGCACTGAGGATTTGGGATAGAAATGCTATAAAATTTGGTTGTGATTATTGTACAACTACCTATAAATGTAATAAAATTCATTGAGTAATAATAAAAAAAAAAGGAGTGAAGAGTCATTCAAAGTTGGGCCAAGGTCTGAGGTCCCCAGGCCAGATGGCCCCTTCTCAGAGGGAAGACACCCCCCTTGGAAATGTCGTCTCAGTATTTCAGCGTGGAAAGTTTCCAGTAATAGTGATGAGTATTCGCCGAGGTCCTCTCATGGGCAGGCACTACACTTCATGTATCCTCTAACTTGTTCTATGCAATCTTATCACCGTGAGCAGAGGACAGCTAGGAGCTAAGGACTCAGACTCAGGGGGGTCAGAATGCTTGGGTTTGAATCCACACTCTGCTGCTTACTAGCCATGTGACCTTGGGCAAGTTGTTTAATCCTTGAGTCTTTCAGTTCTATCTTCTGTCAAATAGGGATAGTACCATGGCCCATCTCAATGAGATAGTTGGGTAGATTGAGTAGGTTAATATACATAAAGTACATTAAAAGAACTCGGAATAGTAAGCTCCATGTAAAACTCCATGCCAATAAGCCCAAAATGTGTTAGTTGTTATGGTTGGTGGTATTATTATTATATACAGAGGGATAAACTGGATTAAGTAACTTAATCTAGATGCAGGGTTGGGAAGCAGCAAAGCCAGGAATCAAACTCAACTCTTTCTCACTGCAAAGTGTGTGTTCTTTTTATTATTTCTTCCTGTACCTCAAAGCTTGGCTCAAATCCAAGCCCTGCCACTTACCAGCTTTGGGACATTGAGCCAGTGACTGGACCCTCCTGAGACCAAGTTTTCTCATCTGTAAACTGAAGGATGGTACCGATCTCACAAATGTGCTGTGATGATTAAATGAAATGACATGCTAAGTGCTCAGTGCAGAGCAGGTCATCAGTATATGCATTCATTTTCCTTCCCTTTTCACTGAGGGGTGAACAGTGGCCAGGACGCATAAGAATTTTCTCGCCTGCTGAGTACATCTGCTCTGATCTTTCTGGCAATTGACTTACTAGAGGAAGAAAGCTCCAGATGGTGTTAAATACAAACTAAACAGCCTCCTGAAAAAAAAATCACACCATGGCCTTGTTCAATGGATGCAGAAAAAGACAAACCCTTCAAAGAGCTGACATCTTACCACAAAAATGCATTTTCTTCTGGCCTTTGGATAAAACGGACCTAGATCAAGAGAGTATTGGTTTCACAACAACAGAAGAACTTCATTTAGTAATTATGAAACTCATAACATTTTAATCATTGTTGGGGAAAAAAACTCAAAGCCTCCTGGAAATAAACAGATTCTTGGGCTGAAGGCCCTGCGCTAAGTAATTCAGAAGTTAGCTCCTAATACAAGTGACCATTCGGTCACTCAGTTAATCAATAACAACAATAATAATACCTGACATTTATCATGTACCTATTCCATGCCAGGTATTATGCTAAGTGTTTTAGATACACTATCTCATTTGACCTATCTAGCGATGGCCATATGAGGAAAAGAACTCATATAAGGCCATATGAGGGAAAGAACTCATACTTCTGCTTTATACCTAAAGAAATATAATGTGCCAAAACTCACTTGGCTAAGAAGAGGATGAAGCTGGGTACAGTACAGACCCCTAATGCCTCCCCAGATTGGTTCTCCCCTACTTCCTGGCAACATAGGAGGGCTATGCTACTAGGCTCTGGTAGTTAGGCAAAACCCTAAGACTTTTCTAGCCAGTGAAACATGGATGGAAATGACACATAGAGGCCAAGGCATTCAAGAGCTGGTGTGTCAATTTTACACTAATTTTTTTCCCCTTTTCTTGGCATATTTGGAAACTGCATGTTGAGACAGCAATGCCTCCAATCGAGAGGAGCCTGAATTCCTGAGACACTGAAGATGGAAGGGAATCATTACTGACCTGTGTCAGATTTAACATAAAAGATCAAGACACTTAGAGTATGTTAAACCACTGATTCTTCAAGATTAACACAAGCAAGTACACAAGAAAGTACAATCCCAACAAAAACACTGGGCAGATTCCATAACCCAAACTCTTAGCCATGATGTGATACCTGCTAGACCATGTACCCCGTGGTGGCTAAGAACCCAGTCCTAAAGTTAGCCTTTTAATAATGTTTGACATTATCAAATAGAATTACAGAATTTCTCAACTGTCTTCTTCCAGAAAGTAGACAAGAAGGGATGTGAACAGAACTTTGTGTGAAATCCCTGAAATCTGTGTTGCTGCGCTTCCTCTTTGGGAGTAAAGGTGGTCCAAGTGATATGGAGGAGCTGTCGACACTGAGCCATATAATTCTCCATCACTGAGCCAAACCCTCTTGCTTGAGATGACAGCTGGCTATAGAGACCTGCAAGAAAACACCCAACTGTATCTCAAGCCACAGATAATAATGCTAATATTAACAGCTTACACGTATGGAATGTTTTATGATTCACGGGGTATGTCCACACACCTTCATTTGTTCATCGTGCCAACGCTAGAAAGTAAGCAAGTCCGCTGTTACTATTCCTCTTTCATAGATTAGGAAACTGAGGCTCACGAAGACTAAGGAATTCTAAATGGCAGAGCTAAAGCTGAGATTCAGATTTTTCAAATCCTTGAACCTTCTTCCTAGATGGAAGAAAACAGCCAAGAAGAGTCAGGAAGGATCTTGTTAACATTGCCATGGCAGAAGGATTCTTGAATCCCCAGCCGACTCCAGGTGTTTCGAACTGTGCTGTTTGTAGTATCTGGTCGGAAGCAATTTCTCTCAGCAGTGGACACTATTACAGCCTTCATGGTTTCAAGAAGAGATTGCAATAGGACTGCCTTTTACAAACATGAAGCTCACTATATTCCCATCTTTGTAAGGTACCTGCTGATCGCACAGAGAAGACGGGGAGACAGACAGAGCTAGAGCCCATAGGTGGTGGTTATTGCAGAAGTGTAAAATAAGAGCACAGAGATATTTCCAACTCAAAAAAATGTATGGTTCTGTGGATAAGGACAAATGAAATCTCCAGAAGGCAAAGCTGGCCAACAGGTGATGCAAAATGAATGTGACCATGTGACCATGCTGTATATCCACATGGTACTGGCTGGGCACAAGCCAACCTTTCATCAGTTAGTCTCTGCTTATTACAGAATTTGGTCCAACAATTGTGGAGCAATTATTCTCTTGGAACAAGGGTGATAATCCCCATGTGCAAGCTATTTCACCAGCCTTTTTGGATGGCGTTTGAATTCTTCCAACCCTTTAAGCTATGTTGATTAAATGGATATTTCAGTCCACAGAATGAATCTCTGGTGTCCTAAGTAACCAAACACAACTTCCTATATGTTTAGCTTGGTCCCAGGTGTATCGTATAGGAAAAAATACCCAGAAAAGTCAGCTTTGTGGTTCTATGAGGAATGTTAAATGGTAAGAAATAAGACTAATGTTTTCCATTTGGGAAGCTATAGCCACATAAACAGAAAGAGGGCATTTGTGCAGTAAGAGATTCTGGTCTGTGCTGTATATGCATATAGCAGACTAGAAAAGCTGTGCCATTTGAATGCAGACAGAAGTGAGTTAGAATCTTGATTCAATGTGACCCAGGGCCAATTTTTTTTTTCTGTCCTTTGATTTTCTCAAAACTAAAATGAGGATATTAAGAGAATCTTTAGAGGTCCCTGCACCTGCCTTGATTCCTCTTACTTGTCAGCCTTTTTCTCACTGTTTCTTTTGACTGGAATGTCCTTCCCCCCAACTTTTATGACTATTGCTATACTGCCTTGCATCTCAGCTTAGATGCTCTTGCCTCTTCTAGCAAGGACATTCTGCCTCCCCAGAGCTGGATTAGGTTCACGGGATCGCACAGGTACCTCTTGAATTCCCGCTTTCACAGTAGTACCTTTCATATCAATGGTAATATCCTGTTTCTGTGTTCATCTCTCGACTGCAAGTATATTAAGAGCGAAGGCAGTTTCTTTTACCATGGATACTCCAGTACTAGTGAAGTGAGTGGCATAACAAAGTGAATATTTATAAAATCATTCATTCATTAAGGATTTACATCCACCATATCTTAGGCCTTGTTTTGGTCTGTGGAAATGCAACAGTAAAGAAAACAAAGAATGATCTGAGCCCCCATGGAGCTTATATTCTAGTAGGGAGAAAGGGATAATAAACAAGTAATATGTATAATATGCTGATGGTGATACACTGTGTCCAACCTCTTCCCATCTCCAACACAAAGCCATCTCCATCCCTTCCCTTCCCCTATATCCTTGGATCTAACCTCAGCCCCATTCCAGTCTCTAACCCTACACATTTTCATCTATACTTTTCCAACCAGAGAAAGTTCCCATCATGGCTCAGCAGTAACAAGCCTGACTAGTATCCATGAGGATGTAGGTTCAATCCCTAGCCTCATTCAGTGGCTTAAGGATCCTGCGTTGCTGTGAGCTGCGATGTAGGTTGCAGACACAGCTTGGATCCTGTGTTGCTGTGGCTGTGGTGTAAGCTGGCAGCTGCAGCTCTGATTCAACCCCTAGCCTGTGAACATCCATATGCGGTAGGTACAACCCTAAAAAGCAAAAAATATATATATGTATATACATATATATACACATACATACATATATACATATATTCATACTTTTCCAACTTGAGATTCATTTCTTTTACCATCCTCAAGGAATGAATCAAATGGATAAATGAATAACAGAATTACCATGTATTTTGTTTCAGATAATAACAGTAAAGGCCTTAGCACAGTCCTGGCCCAATTATGTGCTCAATGAATGTTTCTTTCCCCTTATCCCCCTGCCTGCAATTGAGTCTTATCACCATGTCTTTAAAACCTCTGTGGATCAGAATGATGAAATGTAAAGCTAACAATATAGGAAAAAAATGTTGAAGTCCTCCACCATTCAGCATTTGAACTCGATCTTAACTGCTATCTTTATAAAGCACTCATAGAATTCTGACAGCATTGCAGTGTAACAATTACAAAAAAAAAAAAAATCCTAACAATCTTATGGGGGGAAAAAAGCCCTAAACTTTATAGACAGAAGCTGGGTTGTTGCCATAGTGACAATTACTCTATACTTACTATTCACCTGGTGGGTCATCACATTTGGTCCAGGGTCCTTTGGGACTAAACATTAAAGGGAGAGGGATCTTGGTTCAGATTTCTGCTCTGCCACTTACTGGCCCTAAGAGATTGCAATTCCCTTAATGCCTCTCATTTGATTTACGAATCTATATGATTGAGATAATAAAATCATCAGCCTTCTATGGTTATAAGGATCCAATGAGTTTAAAAATTTAAAGTCTTATAAAATAAGTCAGACAGAGAAAGACAAAGATCATATCATATCATTTATACATGGAATATAATAAAAATGATACAAAAGAACTTAATTATAAAACAGAAACAAACCCATAGATTTCCAAGTCAAACTTATGGTTACCATAGGGGAAACCATTGCAGGGACTGAGGGATAAATTAGGAGGATGGGAATAACATAGGCACACTACTGAATATAAAATAGATAATTAACAAGGACCTACTGTACGGCACAGGGAAATCTACTCAGTCGTCTTTAACAACCTATATGGGAAAAAAGAATGGATATATGTGTATGTATAACAGATTCACTTTGCTATACACCTGAAACAAACACTACATTTTAAGTCAACTACACTCCAATAAAACGTTAAAGAACTTTACAGTGTTAGAAGAGAGTCTGACATATAAGAGGCATTCAGTAAACACTAGCTGTTGTTATTCTGATTCAAGACTGTCATGCCCTCCTACCATATTCACTTCGTGTGCAACTGAGCAGGGTGTAGCAAACAAACCAGGGAGTTTTAATTATCAGAAGTTATAATTGCCTCACTTTCATATTTCTCCATTGCTGTATCTGTACAAATTGGACACTTCACTGTTTAAAACAAAATTTTCATTCACAGGGCCTGCATTGTCAAGAGCATAAATGAATTTCAGCAGAGTGGCTTTTAAAAAAGCTAGGCAATCTTTTCTTTGATATGATAAAGATTAAACCTAAAAAAGGTAAAAAAATAAAGAAATGTTGATGTCTGCTTTTCTGGTAAGTGAAATTTACAGCTGCAATTTCTTTGGGGGCATCTGGATTTAATGCATTTGTAATGTTATTCTGTACAAATGTAAGTAATCATTGTCAGAGAAACATATTCTCACTCTGCATATGTCATAGAGTCTTGTGTATTTCTACAAATTAAATAACATAAATAACTCCGAGAAGTAACAAAACAACTGGAGGTGTAAAATATATGAATCAACTACAAATAATCAGACTTACAGAATCTCATCAGAGTCCCCTAGGAAACAACTGTCCTCTCACTGCTTATTTGCTTTTGTACATGAGGGTATTTTGTTTTACTAGAGCTCCCCATGTAGTTTCTGTCAGGCATTCACAGGGTTTATGAACTTGACAAATATCTTCATCGCCAAAAGATTTATTTAAGATGACTTCATGGGAGGATCACATGAATTAGCCCAACTATCCCCAAAACATAAAAGACCAGTAAGGAATCTTCTCTGATTCCTTCAGTTTATCTCTTTCCCTTTATTATATTCACTTTTCTTTTTTTCTTTTTAGAATATCTGTCTGTCTGTCTGTCTATCTATCTATGTCCCTTTCATATCTGTGCTACCAAATTGCAAGCCTGTTCAGGGCCTGCAGTCCAGCAGATTACCTTATAAAGACTGGCATTCAATAAAAGTTCCAAAAATGAGTAAATTCTGCAGATGGATAGGTAAAGTCCTACCAGGATTAGTGACTAAGTCAGACTTAAACCTGGCTCCTCAAACTTCTACTTAACATTGTGTTTCATTCACTCATTCGTTCATTTATCACTTGTTCATTCATTCATTCATTCTTTCTTTTGTTCATTTATTTATCCAACGTATTAAATGCCTACCATGTTCTAGGCAGTTGGGCTACATCTAAAATCAAAACGAAACAACAACAAAGCAAAACCAGAAACAAAACAAAAATAAAATCCTTGCCCTCAGGGATTAGTGGAAGGAAAACGACCATTGAGAATAAAGAGCAAATGAAGCTTTTCTGATACAGAGGGACTTAGTTTTCTTTTCAAAACCACAACATAACTAAGGGACATAGCATCTCTCACCTCTTTAAATCCCGAAGAAAATATCACTAAACCCAGTATCATTCCAAGGTATTAAACGGAATGGCACTGGGTTGTGATAACTGAAAGTAACATTCAACTCAACCTAACTGTGAAACTGTGGTGAACACGTATCACTAGTGGTCTTCTCTGCATTGTTTTATTTAAGAAACAGTGGGTCAGGCACTTCTCTAAGTGAGCATAGAGTTTGAGCATACAACTCTATGAAGTAAGTACTATTATCTTCCTCACTCCATAGCTGAAGACACTGAAGCACACAGAGGTTCAGTATCTTGCCTGTGGTCACACGGCTGGTAAGAGATGGGATGTGAACCGAGGCAGTTTTCACTAGAATCCGTGCCCTTATATACTAACACACTAATTTCCCATATTTCTCATGGGTTTCCATTGGTACCAGCAATGAGTACTCAGTCCAACCAACCCCATTAAAGCAAACAAATTGACAATGTGTAATATAATTTTGTGTATAAGAACTAAGAAAAGATTTTCAGATTAGGTCATAACCATGCTGGAAGGTTTCTGTTCCCCGTTGCAGTGGGTGAAAGGTAACTGAGTAAATGGCCAGCATTGGAAGGATCCTAGTTCATGAGTTAAGGAAAAGGATCCTCTTCTCTGTCAGGCCTGGCAGTCGATGGGAATGCAGTAATTTCTCAATTATCCAAAATTGGATTAAGTGCATTTCCCCTTATCTAGATGTTTCTTTTAACTTTCCCCCTTATTAATTATCACCATCTATGACGTCATATATCAACTTAATCTTGCTTCTTGTCTGTATCCCAACACTAGAGTTTAAGCTCCCCGAGGGCAGAATTTTTGTCTGTTTCATTTCCTGCTGTATTTCCTTGCCAAGAACAATGCCAGCTACAGAGCAAGGCACTCGATAAAGACTTATTGAATAGATGAAGAAATTTAATGGTAATTTTGCAATTTTAGCTCTACCACAGCCACAACCTATTAATATCTCTCCTTGAGAAAAGAGGAGAAGAAAATTATGAAGTGTAACAATGCTGCCTTTACTGCCCTGAATAATTAGATGTGAATCTTTGGTATCAGATGAAATGTATAGGATTGGCTAAAAGAAAATCTTGGGATCTTTATCTACAGATTGCACATAATGTGATTAATTACAAGTCACAGAAATGGAGAATTAGCTAATGAGATCAATATTCATCACTTAAAATTCATAATCTGTAGTTTGAGCAGCTAAACAAAGGCTCTTTTGAAAACCTTTTTTGGCATGCCTGTGGGCATGTAGAAGTTCCCAGGCCAGGAATCGAACCTGTGCCATGCAGTGACAACATTGGATCCTTAACCCATTGGGCCAACAGGGTACTCTTCTTTTGATATACTGTTAACTACACTTTTTTCATCACAAATATTTCATTATACCTGTAAAAACTTTTGGTTTTTATATTTTAATCATATTAGGAATAAATAAAGTGGTCTTTTAAAAGTTTCTCCTCCTCCCTTCAAACCAGAATATTATCCAAACCTTTTACCCATTAGAAAGATGAGTTTTGAATGGACCCTTGAAGAGTCTATATGTAGACTGTTATGTGATGATAAGGTCCTGCCAGGTAAGCATGAGAATAATAAAAATGGAAAAGAGGGATGAAAACATCACTTAGCACTGTTCACTTCTACATGTTTCTGTTTTTTAATTTCTCTGGACAGTGAAGACATCAATTGCGTTTGCCTGAAAATTTGTTGTTATGGGCAGGGTGAATTTAAACTCGACTATGGCTGTGTCTGTGGGTAAAATATGAATTTAAAGTAAATACATACATAATTAAAGAAACTCTTACACAATCTGAGTCCCTGAAATAAATCAGGAAGCCTAATGGGAATTTAGTCAGGTTGTTTTTCTACCTGATCTTTTCTTCTACCTGCCAAATAATGCTCTTGGGTTTTTTTTTTTTTTTTTTTTTTTTTTTTAGCAGAACAGACATTGGAGGCACACAGCCTGTGTGTATTTTCTTCAGACAGATACCTGGGGAGAAGGGTAGGAACGTGCCCAGATGAAAGGTTATTTAACCGTGTTTCCTAAAATGGGTATGGCCAGAAGGAATAGCGATTATCCATATAGACCTTTCTTGCTAGTAGAAATTTTTTTCTGTTTACCAAACCCCTCTAACATGACATAATTTAAATTCCAAACTGTAACCATGAGACCAAGTTCCATAGTCAAATATTCTCAGGGCATAAAAACCAGACTTTACAGTTACCCAAGAGCTGAAAATAGGTGCAGAAATTGGCACAGCCCTTCTGTAGCTGTGAGTAGCCTTTATACATCAGAACAAACCTACATCTTTCTTGCTGGTAGTCCTGTAATTTCCTAAGTTCAGAAACTTACAGAAATGGACCCTTAAAATATTAAGTATTACCACTGTTAGAAACTAAATATACCGGAGAATCATTTCTAAGTTCCAACAAATGTACCATTTATCTTAAATTAAGACATATCTGATTTTAAAAATCTCTCCTGTATAATGAAAGAAGTTTGATAGTCCCTTAGTGTTCCAAGAGGAGGGTTTTTTGAGATAAAATTTACTTTGCACAGGTTTTAAGTGTAGTTTTTTCCCATTTTTTTTCTCTCTGAAGTTTTATTTTTTCCTCTTTACCCTTTACGATGTATAATTTTTTGTTGATCTGAAATCAAGTTAATAGACCCTGTCTTCTGTCTCCAGTCTGTTGTTAAGCCTATCCAGTGACTTTTTTTTCATTAATGCTATTGTACTTTTTAGTCCTGGAATTTCCATATGATTCTTTTTTAAAGGTTCCGTTTCTTACTTGATATTCTTCATTTGTTCACTCATTGTTATCATCTTTTTTCCTTTATGTTCTTAAACATATTCATAAAAGCTGTTTAATTCGTTTTTTGCTAATCCCCAAATCCATGGCTTTTCAGTGACTGTTTCTATTTTCTATTTTTTTCTGGTCACACTTTCCTTTTTCTTCACATATTTTGATTGTATACTGAACACTGTCAATAACATATTACAGAGGCACTGGATTTTGTTTTCTTCCTCTTGTACATCTTTGTTCAAGCAGGCTGTTAAATTACTGGTTGACAGTTTCGACAGTGTGAAGCACTGCTTTTTCATTTTGTTAGGACAGGTCTTTTATGCTTTTTACCTCTAATCTTAGGATGAATCCTTAGTGTTGGGATATAGACTTGACTCCTGAGGCTTGGCTCTTCTGGAGTTTCAACAGAAATTTTTTTATGTTTACCAAACCCCTCTAACGTGGCAGAATTTAAATTCCAAACTGTCTCCTTTGTGCCAGGCAGGAGCTGAACTACTCTGCTGTTTCAGACTCTCCCTAGGAGTTCCATTGTGGCACAACAGGTTAAGAATCCAGTGTTGTCACTGCAGTGGCTTGGGTCACTGCTGTGGCATATGTTCAATCCCTGGCTGGGGAACTTCCACATTCTGTGAGCATGTGGAAACAAAACAAAACAAAACAAAACAAAACAAAAACAAAAACAAAAACAAAAACACGAAAAAACTCTCACCTGTTACTTCCTGCTGGGACTCTTGTAATTTCCTTCATCCATGGTCAGATCAGGTGTCACCCAAGAATTTGAGGGGATTTTATATGCAGATATGTGGGCTTCACATCATGTGGCTGCCATATCTTGGAATTTTCTCCCTCAATTTCCAGCCATTGTGACAAATCAAGCCAGTGTGAATGCAGCTCTATTTGAGTTCTGCTCACCCAGGACTGCACAGCCAGAGGGTAGTCTATATGGTTCCCTGAATTCAAGATCATATCTCTTCCAGTTTCTGCCTGCTTCTGATCACTCTAGAGTGACTTTGAATAATTACTGTTTATATGTTGTCAAGAGTTAAACTCATTATTGTATTGGATGATTAGTCCAATCAAACCTACCCCACCATTGGTGGACCCAGACAGCTTCCATATTTATTAATTAATTTTAACTGAAGTATAGTTGATTCACAATATTGTGCCAGTTTCTGCTGTACAGCATATTGACCCAGTCAATATATATACCTTCCCTTTCTTATATTACCTTCCCTCATGGTCTATCCCCAGGGATATAGTTCCCTGTGGTATACCGTAGGACCTCATTGCTTATCTATCCTAAATATAATACATATTTATTTTTAATAAGGATGGTCTTTCAAAAAAATTAACCTACTATCCGTTCATTATAGAAAAATGTTGAAAGTTCAAAGAATATGGTAAAGTTACAAAAATTACCCATAATTTCACTACCCAAAGAGCCACAGTTAAACATTTGAATTATCTGCCTCTGACCTTCTGACTGTGCCTAAGCCATAGGGATGTAATGGCCTATAAATTCAGCAATGCTGTAGGTACCTGAGCCATTTTCATATGCAGACACCAGCAGACAAAGCTGCTCTTTCAAGAAACGTGGGAGAAACTGGGAATTACTATGGTTCAACTGTTTCGTTTACTTTGGTATGGCTAAAAATAGAAATAAGAAAATTGAAATGTGACAATGATCAGAAGGACTTTACAGAATAGATGCCAACACATTTGTGATTTCTTCTTTGACCTATTCAGAAGTATGCTATTTCATTTCTAATCATTTTGGTGAGTTTTCCAATATATTTCTGTAATTGATCTCTAGTTTAATTCCATTGTCATCACAGGACAGATGTTGTACAATAGAACCCTTTTCATTTAGTGGAATTTGTTTGATGATCTTAAATAAGCCCCATAGTAAAAGATTCATATGCACTTTTAAAGAGTGTGTGTGCACTGTCACTTGGCAGAGTATCTTACATATGTCCATTAGGTCAATTTGGCTGAAGTCTTGCTCAAGTCTTCCGCATATTTTTTTATTTTACATTTTCTGTGTATTCTTATATTTTTGATATTACTTATCAATAGTTGAGCAACAACTGTTGAATCTATGGCTATAATTAGAGCTGTGTCTATGTACTTCTTTGACTTGTATGAGTTGTTGCTTCATGTATTGTGAAGCTCTGTTACTAGGTGTATAAATATGTAGAATTATTATGTCTCCTTAATGATTGACCCATCTGTAACTGAGAAATAAATCTCTTTATCCTTGGTAATATTCTTTCTCCAAAAATCTACTCTATCTGATATCTAATACGGCCATTCATTTTTCTTTTGATTGAAATGAGATTTCAGATATCTTCTGATTGGTGTTAGCAGGGTATACATCTTTCTTTTTACTTTTAATCTATTTGTATCTTTAAATTTGAAGTATCTCTCAGACACATTGATACACACACACACACACACATATGTACGTATTTCTATATAAGGACTGTCCATGTGACAATGTCAATGGATTGTCCATTTACATTTTATATAACTGGGTTTAAATCTATCATCTTGCTATTTTTTTTTTTCCTACTTGTTCCATTTGCTCTTTGTCCCTTTATCTCCTTTACTGACCTTTGAATTAACTAGTTTTTAAGTGACTCCGTTAGGGTTTATAGTATATATAACTTAACACAGTGTACCCTCCATATCTCTCCTTAACATTATTTTTTTCTACTTTCTTGACTATATATAATACAGTTATAAGAGATATTTTAATATCCTTATCTACTGATTCTATTATGTGTCTTTTTTTTTTTTTGTCTTTTTGCTATTTCTTGGGCCGCTCTCGCGGCATATGGAGGTTCCCAGGCTAGGGGTCTAATCGGAGCCATAGCCACCAGCCTACGCCAGAGTCACAGCAATGCGGGATCCGAGCCGCATCTGCGACCTACACCACAGCTCACGGCAACGCCGGATCTTTAACCCACTGAGCAAGGGCAGGGATCGAACCCGCAGCCTCATGGTTCCTAGTCGGATTCGTTAACCACTGCGCCACCACGGGAACTCCTATTATGTGTCTTTCATGTCTTGGTTTAAATGGATTTTTCTCATTATAGATTTTATTTTCCTGTTTCCTTACATGCTTGTTAGTTTTTGATTGACTATCATATACGATCGGTTTCACCTTGCTGACTACCATATGTCCTTACATATGAGTACAGCTATAGATGTATATATGAGCTTTCTTCTGAACATAGTTATTTGGAAGCAGTTACATTCATCCCAGGTTTGCACTTAAGATTAGTTGGCAGTTCAGAGAAGTCTAGCACTGGGTTTTTTTTTTCCCCCATTACTAAAATAATACCTGTTTGAGGATTTGAGCTAACATCCCATGGGTTGAGATATTTGTTATCTGGCTGGTGGAAACATCAACTATTCTAAGTCTCATGGAGTCTTGGTTGCTCTTTTTGAGTGGTTCATTCTCCAACCTTAGGAAGTTTCTTCACACACAGGTGCTGAATATGTTCAGCAGGACTCAGGAGGTCCCCAGTGTGCTCTCTCTGAGTAGCTCTTTTCTCTTGGACACCTGCCCTGTGAACCCTAGCCATCTTGGCTTCCCTTCCCTCCTAATTCTACCTTCTCAATGCCAGGATTTCTCTGGGCTTGCCTTTCTCAGTACTGAAGTCTGGAAACTCACTCTAGGAAATAAACGGGGGCAACAATAGGGCTCATCTCCCTTGTTTCCTCTCTCAGGAATCACTGTCCGACACTGCTGTGGCCAAAGTCTGAAAACCATTGTTTCTTGTGTTTCCCCCAGTTTATTAGTTGTTTTAGGAACAAGGAAGGGAAAAACAGAAACCCATTACTCCAATTAGGCCTGAAGCAGAAGGTCCTACTTATTTATGATGATGCCAAGTTAAGCAAGATGCTGTAGGGAAACAAAGAATGGATTAATTGGCTGGTCTGTGGGTCTTCCTATCAGCTATCTTTTGTATGATGGCTTTTTTTTTTTTTTAAGTGGCATATGACACTTTGGCTACTAGAGGTGGGAGAGGCACAGATTCTGGTGAAGAGAAATGAGGCAGCACTGCTTGATGTGTACGTGAAGAGGGCAGAATCTGGAAGGAGGACAAGTATAAGCAGGTCAGTTTCAGAGAGTTGGGAAGACAGATTCTAGGAATGACCCCTAGGCTGGTGGGTCAGTGTGCCACAGAGTAGCCAGGGAGGGGAGCAGTTATTTGTGCGAGCAAAGAATCATCCAATCCAGGGGACCAAGAGGACCACTTCTTAGTCCTAATGGGTACACCCCTCCCTCATTTCCAAACTCTTCCATCTCTATGATTACATCATATGTTACCTAGCTTTGCAGCTGTGATCACTTGACTAAAAGAATCAAACGAAGGAGAGTTCAAGTGTATCTGCATCTCAGTGGTACTGTACAACATGACTGCTTTATGTGATAATGAATCAGCAGTAACTGAATCACTTAAAACAACAGATGTTGACTCTCTGGGGCCTAGAAATCTGGGAGGGCTTTGCTCCCACTGCAGCCTCTAGGGAAGAATTCCTTCTTGTCTCTGCCTAGGTTCTGGAGATTGCTGGCAACTCCTGTTGTTTCTTGGCATGTAGCTGCAACACTCCCAGCTCCACCTCCATTGTTACACAGCCTTCCTCTTCCCTGTGTACATCCTCTGTCTCCGTGTTAAAGGTTCCTCTGCTTTCTCTTATAAAAACACTGGTCAGTGAACTTAGAGCCTGCCCTGATCCTGTATGACCTCATCTTAATCTGGCAACCTCTGCAAAGACCCTGTTCCAATTGGGGTCCCATTTGTAGGTACCAGGATTAAAGTTTGGAAGTGACACACTCAGCTAACCACAAGAAGTGTGCCATATATCTTCCTTTGGCCCTCAGTCTACACTCCACCTTTCCTAACCCTTTCTCTCAGCCCTTGGAAGCTGATCCAAATGGGCTACATCAGCAGACGCCCATGACCTCTGGCTTCCAGTTGGGTTCAGGAGATGGGAAGCTCTAGAGGAGACAGGAGGGATGGAGAAGAGTTGGGCTAGAGAATTTATTTACCTGGTTCCTCTCTGAGGTGACCTCAGCCTTGCTGTGTGCCTTGACACAAGGTCATTGAACCACCTGCTGTACTCAACTCTCTCTCCTTCTTGGTTCCAGTTAATTCTTCTTGCTCTTTGGAACAAGGGGTGGGGATAGCTTGGCTTCTATTAGCACTTGTGTATCTATCTTACTGTCTCCTCTGTAATCAGTTCCTTTATTAACAAGCCATATAGAATCATCCTAATTTGCGTGTGCCATCTGTTTCCTGTTGGGACACTGACATTTATCCACCATCAGCTAGACTTCTGCTCTTCTAATAAGCGATTATATAATATATATATATATATATACACACGTGTATATATATATATATGTAGCTCATCTCTTATAGCACCAAACTTAAAAGAAAAATTAACCCTTTTGATGAAAGCCTTTATAATGTTATGCACCTTTTATTTTTTTTATTTTTATTTTTTTTTGCTATTTCTTGGGCCGCTCCCGCGGCATATGGAGGTTCCCAGGCTAGGAGTTGAATCGGAGCTGTAGCCACCGGCCTACGCCAGAGCCACAGCAACACCGGATCCAAGCCACGTCTGCAATCTACACCACAGCTCACGGCAACGCCGGATCGTTAACCCACTGAGCAAGGGCAGGGACCGAACCCGCAACCTCATGGTTCCTAGTCGGATTCGTTAACCACTGCGCCATGACGGGAACTCCTGTTATGCACCTTTTATTTTTTTATTTTTATTTTTATTTTTTGTCTTTTGTTGTTGTTGTTGTTGTTGTTGTTATTGTTGTTGTTGTTGTTGCTATTTCTTGGGCCGCTCCCGCGGCATATGGAGGTTCCCAGGCTAGGGGTCCAATCGGAGCTGTAGCCACCGGCCTACGCCAGAGCCACAGCAACGCGGGATCCGAGCCGCGTCTGCAACCTACACCACAGCTCACAGCAACGCCGGATCGTTAACCCACTGAGCAAGGGCAGGGATCGAACCCGCAACCTCATGGTTCCTAGTCGGATTCGTTAACCACTGCGCCACGACGGGAACTCCTGTTATGCACCTTTTAAAATGAATGCTACAAATTACTCAATATATCATTAATGATACAATACCTTTATTGTGAATATTATAGTTTTAGTGATATAATTTTTCATCTCCTTTCTATTTATTTTACCTATTCCTCAGACCCAGGCCCTGAAACCTCATTTCCCTGGCCTTTATTATATATATATTTCTACCTGTCTCCCTTTACCTAGCTCCTAGTTTATTTATACCTTGGTCTGAGTATCATATAACCCAGTCTATAGAATTTCAAGTAAAATTGCATTTATAATTGAGAATTCTAGGTTAAATTAGAGCCAACAGATGCTGAGTGAGGACAGACAAAAGGAAAGTACATTGCTTTAATGCAGATGTTTGCTGGCAACTATTGAGAATGTTCAGATGTTTTACTCTCACTAGTCTGGGGTTGACAGAGTCTGAGATTTGGATAATCATGTCCATTTATATTGAAGTCAGTTTAATAATTAACAATCAACCTATGGTCTTTAACTGCCTCTTATTCATCTTTTTTTTTTGGATTTGGCAGCTTTGAAACACAGGAGGTACCATCACTTTCTCTGCATTTTCACTCATTTCCTTATAGGCCACAGACTTTACTCATGCCACCAGTGTAGCAGAGGAAAATATGAATAGCTGATGGATTTTTAGAGACATTGATTCCACACTCTGGTCAATATTCATGGTAGACTTTATCTTTGGAGGCCGGAGAAGTGAATGCATATGTTTTGAATAGGTTTTACCTAGAGAACTTAAAAAATATACTCTAAGAGCACTTTATAACTTGCTTAGCAGAAAATTAGGGAAGGCAGAGCTGGAAAGCAACTTGGTGACCATTAAAACTTAATGCAATGATTCTACAACTGAAGAGATGAAGATTCAGTAAGGCAAGAGCCTTGCTCTAGGCATAAGGGTTGGTAGCCTAGCAGAGAGCAGGTCCTGGGTCCCCAGAACCCCAGCTCAAAGCAGAATGTTCATCTCAGCAACCAATTTAGCTTTTGTGTGAAGAGTGTTGCCCTTTGAGGCTTTTCAAATAATATTCTTTAGTCTGAAATCCTATCAACTTATCTCATCAGCTCTCCCTTCAGAGTGTCATTAAACAGCTTGCAGAGAAGATGTAAACACAGAATACATGCAAACGGGCCCTAGCTCCACAATGTTCAGCAAAGAATATGCTGATTTTATTAAACAGGAAGTGAAATGGGCAAAATAACAGCCATCATAAGCAGCATTGAAATGCTAATACAACATCTCTACATCACTCACATTATAAGCCGCCTGTAGTTCTACCTAATCGACTAACTAATTGTTCATAATGGTTTCCTAGGATATTCAATTTGCCTGTCAAAGTAACAACCAAGAAAACAAGGGCATTGCTTATAAATGGCCCTCATTTTGCTTAATATTTGCTAATTTTTTTGAAGCAAATGTGTTCATTTATTTATTTTTGCTTCATCATTATCACAGTGATTAATTTCATTGTGCAACCAGTTCCTTCATATTCTGACAACCGGACAGTAATGGTTGATACCATCCATCTGGCTACTTCGAAGAAAGGTAACACCTAATGACTTCAGAATTCATACTTTTTAGTGTAAAAACAAGTGTTATATGAACAATATGAAGTAAAAATGATATTAAATATTACTATCTAAAAATGATAAAATTATCTATGAGGATAGGATTCAATAGACTCGGAGGAAATGCTATGTGTGAAAATTTTCATAGTTATCCCACATTCTTCATGTATAATTTCTTCATAGTTGTGGGTTAGGCCCCTGGAGTTGATGATGTATTATATTGCTCAAGTGCCTTTGAAGAGTTAAAGCTGCACTTTAGAGACTAGAAGAATCTGGCTCAACTTATACAATTTGCACACATGAGACCATCAACTATTAGCTGTTGAATGAATGAATACTGTATGGAACAATGGAACACGTGAGAACTACACTGGGTCATCAAAACAGTTTTGAACTATACAGGCTACTGTTGACACAAAAAACAAACAATCTATAATAGATTATTAGAATAGAAAAAGTTATATGGTATCCTGGATTGGATCTTGGAACAGAAAAAGGATATGAGTAAAAAAAATTTATAAAATTTGAATAAAGTCTCCAGTTTGTTTTAAAAAAAATAGAAGAGAGTTTTACTTGATCCAATCCGAAGACTATAGCCTGGGAGACACAGATTCAAGAAGCACTTGAATTATGTTCTGCTGGACTACAAAATAGGAGAAACTTATAAAAGTAAAACCTGCAAACTTACACAAGTTGTTTTGTTTTTCAAGAATCAGGACTGGAGGTGGCAAGGAAAAAGGGTGCTTATTAAGCAAGGATTGGTTGGGGCCCAAAATGTCTGCAGAGTTACAAAGGGAGAACTTAAGACCATAAGGCTGTATGCAGCTGGCAGCTGCTAGCAGATACTGTTTTGAGAATGGTGCCATTTTTGATATAGTTCAGAAAATTCAAGTTCTCAGTGATGTGGGAACTTGTCCTAAAACCACATCCACAATGGCCATTAGCTCCAGGTGAATGTCTGAACCACAGGGACTCTATGATTTCCAAAGGCATCCTTTTCTTTAACGGTTAAAACAGATGTACAATCCATGTTTGACAGGCCCTAAGACAGGCTCTTCTAGTTAGCATGAAGTTCAGGCCAAATCACGCCTAAGCCGGAATGACTTCCCCAAACCTTGATGTGTGAAAACTTTTTCCATCACTCTGCTCTTGGTCTTTCTCACAAGCTGTGATGAATATCATCTGCTGCCCCGCCCCCAGTCACATTCTCATCCTTCTGCACTTTATCGGTGCCCAGGAGACTGACATTAGTACAGCTAAGGGCTCCCTTGCCAGCTCTCTGTCTGGAGTCCAGGACCATCCTCTTGCCTTTTCACGTGTGAAAGGAAGCTGGACCCTATGGGACCTTCTCTGTTCAGAACCCCCCACCCCCATAACCATTGCCTGCCTCTTGGCTGTAGAAAAAATTTAATCAAAGAATAAGTTTAATCAGAGACATGAAAAACAAAAATAGAAACAGAGAAATGGTCAAGCAAAAGAAAATAGTAATAGGTTAGTTATTAAACAAAGTCAAGGACCTTCACTCCTCAAGCACTACAGATAATATTTTGAGTCATATCCTGTGAGCTGTCTTATAGATACTGAAACACCAGGTGGAAGAAGTTAATTGCATGATGACCAAACTATAGCTATGACATAAGCTACCACAATTCCAAGAACTGGACTCAAAGAAATGGGAACAAACCAACCCTGGAACTGAAAGTTAACTGTACTTAAAACAATCAAGATGACACTGATCCAACCACCACATGACTAATTTCAAGATGATTATCAGACATGACTATGTTAGGTTGCATGAAGCTCCCTCCGTCTATACAGCCCCGAAATTCCCCTTTAAAACCTCCTGCCCAGTGATCGACAGTGGGGAGTTGGCTTTTAGACCCAAGTCCACCTTCTCCCCAGGCTGCTGGCCTCCTGAATAAAACAACTGTTTTGTTGTTGTTGTTGTTGTTGTTGTTGTTGTTGTTGTTGTTGTTGTTGTTGTCATTGCTTTTTATGGCCGAACTGTGACATATAGAAGTTCCCAGGCTAGGGGTCAAATTGGAGCTACAGCTGTCTGAGCCACGTCTGCGACCTACACCACAACTCATGGCAATGAAGGATCCTTGACCCATTGAGTGAGGCCAGGGATCAAACCCAAATCCTCATGGATATAGTCAGGTTCATTACCACTGAGCCATGAAGGGAACTCCCAGCAACCTTTCTTTTCTATGAACACTTGCCTCTCAAGTATTGGCTTTCAAGTGGTGAGCAGCCACACCTGATTTCAGGAACAAGTAGAGGGGTGATGACACCCCTCAAGCCACGAGCCTGGGAAGACTGCACTGTCCTTTGCTAAGTTCCTTGAAACTCTGCCCATCCCTTGGCAAAGAGCCTCTTCTGTTCACACAGAGTTCTAGGAAATTGCATATCTGCCACCTGTTCAAACAAAATATTAGAAGATAAATCTAACACCATCAAAGAGAAAGGAAGACGGCACTGCTTTGTTGCAGGTGAGCTAATACTTTCAGGTCAATCTGATGAGCTTTCCTCTACTTGAACAGGGATAATCCATCCGTCAATAATTATCATGCAGAGGTTTCTGTGTCATGTACTGGGCTGGGTACAGGAAAACCATAAGACATAATTCCTGTCTCTGGGAGCTTACAGTCTAGTCTAGGTAAGTGCTAGATGGAGTGACTCTGATATGGTGACTCTTCTTTCTCTTGGTTTCTCTAGGTATGGGGGTTAAAAGACAAGGGCATAGTAGGAGAGTAGGACTGTCAAGATTCAAATCCTATCTCTCTGCCATTTCTCATTCTCTCTGGTTCTCAGTTCATTCACCTATAAAATGGAGATGCTAATGTTAATACCTGTCATTAAAGGTGCGTTGTGGGAATTGCTCAAAGCATCCAGCTAAAGAACTTTACATGGTGTTTGATCTCAGAAAGCACTCAATAAATGCGAGTGCCATTGCAGTGATACTTGATAGACGCGGTGGGTTAGCTCCCAGCCTATAAAGAGGGACAGCAGAAAAATACAGAAAAGCATTTAACACAATGTTCTGTTGCCACATTCCATGTGATGATGATACTCCCACCAGACTTACGATGCATTACGTATCTTTTAATTTTGAAAAAGTCAATGAGGTAGTTGAACTTCTAAATAGTTATTTATTTCCAAATAAAGTTCCAAACAGATCCTTCCATTCAGAGACCAAAATAAGGGACATATCTGAGGAAGGGCAGGGTCAATACCAAGGGCCCGTCTATGGTTATGAAACACACAAGGTCAAGTGACTCATTCAGGGCATGTATTCCAGACCTAAATTTCAGGAACACCATTTTCCCACTGAGCTAACTTCTGTGAATCAGATGGGGCTAGAGCATACTGAAGAAAGAGGCAGAATGTCCTCAAATTTCTAACTCCTTCCCAAGGAGTCACAGATAGACTGGAAAGATCTATTTCACTGTCTCTGGCTTCTTTTGACATTGTAAACAGCTCAATTTTCATATGGTCCTTTTCCAGCGAGATGCAGAAATTGCAAATTCTGAAAGCCCCTGTTGGTTATTTTGGTAGTATATACATGTACATCTTGATTATAAGATGCAATTCTGACAACATCCAGATGTGAGAAAATGTGTCCTGTAGAACTGAGAACAAAAAGTGTATGACATTGAACAAATGTGGATGCCACTCTGGTTGAAGCTCTCTCGCCATTCCCTGGGAATGCCAACTATTTTCTAGTTTGAATATTTAGATAATAACTATGTAAGATGACAGAGAAGCAGACACTACTGAAGCCTGACATTTTTCTGTGTTTATTTCTCAAGATCCAGGGGTCGATTTTTAAAATCCCTTATTCTGGTGTGTGTGTGTATTTCCTTTCCTTTCTAACGGGTGCCGACTTCATGGTCATTAGCCAAGAAGAAAACAAGTGTATGAATAATCAACAGTGAATGAAAAGTTTTTGTGTTTTAAAATTTATTGTCTATTTGGGGGGGCACTGTGGTATTTTACAAAATAATAGACGTTCACTATCCTTCTTTTTCTTAGCTGACAGGACCCCACCTGGTTTGGCTTCTGCATCACCTCATCGTGTACTTTTCCCCTCTGGCTTGCCAGCCACACTGGTCTTCTTTTGGATGCTCTATCACGCCAAACTTATTTGTGCCCTAAAGCCTTTGAACATGCTCTTCTTTGCTCCCATCTTTGCACAGCTGTATTTTCTTGTTATTTAGACCTCGGCTTACAGGACATCATCTCTGACAGAGAGGTCTGCTGAGATCTAGCCATTGAAAGTGGCCCTTCCATGGCTAGGGCTGCTTCACCATATTTTAACTTTCCGCGTGGAGGTGAAGAAAAATGCGCTCTGGAGCCACATCACCTGTGTTCATGCTCCTTACGACCTGTGTGAACACTTGAGCTGCAAGGACCTCAATTTCCTCATCTGGAAAATGCAGATAATAACAGTATCTACCTCGTAAGACTGTTAGGAACATGACACACCAAGTACTATATTAGCATGGGTCCATATAATTCAACATGGTTCACCGACTCTTTTCCATATCTGAAGGCTCCAAGTTCTGTGAGAACAAGAACCCTTTCATGCCCCATTCAGTCCTCTGTTCAGAGCCCAGAATAATGCCTGGCATGCAGGAGCCACTCAATAACTACTTATTAAATTATGACACTTACAAATAAATAAATGAACAAAGACAGCATTAAATACAAAATCATTAGCAAAGGGAAAGGCCTATCATGATACTAAAAAAGAAAATTTAACACTGCACCTTCTGGGAAGCTGCTTTCTCAGGGAGGTGGTTTAAGAGCAATGTTTCAGCTAGCACGTGTCATCTGCTTCAAAAACGAAGAATCAAAAACATGCAGATCTAGAGAGCAAGGCCCTACTGAGTTGAATCTGCTCTCAGAGCCTCTGCTGCTCAGCAAGAGCTTCCAGATGTGGTTTCCTTGTGCAATGCAAGAACACAGTATCTCAGAGGGGGGTTGTATTGCTCAATGGTTATGCAAAAGCCAGCTAGGCCTACGGGAGTAGAGGGCTTTGCCACTTCTTCCTTGAAGGTATGCATTTAAACAAAGAGCAAGATGCCATGTCAGGAAATCATCTTGGCTAGTTTGTTGGGGGCTGTTTGTTGCATCTGAAATTTAGTAGCACTAGTCCTCGGTAATTAGACAGTGCAAACTTATGGTTACTTTTTAAAAAAACTGTTTAGTGTTATCCTGATATTTATTTTTATATATATGAATTCCCCGTCTTGTGTTCCATGTGACATTTTGGTTTATTGTACAAGAGTTTCAGAACTCAGCCTGAAAAGGAACCTCATGGTCTCTGGAGGCCAGAACAGCACATCTGTTTATACCTGCACATCTGTTTATATCTGTGCCACAGAACCCACAATACCACAAACAGGTGACATTCAGGGGACACAAAGCAAGAAAGCATTCGGAATCATTTATTCTGAGAAATGACAGAGGGTTGATAAATTCCAAAACATTTGCCCAAAAGGCGAATGCATAACAGTTTTATCTTCTTTAAGATTTTACTTTCATGAACACACATCTTCACTGTGAATCATATATGAGCATCTCACTGCAGGAGACCATCCTCCTTTTATAGTAAAATGAAATGCAATTTTGATGCCTCAAAACATTCCTTTAAATTCACTGCAAGTTTCGTGTAGTGCTAATTCTCAAATTACTTCCATATTACACTTTGAGTAATTATCAGTAGTTTTGCAAGAGGAGAATTTCAACTTACAGATAATATTTGGCTACACACACACACACACACACACACACACACACACACACACACCCTTTCTTGTGACTTGCTAAAGACAGGTGAGAGAAAATGGTACTGTTGCAAGAGCAGATATATACTTGTAAACATTTTCAGGCAGTTAAAAGAAATAGGATAGATTACTTTCTCAAATAACTTCTAAACAGAGAGGGAGGGATATAGAGATTGAAGGGAGGAAAAGGAGGACGGGAGACAGGCAGGTCACAGTTTTCCAGCCACTTGGATGTAGGGTCAAGCCTCATAAGTCATCGGATTAACATGAGATGAATATCCACCCCATTTTTTTTTTAACTTTTATTTTTGCTTTTTAGGGCCACACTGTGGCACATGGAGGTTCCCAGGCTAGGGGTCAAACTGGAGTCATAGCTGCCAGCCACAGCCACAGCAACGCAGGATCTGAGCCACATCTGCAACCCACACCATAGCTCACAGCAACGCTAGATCCTTAACCCACTGAGCAAGGCCAGGGATCAAACCTGCAACCTCATGGTTACTAGTCAGATTCTTTTCTGCTGTATCACAATGGGAACTCCTTCACCCCATTTTAAAGATGAGATACTCAGGGATTTGACTTCTGATGCTTCCTTTTATATGCAAGGAGTGCCAGTGGGTACAGGGGACACTCCTGGTTTGTTAAGATCCCCTCCCTCTACCACCTTCCCCAGCAGAAGAGAGGTGACTTAATCTAATTGAGAAGCTGGGAGAAGATACTGGCCTGTCTAGCTTGGCCCCTCTTCCTTCTCTTTCTGGAGGACCAATGTTCCCAAGCAGAGTTTTTATTCCACTTCTTCAGGAACAGGTTCTGCCCCAGTGGGACGAGGTCTGCCTGGACCCAGCATTGCTGTGACAGAGCATAGGTAAGTATGCACATCCTGAGATTGAGTAAGAGAAAGTCTAGCCACCCACAGCTATAAGCCACCTTTGTCCAGGATAGACTCGTTCGGACACCCATCTGCTTTAGTCCTTTGTTTCAATCCTCAACTGATCAAAACTCAGGCAAGAAAAGAGAAGCATTTTTATTGCGGGCCCCCTTGAATTCCAAAGCCCGTTTAGGGATGTTCAGGAACTTGCCACAGAGCTAGAGACAGGCATGAGAAATTAAACCAGCCAGTCTACACTCGCCCAGGGTCCCATTCACTTTTTTCACTCCTGGATGATGAACAGGCAGCATTTCAGGCAGATGTGGCAAATTCCAAATGACCATCAAGGATTCGTGAGAAACTGATGCTTGGTGCCTGTGAAATGTGAAACAGCATCAAAGCTAAGTGTTCAGTGGCAATTTGCCAAGAAATTCTTTCAAAAACTTAGAAAATTATTAAGCAAACTAGAAAAGGCCAGAGATAGAAGATGCTGATCCTGGAAAAATGCAAGGTAGAAGGGGATGGGGAGAAGGGGGGCACTTAGCATGGACCTTCTCTAAATAGGTCTATAATTTACTGCTCCCCACTGGAGAGTAGCTCCAGCACTTTCCTTCCTTGATGCCTCTTGCAAGGGGGCTGGCTCTGGCTTTATAACTTTTTTTTCTTTTTATGGCTGCACCTGAGGCCTAGCAAGTGGTCAAATTGGAGCTGCAATTGCTGGCCTACACCATAGCCAAAGCATCACTGGATCCAGGCCACGTTTGTGGCAGCTTGCAGCAATACCAGATCCTGAACCCACTGAGTGAGGCCAGGGATCGAACCCACATCCTCACAGAAATGCTGGGTTCTTAACTCACTGAGCCACACCAAGAACTCCCCTAAGTATCCGTTGAATGGGTATAGGTCTACGTGTGCTGCAGGAGAAGGAAAGTGTGCAACCCCCACCCTTTATAGCTTCTTTCCTTTGCCTTCTTTCCTGCTGCTTCTGCTGCCACTGCTGCTGCTTCCCCTCCCCCTCCACCTCTCTTTCCGCTTCTTCTTGATCTGCCTCCCTCCCCCTCCTTATTCCACATTTCTAAGTAATTTTAACACTTTGGGGACCAAAACACCCGGGAGATTTCACCTCAAAGACATTTTCAGATCAGGACAGTGGGAAAAACTTGTCAGCTTCCAGATCGCTCAGAAGAAGGCAACTCTACACACCAGATCCACAAAATCTCTTCTCTTGGTAAATCTGCACTTTCAAATGTCTAAATTGAAATTCTTTGTTATCTCTTTCCTTCCTTAACAGTAAACTCCATACCTAACTTAGTAGCATTTGCAAATGGCAATAATGTCCTCCACTCTGTCTTTCCGACCTGATGATAAAGTCATAATGAAAAATGAGCCTAATGCCTGTCACTGAGGCCCCAGGCACTTCATTTTATCCACAGCATTACATTTCTCTTTTCTTTCTCTTTTTCTCTCTCTCTTTTTTTTTTTTTTTTTTTTTTTTTTTGCCATCCATGCCCATGGCATGGAGAAGTTCTGTGCAGAAGCAGGGATTGAAGGGATTGAACCCATATCACAGCAGTAACCTGAGCCACAGCAGTGACAACACTGGATCCTTAACTGCTAGGCCATCAGGGAACCCCCTTAATTCCTCTTTCCATTACCAATTATTTTCAAAATTTTCAATATAATAGAGTGGGAGAAAAACCCCTGGAGGAATCTGGAGTTAAGAGGCAAAGGTATGGTCCCAGATCGTTACAGTCCTGCTGTGTGACTTTGGACTATTTCCTGAAGCTCTCTATGTCCAAAGACCTTCATCTACAACAGGGGAAGATGGATAAGAGGACTTTCCTTCTAAAATATTCAGATTCTACTGCTTTCTCCTGTTCTCATTTTGTCACAGAATTTGCATAACCTTTACATCTTCCTCTTACGACATAGGTATTAAAGCATCGTACATTTCCTTCTGATCCAGAAGCCCCCCCAGTTCACTCCCACACCTTAAGTTCATGATTAGTATTTTCCACTGGTTCTTTGGGCATTCCAGTAAGTAGAGTTTTCTTTGATCAGGCTCCAAGATGTTTGAACCTGAAGTACATCAGGATAGGTGTATTTGTTTCCTATTGCTGTTGCAACAAATTATCACAAACGTTGTAGTTTATTCCCCTACAGTTGTGGAGGTCAGAAGTCTGAAATCCTTTTTACTGGGCTTAAGTCAATGTGTCAATAGGCTTGGTTTCTTCTGGGGAGGAGAAATTGTTTCTTGACCTTTCTTAGCTTTTAGGGGTCACCTGTACCCCTCAGCTTGTAACCCGCTCCTCCAACTTCAAAGCATATCACTCCATTTCTACTTCCGTCATTACATCCTTTGTGCGGTCAGTTCTCCCTCTGCCTCCCTCTTCTCGGATCCTTGAGATCACATATAGAGCCCACCCAGATAATCTCCCCATCTAAAATCCCTCATTTAAACACAGCCGCAAAGACCCTTTTACTATTTAAAGCAACATTCACAGCCTCCAGGATGAGGACATAGACACCCTTAGAAGCCATTATTCAGCTGACCACAGTGTGCTTTTCTTACCATTCTGAGCACAGAATTGTTATTTTTAGAAGTCTTATGTGGTTTACCTTATCATTTGTATCAAAACTAAGTTTTTACTCTACTCTTTAAAGTAATGTGTTACCCCTTCGGATATGGTCTAAATGTTAGTGTGTCCACCTGCCCCACCCCAGATTCACATGTTGGCTCCCGACCCCCAGGGGGATGGTATCAGGAGGTGATGTGATAACGTCATGAGGGCAGAGCCTTCACAAATAGGACTACTGTCCTTACAAAAGAGGCCTGAGAAAGCTCCCTTCCCCTTCCTTATGTCAGGAGACAACTGGAAATCAGCACTCAGCTACCCGAAGGGGGCTCTCGGAACTGTGATCAATAAGTGTATGCTCTTTTAAAGCCACCCTGTTTACTAAATTTTTCTTATAGCCGTCCAGACGGATTACGACACCTTCTTTTTGGTAGCTCATGTCTTCGGTTCCGGCTACGTTTTCCTTTAGGTTGTCGCATGCTGACATGATCCTTGGCAACATTTTCTGCCATTAAGATTACTCCCTCACAGCCTTTAATATATGTTGAACTCTGGTGTTCTCCTCTTGAGTCAAGGATACATACAGTCACAACCTGGCAAATAACAATGCTTTGCTAATAATAAGGGGCAGCATAGGAACCAAGTGCATCAGCACCTGTTACGAAAAGAAATAGGCAATTATCTCCACCCAAACAGCCAACTGGGAGGATCTGCTCATCCTCACCCTCCTAGAAGAAAAGCACCAGACTCTGAAGAGACTATGCTGAGCATCCATCTCCAAACATCACCCAGTTTAGAGGCTGTTAGAGTCTTCTGGTAACTGGTTCTGATTTCCCTGGCAAAGTTAAAGTGGAATCTTGCACTGTATGGAGAAATATCTGTATAAAAGCAGATGGGCAATACTGGATCTACCATAAGAGAGGAAGTGACAACGATGTGCTTGAATCTCAAGTGAATCTTTCTATCCTACAGAGCCAGGAAAACCAAACACTAATGGAGTCTGTTCACTGGATCAGCAAATAGGGCTTCCAGGAGCCTGCAGTTGTCTGTTTTGGGATCCAGCTGCAGTGAAGGGGAATTCTGTCTCTCTGACCCAATCTCGTAGAGAAATCATTCATTCCCATGCTGAGTATGGGAATTCCAACACACATACCTCATTTCAACAACAGACATATAACTAGCTATAAACACACAGCGCTGACATTTGACATTTGACCCCCTCCTGGTTAGGGACTCCCAGATTACTATTCAACGAAATAAACCTTCATCCAGATGATCTCAAACCAAAGACAATAAACACGGAGTGTGTGTGTGTGTGTGTGGGGGGGTCACTTCTATTTCTCTCAACATCACAGACTGATGATGAGTCCTTTGCCTCAGTTCCTAATGCCTCATGTCCCGCCTTCTTTACTCCTCAGAAACCTGCCTTCAGCCCCCATGTGCTTGCTGAAGGCACACATCTGTCAGGGACACCAGCTCTGACTCTGTAGCAGCTCCATGGGTACAAAGACCACTCACAAACTTGCTCTCTGGGGTTGCCAATCTTTCTTTCTCTGGTATATTAACACTGACTATACATTCTTCTTTAAATTCTTAAAGATCACAAAGCTACCATGATACATGGGATGTAAAATCTTTCATGTTCCATCCAATGCTGGGAACACTCTGGACTAGACTGTTTTTGTCCTGAGCAGGATTTGGTGGCAGCGCTCGGAGGGCAGCAGCTCTGTCATGGTGCAGACTTCACAGGCGCCTTCCTGCTGGAGCATTCGTGGGAACAGTGACATTCTCAAGGGGTCTCAGCCGTGACCCAGCACTTGGAGCAGGCCTCATGCAAAGGTTATCATGGCTAAAAACAGCTGCCCGAAAGGACTGGCCAAGGGTCAGTTATGCTACATGATCATGACAAGATCCATTTGTGACTGCTTGTTTTTCCATTTGCTTTTTGCATGGTTGAAATAAGCCAATTTGTCCTTATCCTCTTGAGGTGTTTTTTTTTTTCCTCTAAGAATAGTGGGATTAAGAAGAAATGTGTTACCTCTCAATTGAAAAAATGAATCCTATTTAAAAACTTTTAAGCTAAAACTGGTTCAGCTTATTATATAGACACATATGTCTATACAGAATACACAGTACAGTACCTAGCAGGAACCAGACCTCCCCCCGGGGAAACTTGGGAGCACAGGCCACTCCCAGCCCTGGGCCAGGGGATGACGCTCCTGTCCTCCATGGATGACCACACGTGGGACGAGCAGTGGGTGTGGGAGGTAGATGTCATTTGCCAGCAACGGCTCTTTGGACAGTTGAGGGGAGTCCTGTGTTACCTCCTTGGAACTCTTGCTGGCTCATCTTCACCAAACTTTCTTTCATATTGACTGTGACAGACAAGCTCTGGGAAGTAATGCCTCCCAGCTCAGACTCAAGTCACTCTCCCCTCACACAGCCAGAGTCCTGGACTCCAGATCCCCAATCTCTTACTTAACCCCACTGCCTGCCTGCCTGCCTGCCTGCCTGCCTGCCTTCCTCCTTCCTTTCCTTCCTCCCTTCCTTCCTCCCTTCCCTTCTTTCCTCCCTCCCTCTCTCTCTCTCCCTCTCTTTACCTCCTTCCCTCTCTCGTCCTCTCTCTCTCCCCTCCCCAACCCCTGTGGCCCCTAAACACACTGTATCCCTGCCACTGCCCAGAATATGCCCTCTTTCCTGACCAGAGTGGAGGACTGCTGTCAGGTGCCGTCTGGTGCTCCCAGGACAAGCTCTCTGGGACTTTCACCCTGAGAGTCAGGGTCTGAGCATTCCCACCTCCCCCTGTGGGAGGAAGCCCTCCCACCCTGACAACTGAATGGATCTAAGTCACAGTGGTTCCTTTTTGGTGAATAAGGGTGGTTTTGGAAACTGAAATTCAGCAAGACTTCTGCCTTGCATATTGAGTCAATGTTGGGTCTCTGTGCAATGCTGTCCTCATCTGAGGTTTCCCCCACTATTTCCTGTTTGATGTGGGTATAATAGCCACTACGGTGTTGTTAACACACTACAATGAACTCTGAAGGGTGAGCTATGAGGTATGGCTTATGAGGTATAGCCTGGTGTCCATATATTCTTTTTGATAAGAAGTGAGAGAGAAAAAAAGAAGCAAGAAGCCAAACGTTTCCAATTCCAGTTTACCAGGGTGACAGGATGTGTCCCTAAGCTACACGGGTAAGAAACCCTCTGGTCACCGCTTCTAAGAACCTTTACAAGGAAATGCTTTTACAAGTGAGCATTTGAAATTTACAATTTGCTTAGTTTCATCTAGCCCCAGAGCATCAAATAAACAAGCAACTTCAATACAATGAGATAAAGCTCGCGGCCGTTGATGCATTTATGAAGCGGTGTTGGTGCTCAGCAAAGTCAAGAGAGTTCAGCCCACTGGACCATGGCTGGGTCGGAGCTGATAGGAGCCAGGGAGGGAGGCCAAGGATGAACAAGCATGAATTTAATTTCCCGCACACCCGCAGCTTATGTGAAGTCGAATAGAGGCATCCTGTGTCAGCTACTGTGAACAGAGACAGTTGATAGTTCGACCACCCTCCCTGGACACCGCTCAATCTGTAAGGCTACCACTAGATGAACATTTTCATTAGAATGGAGCAAGCAGACATGATACCAACAGTAACCTGGACTGTGGTATATTCAGAGGCTGAGTATTACTAAGTGACAGAATATTGAAAAGCAGCAGAAAAGAAGTGCCTATCACCCACCCATGGCACTCAGATATTCTACTTTGCCCTCCGCATTCTTCCCGTCCTGTTATACGCTGTGACTTTTAAAAGCATCTCTGTTCCCTTAACCCTCCATTTCTTCCTCCCTCCAATTAGCCAATGAGAGAATCTTCTCTCTGACACAGAAAGCAGATTCCTTCCCAGAGATGGCTTTGAATGTCCCGCCAACACATCGACAAATGTACTTCTCTCTCTGCCCAAACGTCCCTCCAGGGTGTGGGCACTGGCCCTGCCTTCTTAACTGTCTTGCTTTTTCCTCTCTTCCTGGTCTCTCGTTAGAGGCATCTTCCCAATAGCTCATATGAAAATAACAGTTTTAGATGTCCAGAAAAGTTGTAAAAACAGTACAAAGAGTTCCCATCTACCCCACACCCAGCTTCCCCTGATGTTAACATCTTACATTAATTGCCATGGTGCATTTGCCAAAACTAAGGACCCACATAGATATATCTGGACTTGACCATTTTTGCCCTCATCTCCTTTTTTTTTTCTGTTCCCAATAGCATGTTAACATATCCATGTGTCTACAATATGAAAACCAAACAACAAAAATCCTCTATTGCAAATCCATGACTTCTTATGGTTACCACTCTCTCCCTTCCCTCTCTCTCAGAGATGAGCTGTTTGCACCTCAATCCAGCATGATCACTAGCAATCCTTGCCCAGGTAGTTTGTGACCCACTGTTTCCAGATTCAAAGACCCCTTCTTTTTTGCTCAGCTACAAGACTCCTCTGCTGCATTGACCACTGCCCCCAGTTTCTGTGCAACCTGGCCTTCCTACCTTCCACCCGCCCGCCCAGCTGTTGCTTTGTCTTCCTCCCTCTGCTCCCTTTCTCTTTAGTCTTAAGAGACTTGCCTCCTCCTGCCCTCTCCCCCTCCCATGTTGGGTATCTCGGGTCTCATCTATCATTTCTTTTCTTCTCACTTGAGGGATCCCTGCTGAGATATCTTGCTCAATTCTTCAACCAATAAATAGCTCAAATGACACAAACTGTCATCTACACCCCAAATCTCCTTTGAGCATGACAGTATCTAACTACAAATCCTCCCCCAAGCAGCTCTCCAGGCAGCTCAAGGCCAGCTCTGCCTCCTCGCCTCCCTACTCCCTTCCTGGGTCTGGGCCCCCTGCACCCCCTCAACTTGAAGGCATGGACCACGTCCCTTTCTGGCATTAGGCTGGGAGCCTGGATTGTACCTAAATTGGATACAGAGTAGCTGTCAAACATCATAAAACAGACAGCTAGGGAGTTCCCGTCATGGCACAGCAGAAATGAATCTGACTAGTAACCATGAGGTTGCAGGTTCGATTCCTGGACTCACTCAGTGGGTTAAGGATGCAGCGTTGCTATGAGCTGTGGTGTAGTTGCAGACATGGCTCAGATCCCTAGTTGCTGTGGCTGTGGTGTAGCTCCAATTAGACCGCTAGCCTGGGAACCTCCATATGCCACAGGTGCAGCCCTAAAAAGACTAAATAAATAAATAAATAAATAAATAAAATAAAACAGGCAGCTAGCCAGACAATTATTTCCTCTTTTTTTCTAATGGGTCTGACTGCAAAGGAGAATCATCCTGGACCTAAGTACAGAGGGTTGACCAGCATTCACACTGTCCTCAAGCCTGGTCTGGGTGACACAGGGTGAGGCAGGATACCTTACCTGACGTATGATTATTCCCTGGGAACCACAGTGCCTGAGCAACTGCTGACAGTGGCATTTTGTACCAAGGTGGAGGAGAAAGATGGAAGTGTGCACACCGGTGACGGACCTCACATGTGTCCCTGTCACATCTCATGAAAGCGCCTTTGTAAGTTGCATTCTGCCATTAAGGAGGAGTTTTCTTCCATTTGGAAGGGTCTACCTACCTGGAAGCCTGGCCAGGACCCACTGGTGCTTCAAACCTTGGCCCTAATGCCCACTTCCCGGGGCTGTCTTACTTGAACCCTCAGACTGCTTGAGGTCCCCTCCCCTGACCTAGTGCCCTGCTTTAGTGTTGTGTCCACCTTCCACCAGTTCAGGGGATGTGTCGCTGTTCACTGCTGCATCCCCAACAGGTAGGAAGTGTCGACTCAGAGGCAGCAGAGATTGTCGGTTAAATAAAGGAAAGGGTGAAAGCTGGAGTACAGATGGGCCGCCCAGCCCTGCACGCGTGAGGACCCCAGAAGGAAGGAGAAAGAAGCAGTTACCTTCGCCCATCTATGCTCCCAAAGATGCTTCTCCACTTCACTACCTGCCTTCCCAGTGGGTAAAGGCAGACTTAGAAAAGGAACAGGAGGAGTAATGTTTTCATTACTCTATTTAAAGAACCTGGCTGATTTTTTTTCTCTCTCTTGGAGTGTACACCAAATAGGCATGCCAACACTATTTTGGAAGCAGGAATTTCCCTGGCAGCCTGCCTCATACTCCACCGTCCCTAGACTTCCCAGTGGCCTCTGGGCACCCCCTCGCTTATCTCTGCATTCCAGGTCCTGGTCTTCTAATTAAACCATCTTCCTAGTCTCCTCACAACCCTCTCCCCTCAACTTTCATCCAAAAAGCACCTCCAGCTCCCCTCCCCCATGCAAGTTTATTTGTTTGTTTATTTTAGGGCCGCATTTGGGACATATGGAAGTTCCTGGGCTAGAGGTGGAATCAGAGCTGTGGCTGTAGTGTAGCTCCAATTAGACCGCTAGCCTGGGAAACTCCATATGCCATAGGTGCAGCCCTAAAAAGACAAAAGACTAAATAAATAAATAAAATAAAACAGGCAGCTAGCCAGACAATTATTTCCTCTTTTTTTCTAATGGGTCTGACTGCAAAGGAGAATCATCCTGGGCCTAAGCACAGAGGGTTGACCAGCATTCACAGTGTCCCCAAGCCTGGTCTGGGTGACACAGGGTGAGGCAGGATACCTTACCTGACATCTGTTCACTGCTGCATCCCCAACAGGTAGGAAGTGCCGACTCAGAGGCAGCAGAGATTGTCGGTTAAATAAAGGAAAGGGTGAAAGCTGGAGTACAGATGGGCCGCCCAGCCCTGCACGCGTGAGGACCCCAGAAGGAAGGAGAAAGAAGCAGTTACCTTCGCCCATCTATGCTCCCAAAGATGCCAGCCTGCCCCACAGCTACAGCAACTTTGGGATCTGAGCCATGTCTGTGACCTACACCACAGCTCACAACAATGCCGGATCCTTAACCCACTGAGTGAGGCCAGGGATGGAACCTGCATCCTCATTGATACTAGTCAGATTCATTTCAGCTGCGCCACAATGGGAAGGAACTCCAGCCCCATGCCAGTTTACAACGCACGTTGTGGGGGCAGGGCTAATACTGGAGCAAGGGAAAGTCGCTTTCACTTTCTTTAGGAACAGAAAAGCACCAGATAAAAAGCCAGGATGATGGAGCTTGAGTGTCTTCCTTGACAGGATCAACTCAGGTACTTGAGAGGATGTCTGTTCTCTGGGATGATCTGGAATGACAGCTTCTTTATCTGCCCTGCAGTAAAGAAGGCGAATGCAAAGCCTTCAGGGGAGTGATTCTCAGTAAAAAGAAAGTCTCCATTAAGACTCTGGCTGGCTGTCACGAGTCATTGTGAACTCAAAAGCCATCTTAGGAAAGGCCAGTTATCAGGGTGACCTTTGTGCCTAAGCACAAATGAACCAGAGTCACATTGCTTTGGTTCTCCCCACAGCTGGCCATGCTATGCTGTGTAGACAACTCAGGAGACTAAGGAAAGCACCACTGATTGAGTGGCCGAAGCAGGTGCAACTATGTCCCTGTGCTTAGGATGGAAGCTAAGTGGCACTGAGACTGTTAGCAATGCAGGTCTCCTCCTGCTACCTGTGCTTAGCACAGAACCTCCTGTTCTGTGTTTCTGTCACTCTTACCCTGCTTTGCAAATTCTTTCCAATGGAACATGTACTACATGATTCCAATCACATGAAAAGGCAAGGGACTTCTTTATTTTACTACTCGCTGTCTTGAATTTCACCTGAGAGCCCAAGATTTCATCCGGGTGCTTCCAGATCTTCTTGAAAAGACATCTTGGAGTTCCCATCATGGCTCAGCAGAAACAAATCTGACTAGCATCCATGAGGACACAGGTTTGATCCTTGGTCTCTCTCAGTGGGTTAAGGATCCAGCGTTGCCGTGAGCTGTGGTGTAGGTTGAAGACGTGGCTCAGACCTGGTGTTGCTGTGGCTGTGGCATAGGCTGGCAGCTACAGCTCCAATTTGACCCCTAGCCTTGGAACCTCCATATGCCTTGGGTGCGGCCCTAAAAAAAAAAGAAAGAAAGAAAGAAAGAGAAAGAAAGAAAAGAAGAGACTATCTTAAATTCTCATTTAAATCTGGGTGCAGAAAGGTGGATAACAATAGCAGAGGGTAATCTATTCAATACTGTGCAATAACCTATATGAGAAAAAAATTTGAAAAGGAATGGATTGATGTATATGTATAAATTATTTCCTTTGCTGTACCTCTGAAACTAACACAACTTTCTAAGTCAATAATACACCAATAAAATTTACTTTTAAAAAAGAGATGGGGAGTTCCTGTCATAGCGCAATGGTTAACGAATCTGACTGGGAACCATGAGGTTGCGGGTACGATCTCTGGCCTTGCTCATTGGGTTGGGGATCCGGTGTGGCCGTGGGCTGTGGTGTAGGTTGCAGACGTGGCTCGGATCCCACGTTGCTGTGGCTATGGAGTAGGCCAGCGGCTACAGCTCCAATTCGACCCCTAGCCTGGGAACCTCCATATGCCATGGGAAGCGGCCCTAGAAAAGGCAAAAAGACAAAAAAAAAAAAAATGGTGGGGGGGATGGACAACAGCTTCCGAGAACTCAGAACCTGAGACTGAATCCATTAGGAACTATCACCTCCAATGACAGTGTCAGTCAATACATAACCTCCCTTAAGGGTCTCTGCACATAAAGCTCTCCTCAAAACTGAGGAGTGAGGGGGCTTTACCCTTTGTTAATGGAATCACAGCATCAGCCAACAGGTAAATGGGAGAAGAGGGAAGGGATGAGCATCAAGGAAACACGCCCCCTAGTGGCAAGGAAGGGTCTGCCTCCTATGACAGTTCTGGGTTTTATGGGTGTCCATCCCACCTGCTGCTCATCATTATCTGAAGCAGCTGATACTGTGTCACAGCCCAGAACTGCCTAGAGCCAGGCGATTCTTGAGAAGGGGGTCTCATCCCAGCTGCTTACCAACTGAAAAGCGTGGCTCTGCAAAGAAATAAGAGCTGAAGAGCACTGCATGGCCTCGAGTCTTAACTGGCTCACTGTTAATCTCATGCCTGGACAGTCACCCCCACCATGGCAGACAAGACCAGCCCCACCAAACACCTTGCTAAAACTTAATGGGACATTGGTCCAGTTTTACACACCCATAATAAATAAAATTTCTTTCTCAAACCTATTCTTTATATATATTTTTTAAGTGGGGAATTGGGTGGGGAAGAGAACGGTTAGCCAGAGAAACAGAACCCCTAAACACACACACACACACACACACATTCTGAAAAACCCTCTGCTTCTTACAGCAACTGTTCCTATATGTGATGGTAAAATGTAAAGGGTGAACATGTTTGCATTTCAATGGTAGAAGCTATAAAGTGGCCAGTGATTAAAACAATTCTAGTTTGAAATACCTACTGGCTATATGTGGAGACCTGAGGTTGTTTTTGGTGTCTTGTTACCACCTCAAAGTAATAAAGGGCTGAGAGGCAGGCAGACAATAATGTCAGCTTTAGAAACTTGTAGTTGCAGAGCAATGGAAATCCTTCTGAACTTGGAGCCAGATGACTTGAATCCTGGCTTTTACTTATCAGACATGTGACATTGGGTGGGTTACTTCCTCTACATTCAATATTCTCACTTTTAAAAGTGGGTTACTGATACTTACACCACAGGAAATTTGTACGGATGAAACTGACATATGGAAGCCCTCAGCAGCAACTTGGACTCTTCAGATGTTCTGAGTGTTGGTTGAATCTGAAGAGTGTTGGGGACCAGGAATGAAATTACCTATTACACGTGATTTTCCATCCACCAACTCCTAACCCTGATCCTTGACTATAAATCCCCACTTTTCCCTATTGTGCTCAGAGTTAAGGCTGCCTTCTCTCCCCTACGCGAAACCCCATTAGAGCTGTCCCCCTTGGATAAAGTCTTCTTTACCATTTAATTTTATTTTTGCTGAAAGTGACTTTATTTTGTTTTCAGTCTGAGAATCTCTGCATATAGAATTCTAGGTTGTCATTTTATTCTTTTGGCACTTTTTAAAAATTACTCCATAAATTTTATTACATTTAGAGTTGTACAATGATCATCATGACCTGATTTTATAGCATTTCCACCCCAAACCCCCCGCCCATCCCCACCCCCCCACCCCCAACCTGTCTCCTTTGGAAACCATAAGTTTTTCAAAGCCTGTGAGTCAGTATGTTATGCAAAGAAGTTCACTGTGTCCTTTTTTTAGATTCCACATGTCAGTGATAGCATATGATGGTGTCTCACTGTCTGACTAACTTCACTGAACATGATAATTTCTAGGTCCATCCATGTTGCTGCAAATGCTGTTATAAGGGTCACGAATAATTTTTTCTTTAATGTGTAGATTACCGATTCCAATCTCAAGCAGTACAGGTCATGATATCCTTTGCATAGTCTGAGGGCCACCATCTGCAACTCCATGATGGACCCATCAGTTTGAGCATCCTGCTAGTAAGGACTGGACCAGGGGTTTGATTGCTCTCTTGGCCGGCCCCTTTATGCTGCTCCGGGCTGGACATCACCACCATGGAGCAGCCCTCAGGCCTGTGGCTGTCCAAGGCAGTGGGACAGAGGGATGAGCTTATACCCAATGTCCTACTGAACTGAACAGCTTCAGGCTGTGATTAGTCACTCCAAAGGTTTCTTTACCCAGAATTTAATCTTCTTCTTCAGTGTATTTCATTTCCTTTTACTTAACCTAGATCCTGGTTCTATAGGAGGTCTCCCCTAGCTTAGGGGAGATCACATTTCTTTCCTGGTAAAAGTTGTAAAGTCTGTTTCAGTGGTCAAAGGTGCAGCTGATCTAATCACAGAACTGCAGAGACTTCCCTAGGCATCTGCCTATTTTCTTCTTCCTAGCTAGAAATCCCCACTTTTCCCTGTTTCTTCAGAAGGCATTTTCACCTAAGGTTCAGAAAGAGTTTGTCCAGGAGCTCCTATTGTGGCTCAGTGGAAATGAAACCAACTAGTATCCATGAGGTTGTGGATTTGATCCCTGGCCCCGTTCAGTGGGTTAAGGATCTGGCGTTGCTGTGAGTTTCGGTATAGGTCGCAGACAAGGCTTGGATCTGGCATTGCTGTGGCTGTGGTGCAGGCTGGCAGCTGCAGCTCTGATTCAGCCCCCAGCCGGGAAACTTCCATATGCCACAGGTGCGACATTGAAAAGAAAAAAAAAAAATAGTTTGTCCACTTTTTCCTCAGCTTTGCTTTCCTACATAACTTCCATTTTCTACCCATTTTTAGATCCCTTCTTCCTCTTCCCCAAATCATGCTTTGGCTCAATTTACTTATTTTGAAAAACCTTAATGGGCTCTTTTTAAGCATATTTTTCATGTTCAGTTGTTTCCTCTGTGTGCTTACTGGCTATGCCGAACACCGTCGCCTTCATCCCTGGCTTCCTATCTTACCTTTGAATCTCAGACAGCTTGTTCATCTGTGTACTGAGCCCAGAGGGCACCACCTGACATGGTTCTGTGGTCAGAGGTGCATGGAACAAGCTTTTCAGTGAAGTGCATGTGGGGAGAGAGTTGGGGTGGTGACAGCAACCTATTGGCTACCCTATTGGTGTCTCCCACTCTTGGGAAGAAGATCCAGGTATGGTGTTGAAAATGGATCAAGAACAGAGAAAAAAGGTCTCTCACAAACATGGCCTTCACCCTTCAGGGAAAGGGAGACACTGAAAAGACCAACACTGAAAAGACTGGACACCTCTCCCTGGACATCGAGCTGGCCCATAACCTCAGCTGGGAAGTTAAGAGTTGGATTGGAGAATGAGTCGTGGTCCAAAGGAGGCCACCCAGAGAGGATGTCTAGAGAAAGACAATAGTCGAGGGTCACCTGGGGACAGTGACAGCTAAGGAATTTGCCCAGGAGAGTCAGTGGAGGAGGAAAGACAGAGCAGTCAGAGGGATGCGAAGAAAAGGGGAAGAGAGCCATGTCACCACCACTGGGGGAGTAAGGGACACCGGTTACAAAGGGGAAAGTATTAGACTTGGAACTGGAGGAAACATAGCTGGGATGATGAAACCCAAACTGTGGGGAAATTTGAAACAGAGCAACACACCATTCAGTTCTTAAATCTGAATTCCTTAGTAGCAGATAACCACTTAGTCTGGGTCTAGCCCACCTTCTTCTGCTCATCATCACCTGCTGTCTTTGCTCCAGCCACCCAGGCTCCCAGAACCAAACCCTCCCCTACCCCCACCCTTCTGTGTTTGCTTCAGCTCTTCCCTCCAGGGATTCCCTCTTCCGCGTCTTCCCATGGTCACCTGTGCACACTTCAAATGCAAACTCCTTCCCTGATGACCCAACCTGGCATCTCAGCCAAACCCCATCCAATTAACCCCACAGTACTGCCCATCCCTCCCTGAAAGGATCCTCCTCCATTTGCTGCTGTTTCCCCTTTACTCTTGAATGTTAACGCCGTAAGAAAAGAAATGTGCCTTTTGCTCATGGCAGTTTCTCCAGAGCCTAGAAACGGGGAGGGCACGTTGTTACGCCGCAGTAATTGTTGAAGAAAGAAAAGCAGGAAGGAGGAAGACTGTGCAGAAAAAAGAAAAGGGGGAGAAAAGAAACTAGATGTAGCCTATTTGCTGAATAACTCAAGCAAAGCAGCAGCCCAGTATTGGTCCTCAGGCCACTTGCTTTAAAAGGCAGAACGGTGTGCAGTTCTCACGTCAATTACTTATGCATAGAAATCTACCAAGGGCTTTAAGCTGCCTCAGAATACTTCACATACATTGCTGTTCTCAATACCTCAGTGCAGAAATATTTGAGTCACAGAGGAAGGCAGTTATTTTTCTCATAAACATCCTTCCTATGAGAGAATTTAGCCCATTAAATTGCACACATTCTCAAAAAAAAAAAAAAACTCATAACATGCAAAGGACCTCAGTCAAGGTGGGTGACAGTGCTCTGACTGATCATCGATTACAAAGAAGCTGGAGAAGGATGGGGGTGAATTTCACATCAGCTCTACAGTGAGGTGTCTCTGTTCTTAATGTTCCGACACCTGTGGGCTCCAGTAATAAGAACTGAAGCTTTGCTCATCTAACCCTACAGACTGTCCACATCTATTCCAGACCACCCAGCAGGAGTCGCAAACCTCAATGCATGTTTGGGACTCAGTCCTGGAAATGATCAACTTTCTTTTTTTGTTGTTGTTTTTGGTGGGTTTGTGTGTGTGTGTGTGTGTGTGTGTGTGTGTGTCTTTTTTTTAGAGCTGCACCCATGGCATATGGAGGTTCCCAGGCTAGGGGTCAAATCAGAGCTGCAACTGCTGGCCTATGCCACAGCCATAGCAATGCAGTATCTGAGCCGTGTCTGTGACCTACACCAAATCTCACAGCAACGCCAGATCCTTAACCCACTGAGTGAGGCCAGGGGATCGAACCTGCAACTTCATGGTTCCTAGTCAGATTCATTTCCACTGCACCATATGGGAACTTTATGATCAACTTTCTTAAGTAGTCTACCCAGAACTGTCTTCTAGATACAGATCTATAAGAAATTGCAAACTGAGGAGTCTGTGAAACTTTTTTTTTTGTTGCACTAAGACTACTTTATGTAAACCAAAATAAAAATTGACTCTAGGAGTTCCCGTCGTGGTGCAGTGGTTAACGAATCCAACTAGGAACCATGAGGTTGCGGGTTCGATCCCTGCCCTTGCTCAGTGGGTTAACGATCCGGCGTTGCTGTGAGCTGTGGTGTAGGTTGCAGACGCGGCTCGGACCCCGCAATGCTGTAGCTCTGGCGTAGGCCGGTGGCTACAGCTCCGATTCGACCCCTAGCCTGGGAACCTCCATATGCCGCGGGAGTGGCCCAAAGAAATAGCAAAAAGACAAAAAAAAATTGACTCTAATTACAGTTTTATGCCAATTTTTTAAATAAACTAAAATCACACATGATCCCAAACCCTTAACATCTACAAAAATAATGACTTTCTCCACTTCCTATTTGTTGTTTAAGTACATGTCTGGTTATTCTATGATGTTGATAGGAATGTAAACTGATACAATCATTATGGAAAAACAACATGGAGGTTCCTCAGAAAACTAAATACAGAACTACCATATGATCTAGCAATCTCACTCCTGGGCATATATCTAGACAAAACTATAATTCAAACAATACATGCACCCCTATGTTCATTGCAGCACTACGCACAATAACCAGGCATGGAAACAACCTAAATGTCCATCAAGAGGTGAATGGATTAAGAAGGTGTGTTATATATACACAATGGAATACTACTCTGCCATAAAAAAGAACAAAATGACATTTGCAACAACATGGATGCAGCTAGAGATTCTCATACTAAGTGAAGTAAATCAGAGAGATCAAGACAAATACCATACGATATCACTTATATGTGGAATCTAAAATATGGCACAAATGAAACTAACAGAAACAGACTCACAGGCATAAAGAACAGATTTGTGGTTACCAAGGAGGAGGGGAAGGGAGTGGGATGGACTGGGAGTTTAGGGTTAGTAGGTGCAAACTATTATATTTAGAATGAATAAGCAATGAGGTCACGCTGTACGGTACAGGGAACTATATCCAATCTTTTGGGTTAGAACATGATAGAAGATAACATAAGAAAAAGAATGTGTGTGTGTGTGTGTGTGTGTGTGTGTGTGTATGACTGGGTCACTTTGCTGTATAGCAGAAATTGACACATTATAAATCAACTATTCTTTTTTTTTTTGTCTTTTGGTTATTTCTTGGGCTGCTCCCGCGGCATATGGAGGTTCCCAGGCTAGGGGTCCAATCGGAGCTGTAGCCACCGGCCTACACCAGAGCCACAGCAACGTGGGATCCGAGCCACGTCTGCAACCTACACCACAGCTCACAGCAACGCCGGATCGTTAACCCACTGAGCAAGGGCAGGGACCGAACCCGCAACCTCATGGTTCCTAGTCGGATTCGTTAACCACTGCGCCACGACAGGAACTCCATAAATCAACTATTCTTTAATAATTTTTTAAAAAATAAAGTCGTGAGCACAATGAAGAGATTAGGAACACAAGGTCATGAGCAAAGCCTTGATTATACGTTTGGGGTGTGTGTGCAAGAGTGTATATATATTCACACTTTCTTGTCACAACCAGTTCCTTATAATGATAAAACTGTCTCATTAATGAGAAAGTCATGAACTTTCTGCTTTTTACTGAAGGGAAGGCTTTTTCCAGTTTATGCTCTTCCTCTTATCTGCTCTCAGAAGTCCAGGGCAAAGCATTCTGCGAGGCCCCTTCCCGGCTGTCTGGTACAATCAAAGGAGTCTCTGTGAGGATCGTGGAGTCCTGGGCTTCCCCACCCCCAGCCACTTAACTCCATGACCTTGGGCAAGTGACTGAACCTTTATGAGGACCTGCTGTCATCCTTGAGGTGCCCAACGGAAGGCCAGCTGATGGCTGAACTCCTCCAGCTCCAGGCTGGTGGCTGTGGGTGCTGACACGGAACAGGGTCCTGCGGGGCTCCTAGACACAAGCCTTTCTATGTCCCCCATTGCTGGATTTGGGGGAATTAGCTTCAGTCTCCATGACCTTCTCTGAGTTCTAAAGGGCAGGTTTAAACAATTGTTGATCAGGGAAGGGAAGGGATGCAGAGACCAGGGAGGCGCAGTCAAGAAACAGTGCAGCCTTGGGGAAAGATTCCAGTTCCTCTTTAAGGAATATACATAACAATATCTATGAGCTCTTCTGCAGAAATAAAACCCCCAACAAATGAAAATCAGAGAGGAGGACCACCAGAACCAGTCCTGAGGCCACTAAACACCCTCTCTGAGGAAGAATGAAAGCTTGCATCTACCCTGATCCTTATCTGTGGCCCTATTTTCCACTCCCAAACTATAAAACCACCTCCTCATCTCTCCCAAAGCAAGGCACAGTCTTCAGAGTGTTAGTCTTCTGTGGTCTCCTTTGCCTGGCAAAGCAATAAAGCTATTTTTTTTTCCTTCTTCACCCAAAACTCTGTCTCTGCATTTCTATTCAACACCAGCAGACAGAGGCAACAGCATGGAGCAGGTCATGGCACGGGCCACACAGAAAGCCAGTCCCTAGGTAGAGAGGCATGTAGGGATGCTCAGACCCTCTGGCCCACTCAGCAGACAGCACATGTGTCCCAAAGTCCAGCGCAGATGTTCCCTTACCCACTTGGGAACTACTTCTGCAGCAGCATAATGGGCAGCCCCTTT
Organism: Phacochoerus africanus; assembly: GCF_016906955.1. Classification (NCBI taxonomy): domain Eukaryota; kingdom Metazoa; phylum Chordata; class Mammalia; order Artiodactyla; family Suidae; genus Phacochoerus; species Phacochoerus africanus. Next base: position 56,593,435 of record NC_062555.1, read on the forward strand.
GGGACAGCAGAGTCAGTGAAAGACCACATACTGATACTTCAGGGACATGCCTGGCAACAGGGTGACTGTTCTGCACAACAGAACATGTTGATGTGAAGTCTGTTCCTAAACACACACTCCCAGCGATGGCCTCAACCCAGTGATGGACGGGAAAAAATAAGAGATTTGCGGTTTGAAGGCCAGGGTCAAAGGCTGGCCCATCTCTTACTAGTTGAGTGACTGTGGGCAAGTTATCTGGCCTTTCTGCTTCTTTTTTCTTTCACCTGCAAAACCAGAGTACTAAAATTTTGACCCTCACAGAGCTCTTTGACAGACTCAATGATAAATAAGATAATGCTGGTGCACTGACTTTACTGCTGATCCCCAATATTTCATTTTCTCATTTCCTTCTGGGTCACAGTGAAATATCAGAGTGAAATCAAGTCCCCCCAACCACCCAAAAAACCCCTGAGTTCCTCTGCCTCTCTATCCAAAACTTCATTCCCTTTCTTGTCCTGGACCTGTTCCCCTCAGAACTAAGAATTATCAGAGAAAAGAGGAGACTAAAACTAAGCAGGATCTTGCAGGGCCCTCCTGGGTACAAGTTCCTCTGTGTCCCCCACTTCTTGTTTGGCCTTCCCTGAGCCCAAAAGAGCAGACTCAAACAGTTAATGATTAGAGAAGTGAGAGAATGCAAAACAAAGGAAAAGCAGTCAAATAAGGAAAGTAAGGATATCTTAAACAATAGTCCAGTGATGAAACAGAGTCATGGGACTCCTAGTTCCTCCTCAAGGAACTCAAATATATACATAACACTCTGATGTATATACTAAGTTGTTCTGCAGAAACTAAGACCACCACCCAGGGGGAGGAAGGTAACTATGTGATGACCACAAGCACGGTAGAGTCCAGACTGGTTGGAACCAAAAGGCTGATGATTAAGATTCCCCAAACACCACCCTATTACCTCACCTCAACCAATCAGAAAAAATGTCCACAAGCTGATCACCCACTGTGAAACCCTCACTGCTAATATTGCCTTTAAACACCTTTGCCTGAAAGCCAATTGGGAAGCTGGGGTCTTCTGAGCATTAGCTGCCCATTCTCCTTGCTTAGTGCCCTGCAATGAAGGCTGTACATTCCTTCACCACAACCTGGTGTCAGGAGATTGACTTTGCCATGTATCTGACAAGAAAAGCCGAGTTTGGCTCAGTAATGAGAAGACTGTACTTGCTCCCTGCCATGAGGTTGGAAGTGGCAACATGACTTGTTTAGACCAGTGAAATATGAACAGAAAGGACATGTGTCACTTCCAGGTAGAAACAGTCAAGAGCCAGTGTATGATTTTTCATGTACTCCCTTTGCTTGCTCTGATGATTCTGGTAGTACATTGGTGTTGAAGTGCCCTGAAGCAAAAGCAGTTCTAACCCATGGTCTAGAGAGCCACTTCCCATTGCAGCTGACTTTGCAAGAATGAATGAACCTCATTTTGTTAAGCCAAGAATAGTTTGGAGATTGCTGTAAGCATGGCAAAACTTAGCTCATCCTGACAAACATATATATATATATATATATATATATATATATATATATATATATATATGAAAATCTCTGTCAAATATAACATGCTCTACAAATATTAATTATAGTTATTGCAGGTATCTACTAATATCATGTGATTTACACCTAACATGGTAGCATTATAATATATCTGGACTACTGCCAAGGTAACCTATTCTTATCACTTCATTGCCTCATCAAATGTCTACAGAGGGCCCACTGTGTTTCTGATCCCATTCCAGGCAATCAGAAGCAATACTTTCCTTTTGATGTTAAAAATCTCTTAAACACCAATTACACTGATGCTTGGCATGCCCATTGAAAACATAATGATGGCTGGCTCACCAGATCAAAGACTCATCCAAGGAAGTCTTCCACTTTGCAGAACTCTCTAGGCTACTGTTGGTCATGAGTAGAGAAGGCTGAACAAAAATATTTCCGTATAATGTCAAAGAGGAAGACATTTTCCTTTACCCTTCTAGGTTCTTCTAGCTAGTCTAAGAATTAAATGACATGAGAGAGGTTAACAGGAGAAAAATCAAATGGATAACTCCCCCAAATGGCCCAAACCCTCACTTTAAATACCATCATTAGCTAAAGACAAAAGAACTTGTTGAGCACAGTCGTTTGGGACTTTGAATGGGGAGGAAGGTAATGCATATAGAGATGGAAATGCAAACGTTTGGTAAACAAATGTTTGCTGGACCTGCAGAGACAATATGACACAGAGCGGACCCTGATCTCCAGGCCCTGCCAAGTTTCCCCTATGACGCCAGCCCATGTTCTCCACTGAGAGCTGTATACCAGGAATAGGTCCTTTATTTAAATTCTTTAGGCAGCTAAGGGGGGGTGGTGGGGGGGTGAGGGTAACAAGAAAGACCTCCTGATGTCTTCTCTCTCTTAAAAATCATCTACCTAAATAAATCGTCACGCCAAAGAGACACATATTAGGGCAGCAACTTTGCTCCCCTACACAGAAACATTCTCCTTCAAGTGCAACATGGCAGTGAATTTGGTTGTTTCAGCACAGGAATTCTAAACTGTTTGTCGTAGAGCAAATTAGTCAACTTTTTTTTTTTTTTTTTTTTTTGCTTTTCAGGCATACACCCATGGCATATGGAAGTTCCCAGGATGAATTGGAGCTACAGTTGCTGGCCTACACCACAGCTACAGCAACACTAGATCCAAGCCACATCTGTGACCTACACCACCGCTCATGGCAATGCCGGATCCCCAACCCATTGAGTGAGGCCAGGGATTGAACCTGCATCCTCATGGATACTAGTCAGACATGTTTCCACTGCATCACGATGGGGACCACCCATCAACTCTTGATAATCCAAAGATACATGGCTGATTGTGTATAAAATTCATTTCTCCTTCATTTAATATAAGAGAAGCACCACACACCAGCCTCCAGACCCCAGGGCTAGAAAGACATTTTTAGTCAAGTTCCTAGCCAATAAATACTATGAATGCCCTCACAAATATCTGAAACATTTTCTGGAAGCTCCATTTTCCCCATGGAGAACCAGCACAATTCTATATGGTGAAATTCACTTAGCTGGTGCCAAGCAGGAACAACGAAAGGAACAAAGGATGGAAGGAAAGAGAAAGAGGGAGGAAGGAAGGAAAGAAAGAAGAAAAGGAGGGAAGAAGGAATGAAAGAAAGGAAAGAAAGAAGGAGAGAAAGAGAAAGGACTAGAATAACTTAGAGTGGAAATATCAAACTATATTGTGTCCAGCAAATTTAATTTTTGTTTTATTGAATGTGGCATTTGTACATGTGGTTGCACGTATGTGTTTTACAGTAACTCCTAATGGCAAATCAAACAAGGCCAACATAATCTGGGGAAAGGTAACTCATGCTCATGGAAATAGTGATGTGGTTGGTAGCAAATTCTGAAGCATTTTCTAAGGCCGTTGGACAAAGAATCTATGTGATGCTGTAGCCCTCAAAGATTTCAACTTATTGAAAAGTAGACAAAGAAAAGTGTGGATTTGTTTTCTTGTAAAAAAGAATGTGTTTCACACATACATACAGATTCACAGGCTTCTCTCAGTCCAAAAAGGTAGACTCTGGGGAGTTCCTGTCGTGGCTCAGTGGTTAACAAATCTGACTAGGAACCATGAGGTTGTGGGTTTGATCCCTGGCCTTACTCAGTGGGTTAAGGATCTGGTATTGTCGTGAGCTATGGTGTAGGTTGCAGACACGGCTCAGATCCCCCGTTGCTGTGGCTCTGGTGCAGGCTGTCAGCTACAGCTCCAATTGGACCCCTAGCTGGGAACCTCCATATGCCGTGGAAGCGGCCCTAGAAAAAAAGGCAAAAAGACCAAAAAAAAAAAACAAAAAACAAAACAAAAAGGTAGACTCTGGTCCTCTGAGCTTTCTCATGGCCTGGCTGGTAGACCAGTTAACTTCTTCCATTCAAATTCTATGAGCAGCATCAGAAGGACAGAAGTCATTCAACAGCGGATTTAAGGGCAGTGTTCATTTGATGTATTTAAACTGCTTCACCAGGGGAAAGAAAGCTGCCAGAGTTATGGTCAATTACAGAGTTATTGTTGCAGAGTGAAGGTTTAGATATAGAGTTCTTGCTCTGTTTCCTCTTTGACATCTCTTCTCTGTTAGTCCAAAAATTGACTTGAAGATTCAAGTCAGACATACAAAAAGATGCTCCAATTTCATTAGCAATTAGAAAAACACAAGATAAAACCCAGATGAGATATCACTTGACACTTGCCAAACTGGCAGTAATTAAAACTGCTGATAGTATCCAGAATGACCATCATTAATAAGTCTATAAATAACAAATACTGGGGAGGGTGTGGAGAAGAGGGAACCCATCTACACTGTTGGTGGGAATGTAAACTGGTACAACCACTATGGAAAATAATACAGAGGTTCCTCAGAAAACTAAATATAGAACTACCATATGATCCAGAAATCTCACTCCTGGGCATATATCCAGACAACACTGTAATTCAAAAAAATACATCCATCCCTGAGTTCACTGCAGCACTATTCACAATAGCTAAAACATGGAACAATCTAAATGTCCATTGACAGAAGAATGGATTAAGATGATATGGCACATATACACAATGGAATACTACTCAGCCATAAAAAAGAACAAAATAATGCCATTTGCAGCAACATGGATGCAACTAGAGATTCTTATACTAAATGAAGTAAGTCAGAAAGAGGAAGACAAATACCATATATCATTTCGTGTAGAATCTAAAATATGGCACAAATGAACCTATCTACAAAACAGAAATAGACTCACAGACGTAGAAAAGAGACCTGTGGTTGCAAGGGGGGAGGTAGGAGGGAGTGGAATAGACAGAGTGTTTGGAGTTGGTAGATGCAAACTATTACATTTAGAATAGATAAGCAATGAGGTCCTGCTGTATAGCACAGGGAACTATATATAATCCCTTGGGACAGCACATGATGGAAGGTAATATGAAAAAAGAATACAGGAGTTCCGGTAGTGGCTCAGTGGTTGACGAATCCGACTGGGAATCACGAGGTTGTGGGTTTGATCCCTGGCCTCGCTCAATGGGTTAAGGATCCGGTATTGTTGTGAGCTGTGGTGTAGGTCAAAGACGTGGCTTGTATCTGGTGTTGCTGTGGCTGGCAAAGGCTGGTGGCTACAGCTCCGATTGGACCCCTAGCCTGGGAACCTCCATATGCCGCAGGTAGAACCCTAGAAAAGAGAAAAAAAGAAAAAAGAAAGAAAAAAAGAATATGTATATATATATATGTGTGTGTGTGTGTGTGTGTGTGTGTGTGTGTGTGTGTGTGTGTATACAAACATCTGCAAACTTAGCACATAATTCTTAGCGATACAAGCATTCACGGTAAAGCTGTAATAGAGAGTAAGGTGATGCCATGAAATGAGAAACCACATGTAGGGTCTTTGATGATAGTTGTGTTCTAACCTTTAAACTGGGTTGTGGATACAGGTTGATGGCTGTACATGTATAATGTATAGTATAAATATATAAACTTTTTTCTAACCCAAAAAGTTGTGTTGTGAATGTCAAAACTGAGATCAGCGTGATGGACTATATATGAAATCAAGTTCCAGGTTAGAAAGTCACTCTGTTGTAATAAAGCACCCAATCTTCCAGTTGGAGTCAGAATTTATGCGCAGCCTGTTCAATAAAATATGAGTAGCCACTGTTTTCTTATACCCCCTTAGCAACAGCAAAGCACTGGCATCAGAGAACACAGCCATATCACAGATGCTCTGGCAGTGCCTCTCTAAACCTTCACTATTAGCCTAACCCAAAACAGAATTCTACTTGCAAAAGAGGGAAATGGAGGATTCAGGAGAGAACTTTTTTTCCCCAAAAGCAATTTAAAAATCGTTTACCATGAAATAAAATGTCATGTCATGTCAGACTAAGATATTAAATTTTTATAATATGCTGTGGAAATTTAAAGAGCTTTTTGGTATATTTAAGAAAAGAATAACTTTTTAGTTCTACATGGAGCAGTGATTTGTCCTCATGTCAAATAAAACTAAAAACTGGTGTCCTATTATCATCCAGAGTTCAGTGAAGGTTGAATTTAACGGATGGGCTCCAAGCTGCCAGTTAGTTTTCCTTTCTCTCAGGTTTACACAGCTTCCAGGGGCCATGCAGACATACCTTCAACAAGGGAAGGGCTGGATCCACCCATGCACCCTGGCTCCACAGCTGGTCAATTCCATGAGTGTTTGTAGCTCCCACCCTCAGCCCTGGCTACCATCAGAGAAATTCACCCACTGAAGCTCTGAGTCCACTGTTTCTCTTACATCATGAGTGCTATAAAGCATGGAGATGGTTCAGACTGCAGCCAAGACCAGAAAGATGGGCAGTGGATCCATAAAGGAAAAAAAAAAAATCAAACCAAGAGGTGCCATTGAGACAATTTCAGTCATGTCAGACAGCTTGGGCCACTGTTGCCCATGGAGGACCAAAACCATTTTACTTTGATTTATAAATAAAATGAGAATAAAGGAAATTGGGGAGGACCCCCAGATCACACGTCTGATTTGGTGAGCAGACAAGGTCATTTTCAGTCTATGTTATTTGTTAATAAAGAGTAGCACTGTTTTTATCGTAACTATATTTCTGCCACTGAGGTGGTTAAAATAGACCCTGATGCAGCTTGGATCTAGCGTTGCTGTGGCTGTGGCATAGGCCAGTGGTTACAGCTCTGTTTTGACCACCCTACTCTGGGAACCTCCATATGCTGTGGGTACGACCCTAAAAAGACAAAAAAAAAAATTGATCCTGATGAACAAGTTTAACTACCTGAACATCTAAGGAGGTTCATATTCCTACTTTGCAAAAATTCACCAATTATTTCCCCAAAATATGTTATTAAGGAAATGCAGGAATGTCCCTTTATAGTATTAGACTAACCACAACTGTTTCCATTGAAATGGAGTGAGGCCAGCCAGCAACTCAAAGAAGCCAAGTCCAAGTATCTACTTAGAGTTTCTAACCTCTAGAATGTATGACTCACCGCTTACCCCCAATCAAAACTTCAGTGTCTGCAGTCTATTTTCACTTGACTCACTTTGTTAAAAAAAAACAAACAAAAAAACCCCCAAAAAACCCAGGTCTCAGAAAACATCCAGCATTTAAAAATATATGTGCTGGGGTTGTGGGATGGAAATCCTATAAAATTGGACTGTGATGATCATTGTACAACTACAAATATAATAAATTCATTGAGTAATAAAAAATAAAATAAAAAAATAAAAATATATCTGATAAAGGAAAAGACCTCAACTTTAAAGATGTTTTTGCAAAGAAGGCAAATGTCATCCAAATTACAGTACTCAAGACTTCCCCCAAGACATTAGCCCAATCTTTGGGATGCTACCCCCAAATAACCTACAATGAGTTTATTTTAAACGTTATTTTTCATGAGGCCTCCTCACCACAGTTACTCAACTGTATGAAAGGCCAGAGATTTCCAGAGGCCAGAACAAAAGTAGACATCATTTTCCTGAACATGACAGAGCCTTGTGGAGGTCACCACCAAGACCTCTATCCCCAGCCTGAATCAAAAACATTAGAGTCAAGCGATGACTTCCTTGGGGAGAGGTTAGGATGAGGGAAGGAAGAGGACAGGAATATACAGTAAGAACTCCTTACAGTGTGTCAAGGGCGAGTGCTAATACAAGGGTGACCCTCCCATGCTGTACAGTAGGAAAAAAATTGTATTGGGAAAATAACTTTTTTTTTGTCCTTTTTTTTTTTTTTTTTTTTTTTGCTATTTCTTGGACCGCTTCCGCGGCATATGGAGGTTCCCAGGCTAGGGGTCCAATCGGAGCCACGGCCCCCGGCCTACACCAGAGCCACAGCAACGTGGGATCCGAGCCGCGTTTGCAACTTACACCACAGCTCACGGCAACGCCGGATCATTAATCCACTGAGCAAGGGCAGGGACCGAACCCGCAACCTCATGGTTCCTAGTCGGATTCCTTAACCACTGCGCCACGACGGGAACTCCAGGAAATAACTATTAAAAAAAAATGTGATCCTCCATTCAGAAGGATTTTTTTTGTCCTAAAATTTTTTTAGTGATTTTTATTTTTCCCATTATAGTTGGCTTACAGTGTACTGTCAATTTTTTACTGTACAGCAAAGTGACCTAGTTACACACACACACATATACATTCACTTTCTCATTTTATCCTCCACCATGCTCCATCACAAGTGACTAGATATAGTTCCCAGTGCTATCCATCGGGATCTCATTGCTTATGCATTCCAAAGGCAATAGTTTGCATCTATTAACCCCAGATTCCCAGTCCATCCCACTCCCCCACTCCCTTGGCAACCACAAGTCTGTTCTCCAAGTCCATGAGTCAGAAGAATTTTTTTACTTGTTAAAATAAAAACCTAAAGATGCATCTAATATAAATTAGATGGTATGGATGATGATAACAGAAATAATAAAAACAAAGAAAAATAAACTGAAAAAACAGACAAAAATGATCCTATAGAGTAAGAAAAGACAGATCTAATTGCCTTTGCTCATTCTTCGACTTTTCGGAGAGACTTCAATGTCAAGTTGTGTTTTCTAGACCCTAAATCAGCCAGGAAGAACTGGACACCTATTTATTTTACCATCAAGTGATGGTTAGTTGATGATGGCATTACTTATTTTACGTCATGTGTTTCTTTTATCCCAGTTCTATCACAGTTCTTAACTGTGGTGTCTTTTATTTGTAACACAGAACACAATGACTCAAATTTGTACACACAATAAAAAGAAAGGCATCATTATTAAAAGACAATTAACACAGTAAATGAGATACAGTGTGCAACTTGTCCAGGAGATTTCTCCGCTCTGGAGGAAATGGAAACCGATGCTTAATGCATGCCATTAATAACTCTTAATTCAAAGGCTGATTTCTGTTACCAAGAGGCCAAGGTTCATCAGCAGACTCTCAGTCCCGAGGCCAGCAGACACTGAATATATTATAGAAGATGACTCACTTGGCTATACCAGATACATAAAACTCACCAAGGCTTCTGAAGCATGCCACTGGGGACTAGAAACAGCCTGCCAGCATACTGTAATGATAATTTTATTGCCATTAGTTAGAAGAAACCAGACTAAAGGAAAACCTCATAAAGAGTACTGTTTGCTTAAATATTACCCATGTTCTCATAAAAGAAACCTCTGCATATATTACTACTGACCAGAAATATTTAAAAAGGAATTTCAAAATTGAATAGACATTAAAGCATTTAATAATGATACCTTTTCTTTATGTTTTGATTAATAGTTTGTTGAAATGAATGGAATTTGTTTTCCATCCATATGGAAAATTATATATATATATACACACATACATATGTAATATTCATTACTAAAATAAAAAATAAGAATTCAGAGAGAAAATTTTTAATTAAAACACAAAAGTAAATAGTTCTGAGAATTTTAAAAATAAGTGAAAAAATAATGAATAAGAGAAAATTAACACAATAAGGTTAAGAAGAGAAACAGAAAAATAAAAAGGAATGTATAGAAAGAATTTAGAGACCTCAGCTTCTAACATCAGCAGGACCAGGTCTTCTTCTATAAACAACTAGCCAAAATATCCTGGGCAATCCTTTCTAGGCAATAGAAAACAGAATTATAAGAATGAAATCCATGAGAGAAGAGAAACCCATGAGGCGAGCCCCAGAACTGCTTTGAAACTCTGCCTGAAGGTAATTTTCTGACCCACACCAGGAGTTGGAGCCCAAGCAAAGCACAGCCGTTCTGCTGAGCTGAGGAGGCAGAGATCAGAGCTGGAGGTTGTTGAGGCTGCTTAAACCTCAGTGGCTGGGTGCTAGAGGGTAGACAGCTGCCAGGGTGTTGTGGGAAACAGACCCAGAAATCTAAATGTATGTTCCCCACAAGTCCTTTGCTCAGGGTTGTGTTGTATATGCATGGAGCAACACTGAAGGCTTACCAGAGGGCTGCTGCTATGAGGTTGAGCCAGAGATACTGAGATCAAGCAGTGCTGGGTGATTTGGGACTTTTGGCCCCATCAGATGAGAGAGACCTTGGTACGATCTCAGTATATAATACTGACATTCCTAAAACACCAGAGAGGCTGTGTCTTAGGAGAAAGGACCACAACTTAAAGTAAGGCTTCCACTATGTGTGTCTTAACAAACTGTAAAACTACAACTCATAGTGATATACAGAGGAGACAGAGTCTGAATATGTGTCAGTTGGAAAGCTTAGCAAACACCTTGGGCTTTCCATAGATCCAATCTAACAAAGTATAGAAAAGCTGAATGCAAACTTCATATGATCATTCAGAAATTAAACTTCATACAAGACCAAATATCAGTATATTTTAGAGAAATAACACTGAATCCAGTTTCTACAATGTATCATCTACAGCTTCCAATATCAGTCAGAACTTACTACAAATGTGAAGAAACAGAAAAATGTCTCCCATTATCAGGAGAAAAAATAATCAATACAAACAAATCTGGAGGCCGTGTATATGTTGGAATTTTCAGGCAAAGACACTACAACTGCTTTTATAAATGCATTGGGGGGGGAAAAAGGTCATGATAAGTCAACTGAGGAAGAATATCAAGAGCGAAATGAAAGTTACATATAAAGGGGAGTTCATACAAAGGGAGCAGTACAATGACCAAAATGAAGAAAATTCACTAGATGACAAATTCACAATAGACTTAAGGTGAAAGAAGAAATGGGATAGTGACCTTGAAGAGAGACCAGTAAAAAATGATCCTTTCGAAAGAACAGAATATAAAAAGGTTGAGGTGAAGAAATGAAGTATGCCATCCCTTTAGAAACAATTCAGCAATTTCTTATGAAGTTATATAGGCATTTACTCTATGACCAAGATTATTCACACAAGAGAAATGAAAACATATGTCAAGACCATAGCTTGTCCTGAAAATTCTGAGTAGCTTTAAGCATAATAGCTCCAACCTGTAAATTCAGGCTGATGAGTTCATGTGCATGATGACACATAATTATTCATTCAACATCCCCCTTATTTCTCATTAGAAAAAAACAGGGAGCGGGGGAGAGAGAGAGAGAGAGAGACTCTGACTCACTATAAGAGGCGGGAAAAAAGCAGTCCAGGCAAATATCTGTCGAACTTCAGTCCTGCTACCCCTTTTGGTGGTTACGGAATGAGGTCAAATTAATGTTCGTTCAAGTTCTTCAACTTGGTCCCAAAGTTTAATGCCCAAAGACAGGAGCCTGGTAAAACGAGTTACGGGTAGTTTATAAACCTGCTCTCTGAATGTGTCTTGGACATCCCATGTGAGAGGGCAAACTACTTTAAAACACGATGGTATTCTGCTTTGCAAAACATGAAATTCTGCTAAAGATACTGCAAAGATTTCTCTACTTACAGAAAACAATCTTGTCTATGAAGAAATCCTAAAATAATGTACCAAAAATTTATGAGAACGTCACTTATGCAACATCCTAAAGAGAACTATTTCATAAGGGAGATACATACTAAATGTTCACTGGATGCTATTTACTTCGGGTTTCCCCAAAGCCAAAAGAACCCAAGTCATTGGGAAACTTTCTTAAGTTATTTTTATATTTCAGGTTTGTGTGTGTGTGTGTGTGTGTGTCTTTTTGTCTTTTCTAGGGCCGCTCCCGTGGCATATGGAGGTTCCCAGACTAGGGGCTGAATCAGAGCTATAGCTGCCGGCCTACACCAGAGCCACAGCAACTCAGGATCTGCAACTCGGGATCTGAAACCACGTCTGCAACCTACATCACAGATCATGGCAACACCAGATCCTTAACCCACTGAGCAAGGCCAGGGATCGAACCTGCAACCTCATGGTTCCTAGTCGGATTCGTTAACCACTGAGCCATGATGGGAACTCCTATTTCAGGTTCTTATAGGCCAGTCACATCTGGATCATGATAGAAACTCAAGGTAGATTTTTATTTAAAAGAAGTTGAGAAAATATGATATAAAAGAGATAACTAAAAATGAATACTTTTATAGCCTGATTTCAGATGTATTATATTCACAGATATAATTCTTTTTTTCTTGTGTGACTACAGATATTGACCCCTCAGGACAGAGATGTGAAAAGATTCACATTCTTTAGACTCAGATTCTAACTCATCCTAATGGTTGCCTGTAGCTGTGTTTCTTTCTTTACCTTTTTTCTTTTTAACTCTGTTATAAGAACATCAGTAATGGGAAAATTTCAAAGGAATCTGACTTTGAGATTAAAAACAAACATCACCCCCAGCAATTACACAGTCCATTTTCTGCGCCTGTATCTTATCTAAACATAGACACTTATATAATACCTTATCTTTTTAAAAATACCCTGACATACTTTATTGGATATGATCATCAAGAAATGGTGTAAGATACTAGTACCTTTTTATTTTTTACAATTGGAGAAACCAAGGCTGAGAGGGTTGAAATGATACCCCCAAGGATAGAAAGCTAGGTGATGGCAATGCCAGGTCTACAATCTAGGATTCCTGATTCAATCTGTTTCTCTATTAAAATAGCCTCCTTTTTTTTTTTTTTTTTTTTTTTCCTTTTCTAGGGTTGCACCTGTGGCATATGGAGGTTCCCAGGCTAGGGGTCCAATCGGAGCTGTAGCCACCAGCCTTTGCCAGCTACAGCAACATGGGATCTGAGCCGCATCTGTGTCCTACACCACAGCTCACAGCAACACCAGATCCTTAACCACTGAGCAAGGCCAGGGATCGAGCCCACAACCTCATGGTTCCTAGTCAGATTCGTTAACCACTCCAGCCTCCAATTTTTTTTTTAAAGATGAAATTAGAAAGGGTGTCAAACATCCCTTACATTATTTGCAGATTTACAAGACATGGGAACATGTATTCTCTACTGGTACAGCAGTTGAGGAGTTGGAGTCCAAAATTCAAAATTTGTAACATTTTAGCTATTCCCTTAAAAAATTTTTTTTTAAATTTAGGAGTTCCCGTCGTGGCGCAGTGGTTAATGAATCCGACTAGGAACCATGAGGTTGCGGGTTCGGTCCCTGCCCTTGCTCAGTGGGTTAACGATCCGGCGTTGCCGTGAGCTGTGGTGTAGGTTGCAGACGCGGCTCGGATCCCGAGTTGCTGTGGCTCTGGCGTAGGCCGGTGGCTACAGCTCCAATTGGACCCCTAGCCTGGGAACCTCCATATGCAGTGGGAGTGGCCCAAAGAAATAGCAAAAATCCAAAAAAAAAACAAAAAAAAATTTTTTTTTAAGTTTAAAAGACTCCTAGCTTCAAGCGTCTTAATAAGTACCAACATGTTGTTAAATCTCACTTTTAGGGAAAAGAAATACTTTAAAACAATATGAAGATCATAACCACCCAGTCTCAAAGAGGCTACATCAGTAAGAGAAGACCTGTTATTTCAGATAACGAACACATAAAAATGAACCTGAACTTTGCGTCTCTCCTCTTGCGTCAGCTGCTCTCGGCTTAAGTCAGTTGTTTGGCTCTCCGTGGTTGACACCTTCAGCCTCAGAGAACACACGCAACTTCCTGCTGCTGCACCCCAGTGAATACGCTACAAATGAAATAAATTTAACCCAAGTCCAGCGATCCTCCTTCTGACCCTCTAACCTGCAAGTGCATGCTGGCCTCTGACTGACCTGGCTACTTCTGCAATCACTTTTCCCCCAGTGCTCTATGCAGCGCTGGGGTCTTTTAGAAAGGGCTCTGACAAAAAAGCAACTGACTAGTAGGGTCAGGCAAACATGCACACTGGGGTCAACCCTTCTGAATGAATGAACAAGACACTGCATTTTCAAAGAAGTGTGTTTTAGGAAAATCTCATTTTTTGATCAAATATGAAGACCACCCTTTTGACACCCACAAAGTTAGAAATAAGAGTGATACTTGGGGAATTCCCACTGTGGCTCAGTGGGTTAAAAACCCAACTAGTCTCTGTGAGGATGTGGGTCCCATCCCTGGCCTCGCTCACGGGTTAAGGATCCAGTGCCGCTGCAAGCTACAGCGTAGGTTGCTGATGCAGCTCAGATTCAGTTTTGCCAAGGCTGTGGTGTAGGCTGGGCCTGCAGCTCTGATTCAATCCCTAGCCCAGGAACTCTCATATGCCATGGGTGTGGCCATTAAAAAAATAAAGAGTGATACTTGGTACTCTTGGCTGCTGGGAATCAGGAAAGCTTCCTACAGAGTCCCTAGAGTGTCACCTTTTCTTTTTCACTCTTTATAAGTCTAGGCAGATGAGAACAAGGGTCTATGTCAGAATAATGATTTTCTACAAAAGCTGCTGACTCCATGACCACCCTCGGCACTAAAGGCACGACCAACACTGTCGTGTCCAGAGGGGAATCAGAAGTACACATTGTTACATTTCAAACAGCAGGTAACACTTGACGTGATGATGAGAAATAACTATTTCGTCTGGGCACTCAAGTTATGCACATAACCCACTACCCTTGGGTACAAGAATTGTTAATATTCCAATGATATGAAAGGCAGCTCAATTTGGTGCTGATTACGCAAATGTGTTATATAAGCACACACAAGGATAATAGCCAAGGGATATTCAGGGATGAAACCAGGGGTGAGAAGTCTATCTTCTTCCTTCTCCCATTGCTCCATCATCAAATATACTCAGTCACTGACCACCATTCCTGATTCAGCTACGTGTCTGTGTTCTGTTCAGTGCGTCAAACATTTCTCAAGTACCAAGTAAGTGCCATACATTCAGGACTACGTGCTGAAAGTCCAAAGATGAACAAGACGCTTTGCCAGAACTTATGGTGGGTGGGTCTCTAAACGAGTTGGTGAGAGAAACATTTGTCATTCCGATTTTCCCCCTCTAATGTTGCTTCTTCCCCCTTGAAGTCCCCCATCTTCAGAGCTTCTTCCATCACTGTCCTCAGGAGAGATTTCAGCTCTGGTGCTTTGTAACAATGCAGTATAGAGTATAAAACTCAAAGAACACCCGGTTTCCTTGGCTGGAAGAAGTAGAACTGCTTCCTTCCAGAAACAGCAATTCAAGCAACCAGGAGAGGGTCGCATGAGGTGGAGAGAGAGAGAGAGAGACAGAGAGATTGGGAAGGATGAAAGGAGGGAGGAAGGGAAGGGAAGAGAGGACAAGAGAGGAGAAGGGAAGGGAAAGTGGCACAGGTGACCCATCCCAAACAGTTATGTTTCAAGTTCAACTTCCAGGCAATGAGTTGGGGACAAAGAGCTCAAGTTAATTAATGACTGCAGAGACCTATGATCATTAGCATCCTGGGAAAACCAGCAGGTACCAGACCCTCTACTATTCCCAAGAACAGGATGCTAACGCATGAGTTCCTTGGAGGAAACCTGCAGCTTGCAGTGAAGGGCACATCTGCTGGAATGATTCCTCTAATTCCACCCCATATCAGCATGCCTGTGATAGGATAATTAGAGGCAACTGGAAAAGAAAGAGATTATGAATTATAGTGGCTGAGTTTCGTCTTTCCCTGGATCACAGTCTGGCTACTGGTGAAAAGAGGCCTCCCTACCGTGAAAAATCATTCTGCTTCTGAGACTACTGAACTGACAGTCTATTACTAAATTGGTGTAAAAGATGAAGACGACAAGCACTCAGGCTACGGCTTGCCCACTTGCTGCTCCCAGAAGGGACAGGGAGGCAGTCACCAGCCTGACAGCACACCCCTTGTCCCTGCTGTTGGCGTGTTTCCAGTGGTCAGACCTCCCTGGGCCTCCACAGAGCACACGTTCAGCTTCAGAACACAGGGCAGACCTGAGAGATACTGCGAGTCCTGTTCCAGGCCACCGCAAGAACACAAACATCACAAAAAAGCAAGTCACATGAATTTTCTGGTTTCCTAGTGCACACAAAAACTATGTCTACACCATACTATTGTCTATTGAGTGTGTGACAGAATTATGTCTAAAAATATCAATACTTCACAATTTAAAATAACAATACTTCACAATTTAAAAACACTTTCAGGGAGTTCCTGCCATGGCTCAGTTGTTAACGAATTCGACTAGGAACCATGAGGTTGCAGGTTCAATCCCTGGGCTTGCTCAGTGGGTTAAGGATCCAGCGTTGCTGTGAGCTGTGGTGTAGGTCACAGATGCGGCTCAGATCTGGCATTGCTGTGGCTCTGGCGTAAGCCGGCAGCTACAGCTCTGATTTGACCCCTAGCCTGGGAACATCCACATGCTGCAGCTGTGGCCCTAGAAAAGACAAAACAAACAAACAAACAAAAACACAAAACACAACTTTCAGGAGTTCTTTCTGTAGCTTAGGAGGTTATGAACCTGACTAGTACCCATAAGGATGCAGGTTTGATCCCTGGTCTTGCTCAGTGTGTTAAGGATCTGGTGTTGCTGTGAGCTGTGATATAGACTGCAGCTGTGTCCAGGTCCCACATTACTGTGACTGTGGTGTGTACTGGAAGCTACAGCTCCAACTCGACCCCTAGGCTTGGGAACTTCCATATACCTCAAGTGTGACCTGAAAAAGAAAAAAAATTTTTTTTTTAAATCCTAGCCATCATCTGAATTTTCAGTGAGTCGTAATATTTTTGCAACAGTAACATCAAAGATCACAGGACATCGTAACAAATACAATAATAAAGAAAAACTTTGAAATATTATGAGAATTACCAAAATGTGACACAGAGACAGGAAGTGAGCAAATGATTTTGTAAAGTGGCTGATGGGCTTGCTGGACACAGGATTGCCACAAACCTTCAATCTGTAAAGCAAATGCAATACCAGCAAAGTGCAATAAAGTGTGGCATGGCTGTAATCATGAATGGGTTAAAAAAAAGTCTACTGATCATTTCTTTTATATATAACAATCAACACTCAGGTGCACAGGGTTTTTTTTTTTAATTAAATTTGGTTTTTAGGCAAAAAATAGTTCATTTCCATCCCACTTTTTAGCCTGCACAATTTAGATTTTGAAAGCTAGAATCTGAAATACTGTCTAGTCTCACGCCTTTCCTTTAGATCACTGGCCTAAGGTCAAGGGCAAGTTGGGGCATTGACTATATTTAGCCGATGTTCCATCACATTTTTGCTCAGTTCAAGAAATGATAATTTTGAGAAAGCATACTATTATTTGGTTGGCTCCTGAAGTGACCTGAGAACTCAAGGAATATAGCTGCCCTTGCCTCTCATCTTTGATTTGTGTTAAAAAAAAAAAAAAATGGACCATGGGCTGAGAGCAGCTATTACTATAATGCAATGCATTACAAGGTGTCCGATGGCTTATCCCGCTGGCAAAGTCCACTCTAAAATTTAAACTCTCCTGCCACATCTGACAGTCACCCTGCCTTGTCACCTCTGCCTAAACTTTTTGAATTATTTTCTAATTAATTTAATTATGACATTGGCCACAATATTTCACCCATTTTCATGAGGAACCACACATATATTTTCCAGTCTATATGATGCCACAAAGAGGAGAATTTTTTTTTTGTCTTTTTGTATTTTTAGGGCCGTACCCACGGCACACGGAGGCTCCCAGGCTAGGGGTCAAATCGGAGCTGTAGCCGCTAGCCTACGCCAGAGCCACAGCAATGCGGGATCCGAGCTGCGTCTGCAACCTACACCACAGCTCAAAGCAACACCGGATCCTTAACCCACTGAGCAAGGCCAGGGATCGAGCCTGCAACCTTATGGTTCCTAGTCAGATTCGTCAACCACTGAGCCACAATGGGAACTCCCAAAGAAGAGAATTTTTAAACCCAAAGTGAAGTAAGGACATTCACTTAATATTGACGACCAGAAATGCTGTTGGGACTAACTTCCAGGGAGGCCATTTGCTGCCTTCCATGGTAAACACAGACTGCAGTTCAGGTGTTGCTTCTTTTTAATGAGGGTAACAATTTATTTTCCAATTGCAAATCAATCAAAGGTAATTTAATAAAATGGATATAAATTATTTCCAGATGCTATTCCACACAAAACAAAACAAAACATACCTCAGATGTAAGGGAGTGCTGAATTATGTTTCTCAACCATCATTCAATGGATAGGTAAGGTGAATTCTGGGCACCTTGCAACTCCTTCCTCCCTCTCCCATCAGCAAGTAAGTCTTAGTTCCTCTTAGATGCTTTCCTCTCTCATTCATGTAGTCTACCTTGGAAAGCAGTGGGTAGTCCCTCCTTGGCAGTGATGTGTCTGGTTTTCATGAAACCATTGATTATATAGTATCAGTCATCTAAACAGCAATACTTTGATATCAATGGATGAATAAGCCTCCGAAAACATTGTATAAGGGGAAGTGTCTGTTGTGCAATAGCTCAGGTTTGGGATGCTGTTATCTTCATCTGTATAGTGAAATTTATTTGGGAATGTGAATATGATAATGCACTTTTCATCATTATTTTTCTAGGAATGAAGGGAAAACTCTGATGCTACTGATAAGGAGCATAAATTCTTTAACAAAATGGCAAATTTCTAGCCTCCACTGAACACTTACTAAATCTAAGAAGCTGTCTGTTTAATAATAAAGAAAGGACAAAATTTAAGAATACATCCTGAATATTAAAACTATGTCATTGAAGAACCCAAACAAAAAATGGGCAGAAGACCTAAACAGACGTTTCTCCAAAGAAGAGATGGATGGCAAGTAGGCATATGAAAAAAATGCTCAACATCACAATTATTAATGCAAATCAAAACTACAATGAGGGACCACCTCACACCAGTCAGAATGGCCATGATTAATAAATTTATAAATAACATCAAAAAATGGGCAGAAGATCTAAACAGACAATTCTCCAAAGAAGACATACAGATGGCCAATAAACACATTAAAGAATGTTCAACATCACTCATTATTAGAGAAATGCAAATCAAAACCACTCTGAGGTACCACCTTACACCAGCCAGAATGGCCATCATCCAAAAGTCTACAAACAATAAGTGCTGGAGAGGGTGTGGAGAAAAAGGAACCCTAGTACACTGTTGGTGGGATTGTAAATTGGTGCAACCACTGTGGAAAGCAGTATGGAGATTCTTCAGAAAACTAAACACAGAACTCCCATTTGATCTAGCAATCCCACTCCTGGGCATCTATCCAGAGAAAACCACGACTCACAAAGACACATGTACTCTGATAGTACATTAGAACAAATAGTTCATTGCAACACTATTTACAATAGTCAAAACATGGAAACAACCTAAATGTCCATCAACAGAGGAGTGGATCAAGAAGATGTGGTACATATACACAATGGAATATTAGTCAGTCATTAAAAGGAATGAAATACTGGCATTTTTAGCAACATGGATGGACCTAGAAATTATCATGCTAAGTGAAGTCAGCCATACAATGAGACACCAATATCAAATGCTTTCACTGACATGTGGAATCTGAAAAAAGGACGGACTGAACTTCTTTGCAGAACAGATGCTGACTCACAGACATTGAAAAACTTATGGTCTCTGGAGGAGACAGTTTGGGGGGGTGGGGGAATGTGCCTGGGCTGTGGGATGGAAATCCTGTGAAATCAGATTGTTATGATCATTATACAACTACAGATGTGATAAATTCATTTGAGTAATAAAAAAAAAAATCAAAATGCTGGAGAGGGTGTGGAGAAAAGGGAACCCTCCTACACTGTTAGTGGGAATGTAAATTGGTACAACCACTATGGAAAACAGTATGGAATTTCCTCAAAAAACTAAAAATAGAACTACCATATGATTCAGCAATCCCACTCCTGGACATATATCTGGACAAAACTATAATTCAAACAATACATGCACCCCTGTTCATTGCAGCACTATGCGCAATAGCCAGGACATGGAAACAACCTCGATGTCTATCAACAGGTGAATGGATTAAGAAGATGTGGTATAGATATACAATGGAATACTACTCAACCATAAAAAAGAACAAAATAATGCCATTTACAGCAACATGGATACAACTAGAGATTCTCATACTAAATGAAGTCAGAAAGACAAAGGCAAATACAACATGATTTCATTTTTATGTGAAATCTAAAATATGGCACAAATGAACCTATCTATAAAATAGCTACAGACTCATGGACATAGAGTACAGACTTGTGGTTTCCAAGGGGGAGGGGGGAGTGGAAGGGACTGGGAGCTTGGGATTGGTGGATGCAAACTATTACATTTCGAATGGATAAGCAATGAGATCCCACTGATTAGCACAGGGAACTATATCCAATCTCTTCAGACAGAACATGACAGAGGATAATATGAGAAAAAGAATGCATGTATACATATGACTGGTCACTTTGTTGTATGGTAGAAATTGACACAACATTGTAAATCAACTATAATAAAAAAAGAAGAAAAAGATTATATCATTGAAGATTATTGGTAAAATGTAATTAGGGACCCAATTTTTAATCTCTAGAGAGAAAGAAACCCCCCATAATATAAAGTCTATTTTTCAATTTTCCCACATTAGATTTTTCATATCTTTGGGAACACATTATATGTTAAAAACAGAGGACTTCCTGTAGTTTTCTTCTATCATGATTCAAATAGGAAAGCTCTAGACATCCAACCCATATAGCATTACATTCTATACACAGGTAATACACTACTTTTGTCAAAGACCTTTGTCTAAGCATAGTACTGCAAGGTAGAAGTTCAAGTAGAGTCAGGCAAGGACTGGATGAAAGAACCCAGAGCCACCTTATTAAGGCTTGTTCAGGCTTCAGACTGATCTCATAAGAAGGTGAAACAATGGCTGACAGATGTAGACTTGAAAATCTTAAGAATAATAATGAATATGTCCAACTTGACCTTGAATACTTGTCACTGGTATGGACCAAGAGACTGAATATGAGGAAACACTGAGACAACATGATTCTCAAATTGAGAAATAGAAGCAAACATGGAGTCATCTCATCCTAACCAGGAATTCAGTATGTTGAAAACCGTGGGATCTTTGGTATGTATTTTGGTTATTCTTACTGTTTTTAGGAGAGAAGTTGAGCTCCAGTCCTTCTATTCTGCCATCTTAATCCTCTTGAACCCTAACTCTTGATGTGGCGCTCCAGGGACTTGCTGTGAGCCCACTTCACATGCTTAGTGGAGGAGGTGGCTGCTGCCTTTGGCCGAAGCTTCCAGGGACTCTTAAGTGACCACAGCCAGCCTATTCTTTAAAGAGCTTGGTGTAGGCATCACTGAACAAAGTCTCCATATCCATCACATGGAGAGATCCTTTGAAGAGACAGGCGAGGGCAGGACAGACTCAGCATCCTCATGCAAATGCACCATGCCTTCCTTCACACCATTACCCACTCCAGGCCTGCTCAGGATGGCGGGGAGATGCCAGGCTGGTCATAACGGCTATTCCTGTGGTTCCTTATGGGTCTGGTGGTGGAAAGCCCCACTCTGGCCTCTCTCGTCACCTGTCAGGGAAGTATCTCCTTGTGTAACTGGCTGGGAAGTGTCGCCACCGCTGCTGCCGCCACCTCCGGTTATTTTTAAATGTATTCAAAATTTTAGTCTTAACTGTGATGCTGGTTAAA
Source organism: Phacochoerus africanus (assembly GCF_016906955.1). NCBI lineage: Eukaryota > Metazoa > Chordata > Mammalia > Artiodactyla > Suidae > Phacochoerus > Phacochoerus africanus. The sequence goes on from NC_062555.1 coordinate 56,614,989, forward strand.
GTTATAGAACACTTTCGAAACCAGAAAAAAGCATTCCATTTTGCAAAATTGGAGTCTTTCTTTTATCCCAGAGATAGGGATAAACCATACGAGTTCATGTTGTCCCCCATAGCTGTGATGTGATTATATCTTAGCAAGTAGGTAGGAAGGCTCCAGCATCAGACATCAGAGCATAAGCCAGGACCAGTCAAAGCAGAATCAGTGGGAAGTGACCTGGCTACAAGGCTGTGTGAGAGGAGACAGCTGCACGTGGGCCCACCAGGCTAGGTCCTCATGCTAGAGGAAAATGGTACTTCTTTTCTACTCAGGGAAGTGAGGCATGGAACAAGATGCTCCTTGTGATCAGTGGAGGGAAATGTCATAGGATTAGAGTCTAGGTGGCTAAACCCCTATTCACATACAGGAATTCTGAAGTGTAATGGACATAAGTTTATCAAAGTCAAGCATTTTATAGCTTTAGCATCAATTAGATGTCTGAAAAGTATTTCTTCACCACAGTAAATCCCTTTTCAGCAATTTAGAAAAATTACAGTGATTTACAAAATAGGAGAGGAAATGCATTATGTTGTTTGTCATCATTTTCCCAAACCACTGGGGTTACAGAGAAGCATAAATATTTTAAAAAGTTCCCAGGATAGTTAAATTCTGTCCTTGGCAATTTATTACTTTACAATGACAGATTACCAAGATGTAGTCTAGCAATCACTAATTGTTTTCAGATTATGCGCTAATATATTCATTTCATAATTGTAAGTGAAAGAATGCATATTAATGTTCAAAGCTGTAGTCCTCTTTGCATAACTTAACTAATTTTAATGGTTGAAAACTTCATTAAGTAGATTCAAATTGAATCAGCTTCAATGATGAATGTCCTTACTTTTTATCAAAAGAGACAATCGTTTCACGCCATAATGAACTACTAGAATCACGTCTCTAGCAACTATCTGACCCTATGTAGATCATCCACCCAAGAATCCTACCCTCTTTTCATAAGCTTCACTCCCCTGGTGTTCTCATTTTGCCCCGACTAGCATACCTTGTAGGTCCATCATTATAGTCACACCATGGCAGATAGCTTCAACTTTGTAGTCCCTGCTTCCTCCACCTTATTCACCTGGCTGACTCCCCTCTGGCTGGATCTAGCACCCCAGATCCTCTGTACTAGGCAAGCAGCTGAATGTGGCTGGAAAACATACATCATCATGCTGCTGCTCTCACCCGAAACGTGTAATCCTTGAACTGCCCATCAATTCTACATTTCCCTCGTCCACTGACTTACTCATTTTTCTTCTGTTTATTTCATACTTTGCTCTCTCCTCAAGCCTCAAACCCCTCACTCCCATCTCCTCTCTCATCTGGAAGCCTTGCTTCCTATTTCCCTGGGGAGACACAAGTGGTCAGAAGAGAATGCCTTCAGAAGCATTCATCTATATGCAAATGGCCCACTACTCGAACTTTCCTTCCTGTGACAATGGCACCACCAGCCATGCTCCCACCCGGAGGAAACCATCTGCTGCATACACATCCTCCTCTTCCCTACCCAATAGGATCATTCCACAAATTCCTCCTTCTTTCCCTTACATCATCATTTTCCCTCTTTATTGGATAATTTCCAAGAGCACACTGTCAAGGAGGAAGAAATTTTCCTGGACCCTTCTAGGTTCTCCTGGCTGTCCTAAAAATTAAATTGACAGGAGACAGATTAACAGGGAATTTTTTTCTTTAATTTAATAACTAGTATACATGGGAGAGACCCAGGAAAACTGAGTAACTCATCAAAATAGCCTAAGCCTTTGCCTTAAAGACCATCTTCAGCTGAAGACAAAAGAGGATGTTGGGGGTAGTGGTTTAGGACTTCAAAGGGGAGGAAGAAGGAAAAACCAATGTTTGGTAAACCAGTGTTTGCTGGGCCGTGCAGAGACAATGGGACATGGAGTGATCTGACATCAAGGCCTTGCCCCCACCACACCTAGCCCATCTTCTCTGCAGACATCTCTGGGGACCGCTCTAGTCTGTGAACAGGCCCTCTACTTAATTTTGTTAGGCAGTTAAGAGGAAGGTCAAAGTTTCTTCCTCTATCTTTTGCGCCTTCACTGTTTTCAGCCCCAAATTATCCACCTGTCAAAGAGACATTTTTGGGATGGCAAATTCTGCTCCCCTACAATTCAAAAGTAGTGTCACTTTTCCCTATTTTCAAACAATAAAACTCTCCTACTCTCATCTCTCCTTTCATCTAACTCCCCACTTCTCTGCTCCCTTTAATAGAAAAATTTGTCAAAAGAGTGATAAGGATTCACTTCAATTTGTCTCCTTGAATCCATTCCAATCAAACTATCGCCACCCTGAGCCACTGATACAGCCCTTGTGAAAGCCGCCAATGACCTCACACTGCTAAAGCCAGTGTCATTTCTCAGTCTTCATTAAGGGAACCTGCCCACAGCACTTGGTACAGTTGATGACTCCCTCTTCCTTTTTACAGTGTTTATGTGGCTTCCAGAGCCCCTCATTCCTAATTTTCCTTCTGTCTCAAAGGAGCTCCTTCTCTTTGCTGGTGCTCCCTTATCTCCTTGGCCTCTAAATATTAGCATGCCCCAGACTCTAAGACTTCTTCTCATCTCTAACCACATTCACTCCCTAAATCAAATGTACTTAACCCATGCTGCACGTACGAATCATCTGGGGAGGATTTTAAAAACAGTGTCTGTAGCAGCACTATTTACAATGGCCAAGACATGGAAGCAACCTAAATGTCCATTAACAGATAACTGGATAAAGAAGATGTGGTCTACACATAGAATAGAATACCACTCAGCCATAAAAAAGAATGAAATAATGCCATCTGCAGAAACATAGATGGATCCAGAGATTATCATACTGAGGAAAGTAAGTCAGACAGAGAAAGACAAATACAATATGATAATACTCATAGGTGGAATCTGAAATGTGATACAAATGAACCCATCTATTAAACAGAAACAGGCATAGAAAACAAACCTATGGTCAGCATGGGTTTAATTCCTGGCCCAGTACAATGGATTAAGGATCCAGCACTGCTGCCATCCAGCTGTGGTATAGGTTGCAACTGCAGCTTGGGTTTGATCTCTGGCCTGGGAGCTTCCATATGCCATGTGTGCAGAGAAAAAAAAAATAGCACCCTCTTTTCACACTGCCTGCCCATGCATGCATCTGAATTCACTGCCTCATTTCACTCCACTGCACACTCTGGTGCACCACATCATTCACTTATTAATTTTCTCCCTCCCTTAACTCAGGCTCAAGAGAGCTCTGTGTCTGAAACAGAGCCTTAAACATGAACATAAATATTTGTTGAATGAATGACTGAATCCTTTACATTGCAGCAAACACTACTCCTATGGAAATAAAATTATATAACTGAATCAAGCCATAAAACTTGCTTAAAAATAGTGTGATCTTCTTAAGCAAGAAGGAAGAGCTGACCCAAACCGCAGTTGGAACACCACATTTTGACGCTATCCACTGGTTTGGTGATACAGACAAAACAGGTTGGCACCTAAGTACGCCTCCTCCCAAAAGTACTGAACGTGAAGAATGTGTTATTTCAGTATAAATCCTGTCTGGGTTTTGCTTGCTGTGATCTGACTCAATGTCTTGCGCTGCGCAGAGCCAAGCTGTCTCATTAGTCAGTCTTGTTTTAGAGCTTCCCTGCCAGGAAAAAAGCAGAGGGCATTTGCGCCTCTTTGCTGTGACAGTATGCATCTGTGTGACTGGTAACTTCTCTGCACTCGCTGTAGATGCAGCCGAACTGTGTGCCCCGGGCAATCTGGCTCCCACGGTGCCTCTGTGGGAATCTGACAAGAAACAGTGGAAAACCAGTGCCTTTATGTCACTGCAAATCAAGATTTCACTGTGTCCATAAACCTCTCTATCAGGAGCACTGCATCACAATATGAAACTTTTATAGAACCATGTTTATTTGGCGTATGACAAAACAGATGCTAGCTAAGAAGGGAGATTTTAAAAGCCTATTTGATATTCAAGTGTCAATTTATATCTAATGTTAAAGCCTTTGACAGTGAACACTTTTTCAGAAGCTATCAAAGGGAATTAGCTTCCTCAAGACCATTGCGCATATCTGACAGGGCAAATGATCTATAGCTCACCGAAAGCTATCCATATTCTCCCAGAAAAACTGTAATTACTTTAGGCAAAAATACAATAACTGCTCAAGACACCAAAGCATATATACACTGTTAATACAAATATGTTGATTACAGAGTTGTCTCACTTATCTGATATTCATTATTTCCAGCTACAGAAAGAGTTCTGCTCATAGATGGAAACCATCAGATTAAGGGTCCAAGGGAACCGTCCTAGAAATGTTCAAAATACTAAGGGCAATTTCACACATCAGGACATAAAAAAAAAAAAACAATTTTCGCCCACAGATATAAAAGCTTATATAAAAGGAAAGTGAAGACTCAAACAGGCTGTAGTAATACAGCTGGGACTTATTGCATCCTTTGGTCCATCCTTAGGCCATCCCTGGCCTGCTATGGAGGAAACGGCCACCAGGCTCTCTGCCTTACACAGGACCATAACTCATAAGAGTCTTAGAAACTTAAGAATCAGCTAAAGAGGAACATCAGTCAGAAAATCCATTCATCAGCCAAAGAAAGTGCACCTAGTGACACATAAGCTTAAGAGCATGGAAACTGACAGCATGGAACCTGACTTGGATTCGATCTTGTCACACACCTTCATCCCACGATTTTGAAAATGGAGAACTTTGAAAAGCTGAAAAGAAGGCAGCAGGATCAAATCACTTAGCGGCAGAGTGAGGGATAATTTCCATGCCGAAGGACCCATAAACCAGGTCCTCCACTCCACTGCTCTGCCTCTCGCCCCAAAGCTTTAACTCTTCATAACTCACTCCCATTGTTGTCATCAAATACAGTTGTAGAATTTCATGGTGGCCTCAGCTATAGGCACATATTGCTCTAAATCTATTTCCTTTTCATTGGAAGGAAGGTTAATGTTTCAAAGCCAAGGGAAAACACACTGAATGATAGATTCCAATTCAACTGTTGTAAGACAGCTTTCCAAGGAAGTGGAATTTATGGAAAGGGAGACCATAAGAGATGGGACGTGGGCCAGAGTTATAACAGATGTGTGGTTGCCCCTTGCTTCTGGAAGGGCTCCATTCAGCAATGCTGACCCCAAACCATATTCATAAAGCTTACTCTATACCCTCCATGGTGCCTTATAAACCTGGAGGTGTGTTTGCACTGGGAAAGGTTCTTAGAACAAGTGGAAACACTGGTTAAAATGGAAACCAACCAACCCTTTTCTTAATCATGCTGGAACTCCACCAGCCCAGTCTTGGAAGTATAATATTCTGCACCTCAAAAACAATGGTTCCTTTATAATATTTTCCAAAGCCATGATATCTCTTCTGTTCTTGGTTACTTTCCTCCTATCAAAGGCCTGGCCCCTTGCTTCTAAAAAGAGGGATCTTAGAACATTTTTGCCTTTTTCTTCTATCTAATTATTTGTAATGGTGACCAGTAGGAATGCCAAAGATGAAATCAAGATGCCTTAGTGAAGACTAGTAGTTCTTGATCCAGGCTGCAGATCTAAAAGAACTAGAAACATAGCTAAAAATATGCTACTGGACTCCACCCCCAGATTTAATTGGTCTGAGTGAAGCCCCAGCATTAAGTATTAAAAAGATCTCCAAAGAATGGTATATATTACTACTGTTCTAGATAAAGGAATGTGAGCAAAGATTATGGAATCACGAAGGGTATTAACTAAATCATAAAATAACAGAATTTTTAGAGGTATAAGAGACAGGAGAAGCTTAAGGAGCACGCTTGGTCACAGTGGTGAGGAAATGGAAGTCAGGGGATGCTAAGTGAATAAATCAAAGTCCCGAAACTAAGTAAGGGCAGAGCCAGAATCTGGCCACATAACTCAAGAACTAACCAAATGAGGAAGGGATACCTCCTGACATCTGAAAGAGAGAACTTAGAGCATACCTAAAAAGAAGCAACCGCTTTACTCAGCCAAATACAAAACCTATGGCAATCAAGGGGTAACTGTCATGATACCATCAAGGAGGGATTATTAGGTAAATTCACAGCAGCACATGGCAGACTTTAGGAGAAGCTGGGGGCTTGAGCTATAACTAATCACGAAGGGTGAAAAAGGTCAGGGTGAAAACCCATACATGACTTGGTTGATAGCAAACAGAAAACAGGTTTGGGTGAATTACAGAAATGATTCCACAACTCTTGCATATTTTCTTACCGTGTTAGTAAAGTACCTATTAGATACATTCTTACCATGTAAAGTGCAGTGCTTGACATACATCAAGAGCTCCCTTAATGATGAGGGCTGCCGCCCCTCACTACTGCCCTGATGCAAATTCCAGCTGAATGGGACTGTGCTGGTTCATATACTGGAATGCTTGACTATCGCATTGCATGTATCCTTGTGCCTTATCCTCGCCTTACAATGGGGTAAGATTGGCATTTAGAGATCTGCACTTACCAAAGGCAAAGAATAGTTTACCTTGCAATTTAACTCTGAGCGATGAGAGAGAGAGAGAGAGATACTAGCTGGAGGACCGAAAGAGAATAGCAAGGGGGCTCTGCTTGTTCTCCCTTCAATTTTCTAGACCAAACCTGCATAGAATGAGATCAGTCACTGGAGAAGAGGCGGTGGTGTCTCGGATCAGGCCTGAAATACACAAACATTGCTTGAGTCCATGCACCTTACTGTGATTCATTGTCCCACTTTTTTTTTTTTTCTTTTTATGGCTGAACCTGCATATGGAAGTTCCTGGGCTAGAGGGTGAATGGGAGCAGCAGCTGAGGGCTATGCTGCAGCTTGCAGCAATGCTATATCCTTAATCCACAGAGTGAGGGCAGGGATCAAACTTGCATCCTCACAGACACAGTGTTGGATCCTTAACCCACTGAACCACAACAGGAACTCCTCATCATCCCATCTTAAGGTTGGGAGTATAATACCTAACTTACAAGTAAGAGAGGATGCAACATGCTCAATGATACATACGCATCATCTAGCATCTTTACAGAAGTTTCCCACGTAAATTCATTTTTCAGATAAATTACATTCCTTTAAGAGTAATCTTTCAGAAAAAAAAAATGTCCTCAGTTTTATTGAATTATTTATAAAGAACATTAATCATGACCTTGTTTTTTTCAGTGTATACTAAATATTTGATTTTTTTTCTTGCTATGAGTATGAATAGCAATTATTTCATTTAAGAGTTGTGGTGCTATGAAAAGATGTCTAGGTATGGCGGGTTATTTTTCTCCACATTTAATGGCCCCAGGTTATTGTGCTTATACTGTATTGTTCTGATCCCCACTTCCGCTATTAGAATATTCTGCTTTTTATTTGTTTCTTTATTTCTTAATTTTTAGCCATTGAGATCCTCTGCCTTTCTAATTAAGATACATGGGCTCTGGAACTTACTGGTATTTCAGGCTGTTAAGTTGCTTACTCTGGATTTGCTTCATTCTGAAAATGCTGGAAATCTGACCTCAAAGTACTAAAGGTTAATGATAAACTCTGGGAAGAACAATGGAAAATATATCTCCTTATCTAGTTCTATTCTAATATTAATGGTATACAAACGAATGAAGAGTTTCTGCTGAGTACAGTCATTAAGAACTAAACTCTAAACTAAACTCTAGCTGGCTGGCTTTTCTGAAATGCCATATTTTCACAGACCTTGCCTTGAGAACTGTGCAAGCAAGCTCGGTGAACTCATAAAAGTGCTTAGGCTACTGATCAAGGCAAAGTAGCTTTGAAAATAGAAAAGCAAGGGGAAAAAAATCCAAATAATTAACTTGCTAATTGTTTTCCTTAATGCGAATGCTAGCTAGTGAAGATATCTGTAGGGGTGGTAAATGAAGCTCCCTGCAGTCTTGGCCAGGCTGGTGCCAGGCAGTCTTCAGGGGAACTGACCCTGTGAGGCAGACAGCATAGGCAGCCCTGTAGTTCCTGCTCTCTAGAAACAGAGAGCCAACATTTTCTCCTCCAAGTTAAGAATGAGGCTTCACAGGAATGTTTAAATTTCTTTTTCTTTCTAACTATTTCTCCTAAATGTCTGAGAATCCATTTAGGGAGTTCCCATTGTGGCTCTCTGGAAACAAACCCAACTAGTATCTATGAGGATGTGGGTTCAATCCCTGGCCTAGCTCAGTGGGTTGGGGATCCAGCATTACCGTGAGCTGTGGTGTAGGTCAGATGTGGCTCAGATCCCGAGTTGCTGTGGCTGTAGTGTAGGCCGGCAGCTGTAGCTCTGATTCGACCCCTAGCCTGGGAGCTTCTTCCATATGCTGCACCTGAAGCCCTAAAAACAAAAAGCAGAAAAAAAAATCCATTTATCCTTCCTAAGCGCATTGTGGGAGTGCCTTCCTCCTTCATCTGCTCCATAATGGACCTTTTTTTGGAAGGTACCAATGATCACTTTCCTACATTCCTCTTGGGCTCACTCTGGGGCTTCTACAATTTCTGACCACAAATACTTGCAGTATCTCTCTTCTGAACTACATTTTGAGAGCTGTGTTTTGTTTTGTTTGTTTGTTTGTTGTTGTTGTTGTTGCTATTTCTTGGGCCGCTCCCGCGGCATATGGAGGTTCCCAGGCTAGGGGTCGAATCGGAGCTGCAGCCACCGGCCTACGCCAGAGCCACAGCAACGCGGGATCCGAGCCGTGACTGCAACCTACACCACAGCTCACGGCAATGCTGGATCGTTAACCCACTGAGCCAAGGGCAGGGACCGAACCCGCAATCTCATGGTTCCTAGTCGGATTCGTTAACCACTGCGCCACGATGGGAACTCCTTGTTTTGTTTTAATGTTTTCCTCCACATAGGCAAATGCAATCTCTTTCAGGCAGATCCTGAAACACAGAGATCAATGGACCTTCTCAGGAAAGTTGAATACAATTGGAGAGGAAGGCAGCTCTGCTGGCACAGATGAGTCTGCAAGAGCTTGACCCAGGCTTACTATCATTGATCCCTGGAGCCCAGCACAGTGCCCACCATGGAAACACTCTGTACATGTTATATTGGATGGAAAAATGAAAAGGACATATTGGTGCTGCTGCTTACCATTACTCTTGTTGCTATTAGCAAATGGCTATTGATTGCTACTGAGTTTTCACAGCAGCTATTGAATCCTCCCAACAACCCGAGGTGAGGGTTGGAGGCTTGAAAAGACTCTGCCATTGAAAGAGTGGTAACTAACATGTCATTCAAACCTTCCATACTTGGGAAGGCTTGCCAAATGTGTAACTGGATCAGTTTGGGGGACTAGGGATGAAAAGGGGATGCTTGGGTTACTCCCAGCCAATGGTTATGGGTAAGTGATAGAGTCTGTATTCTAAGCCAGGGAGCTGAAGTATGCTGATGGCTCTTCAATGGTTAAAGGAAAATACCACAGCCCCCTTCCCATCAAAGAACTTGAATGAAAAATCAAGAAGGTCACAACTTCCATCTTGCAGTGGGTCACCCACGGGGTTTAGAAAGGAAACAGCAGCTCCGCATAGCTGCCTTAAGTAAGCAAGACCAACTCTAGACCCCACCAGCAATGGCAAGCAGGAATTCCTTGTACATCATCAGGCTTGGCTCTCAAAGGCTGTGAAGCCCACAGCCTACTACTTCATCCTGCCCACCAGTGGGTGGGGCTGGTCTTCTTTGCCCAATTCTGATTGGCTCATGACTAAAGGGGCTGAGTCTGAGGATGAAATGTTACCTGTAACTTACGCAATATTACACACCAACTATACCTCAGTAAAAAAATTTCCAGGAGTTCCTGTTGTGGTTCAGCAGGTTAAGAACCCAGTGCTGTCTCTACAAAGATGCAGGTTCAATCCCTGGCCTCGTTCAGTGGGTTAAGAATTCGGCATTGCCACAAACTGCAATGGCTGCAGCTGCAGCTCCAATTTGACCCCTAGCCCAGGAACTCCATATGCTGCAGGTGTGGTCATAAAAAGGAAAAGAAAAATTTCAGCTCCTTCACTGTTTGTTGATATTTCCACCTAGGGAAACTTAGTCACATTATTTCATTTCACTGATCTTTGGCTTTTCCAAATTTAACACTGAGATATTAAGAGCTACTTCAGAGAAGAATTATGTGGGAGTTAGGAGTTCAGTTAACTTAGAGTACTGATGACAGGGCATGGAAGACAGGTCAAGAGACTTGGAGCGAAACTGCCTGACTGTAAATCTCAGCCAATTACTACCTGTTGGGTGACTTACCTAATCTCTCTGTGCCTCAGCATTTTCACCTATAAAATGCAGATATTAATACTACCTACCTCATGGAGGGAATTAACTTATGTAAAACTTAGCTCCTTTTCTAGTACAGGGTAAGCAATAAAAAAAGCCCTGGTGGAGTTGAGCTGTGTCCTCACTACCCTGACCTATAACCACCTGCGGTGTTGCCTTATCCATTTACTGGTGTTTCTTTTAAGTGTCTGTGTTTGGTGGGGTAGGGAGTGGGTATGGGAGGAGGAGAGAGCAAATTCATTGTAGCTAGACTCATATCATCACCTTTGTTAAGATGCCTTGGGGCAAAGAAAACTCTAGAATATGAAAATATGGAATGTGAAACTCAAACACAAGGATATCACTCTCCATGGGCCAGCAGCAAAAACAGAATGAGAAGAGCAACAGAAATATTTCTGAGATTCTTCTGCCTCCTGAATCATTCCCACCTCTGGATACAGTCAGAATTTTCTCCCTCAACCACTCCACTCCAGATGTGTGAAAGTCCTCACCCATAACTACCTTCATCAAGAGAGTAGTTAACCAAAGGAATGCTAGAGGAAATCCAGCCTAGCAGTTCACACAGGGTGGGCCATATTTAAGAGATACTGTCTTTTTCAGGTTGTGCCCAGATGTTGGCAAAATACTGACAAGTAAATTTTTATGAAAGTAAGGCAGATATTCAGAAACTTTGGGGGACTGATCTCCATGAAAATGTTTTATAGCCATGTAAATAATGAAATTGATCATCTGAAAAGTTCTTACTGGTGGTGCACTCATCATATCAACATGGCGGCCACAACTCACTCCCTTCTGTGCTTCTCAAGAAGCCATTTAGAAGGTGAGTTGGTGAGAATGACCTCACAGGGTTAAACTTATCCTCACTACAACCATAGTGTTTGCAAACGTTAGGACTTTATTCCTAGCAGCAATAAATTACTTACCTCAGAATCGATTGAGACACACCAGTGTGTAAAATTAACATGGCTTAGAACTCCCACCTAGTCTGATACTTCCCTTTGGAGTCGATAAAAGTGATACCCAGAAAACACAAATAAATTGCTTGAGGCCACATAGTTATCAAGTAGCAAAGCTGCCACCCACCTGAAATCAAGTCTGCTGATCTGAGGCCAATGCTCTTTTTATATAACACATCACATTTCCTTCAGCTGAGGCCCAATGTGCTATTTGAGTGAACATCAATTTAGTAAGGCTAAATGCAACTCACTTTTCATGCAAGGCATATACTACCTTCCCACTAGGAAAATCAACTATTCCACAATTAGCCACTGGACTACTTCTTACTAAGGTGGGTGGCTATACTGCTATTTCAAGATATATGTTACTTATTCTAAAATCTACATTTTATGGTCACACATTAAGCTGCAAATAGATGTACCTTGGACTGAAAATGCATTTACAAAAACTTTGGACTGAGTGTTGCCTAGACAAAAATTTGTGTCTTTACAGAATTATTTATTGTAGCAGAGACTCCTTAATGCTGATGACAAGGTGGCCTACAGCAATATTTAATATTCATTCACTTTTATTCAGGCAGAAAATTGATATTAGGGCAGGTCTATTTTTATAAAAGACATTCTAATTTTTCCAAAAGGAAGACACTTTTTCAAATATTATTCAAAAATAGGCACAAAAAGTGTAGCCCCAAATTGTGATATCAAGCAATAACTTTGCACTGGCTGTTACATCCAATAACCTACTTTTGCAAACATCTTGACCGTGCACCAGGCCTGAGAAATGGGACCTTGCTAATAGTGAGGACAGAAATCTCAGGCCCTGCCATGTGTCCTAGGCATTGGTCACAAGAGGAATGAAGGATCCTCCATTTCTGAGTGAATTGACAGCCATTTATTTGCTCAATATCTAGGCTGCAGATGTTGGAAAATGTCAGCCTTCAGAAGAAACAATGACATAACCACTGCATCTTGACCCAAGCAGACTGCCAGAAAGGTCATGGTTTTGCAACAGATGGATGAATTTTTTTTTAAAAACCCATACAAGGAAGTATACAGACAAGGACAGAGAGGTAGGCAAATATACTTGCTTATTCATCCTAGAGCCTCAGGCCCAACCTGAGCAGTGAATTGATTGTCCCTGTGGCCTGGGTTCAGGGAAGTTTCTGCCCAGGCTTTGTTCAACCTGTCTGCTGGTCTATCCCTGAATCCTTTATGCCAAGAGTAGATTAACTGAGCAACCAGCCATCTGGGCTGCTTTCCCAGCAAAAAAGAAAACCATGCAGTCTGGAGGCATTTGGGGGGTTGAGAAAGGGTAAAAAGCAACACAAAACAAACAGCCCAAACCAGAGGGGCATGAGGAAACATGGGGAAGGGCATGCAGTGACTGCAGGATAAGCGCTAGGCTTACCCATGCTGCATCTGAGCTGTGGCCCAAGGTCTTGCAGTCTACAGAGTGCAAAGGTCTGGAAACAGGGTGGCCAGGCCAGGAGGTGCGGGTGACCTGGGAGAGAAGCAGCAGGGCAGCTCTTGTGGTCCCCTCCCTCCTAAGCCTGAGCAGGGCACCCAGTGGGGTGGAGAGCCCAGTGGGGTGGGTCCCTCCCAGAAAAAGAAGGCACCTCTGGGGCTAAGAGAGCAGCAGCTACTGAGACATCAGCAAGATGAAACCAACCCCGTGACCACCAGCTCCCATTAAAGAGGGATTTCTTGCTCTTTGGAATAATAAGAGTGCGTAAACCAAAAGGAAAGAGTATATAGCAAAGACAGAAGGTCCTTACCTAGCAAAGATAGAAACTTGCTAAAATATAAAATTTATTTTACTAAATGTGTATCTACTTCCCTTTTAGTGCTCTTTAATCAATAAAACAGAATCATTGAGGCACAATGGGGAGGTTTTCCCAGAGGCTTGATCAACCTGAAGCAACTATTATGATAGTAGTTCAGCAAATAAACAACTTTCATTGAAATGGAAAGATTTAATGTCATAAAAACAGCAATGTTTCTCCCTGAAATAACATATAACATTATGAAGGTATAAGTGGAATCCTAGAGGCCTGTGTGTTTGGTTTGGCACAGCAGGGGTTATATTATTTATTTTATTTTTGGAACTGGGTGAGAAAGTTGATGTTGTATTTGAGGCTAAGGAGGTCACTGATTTGCCTTACTAACTATAAAACTTATTTCAAAGTTTCTTTAATCAAACCCACAAAGGAGCAGACAGACCAATCAATACAGAATCCAGAAAATGATCTAAGTATTCACAGGAAACTGACATGTGATAAAAATGGTATTTTAATCTAGAAGAGAGAAGGGATGGCTTATTTTGTCCTTTCTCCACTAAATTAAAACTTTATAATAAAGTTGCTAGTTTTTGTTGGCATCACTGACTACCCATTTTGAAGAAGCAAATTTGGGAGTTTCCATCATGGCTCAGCAGTTAACGAACCTGACTAGCATCCATGAGGACGGGGGTTCGATCCCTGGCCTCACTCAGTGGGTTAAGGATCCGGCGTTGCCATGAGCTGTGGTGTAGGTCACAGACAGGGCTCACATCCCACGTTGCTGTGGCCCTGGCATAGACCAGCAGCTACAGCTCCAATTGGACCCATGGCCTGGTAATGTCCATATGCCGTGGGTGTGGCCCTAAAAAGACAAAAAAGACCAAAAAAAAAGAGAGAAAGAAAAAAAAGAAGCAAATTTGGATTCCATCCCACACCAAATACAAAAATAAGTCCTAGATGAATCAAAGGTTTAAAAATTTAAAAACAAAATGAGTTGTTAGGCAACAGAGGAAATCTCCAAAACCATAAAGAAAAAGGCAGTTTGGATTAGAAAGATACATTTGAAATGATAAATGAGTCCACGATGTCAAAAGATGAGCAACAGACTGCAAAAATTATCTGCAAATCACGAAAGACTGAGAGTTAAATTCTGTAATACATAAAAGGAAAAGGCACAGAAACCAGTACAAAAATGAACAAGGAATATGATTCAAACCTCAAAATACAATCCACAAGAGAGCCCAAATGGTTAATAAATAAATGAAAAAATGTTCAACCTCACCAGTAGTCTGGAAAATGCAAATTAAATGTACCACGAGATGCCATATTTCATCCATTAGATTGGCGTTAATTACAAAGAACACTAATTCCCCGTGCTGGCTAGGACAAAGGAAAAATGTCTCTCACATGTTGCTGGTGGAAACATGAGTGTTACAGTTTAAGAAAGTAATCCATAACATCTAATAAATTAATCGCAACATGTAGCATTACTTGTAGTGACCTTTCCCCACAAGGAAATCTCTGAAAATAACCTGAATAGCTATCAATTGGCAATGGCAAAGCGAATTACGGAGCCATTGTATCGTTAAAACTATATAAAATATGTAAAATGTGAGGTGTTACACAGCTATTAAGGAGAATGAGTTAGATCTGTACCTACTGAGATGAAAGGATATCAATAATATCTTGTTTGTATGAAAAAGCCAGTTATAAAGAAATGCATTGTGATGGTTAATTTCATGTGTCAGTTTGATGAATCCATTGTGCCCAGACATTTGGTCAAACACCAGTCTAGATGTTGTGGAAAAGCTGTATTTTAGATATGATTAACATTTAAATAAGCAGACTTTGACTAAAGCAGATTACCCTCTATCATGTTAGCGGGCCTCTTCCAACCAGTTGAAGGTCTTAAGAGTGAGGTCCCCAGAGGAATTCTGCTTCCAGACTGCCTTCAAATTCAGGACTGCAGCATCAGGTCTTTCCTGGGTCTCCAGCCTGCTGGCTTCCCTGCAGATTTCAAACTCACCAGCTTCTACAATCACGTGGGCCAAGTCCTTAAAGCAAACCTCTCTGTCTCTCATATATATATATGTGTGTATATATATGCACACATATGCATACATACACACACACATATGCATCCTACTGATTCTGTTTCTCTGGATAACCCTGAATAATACATATATGTAGTATTTCCATAGATAAAGACAAAAACCCTGTTCATTTATATTTACATTTGCATAAGTTTGTATGAATATGGAGGAAATGGTGGAAGAAATTGCACTGCAGAGGTAGCATGTGTGTATATGCGTGTGTATATTGAAGAAAAGGAGAAAGGGAAAAGAAAGCCTAGAACAAAATGGAACAAGCCTACTTTCAGAGGAGGTACAAAACTGCAAGTATATAAAAACTGAACATGCATGAAAATACAGACATAAATCAACTAAATTTTAAAAACATCAACTAAAACCAGACAGTGAAGGGCCTTTCACACCACGCTAAAGAACACTGACTTACACAGTGGAAAGTCATCAGAGGCCTGAAGCACACACGGAACAATGATCTAGAGCAAATTTTTTAAGAGAAGCTCATCTCAGGGCTCACTAGGAGTAGTGCCCAGAAGCTTAGGCTTTTGCATCAGGCAGATGTGGGTTCAAATCCCAGCCCTAACACTTAACTTGAGAGTGATCTTTTATGTGTGATTTAACTTTTCTGAGTTCCAGTACCTTATCTGTAGAAAATGGGAGTAAGAATAAGACCTATTTCACAAGGCATTTGCGTATTCAATGAGATCATATATGAAAAGCACTGAATAGGCTGTCTGCTGGCACAGAGTAAACAGTTGCATTTATTCCCACTGTTGTGTCTGTTCTTGTGATTAGAAATAGAGGCAGAGAGCTGAACAGGAGAGCACTGAAAGAGCCCAGGCAAAATTTTCAGAGAGTAGTTCAGTGGTTAGAGTAGTTCAATACAACCAGAGTACATCAGGAAAGGGGAGTGTGTATTTGTGTGTGTGTGTGTCTGTGTGTGTCTGTGTGTGTGCAAGAGATGGCGGCAGTACGAATGAGTGGGGGGGTCTTTGAGATAAAATCAGCAAGGTTATTAATATTAATTAATGGTACTAATAATTAATATCATCAATATCAAGGATGACTAAAGCTGCTGCTGCTAACAGGAGGAGGTGGTTTGGGAGAAGGGTGTAAGATAAGGAGTTTGGCTGAGGACATAACAGTAGCTAGTAGTTATTGAGTACTTATCTCCTATGGCCCTCCTAATGCCCTCTGAAGTTGTTACAATTACTTCCCCATTTCCCAGGTGAGGAAAATGAAGAACGGGAATATTAATCAATTTGCCCCAGGTCACCTTGCTGGAACTGGCTTACAAATCCATGAAGAGCCTTTCAAAATGACGGCCATGGTCAATGGAGTGAGGGGTTGCCCAGAGTCAGGAAGGATAAATACTAAGCAGAGACACTGGATCTGGCAACTGGGAGGCAACCCTATCCTTGATAGGATCTTAGTTCAACAGCTTTACAAAAAGAGCAAACCCAAGAGAAAATGGTGAACGTTGACTATTTTTTTCCAGGAAGGCATCAGATAATGGCAAGAGACAGGAAGATGGTTGCTAGAAGATGGTTGTTGATGCCTCTGCTTGAAACCCCTCCAAAGGCTCCTGAGCACTCTCAGCATCAAATAAAATCCTTATGTTAGCTGACAAGATCCTATCTGATCTGGCCCTCACTTTCCATTCTGGTTGTCTGATTCACCTGCCAATCTCCCCAGCCATGCTCTAGTTTGATCTGCCTGCTTGTTATTCCCCACATACACTCTCCTGCCTGGGGGACACTCCACCGTGTCCTGGGTCTGGACCACCACACACCACTGTGTGCATCTCTTTATTTAGGTCTCGGTCCTGTCTCCTGGTCAGGGGCCTTCCCCGATCACCTCACCCAAAACAGCATTCCATCCACCCCTCTCATTTGCAGTCACTCTTTTTTTTTTTTTTTTTTTAATTTCATGGCCACACCTGTGGCATATGGAAGTTTCTGGGCCCCAGGGATTTAATCTGAGCAGCAATCGCAGCAAGGCCAGATCCTTTAACTCACTGTGCCCAGGCCGGGGACCAAACCTGCACCTCCTCAATGACCCAAGCCATTGCAGTTGGATTCTTAACCCATAGCACCATAGAGCAATTCCTGCAGTCACTCTTCTTGCTTTAGCTTTCTTCATAGCCCTTATCATCATCACCATTTATTTACTTGTTCAGTGTTCACTTTCTAACAACACCAAACATGAGCTCCATGAGATGGGGGGACTTTGTGTTCCTTATAATACCTCCAGCAGCTGGAACAGTTGTTGATACCTGATAGGCACTCAATAAAACTTTGTTAAAGGAATTAAGAAGTTGGAAGGAAGTGTGCCTCTCTCCCACAAAGCCCATAATATAACCGTGTGTACATTGCATGCGCTCGAACACACGCACACATAAGATTCAAGCCAGCTCAAGTTAATGGCGTGCAAAACAGCCCACAAGCCTCACAGCATAGATACTGGGGTGAGGTCAGCCAGAAAACACTCCACACAAGTGAAGAGGTTCACGTGATACTTGGGGGAAGAGAACAGGAGCTTGGATTGGTAAGGAAGGAGGTGCAAGGTAGGAGTGAGTAATGTGTTGTCTGAAGTTAGCAGGTGAGGGAAGATTGAAAGAAAAGTCATGTGGAGAGAATCAATTCTCTGGAGGGCTCCAAAGACATCTTTTGGGGGGCACTGATAAGATCTACAGATTTTACTCAGATTTCTACGCTTTTACTTGTACTTATTTGTGGGTATATTAAGTTCTGTACAATTTGATCTCATGTGGAGGTTCACCTATCCACCAACTCATTCAAGATGCTGAGAAGATCCACTACTACAGGGCTCCTTGTGTTACCTTTTATTCATAGATGCCGCACAGTGCCCTCTGCCCTCATCTACCTCATTCTGTTGTTTCTGGAAGGACAAATCAGTTCTTTTTTTTTTTTCCAGAGTTAGCTTCCCAGAGGAAAGAAAAGTAGCTTATATGTAATAAGCATCAATTAATGTGTTGATAATACATTTTTCTTGAAATGTTCATGGCAATTTGAGTCTATAGCCACAGTAGGGTATGAGAAAGAACACTGGGCTTGAAGTCCAAAGGCCCCCATACTGACATTTATTAGCTCTGTGGCTTTTGGCAATTCATTTTCCTTCTCAGAACCCTCCCAATTTCTTTCCATAAAATGGGATAAATACTAGTCATTACATAGTTACAAAGATTCTATCTCTTAATGGGTGTGCAAGTGTTTGGTAAATGGGTTCTACAAATACAGACTGCCAATTTCTTTTGTGTTGGAATAATTATGTGACCCTTCGGTCAGTAGACACTAATGCTCTTTCTGTTCCACACTTTTTCTCCTCTCTCTTTGGTACATTTCTAGTCTTCACTAAGGCATCTTGGTTTCATCTTTGGCATTTCTACTGGTCACTACTACAAATAATTAGAAGAAAAAAGCAAAAATGCTCTAAGATCCCTCTTTATAGAAGCAAGGGGCCAGGCATCTGACAGGAGGAAAGTAACCAAGAATAGAAGAGATACCATGGCTTTGGAAAATATTATAAAGGAACCATTGTTTTTGAGGTGCAGAATATTATACTTCCAAGGCTGGGCTGGTGGAGTTCCGGCATAACCAAGGAAAGAATTGGTTGGTTTCCATTTTAACCAGTGTTTCCACTTGTTCTAAGAAGTTTCCCCAGTGCACACACACCTCCAGGTTTATAAGACACCATGGAGGGTATAGAGTGAGCTTTATGAACATGCTTTGGGGTCAGCATTGCTGGAGTGGCGCTCTTCCAGAAGCAAGGGGCAACCACACATCTGTTACAACTCTGGCCCATGTCCCATTCTCTTATGGTCTCCCTTTCCATAAATTCCACTTCCTTGGGAAAGCTAGCAATGTCAGGTTGAGTCCTCTCCAACTCCCTTCTGTCATATCTCTCTGGCTCCAGTTGGAGAAAGTTCTCTGCTTTTAAAGATTCATGCAATTAGATGGGGACCACCCAGATAATCCAGGATAATACCTATATTTTAAGGTCTGTAACTTTAACTCTATCTGCAAAATCCACATGGCCATGCAATGTGACATAGTTTCCAGGGATTAGAGCACGGAGGTCTTTGGGGTTCACTCTGCTCATAGCCCATAAAATGACGACCATCAACACCCCTGTGTCTGTGTATTTTGTCATTCATCCAAGGTAACATGACATTTCATAGTCTATCTCTCTTCATGCAGGTTGCATGCCTGTGTTATCAGCCTGTCAGCAGACTGGGTGGATAAACAACAAGTGTTTTTCACATTTCTGGAGGCTGAGAAGTCCAAGATCAAGGTGCTGGCACATGAGGTGTCTAGCAGGGGCCCGCTTCCTGGTTCATAGATGACCATCTGCTTGTCCTTACATGTCCAAAGGGACAAAGGAATCCTCTGCAGGCTCTTTCATGAGGGCACTGATCCCACTCAAGAGGGCTCCACCCTCATGACCTAATCACCTCTCAAAGGCCCCATTGCCTAATACCATCACAGTGGGGACTAGTTTTCAACCTATGAATTTTAGGGGGACACAAGCTTTCAGTCTAAAGACTTTACCAAAAACTTTGAAGAGTCAGGTCCCTTGTACTACACAGACTAATGAGCCTTCCCCCACACCATCTCCCCCAAAAGATACAAGAGAACATTTTTTAAAATGTAATTTTTTTTGACTTCTGTTTTGCCCACAGCAAGTTGAAAGGAAACCATAAAGATATTT
Source organism: Phacochoerus africanus (assembly GCF_016906955.1). NCBI lineage: Eukaryota > Metazoa > Chordata > Mammalia > Artiodactyla > Suidae > Phacochoerus > Phacochoerus africanus. Next base: position 56,634,853 of record NC_062555.1, read on the forward strand.
ATGGTCTGCATGATTAGCACTATAAAAATTCCTTTGTTTATTTTAGTATTACTATAGCAGTAGTGTATTTGAATAGTTAAAAAAAACGGATGCTTAAATTGTTTATAAATAAAGGGGCAGAGGAAGAACTTTGAATAACAATTCTTAACTTTAAAACTCTTTGTTTAATCTATCTACATGTAAACATGGTTGGCCCTGCATATAGATATTCCATTGCTATGTGGAATATTAATGTTGCTAAACAAATAATACACTTTTTTTACAGGTAGCAAGGGAATCCTGTCAGTCTGATGGGAATTATATAGTGGGAACCACATCTTAAAAGGAATATGGAAAAGTGAAATGGAATAGTTTCCAAGTAGGTTGGAAGCAAAGAAGAATGATATTAAATTATCACCTAGGAAACCAGAGATATAAATTTTTAAAGACCTCACCATTGAGGTCAGTTAGAGTTTAGTGTCAAGATTAAATATATATATATATATATATATATGCATTTGCCTCAGCTGTATGAAGGAAGAGAAAGTCAGAAAGAAAAGAACAAGAAGAAGGGACCTGCCCTGGGTTGTGAGCGCCCCCCTCCACTTGCTACCCCTACCACCTGCAGCTGCTGCCCTGATGGTAGCTACTCCCTCACCTGCAGCTGCTCCCTACATTGAAAAGGAAGTTCAGGAAGTCAGCGATGGGAGAGGGAAAGCTGCTCACCCTCACCCTCTTGTACTCTAACATTCAGCACCAATGGTTGCAAATGCCAGCAGGCAAATGAGCAAATGGCAGTGAGCACATCTGTCTTTGAAAGTCTACGTGATATTCTAATTCAGAAGTGAAAGTCTTATATGTCTGTGACCTTGCGTAATTGTTTTTATACTGTCTGCCAAAAAAAAATCACAGTAAAGTCATTTCAGACACTTCATTCTAAACACAGGGACGCTTTTATGAGGCTAATAAACCCATCTCTACAATGTTGTAAATTTGTATATTTAGAATTCTTCTGAAAACATATAACCTTTTCCAAAGTACACATTGTACTTGTCTTTTTGGAATGAGAGCTTTGCAACATGCCATGGCCAAAAGTAATAAAGTTGAGGTTTTAATGGGAAATATTGAAAAACAGCTGCTTCTATGTGAAAGAACCCCACATACCACTACAGCTACAGTCTGACTGTTGCCAGCAATGGCTATTCCCTGGACACCAGAGAAAGAATGGCTAAAGGCACGTGGTCAGTGGAAGGCTGTGCTATTATTTTTCCAGCTATGACTCTGAATATATTTTATTTCACCTCAGGTTAGAAAACCAATCAACCAACCCACAATGACAATGCTGTCCAAAGCTACTTGTGTCCTGACATATAGAGGTTAGTGCCTATTCTTGGAGGCTGAATTTGCAGAAGCTATCAATCAAGGTCAATACCAAAGGTCAAAAAGATCCAGGAAGCACTGAACAATAAAGCTGGAATGAATCGTTGAGATCCTCTAATCCAGAGGTGCCTAATCCACGGGCTTTGGACTACAATCATAACAAAGAACCCATGAAACTGGAGTCCCCGTTGTGGTGCAGCAGGAATGAATCCACCTAGGAACCATGAGGTTGCGGGTTCCATCCCTGGCCTTGCTCAGTGGGTTAAGGATCCAGCATTGCCATGAGCTGTGGTGTAGGTCGCAGATGCAGCTTGGATCTGGTGTTGCTGTAGCTGTGGCATAGGCCGGCGGCTACAGCTCTGATTAGACCCCTAGCCTGGGACTCCATATGCCGCAGGTGTGGCCCTAGAAAAGACAAAAAACAAAAAAATAACAACAACAAAAACTCCAAAAAAACATAAAACTATAAATGCTGCAAGCCTCATAGGTAGTGTGTACACATACACGCCTGTTATATTTTAAACTATAATGTATTGAAATCAGATGTGTTCTCTTCTTCCAAGACCACAGTCAGGTTCTATGTACAACATTGGCTCAGAAAAAGCTTGAATTTCTTCCTGGGTTTTATTTTCTGAAACACTAAGCTCTTTGGAGGAATTAAGAGCAGGGAAGACAGGTGGAAGCTTTAAATCAAAGGAAGGAAGGTTTTCCATACTGAAAAAGAAAGTCTTTTGAAATTGTACAGGAGAGTTGAAGGAGCAATAGAATCAATGGGGTAGGGACGTTTCTAGTTTTCTAGTGTGTCTGGTATGTCTAGGAACGTATACCATCCAACAAGCAGGACTGGGCAAAGATTACCATGTGCCGAAAATCAGCAAATGAGGCAGCTGTAAAATAAGCATGTGGTTTTGGATAGTGAGTATTCCGGGGGTAATCGGTAAGGGTTGAAAATTGTAAGGGTCCTAGGATGTAAGAGGGAACCCCAATAATAACGGAAACTAGATTAATTACTACACTGACGAAATCATTTTTGTGATATTCAGAGCCAGATTTAAGTAGTTTTTTTAAAGTGACATTTCATATATCTTTTAAGATTTACTCTCTTAGCAATTTTAAAATACACACTTCAGTATTATTAACTATAGTTACCATGCTATGTGGTATGTGCTTTGCCATTCCCAGGGCATTTTTTTTTTAAAGATTCCATGTATGAGTGAGATCATATGTTATTCGTCTTTGTCCGTCTGACTTATTTCACTTAGCATAATGCCATCGAGATCCATCCATGTTGTCAACCACAGAAAGATTTCCTTCTTTATGGCTGAATAATATTCCAGTGTGTGTGTGTGTGTGTGTGTGTGTACGCACGCGTGCACACATAGCATTTTCTTTATCCATTCATCCATTAATGTGAAGTTCTTAAGACTCCACACCCCTTCCCTAGAGGGGAAGGGCATCACACGCCACTCATAATGGATATTCCAAGAGGCAGTGTAGTTTCCTAAAGAGCTGTGTATTAGAAACACATGAACCACTTGTGCAATGCAGATTTCTGGGTCCCAGACCTACAGCTTTTGCTTCAACACCTGTACCTGTACCCAACACCAAGCACTCTCCAGGTGATTCTGGTGCAAACATAGGCTTGAGGACCTCTATCCATTCTCGGGCACAGGCATGAATAAATCTCCTAAGTAGTTTTAATTACAGCTAAAGATCATCAATATTAATGGCAGAGCTTGCTTCTAGCAGGTGCTTTCTTTAACTGACCCTCTGATTCTCACTCCTTCCTATCTCTGGCCTCCTATTCGGTCATGTCCCTTTTACTCAAATCAATAACTGATCAACTCTCTTGGACAATATATGTTCACAGAGGAAACTCTTGTAGGCTGAGGAATAAAATTTACTGACTCCTGAAGTCCATCATAAGCTAATAAAGTTTCCAGACTTTCCCCTTCTGAGATCGTAACTTATTAATTGAAAGCATTGCAAAATCTTATGTGAATTTCTTTTCTTTCTCTCTCTTTTTTCTTTTGGCTGTGCCCATGGCATGTGGAAGTTCCCAAGCCACATCACAGCAATGACCTGAACTGCTGCAGTGATAATGCCAGACCCTTAATCTGCTGTGCCACAAGAGCACTCCCATAAATCTTTTTCAAAAACACTAATTGAAAGGCTATTCCATTTCATGTGCTCTATCAGGAACAGGGCTTATGAAGGTGTGTTACTCTGTGCCTTCTTTCATGAAGATCACAGCTTAGGAGTGAAGAGGAAAATTATCCCACCCCTATTTACACTTCTGCCTCAGGTTTTTCCCCTACTGTGGTACTGTCAGAGGGTATTCTTTGAAATGCATATTAAAACGGTGTTGAGAGGAAATAAAAGAATTGAGGACATGATTACTTTTTCCTTCACTATCCTGGGAGACTTAAAGAAATGAAAGTAAGGAGCTAGTAGCACTTCAAACAAAATTACCTTAGCTTCTAATGGCCAGCTGAGCTCTTTGCCATGGTTAATTTTGTCTAGAGGACATTAACCATGGAGCAACCTCTTCGGTTTCTACCTAAGCCTGCTGAATGATCCTGTAAGGTAGAACAAGGAGGCTGCTGTGGGTTGTTCTTTTTAATTAAAAGCTCTTTAATGGATGGGCTTTTAGGCATTTACTTGTGGTAAATGCTAGAATTTGGTCCACCTCATTTTTGCAAAGTTCAATTTGTAGGTTCTGTTTAAAAAGAGCCTCTTGCTTTGAGCACACAATAACAAATTCACAGCAGATTCTGAAGGATGGATTTATAAGCTATCCAGATTAGAAAGCAAGTAAGACTGCAATGTATCATATGGATGGATATTTACAAGTGCCTGGAAACTGGGAGAGGACCGCTGAAAACCGAGGTCAACCAAGAGACTGGCACATTGGAAAATCTTAGGCCATTATTGCTGAGAATGGGTTTGAAGAGAGATAGTCTTCTGATCAATCTAGGGAATAAGAGCTGAGTGAGCCAGAGAGATGGAAGACTGAAACAAACAAACACACAAAAACCCAGTAAGAGCAACTGTTAAGCAGTGGGTGTGAAGCTCAGTGTATTCAGGAGGATGCTATCCTGATACGAACTTTCAGGATGTGGCTTAGGAAGGATCAGTGCAGTCACACTCCATCAACCAAGTGCTGCTCCCAGTGATTTTAGAGCAAATGTCTCCCTTCCCTCCACCCCAACATGGATCTAGGATCCTTGCCTTGAGGAGAAGGTAATCAAAGAAACTCCCACACAAACTAACTTCTATTGAAGCTCCCAAAACATCAAAATTTGGATGGATGGGACAGATGAATGGATTAAGAAGATGTTATATGTATACATAATGGAATACTACTCAGCCATAAAAAGGAACAAAATAATACCATTTGCAACAACATGGATGCAACCAGAGACTCTCATGCTAAGTGAAATAAGTCAGAAAGAGAAAGACAAATATTGTATGATATCACTTCTATGTAGAATCTAATATATGGCACAAATGAACCTATCTACAGAAAAGAAACAAACTCATGGACACAGAGAACAGACTTGTGGTTGCCAAGGGGACAGGGAGTGGTATAGACTAGAATTTTGGGGTTAGTAGATGCACACTATTGCATTTGGAATGGATAAGCAATGAGATCCTGCTATACAGCACAGGGAACTATATCTAATCACTGTGATGAAACAGGATGGAGAAAAAGAATGTGTGTGTGTGTATATATATATATATGTATATATATATATGTACACATATATATATATATATATATATATATATACATGTGTGTATATATATATATAACTGGGTCACTTTGCTGTATAGCAGAAATTGACAGAATATTGTACATCGATTATAATAAAATTTTTTAAAAAATTTTTAAAAATCTGTCCCTACATCTTCTGGGCATCTGTGGATTGGAATAACTCAAAGTGATTAACTTTCTCTCTTGCCCAACTCTGATCCAACCTCCCATCCCAGGAGAAAAAATAAAATTATGCCATATCTAGGAAAAAAAAATTTGGATGGATGGTGTTTGCATGTGTAAATGATAACTGGTTCCTAGAAGACCCAACTCCATGCCAGCTTCTAGCTTATTTCTGGCATCAGTTCCTATTTCTCAACTGAAGATTTACCTATTTCAAGGCTTCCATTGGTCAAATGCTATGAATTACAGCAAAAAAAAAAAAAATCAACTCCTTTACTCATTTGTTCAAATGATGCTTATGACAAGCCCTTTGAGGAACTGTATGAACAAGAACATTAAGCTTTATGTTGTCTTTTCATTTATTCATTTGTCCAGCACATGCCTTTAAGTATCTTCTATGTGCTGGGACTGTATTGGGTTCCTGGGGGCACAAAAAGAGGCAAAATTTCTCCACTACTCAACCTAACAATTTAAGTGACAACATTAAATTAATAACTAAAAGGATGTGTAATTACAAATTGACATCTATTGTATTAGTCAGGATGAGCTAAATTATGCAGCAGCCACATATAATCACAGCATCTCAAAGCCTGCAACAACAAAGGTAAGTTTCTTGTTCCCCAAAAGTTTCCTAAGGAACCATGCAATTCTCCGGAGCAGACAATGACTGTCCTCCAGGTGGGAATTCAATATGTGCACAAGAGGTAACAGCAAGAGAAAATGAAGATGTATTAAATATGTGGAGTGAGCAGCACAGTCATATTGTATATAAATCACCACCATACTTGGAAAACTAGAAAAGGAGCTGTGTAAAATAATCCAGTCTATTATTATGCGAGAGAGAAATTCGAACTGCATTGAAGTGAACAGTGAGGGACACCACAAATTCAGTCACCCTGTATCTTGATAAAATCTGACGCAAAGAGTGACCTTCTCATTAAAGATGAGAAAACAGGAAAAAAATAAAACCAAGAGAAAAAATTCCACAACCAAAAAGGAGGAAAATATCATATTTATGATGAAGAGGAACTACCTGCTTAAAAAAAGGTTGACCACAAGATTCAAAAGATTGTCAGCAATACAGCTTTGTGTTTCCACAACGAAGCAGACAGTGAAACAAGAAAGTAGTAAGACAGCAAGAAATTAATAAGGTTTTTAAGACAGAGGAAAAGAGGAAAAGGAAACTAGATAAAATAAGGAAATATAAGAAAACTAGAAATATATTGGTAGAGTTCAAAATCTGCCTACAAAATCACTTTTTAAATTAATTATAAATACAGAAAAATCAAAGAAATATGACAAAATTGAGGTGATCTTCCAGAATACAGAGGAAAAGGAGGAGAGGAGATGAAGAAAATGATAAAGAACATGACAAATATGAAATGAGAAAAATCCCTTGTGTATGTATAATTGGTAGTCTAAAGATGTAACAAGAGGAGTTCCCATCGTGGTCCAGTGGTTAATGAATCTGACTAGGAGCCATGAGGTTGTGGATTTGATCCCTGGCCTCGATCAGGGGCTTGAGGATCCGGTGTTGCCATGAGCTGTGGTGTAGGTCGAAGACTCGGCTCATATCTGGTATTGCTGTGGCTCTGGCGTAGGCCGGTGGCTACAGCTCCAATTCGACCCCTAGCCTGGGAACCTCCATATGCCACAGGTGCGGCCCTAGCAAAGATTAAAAAAAAACCATACAAATGTATTATTTTCCTATCAGTGAAAGAAAAATAATATCTTAAAGGTGTCAGTTTTCATTTGTTTAGTTGACTTAAAACGTTTTGAACTCATTTTTCACAACTCTGGCAAGTTTTTAGTGAAATACGTATCCTCAAATATCAATGATGAAAAATCATTATGAGCTTACTAAAAGACAACTTGAAGTTTTATTTTGAAAATCTTAAACCTTTGGATCCTGTAACTATACTGCTAGGAATTTAGCTTCAGCAATCAGAGAAACACACAAAGAGATCTGTACAATGAATGGTCTTCACTGGCCTTATTTAATAGTAAAGAGGGAAACAAGGTCTACATATCCAACAGTCATTAAATTCTAATGTTCGAGTTGCAGGCGTGGGGAAGACAGGTATTCAGATTCTCCCATGTTTGGGGTTTGCTGAGTAGATGGAACAAGATGACAAGAGAACGAAGAGCTCAGGCTCCTGGTAGAGTCCGGTTGATGGAAGGGTTCATGGAGGAGCTCGGTGAGAAGGAGGAAGTCAAGAAGAGTTGCCTAATAATCGGGGAAAATCTAGACGCTAACAGCCTATATGGTAAAGTGGTTGAAGACCATGTATAGGAAAAACAACTGAGTGAGATTGCTAGACGTGTCATTTCAAACTGTTCTGAGTGAACACCAAGAAAGTGAATGGTCTTGGGAGGGCCTGGCTTGAGCAGAGTGAAAGAGGACTTCAGAGATGAGTAAATTACCAGGCTATTGAAAGAACCATTTTTACTGACATCAAAGTCAGCCAGGAGGAAGGCAGGCTTCAGGGAGAGAGGGGGTGTCTCTTAGTCCGCTGGGGCTGTCATAATGAAGTAGCATGCACTGGGTGGCTTAAAAAGAGAAATTTATTTTCTCACAGTTCTGGAGGCTAGAAGTTCAAGATCAATGTGTTGACAGGGCAGATGGCTATTTTCTCCCTGTGTCCTCGCAAAGTCTTCCCTCTGTGTCTGTGTCCTAATTTCCTTTTCTTATAAGGCCACTGGTCACACTGGATTAAGGCCCATCTGAATGACCTCATTTATCCTTAATCAGTTCTTTAAAGACCTCATCTCCAAATACAGTCACATTCTAAGTATTGGGGGTGGGGGGTAAGACTTCAGCATATGAATTTGGAGAGGGAGATGCTGTTTAGCCCATGACAGGGAGTGGCCAGGAGGTCGATGTGTGATAAAAACTAGATGGAACACAGGGGATATAGCCAATGAGATGAGCATAAATGAGGGAGAAATGACTTTTAGTGGCAGTGTAGTGTGGTAGGACACCAACCTCACCAACCCAATTGTACATGGAGTGGGAAAGAAAAAGGCCCTCCATTGAGAAAGGGACCACATGGCCAATGGCGAGGCAGGTAAGGCTGGAAAATGAAAGGAACAGTTAGTAGGAAAGTTAAAGACTGAGCAGAAAGAAATTTCAGTCAAAATGGTATAGTGAATTCACCCTTTCTCGCACTCCCACGTCTCTCCACACATGCCCACGTGACCAAACAGAAAAAGAGCAAACAAAACCAACATAGCCAAGCTTTTAAAGAAGTAAACATCACTCTGGACCAGGAACAGAGCCGGAACATCAATAGCGAATGCACAGTCCTGCTGAGCGATAATGCAGATGCCTGGCAGGAGGTGGACTGTTCATCATCTCCAGGAATAAAAATGCCCCAAGGATAAGGGGTGGTCCCCCCTTCTCTCTTTAGAGAAGCTAAAATACAATCCCTTAGCTTTTATGAAGTTTGCCTGTGAGCTCCATCCAGAAGTCAGTTCTCAACTCTGATATTCTTTTTCTTATTATTAGCATTTGATCAACTTTATCACTTTTCTTCTTTTTATAATCCTCTTTGCAATTCTTTTACTCTCTCCTCTTGGATGCTTTCTTCACTGGATTTCTCAAATACCAACCTTCCTACTCTTGTATTTCAATGACCTCTTCCTCGTCATCTTTACTGGCTCCTCTTCATCTCTCCCCCCTCTAAATGTGGGCATAAGTAAGAACGTGACCCTTGGCCCTATTTATTCTCTTCTCTGCTCACATTCTCTCCCTCCATGACTTCGCTCATCTCATGGCCTCGTGACCACACGTGTGACTCCCAGATTAGATGTCAGTCCTAAATCCCAGAGCCAGTCCCAACCTCCCACTTCCCATCTCCACTTGGTCATCGTGTAGGCATTCTAAATGCAAATGGATGCCCCCAAACTGAACTCGCACTCCCTGCCCCTTTCTGCCACACCCACCCCCCAGACCCCACAGGGCCCAAATCTGCTTTTACTGAATTCCTCACCATTTTAGTGGACAGCAACCCAATTCTTCCAATGGATAGCAACACAATTATTGGAATTGTTCTTGAGTCCTGTCCTTCTTAGGCCACATCTAATCCACTTAGTTGAAGCTTCAAAATACTTATTACATTCATCACTTCTATCCAGGTTGTTCATGCTGCTCACTCCAGCCCCACTGGCTCACTTCCTGTGTCTCAACTAGGCAAAGGTCCTTCTGCCTCAGGGCCTTTGCCACCTGTTTGTGCTGTTTAGAATTCTCCCCTCCATAGTTCAGGTCTTTGCTTGAGTATCACTTTTCCAGCAAGTCCCTCCCTGATTTTTTTTTTTTTTTAAGGCCGCACCTCAGGCATATGGAAGTTCCTAGGCTAGGGGTCAAATCAGAGCTACAGCTGCTGGCCTACAGCCATAGCAATGCAGGATCTGAGCCATGTCTGCAACCTACACCACAGCTCATGGCAACACTAGATCCCCGACCCACTGAGCAATGCCAGGGATCAAACCCACATCCTCATAGATCCTAGTTGGATTCGTTTCCCCTCCCTGGATCCTTTTATATAAGATAACCAGGATGATGGCTATGCCACCAGCCTAGAAAGCAACTGGTCCCAAATTTAAACAGAAAAGCAAAGGGCCCCGAGAGAAATGTCTTCAAGTGCAAAAAAAACTGGGCTATAAATGAGCTGATGGCTCTAGTCATCAGGTGAAGGTAGGCAACTGTTTCTAAGTCAATGCTAAAAGCTATAGCTGAAAATGTACATAAACATCAATAACGTACACATCATACTCCAGGCGAGAAGAGGTAGCTATTTATTGAGAGTAGTAAGGGGCTGAAGACTGGGGATTGCTCACGTGAAATTCTAGCTAAATGTACTGAGAATTCACTAAGTGCCAGGGCCTTGCTAAACACTTTAAAAAGATTCTCTCTTTTAATTATAATAACAGCCTTATAAAGTACATATTATAGTTATCCCCATTTTGTGGATACACTGAGGAGTCTAGGTATACTGCTTAAGGTTGATTGATGTATTAAGAAAAAGATTGACATACACTACTTAGAGTCATAAAAGCAATTAATAAATGGATCACTGATAAGAATAAAACCTTTTTAGAAGTGGAAGAAAGAGTACAAGCATGTTAAATTCCTCATCTTACACAGCAGGGAATCAATATACACTGTTGAAACAGTAGACTACATAACGATAAATCAAGAGGTAGATTTATCTGGGATAATTATAGAGTAATCATAAGAAGAACTAAAAAAGAAAATGGGAGATTGAGGATCCGAGGAGGGGAGGAGATATTTATTTTCTATATGATCATCCCTGTACTATTCCAATTTTCCTATCAATACACACATTGCATTTATAATTTAAAAATTCCTTATGTGTACAATGAGGATTTGGAAAAGCAGCTGTGCAGACAGTTGGGTTACAGTGGTGGCATGCAGAAATTGAGAGTGTCCCCAGAGTGTTTGAAGGGAAGTAGCCGATTATCCAGGAATCAGAAGAGAAATTCTAGAAGTAGGGAATCAGCTCAGAGTCTACAGAGTGGTACCTCCTGCCCTTCCATTCCACTTCCTCACCACAAGCCCTGAGCCAAGCTCAATACCTGTAAGCATTGGAGAAGTTGTTCAGCCTTGACCTGAAATCTGCAGTTTTCGTGTCTGTTGGTACCTCCTCTAGTGATTAAGCATATATGCACATATATGTAATTATATACATGTATTTAGGATACTACACATACCTATGCAGAGAGGTCTACATGCTGCCATGGGAAGACGGAGACTTGGGTATGTAGGTCAGGCAGGGTAAAGGATCTAGAAAGCAAAACCCTGGACCCTTTATCACAGAGACAGGCAAGCACACAACTTCTACAAATGAATTCTTCTCAGTCAGCCCTGGACAAAATCATATTCTATCAAGATTGCATCCTTTTACATGGAGAACAGACTTGTGGTTGCCAAGGGGAGCTGGAGGGAGTGGGATGGACTGGGAATTTGGGGTTAATAGATGCAAACCATTGCCTTTGGAATGGATAAGCAATGAGATCCTGCTGTACAGCACTGGAAACTATATCTAGTCACTTACGATGGATCATGAAAATGTGAGAAAAAAGAATGTATATATGTAAGTGTGACTGGGTCACCTCGCTGTACAGTAGAAAATTGACAGAACACTGTAAACCAGCTATGATGGAAAAAATAAAAATGATTTAAAAAAAGATTGCATCCTTTTGATTACATGCAATTTTAAATGGTCAGCTAATTATCACATAGGATGAATATCTTAGACCTCATTGTCAATGAAGTAATGAAGCATTAATATTCCAACACAAAGTTTCACAGGTGGAAAATTTACCCCAAGACAAATTTGACAACAGAGAACACTCTGGGTTTTTTTTTTCTTTTTCTTCTTTTTTTCTTTTCTTTTTTTTTTTTTTTTTTTTTGATGGCCACATCCGAGGCATATGGAAGGTCCCAGGCCAGGGAGTGAATCTGAGCCACTATGCCACTGCAGCAACATCAGATCCTTTAACCCACTGCGCCAGCTGGTGATCGAACCTCTGCAGCTACCCGAGCCACTGCAATCAGCTTCTTAACCCATTGAGCCACAGCGGGAACTCTGAGAACTCTCCTTTCTAAGATAGCAAAGAGAAATGCTTCTCTGAAAGACCCATAAGTTGATAATTTACCTTAAAAATGAAGAAGAAGGGAGATTTTACGGAAGATTGCAACTATTGAATCATTCTGTCATTAAATCAATTACTGTATCTGATTAGTTTTCCAGTAACACTTGAAGTAGAGAAAATGTTGTTGGCAAAATAGTAAAAATCCGACAGCTCAGAAATTTAAACATTAGCAGCCACTCAGAAACAAGCAGAGGCAACTTAGTACACTGCAGAAGAATCCTTTGATCTAATTACTTCCGCTAGTAAACCCTACCATTTTTCTTCCCACTGATGTATTTAGTTTCACAGCATGAGCTCAATTAATTTCTTTTTTACTCAGAGGTCATGTAAATTCATATCTTCACTATAAATACTGTGAAATGTCTAACAGTTGTACAGTACTTTGTTAACCCTTTGGTACCGGAAATTACATGCATGAAAAGATTGCAAATGCTTTGTACATAGAGGGCACTCCGGAGAGTACTATTTAAATAATACAATATAATTAAATCATACAAAATGACTATAAAGACCAATGATAGTTTAGAAAGGGAGACCAGTTTAGTATGAAATGAATAAGCATAAAACAGTTGGATTAAATGCCAAGCCAAGCAGAAAATTGCAAAAGTGCAAATAATTAAACTTTTGAATAAAAAAAGAGCAAATATTTAACAACTAAGTGTTACTGAAACTCCAGATTACTGGGAAGGAATTTTATTCCTGCACTTTTCCCCTTCTGTATATTCAGCTACAAGTTCTCACCACAGCAGCCTCTATGTTTCCACTCACAGAGATGATGCCTACAAATAGAATTGACAGAGCTGACAGTTTACCTTCCCCTTCAGGTACTGCAAACGGTCAGATGCTCAAGTGTAAACCATGCTTCAAGCTCCAGGCAATTATGCAGGTATCGGGAGAAAGAAGAGATAATCAAGGAATATGCTCGGCAAATCACAGCACTTGTTCTCATTAACACAACTGAATTCATCCGAGCCTTCTAAAGTTTGTTTTACAAAATCAGAATCATCTTACAGCCACTGTATCTGAAAACACTCCTTGGAATAGAGGAATGTGATATTCAACATGAGCTGTAATTCCTGCCAAATTAAATAAGGTTACATTTCCTTGCCCCTTTCTCAGGCATTCTTAAACAAAAGTACTCTGGAGAAAGGATGCTGTGTACAGCAATGAGCAATGTAGAAGGAGAAAGGAAAGAAAATAGTACTTTTCTTTCTACTTCTTCTGGGGCCTTTTGTTTATATTTTCAATCGGTTTTATGTTGACTACTCGCCAAAGCCTCTACAGACCCTGTGAGATGTGTATGTAAAAGAAGGCAAAGGAAATCACCCATTTAATAAAAAGCTACATTCCAAGAGGAGCCTGGCTTGGTTGCTACACATACAGTTTTTTATAGCTCCATGTACCTGGATTCAAATGCCAACTCTGTCACAAGCCCCAAGATCTGTAAAGCAGATGGAATAATACCACATCTCTCAGAGGGCCAGGGAGAGAAGTAGACAGATATTAAAAAGAAAAGAAAAGAAAAGAAGAGTAAAGCTCAGAGCATTGGAAGCCTGGTGCCCACTAAATGATCAATAAAGAGCTATCATTTACTCAAAAAAAATTTTTTTTTAGTTTTTGGACCATGGTTTACTCGTTCCCTTAGACAAAAAGTTATAAATAGTGGTTAGAATTCCAGGTTAGGCTTCCAAAGCCTATTTTACTCATAATATTTATAGTCCAGCATCAACAGCATCACAAAACCTAACCACGATTTCATAAGTTCACCCACCGTGACCTCCCCAAGCATCTTGCCACCTGACCCCTATACCCACCCCATACCCAGACCAGACTCTGCCTCCTCCAGAGCCTTCAGAATTTGCAGATGGGGAGTCCATACCCCCACATGCTGGGGCCACATCTGGAAGAGGTGATCCTGGCGACACAAGCCAGAGCTCTGTGCCTTTCCCACAGAGACCCTGCCACCTGCATGTGTGGCTTTATAACCCCATGAATCTAGGTTCCTGGGAGACTTGCAGATCTTGGCAGTGATAGGGCATCGCTCCACTGAAGCAAACGAGAGCTCAGAGCCGGACCCAGGAACAGCCTGTTCCTTAAGCAGTTTCACCCTCCTTGGGCACAGTGCTCAGAACATTGCAAGAAATCAATAAGGGTTAATTAACTGAAAATTACAAACAGCCCCTCACAGTTGGCCTCCAATCTCCTCAACATACGGTGTTTCTTCAGGTCTCTGCAACTTGACTGGGAGTTTTCCTTTTGCCTGAAACTCTCTCCCTCCCATTTCCTCTGTGTCAGCCAACAATCACCCTTGAAGATCCAGCTCAGAGGCCTCCCCTGCCAGGCACCCTCTCCTGGGCTCCTGAGGAAGTCAGTCTCTCCGCGGGGGACATCGCAACCCTCACTGCCCTGCCCTGCCCTGCCCTGCCCTGTCCCGGAGTCTTGGAAGGGGCTTTCGGGTGCTCATGTGCACAGAATCATCTGGGCAGCATGTGAACAAAAAAGATCCATAGAGTTCACAGCTAGAGACTCTGGAAGAGCCCACTCTGTCAACAGGTTCCCAGGATGGTTCTGATAGAGGGGAAGGCGTGGGTTGAGAAAGAGGGCAAACAGGCAGAGGCACAGTTGCACTTACTGCTTTTAGTACAGTGTCCCAAATATAGCAGGTGCTTAATAAATGTTTGCCATTAAAGAGGGAGGCATTAAAAAAGTGGGTATTCATCCATCAACAAACATGTGTTTATTGAGTGTATACTAATTATATGAGCTTCTACCAACACTGGAGCAGGCGGTCATCAAAATCCAATATGGACATGAGGTGCATGAAATCAAAATAAAGGTATTTAGATTTTGCTATTACCCTGCCACAGAACCAGTGATAATTAGAATCTTTAGGCCAGTGGTCCACAACTACATTTGCCCATGGGAATCACCTGGGGACTTTAAAATACTGACGCCTTGATCTCCATCCCCAGAGCTTCTGTGTCTGAGATTGAGTGTGTGCACCAAGATGTTTAAAAGCCCCCAGGTGATTCTTCTGTGTGGCCAGGGTTGAGTCACTGCTGTAGGCTCACAAAGCACACCATTTGCACCTCTCCTATGATACTTAGTTTATATCTGCCTCGCTTTCCCAAGTCTGTACCCTAATTGCCCTCTCTTATCTCTCACCAGATTTTAAGCTTCTTAAAGTCAGGTACCAAATCATATTCCCCTTTCATTCCCTATAATGCCCGTGACAGGTGCCTATACTTAGGAGGAAGAGTATTGTGATTTATAATAAGAAATATATAAATTTGGTCTCTGTCCCCGTTCCTTGTACAGAACATCCCTCGTTTCTAGTGTGGACCTCTAAAACCCTTGGGATTTCCTAAGTGAGGAGAATGAAAAGGTGTCTTTTGTTATGTTAATGAGGTGACTTTTGGAAAGCCCTTAGGTCACCTAAGGTTGGGGACTGACTGCCAGGGGCGCCTGCCATCTGATTACACAGTTGGAACTTTTAGTCCCACTCCCCAACCTCTGGGAGGGGAAGAAAAGGTGGAGGTTGAATCCATCACCAATGGCCAGTGATTTAATTAATCATGACTATGTCAGGAAGCCTCAATAAAAACTCAAAAGGGCAAGGTTAAGAGAGCTTTCGGGTTGGTGAACACGTGGAGGTTCTGGGAGAGTGACGTGCTGGAGAAGTGCATGGAAACTGTGTGCCCTTTCCCCATAGCTTGCTCTATTACATGAAATATGGCTCTTCCTGAGTTACGGCCTTTTCTAATACACCAGTAATCCATTAAGCACACTGTTTCTCTGTGTTCTGTGAGGGGCTCTAGCAAATTAATGGAATCCAAGGAGAGGAGCTGTTGGAACCCAGAATCTAAGCCCCACTGGCCAGAAGTGCAGGTGACAATCTGGACGTGTTTGGCTTCTGAAGTGTTGTGTGACTGTAGTGTGAGAGTAAAGGAGAAACAGAGGAGGAAGACTACGATTTTTCTAAATAGGAGGGGAGCAGTAAAAGTTTGTGGAATGAGAGAATGAGGATACCACTGGAGTGGATTTAAATCTCAACAACCATGAGTGCATTGGGCCAAGAGACATTTCAGAAAACTCAGAACCACAGGATGAAACAAGACACTGAATAAGAGCATTTTAAAAAATTGCAGCCAGGAACAAGTTGGCCCTTTGAGCATTGGGGACGTCAAAGAAGAGCTTTTAAATGACACAGATCCACCAGAGGAGAACAGCAGCTACAAATCAAAGGGAGCTCTTTAGGCACCTAGCATGGAAGAAACTCTGGGCCATCAAATATTTAACTGGAGCACAGCCTGTCGGACGGTCAGCACCACGGACAGAGGCATTTGGAAGGCAGGCATAAAGGAGGCACAAAAGGAACCACAGGAGGACTGTAACAACAGGGGGGACTCTGACGCAGCCCCCAAATTACCACTCAAATTATTTTATTTTATTCAAAACAAAAATGCAACACAAAGGAAATGTTAGCTACTCTTGAGAAGAGTGCCTAACATTAAGCTCTTGTAGTAATGACACTTTTCCACTAGGAGCATACGCTATTGAAATGACAAATCTAATGTAAAAAAACTTTATTGTTTCCAGCCTTGTTATGAAATTTCAAGTTCATTTTAAAAAGTGTTTTTAAAAGCAAATGTTCATAAAATACTTATTTTAGTAGACCCTGAGGATGTAACGGGAAAAAAAAGTTCAAATACAATAAGACAATATAAAAGAATATTAAATCTAAATGGACCAACTCTCACATTGCAAAATTATGGTTCTAGTTTATGGTGGATGTTGAGTACGAGGTTCACTTATTAGCATACTAGACACCCCAAGAGGCAAGACAATGGTAACAAAGGAGTTTTGAACTCTGCCTGTGTACCAGAAGCTTCTAGGGATTTCTCAATAATTTTATTTAATCCTCATTAATGCCCCCCTCCTACAGGTTGATATTTATATCTTCATTTTGCACATGCAGATACTGAGTGTCAAGAGAGGATGAGCAACTCGTCTGAGATCACACAGCTGCTAAGGAACAAAGCTGGCATTTGGTCCATCTGCCTGACTCTGAAGTTTGCTTTTTTTTTTTTTTTTTAACCACTCTGCCATGTTTCTAGACCTGGTCAATGCACACCATTTTAATCAACAGCAAATTTAATATTTCCTTTACCCACTATTTGCTAAAGGTACTACAATCCATAATATTACACAGATATTCAGAACTAAACTGTAGTTCATGAAAATCATTTTTGTTTAAGCCAGTATTAAAACTATCTCATAATCAAATAACCAGTCCTGCTGAATGTAAAAACAGTAATCCAACCAGATTTATATGTGGTTTAATAACCAAAAGCATCCTAAAGTAAAGCCTCATTAAAGCCACAGTTTGTTTACCTACCAGTTACATACTTTTATTTATCACCATTATTTATATATGTTCTCACAGGCTAGTTAGCATAGAAACCTGAATATGACTTTTAAGAATGTAAAACTATTTAAAGTGGACCAAATGATAAGGAATAACTGAGATTTTAATGTGGAAAAACTAAAATATTAGAAAGTGTATTTTAATATCTTAAATAAAATGAGTTTTCATTTTCCTCTTTCCAAAAAGCATAAGATCACATTTTAAACTATGTGTTATAAGGAAAACTACGTGGATTATCTGGGTAGGTCCAGTTCACATACACGAACACTTAAAAGTGGAGAACTTTCTCCAGCTAGAGGCAAGAGATACTGCAAAACAGCAAGCCAAACGGACTCTAAATGTGAGAAGAATTGAAAGCTTTTATTGTTTCTGGGGTGGAGAGGATAGCATGACAGAAAGGGCCTTGTGCCAGAACTTAAAAGAGCCTCTAGGAGCTAAGAGTGGCCCCCAGCTGACAGCCATCAAGGAGGCACAGTCCAACAACCACGAGAAACTGGATTCAATCAACAACCAGAAAGTGCTTGAAAGCAGAAAGGAACACAGCCCTGCCAACACCTTGATTTTGTTCTTGTAAGACTTTAAGTGGAGGACCCAGCTGAGGCCTGCTGTACCAGGACTCCCAATCTACAGGGCTCTGAGATAATAAATGAATGTTTTAAGCCACTAAACTCGTGGCAATTTGTTAGAGGCAGCAATAGAAGACAAATATTGTATATATTGTATATATACATTATAGTTAACATTGCTTAATTTGGGTTAGGGTGGTTCATGGTTTGGTGGCCCCATTTAAAGTCACCCCCTCATCTTTATTTTAGGCTGTCTGGCCACATGGTACATGTGCTAATTGGTTTTTCAATCACTGTCATGTTTTCAGATAAACTTAGTAATTTAGAGGGGCTCATTCACAAAGCACCTCATTACTGTCAACACTTAGTTCATTCTCATTCTCACAAAACTCTCTGGGAAAAACTTCATCATTTGCCTTTTTCTAAATGCCTCTCCATCCTTGAAAGAGGCTTAAGCCTCTTTTGCTGCTTTAAGCATTTAAGGGACATACAATCCTGCACTATACCCCAGAACCGAGGAACAATTAACCTGGATTTATAAGTGGAACAAGAGGTTGGTAGGTCTCTGATGCAGAAACAACCAGTCAATTCTGGATAGTGACTCAATTTATCAGTTATTTTAACATCTAAAATAAAATGAGTTTTTAAGTTTTAATAAAATGACCTTAAGAAAACTCTTGCACCTTATAACACCAAAGAACACCAACACCAATAATAAAAACAGAAAAAAATCTGCCAATTTTCCACTGATCAAAAAATTCCCGTTTTCCTTCCCACCTGCCACAAATTCCTATACTAGGTATGTGGCGAGAGAATCTATTAAGGTATGAATTTATATTCTTATTCCTGCTATTGCAATATGATCTGGGAAAAATAAGGCAAAATTTCCCCCCTTCTTCAAGATAAGACAAAGTCTTGAATCCTTTTTTTTTTAATTGTTTATTTGGACTTATTTAATATAAAAATATAGCTTTTGTATATTGAACTTGCATATAATGACAATTAAATTCATCTATAAATTCTAATGATATGTTTCTGTTAACTTTTGGAATTTCTCTGTACAACATTATGTCATTTGGAATATGTCATATGTCATCAGGTTGGTTTTTTTTTTTTAAAGTCTTGAGTTTGGCATTGGTAGTATAGTGGTGAGCACAGTTGCCTTGCAAAGTCTTGAGTTCTGATTTCAGGGCTTCTAGCAATGGTCGGTTTAGGACTTGAGAAAACAAATTGCCAGACACTTGAAAAATAACCTTACCCAGGCTTTGAAGTCTGTACTAGCCAAAGGGATTGATGCGGCTTTGAGTTTAGATGGTTAAAATAACCTGGAAATTAAAAGAGACTGGAGTGGTAGAACCTCCACACTCCCCACAGTCATCCTACTGACTGTCCAGGATGTCTGATGGGATGGCCTGGGATGCTGGAGCCTGAATGACAAGGAGCCTTGGTCGACATGAAGAAGGCTGCCAATGCCCCCTACATTCGTTACAGGGGGAACTCAGACTCCTGTCTTGCAGCAGACCAACCACAGGGCACATCTCAGCAGTGACCATAATGCCCTATGGAGTTGGAGGTCCTTCCCCGATTCCTCTAAGCCACAGAATACCAGGGGACCCTTGACCCACTTTCAGGTAAAGACCTCCAGTAGTGACTGATACTGGGTAGCAGGTTACACTAGCCAAGAGAAGCTAAAACAGAGGTGTAATCAGATATAGAAACCTACAGCAACGTGATGTTTGTATAAACAACTGCTCCAGAGAAAATTCATTCCAATTATATGTGTCTGTGTGGATGGGTATGTGGAGAGAGCAGGTGAAAGGAATCCAAGAAAGCAGCTATAAAAAGAAAGGAAAGTGGAAAAAGTCCTGCTCCCTTTTTCTTGAGGTTTTCTTGGTCATTTGTGCTTGATGACATCCATGGGTATTTACCAGGAACAAGCAAGACGGCAGAGAAGCCTGGAGGAGGACACGGGAGGGGGAACGGCTTCCATGCCTCTGATAGAAAACACAACCAGTGCCCCACTGGTTCATAATGTGTATGCATTCCTTTGGGGTCAGCCAATTCAGTTTGCTGCAGACAACCTATGATGTGTTATTTGAACATGTGGCTTTCTGCTTTATTCTTGTGACAAAGTCCAAATCAGTGCTTAGGAACTATCATGATTCTCAAGGAGGAGACAGTGTAACTAAGCAGGGACCTTTCTCTGTCCCCCATTTCTTGTTTTTAGGAATTGGGCCTCATTCAGCCTCCATGGCCTTCCCTGAGTTCCAAGGGGCAGGTTCAGACAGCTGCTGATCAAGGAAGGGAGGGGATGCAAAGACAAAAGAGGAGTCAGGCCATGATGGTAGTCTTGCGGCAGGATCCTGGTCCCCTCTCAAGGGATACACATAATGATGTAGGCATCTTATACACTTAAGAGAAAAGTTACAGTCCTTATGCTTCTTTTAGAAATGAATAACTTCGAAGGGAATACTTTAAAGTTGAACAGCTTGGAGCCCTTCCTTGTGATTCTCCTCTCTCTGACTGCACCCTAAACACAATCACCTGTGAGCTAAAGAGTAGGCACTCTGAGCACAATGGCCTGTGGGTCAAAGATGATAAACACCTGATGTTTTTCAGGAACCCTCCTAGTTTGTTCTAATCTCTGATCAATATGCCCTTTTCACAAGTACTGTTATTCTAGGAAATAACCCAGAAGACCACCACCAGGATCACACTGAAATTGCCTGACACCAGCTTCAATGACTAAGATTCCCCCCCTCAAAAGAGAGAAGAATGCACACCTGCCCCAATCCTGATTCTAACCTGAAAACCTGTTTTTCTCCTTTTAGACTATAAAACTCCCTGCAGTTCTTCCCCAAAGGAGGGCACAGTTTTGAAGCCATTAGCCTTCTGTGGCCTCCTTTGCCTGGCAAAGCAATAAAAGCTATTTTTTCCTCCTTCACCCAAAACTCTGTCTCCACGTTTCTATTCGGCAACGGTGGACAGAGGCTGAGTTTTGGCAACCACAGGAGCTGACACTAAACACAATGACATTTTCCAACTTCTAATATCTATGATAATTTCAGTGATGATATGCTGCTTGCAATAAGTCAGCTGCTTACTTTGCATTAAATCTCTCCTTTCTCTCTCTCCTTCTCTCTGTCTCTCTCTCTCTGACACATACACACACACACAGAGCTGCAAGAAAATTAAGCCCATGAAGATACTTTATTAGTGGAAAGTCACAGCTCACTTAACTTTCAAAAGTCAGGCAATTTGAAGTTCCTTCTGCAACTTTATCTCATCTCTACCACATAAGCACACAGTGAAGCATGAAACCAAATATGCAAACGGAATATCTTTGCACAAAGGGATACATTCTTACAGTGATGATTTTGCCATGCCTTGCTCTGTATCTTTAAAACGATTTCCACCAGAGTCGTATTCTCACCCATCTGTCTTCCACATGAGCTCCTTCCATGTTCAAAACTAACACTGGGCTTAAAAGGTGCATTTCATGCTACTAAGAGAGTCAGGGGAGAAAAAGAATGGCAGGAGAAGTCCTCAGATCCCACTCCCCACAGCCAAGCTGGCCACTGTCTGCCACATGCCCTTGATCGTTTCCAACTCTGTCCCTGTCCAAACACCATTCACCCACCTTTAAGATGACTTTCCACTTCTCCAACCATCCCTGTTTGTCACCCCACTCGAATTCCATATCAAAACTCTCCTCCAGAAAGTCCTTTCTGATTTAACTGTTCCATCAACTCTTTCGAGAAGTGGGCAGTTATTAACAGAATATCTTACCCATATGTAGCTTTATAAGGAAGTTAAAGTGCAGCAAATGTTAACTAGAGAGAGGTTGAATGACTGTTCTCACAGCAAACATTATCAGTCTTAGACGAGTCATAGTAGAGCACAATTCTAAGTATGTAGTAGGAAATAAATTTTTTGGAGTTTTATAGGAGGTCTACAGACCACATAGCCAGGAGACCTCTGCCAATTTAATATGTGGAGCTCTGTAAGAGAAGGAGCATGGGATGGAAGAGATAGCACTGAACTAGGAGTCAGGAGACACGAGACATTCAAAATCTTATGACTTGCTGTTTGCCTAGTGCTCTACTCAATTCCAATGCAAATTCCTTGAAAATCAGGTTTATGGTCCTCTTCTTCCCAACACACACATAATCCATATAATGCAAAATTGGATGATCACCCACAAATATCTGGCATTCTGTAAATATTTGTGAACCTATATTCATATATGTGACTAGGGCCAGAAACAGTTCTAGTGATTTTAAAAGGAAATAGGCAAATTTATAAATTGACGGCCTTCAGAGCCTGGAAGAATTATGAAGATGACTTAATCCAGAACTTTGATTTCACAAGTTATTAGAGGGACAAACTAAGGTCAGAATGGCTTATTCATGAGCACAGTGTCAGTAAATGACTCAGGTGGCAGAGAATTCAGTTTCCTGAGCTATTGGTCCAGCATTCCTCTCAAGGCCCCTCTTACAGCATTTAAGGGGAAATCTGGTTCAAACACTCAACATTATGACATGAAAACTTTCACACTATGAAGGCAAACTTCATAATGACATCATAATGTTTTGGGTCTGCTGGCAAAACATTTTGCTTAGTGATTTTCCTATATGGGCTAAACCTTTTGCATAATATTTTAAGACTTGCATTGTTTAGGATTATATGTGGCTGAATATATCCAGAGAGCCCTAAGTAACAGTGGCTTAAACAAGAATAACATTAATTTTGCTGTCACCTAACAAAGTCCAGCAGCAGCAGGACAGCCAAGCCTGCTATGGGCCTGTATCCCTTCTGCTTCACATCTTTCCCATATTACTTTTGGTTTCAAGGTTCTCCTGGAGTTCCATCCATCTCCTCTAAACTCAGCCAGCAAGGAGATGGGGCAGAGAAAGGGCACCCTCCTCTCTCTTAGAAGGTCCCAAACAACAGTTCTGTTTACATCATCTTAAGTAGAACCTAGTCATGTGGCCCTACCAGGCTACAAGGGACCCTGAACCATGTAGTCTTTTTGTCACAGTGGCCACATGCCTCACTAATATCAGGATTCTGCTACTAGGCAGGAATAAGGGCATAAATATGAGGAGCTACCAGCATTCTTTCCCACAAAATTTCAGCTCAACAATCCCTTAATAAATTCAAATAATATTTTAATATTACACAAATATTAAAATGGAGGTATTAAATGGAAGGCTATGATTTATGTTGATCACATAACATAAACGATGACAAACGTTTTAAACTTGTTTGGTATATGAGGAATGTTCCATTAGAACACAATTATTAGAATTATTAGAATCACATCTTTGCCTTATTGATACTAAGAGTAGTGAAATAACTCCAGGACTATTAGATACTCCCTCATAAGGCAAGAAATTAGTCAAGAGAGCTCATAAGAGTGGGTGATTTCCTCAAGTGTCTGGCCAGCCCCTTCCACCCACCTCATCTGCCTCCTTCCTACTTTCTTAGACCCTGCCAAAGGCCAAGTCATTGCCCAGGCAACCAAGGCTCTTCACTCTCCCCAGCCAATTCTGATGCTTGTGTCATGATCAGACAAGCACTAAGAAGCAAGAAGCTCTAGAGAAGACAGAGATTCAGCTGTTGCCTTTGTCACAAAACGCACTGTGTCTTGGTCCCTGTACCCAAACTACAGAGATAAAGATTGCCAATTCTTCCTTCCCACTCCTCATGTGGGGGAGACAACCTTGCTGGAGTCACTCAAAATTTAGGTTTTAAATAAATCCAAAAGACTTTTCACTTTGGACTTCACCAGTCCCTTTAAGCCCTCCCCAGACAACTGTTCAGAATGAATGTCTTGGGCCCTATATATGTCACATAGAAAACCTGCATTGCTATCAGCCCAAAATTCCTTCTCAAATGCGATCTCTCAATGAGACTAGATCTGTTTCAACACTGCAACCAAAGTCAATGAAATGCTCTTTCTCTTAACAGCCCATTTCCTTCTCCCCACTGCTCCCATCTCTAACGTCCTATTGTCATTCCTGAAATTTTGGACATTCTTCAGCCTTCCTCACAATTAATTATATAACTGACTAAGACTTTTTGTATTTCTGAAGGCTTCTTTTACCATCAAATTTACTTTATATCCTTCAAGTTACCTAACCTCTCTGGATCTCTTTTATCTCATTAGAGGGAAAAAATTAGTGCTTTAGAAAAGAGCGTCCCTAAAGCATATCCCAGCTCAGACATATCCCACTATCCTATGATAGAACTACCAAATAGCAGGGCCACATCATGCAAGTGAAACTTTTTTTTTTTTTGTCTTTTTAGGGCTGCACCCACGGCATAGAGAAGTCCCCAGGCTAGGGGTCGAAGAATTGGAGCTGTTGCCACTGGCCTTCACTATGGCGCACAGCAACGCAGGATCTTCAACCCACTGAAAGAGGCCAGGGATCAAACCTGAGTCCTCAATGATACTACTCAGGTTCATTACCATTGTGCCATCATTGGAACTCTGCAAGAGAAACTTTAAACTTCTCTCACAATGTTTCATTAAGAACTACAGCCATTTAAAAATAATTTGACAATTCTTCTGGATGAATTCTTCTGAAGAAGAAATTGTTCGTGTACATCATCCCATCTTATCATACTTTCACAGCTGCTGATGAGTGCTAATACACCATGCCATTGTGAGAGAGTTGGCAAAATGACAAGTGATAGAACCTCCCAGGTAAGTACCAATTAAAATGATTTCAGATCATTTTAAATGAGTGTTATGTAATAGTCACAGCTCTTGGGAAGAACGAGGACTTTGTCTTTTTGCAAGGGGAGAAGAATCATCTTGCTTCCCAACTATGCAGGATTATCTGATGTCACGTAATTCTTCAACACGTATTCTGCAGCACCCGCTGTAATTTCAAGTTCAAAGCAGCAGGGACAGCTGTATATACTGTAGCCTGAAAAGAGCAGAATCATCTTTTTTGGCGTTTCCCTCCCTTTGCCTTTGCTTGCTTCCCAGAATTTCCGTGTGCTCTACTCTGCCACATAAAGAATAGCGGCCTGTGTATAATTTCTGATGCTCACTTTCTAACTAGGTCTCTCTAGTTAGTGATAAATGATACAAAAGCTTTAGCCTCCAACCACTAGTCTATTTTTGCCATTCAAGTTACAATAGAAAATTTAGTATTTTCTTTTTTAAATGTTTTAGATTTCTCACTCTGTTCTTCAGCCTTTCCAGATAGGGTTGGACAAAGGAGAACTGTATTTTAAATACAGTTTCATCCAAAAATGAGTGTGGGAAAGCACACTTCCTATGAATCGAAGGTAATATTTGCAACCTAGTGCAAAAAAATTTTTTTTGAAGCTAGTGTTTGTTTTGTGTATTCAAAATGTCACTCAATACCTTTCATATAGGGCTTTTATGGCTCCAAGTAAGATGAATGCTGGCTATCATGGAATGACTTTTTTAAAGTTTTGCTTAAGGGAAGCAGCTTAACTTTAAGCACAGGACCCCTTAGGGAAAAAAAAAAAAAAAGGAAGTTCCTAAAAGACTTCATTAACCTTTATTAAATTTCAATATAAATTAACCTCAAGAGAAGATCTTACTCTCCATGTAAGCAGTTCCCCAAAAGACAAAGCTGTTTGGTTAACTTACAGTAAGTGTGGAGACTGGGAATTTAACTTTGTCCTGCTTATGCAGCAAAAATATTTCAAAACACCAACCTGATCAATTCCAATGAACCTTTCATAACTGAAACTTCTCATTTCAGATTTTTAAATTCACCTTAGGATAGTAACATTTATAATGCACTCATACTCATTATAAATGAACTACATGAGTATATGTTTATATTTTCTTGCATTGTGAAGATAAACACAGTCTTTTATGAACACTTTAAATTTTTATTTTTACCATGCATTATTTATACACAAAGTAAAAGGACTGTGATTTTAAACAATCAACTGATCTTGATAAAGTCCCTTTACTCTTATTTCATACATAAAAGTGAGACATTTACACCATCAAACCTCTAATAATCCCTATGGATGTAAGATCTTGTGAAAGGATAAAAAGAAACTTTGGCTCAATTTTAACTTTTTCATATTTTTGCTGTGAGTATGTCCCCTACATTATAATAACAATGTTTTAGATTTATAAAACTTAACTTTCTTGAGGCACTTTCAAAACTATTATCTCATCTACTCATGGAAAGATGTAGTTGGGAGAAAGGATTTTCATATTCTCACTCATATGTTTTTCTCTGACAACTACTAAGCCTGGGGAATTTATCAGAGTCATAAAATTCTGATCTAGAAAGGACTTAATTTATATCTTTCTGCAGCCTTCAATAAAACTGAGGATCAGAATAACACTGGATTTTTCACACACCATCCTATGCCTCTTGACTAAACCAGACTCTAAGTGATCATCCCCTTTGTTATCTGCTAAATTATTTAAAATGGTAGAACTAAAACACAATGCAGATCCTTGCAAGAACAGAAACATGACAGGCTACAAACAATGGTTTATTTCAGAATAAAATCCCACCAAGTCAGCATAAGTGGATAACAGCAAAGTTTCAAATGTGAGATGGCTTAATTCTGAACTGGAGGATTATGAGTAGGCTTAATTCTGAACTGGAAGACGACTAAATGTGGTAATATGATACTATGAAAAACTGGAAGGTTTCTTCCATATGTATTTTGTTGTTGTTTTTCCATACTTACTTACTCATTTTTAATAGTTGCATCGAATACTTGTTATCAGCTATCCCCAGCATTTGCTGTCCCTCTGGGGGTTACAGAGATGAATAATAATGGAAAATGGCTAACATTTATTGAGGACCTAGTATGTGCTTAGCTATGCTAAGTGCTTCATGTACAGTTAAGGCCAACCTAAGGCTACACTGCCATAAAGTGGTAGCACCTGGGTTCTGACATTGACCTGCCTGCCCAGACTCTGTGCTGTTAAATGCAGCTCATTTTAAGAGTAAGCCAGAGTCCCAGCTCTCAAGGAGATTCCCCAAATCTAGTAAGCAGGATGACCTGCTCACTCTTCCCATAACATAATACTTGCCTCTAAATTGTTTATTTGTGTTAAGATTCCCATCCCAACCCTCCCCCAAATAAGACAACATTAGCTCAAAATTATCTCTGTGAGAGATTTTTTTTTTCAGTTCCCTTAAAAAAGTGCTTGCTAATGACCTGGTAATTGTTTTATGCCTTCTTAAATGAAGCGTGAAGTCACTGAAAAGTCACAGAAATACTGTGAAAGCTTTGATAGAAGTAGTGGCTTCCTCAGGAATTGCTTCACACTGGAATTGGCCTCTACGTTCTCAAACTTTAAAGAAATGAGTGGACCAGGGCATCAAAGAGGAGGGTCCGACAGTTCCTATTTGATTTTTTAAAAATAATACTCATATTGATAAGGATACAATGACACACTAACTAGGAGAACGAGAATTGGTACAACGTTCTGAAAAGCAATTTGCATTCTGTCTAGAAAGACACTCATGCCCTATGACCCAGTAACTAGAATCTATCCTAGGGAAAGAATTAGGTATTTGGACCATGATATATATATACTTATGATCACTATCCCTTAACAGTAATACCACAATATTGAAAGCAATTTATAAAAATGTGCAAGAATATGGAAATGATTAAATACATTATGCACAACAGTCACACAGTGGAGGAGTTCCCGTCATGGCACAGTGGTTAACGAATCCAACTAGGAACCATGAGGTTGCGGGTTCAATCCCTGGCCTTGCTCAGTGGGTTAAGGATCCGGCGTCGCCGTGAACTATGGTGTAGGTTACAGATGCGGCTGGGATCCCACGTTGCTGTGGCTGTGGCATAGGCCGGCAGCTACAGCTCCAATTAGACTCCTAGCCTTGGAACCTCCATGTGTCGCAGGAGCAGTCCAAAAAAATGGCAAAAAAACAAAAAAAAAAACACAGTGGAATTTACAGCCATTTTATGTGATCTCTTCCAAATACTTTGAATGATATTGGAAAATATTTACTTCAAAAATTTTAAGTGAGAAAAATGGGATCAAACCATCATATACATGAAGATCTTTTTTTTGTCTTTTTTTTTTTTTGCTATTTCTTTGGGCCACTCCCACGGCATATGGAGGTTCCCGGGCTAGGGGTCGAATTGGAGCTGTAGCCACCGGCCTACGCCAGAGACACAGCAACGCGGGATCTGAGCCGCATCTGCAACCTACACCACAGCTTAAGGCAACGCCGGATCGTTAACCCACTGAGCAAGGGCAGGGACCGAACCCGCAACCTCATGGTTCCTAGTCGGATTCATTAACCACTGCGCCACTACGGGAACTCCCATGAAGATCTTTTTAAAAGATAAGTAATTATAGAGAGAAAGAGAAGTAAAGACTGGACAAGGTATATATATTCATAAAAGGGCTATAATACAACAAGACAAAAAGTTCTTAAAGTAACCAAACAGTAATAAAATTTATTTGTTAAAAACCAAAGGAAGAAGCTCAGATTCTTGCCCTCTATCACACATCCTTCTCAAAGGTCCAGGTTCACTTTTGACCTTCAAGAGGATGCCCATAGATTGCAAGAAACTGCTTCCATTCAGCCAATCATGAGTGTCTGGAAGCAGACTCTACTTAAGAAGCAACACAGGGAGACAGGATTAAGATGGAGGAATAGAAGGACTGGAGCTCAACTTCTCTCCTAAAAACAACAAAATTCACAACTAAAGACTGAGCACTCTCCACCAAAATGGACTGGAAACCTTAAAAAAGATATCCTACTCCAGAAGAAAAAGAGGAGGACACATCAAGAGGCAGGAGGGGTGATTTCATGATATAAACAACCCCATACCTCCTGGGTGGGAAGCTCCACAGACTGGAAACTAACTGGTTCACAGAGACTCACTTACAGGAGTGAGAGTTCTGAGCCACACATCAAACCCTCACATGTGAGGATCTGGCACTGGAAGAAAGAGCCCCTGGAGCATCTGGCATTGAAGGCCAGTGGGGCTTGTGTGCAGGAGCTCCAGGGGACTGGGGGAAACGGAGACCCCATTCTTAAAAGGCACACACAGACGTTCACGTGCACTGGGTCCCAGGGCAAAGCAAAGTCTCCATGGGAATCTGGGTCAAACCTGACCACAGTTCTTGGAGGACATCCTGGGAAAACAGGGGTGAATGTGGCTTGTTGTGAGGGAAGGACACTGAAAGCAAAGCTCTCGGGAATATTCAGCAGCTGTGCCTTTCTCTGGAGGTGGCCATTTTTGGAAAATCTGGCCCCACCCATCAGCCAGCTGCTGAGAAGCCCCAGGGCAAACAACAATCCAGGTGGGATCACAGCCCCACCTCTCAGTAAACAGGCTACCTAAAGACCCCTCAGGCATACAGCTGCCTCTAATCCCATCCAGAGACTAAGCCCCATCTACCAGAGGGATTAGAATCGACTCCACCTACCAGGGAGCAGGCATCAGCCCCTCCCAACAGGAAGCCTACAGCAAGCCCCCCATACTGACTTCAGCCACAGGGGGGCAGACATCAGAAGTAAGAGAGGTTACAACCCTATTATCTGTAAAAAGGTCACCACATCAAAAACCTATAAAAATGAAAAGACAGAGAACTCTAACTCAGATGAGGGAGAAAGAAAAAACCCCAGAAAAACAGCTAAGAGAGGAGGAGATTCTTAGCCTCCAGGAAAAAGACTTTAGACTCTTGATGCTGAAGATGATGCAAGACATTGGAAATAAACTGGAGGCAAAGATAGATAACTTACAGGAAACACTGACCAAAGAGATACAAGATATAAAACTTAAATAAGAAGAGATGCAAAATACAATAACTGAAATAAAAAATTCACTAGAAGCAGCTAACAGCAGAATACAGGAGGCAGAAGAATGAATAAGTGAGGTGGAGGACAGATTAGTGGAAATTACGGATGCAGAACAGAAAAGAGAAAAAAGATTGAAAACAAATGAAGAGAGTCTCAGAGAACTCTGGGACAATGTTAAATGCACCAACATCTGTATTATAGGGGTGCCAGAAGGACAAGAGAGAGAGAAGGGGACAGAAAAAATATTCCAAGAGATAGCAGCTGAAAACTTCCCTAACATGGGGAAGGAATCACTCACTCAAATCCAGGAAGCACAATGAGTACCATATAAAATAAACCCAAGGAGGAACACCCCAAGACACATATTAATCAAACTGACCAAAATTAAAGACAAAGAGAAAATCTTGAAAGCAGCTAGGGAAAAGAAACAAATAACATACAAGGGAACCCCGATAAGGTTATTGACAGATTTTTCAACAGAAACTCTGCAGGCCAAAAGGGAGTGGTATGATATATTTAAAGTGATGAAAGGAAAAAACCTCCAACCAAGATTACTCTACCCAGCAAGGCTCTCGTTCAGATTTGAAGGAGAAATTGAAACCTTCACAGATAAGCAAAAGCTGAGAGAATTCAGCAACACTAAACCAGCCTTACAAAAAATACTAAAGGAACTTCTCTAGACAGAAAAGAACAAGAGAAGAAGGAAAGAAAAAAGAGCAGCAAAAACAAATCCAAAGTAATTAATAAAATGGCAATAAGTACATATCAATAATTACCTTAAATGTTAATGGACTAAACACCCCAACCAAAAGACATAGACTGGCTGAATGGATACAAAAACAAGACCCATATATATGCTGTCTTCAAGAGACCCACTTCTATTCTAGGGACACATACAAATTGAAAGTGAGAGGATGGAAGAAAATATTTCATGCAAATGGGGATCAAAAGAAAGCTGGAGTAGCAATACTCATATCAGACAAAATAGACTTTAAAATGAAGAATATTTTAAGGGACAAAGAAGGACATTACATATGATCAAAGGATCAATCCAAGAAGATGATATAACAATTTTAAATGTCTACACACCCAAAACAGGTTCACCACAATATATAAGGCAACTGCTAACAACTTTAAAAGGAGAAATCGACAATAACACAATCATAGTTGGGGACTTTAACACCCCACTTACAGCAATGGACAGATCAACCAGACAGAAAATCAATAAGGAAACACAGGCTCTGAATGATGCATTAAACCGGATGGACTTAATAGATATTTATAGGACATTTCATCCAAAATCAACAGAATACACATTCTTCTCAAGTGCACATGGAACATTCTCTAAGATTCTCTAAGATCATATCCTGGGCTACAAATCCAACCTCAGTAACTTTAAGAAAATTGAAACATCAAGCATCTTTTCCGACCACAACGCTATATGACCAGAAATCAACAACAAGAAAAAAACTGCAAAAAACGCAAACACGTGGAAACTAAACAGCATGCTACTAAACAACCAACGGATCCTGAAGAAATCAAAGAGGAAATTAAAAAATACCTAGCAGCAAATGACAATGAAGATACGACAATCCAAAACCTATGGGATACAGCAAAAGCCATTCTAAGAGGAAAGTTTATAGCAATACAAGCCCACCTCAGGAAACAAGAAAAAGCTCAAATAAACAAGCTAAATTTACATCTAAAGCAGCTTGAGAGAGAAGAACAGACAAGACCTAAAGTTAATAGAAGGAAAGAAATCATAAAGATCAGAGCAGAAATCAATGAAACAGAAATGAAGAAAACCATACAAAAGATCAATGAAACGAAAAGCTGGTTCTTTGAAAAGATCAACAAAATTGATAAAACCCCTAGCCAGACTTATCAAGCAAAAAAGAGAGAGGACTCAAATCAATAAATTAGAAGTGAAAAAGGAGAAGTGACAATGGACATCACAGAAATACAAAGGATCATACAAGACTACTATATGCAACTATATGCCAATAAAATGGAAAACCTAGAAGAAATGGACAAATTCTTAGAGAAGTACAATCTTCCAAGACTAAAGCAAGATGAAACAGAAAAGATGAATGGACCCATCACAAGAACTGAAATTGAAACTGTGATTAAAAAACTTCCAACAAACAAAAGTCCAGGACCAGATGGCTTCACAGGTGAATTCTATCAAACTCTTAGAGAAGAGCTAACACCTCTCCTTCTGAAACTATTTCAAAAAACTGCAGAGGAAGAGATACTCCCAAACTCATTCTATGAGGCCACCATCTCCCTGGTACCAAAACCAGACAAAGATTCCACAAAAAAGAAAACTACAGGCCAATGTCACTGATGAACATCGATGCAAAAATCCTCAACAAAATACTAGCAAACCGCATCCAACAATACATTAAAAGGATTGTACATCATGACCAAGTGGGATTTATCCCACGGATGCAAGGGTTCTTCAATATCCACAAATCTATCAGTGTGATACACCACATTAACAAACTGAAGAATAAAAACCATGTGATCCTCTCAATAGATGCAGAAAAAGCCTTTGACAAAATCCAACACCCATTTCTGATAAAAACCCTTCAGAAAGTGGGCATAACGGGAACCTACCTCAACATCATAAAGGCCATGTACAACAAAACCACAGCAAACATCATTCTCAATGGTGAAAAGCTGAAAGAATTCCCACTGAGATCAGGAACAAGACAAGGATGTCCACTCTCACCACTACTCTTCAACATAGTTCTGGAAGTCCTAGCCACAGCAATCAGAGAAGTAAAAGAAATAATAAAAGGAATCCAAATTGGAAGGGAAGAAGTAAAACTATCCCTTTTTGCAGATGACATGATACTATACCTGGAGAATCCTAAAGACTCTACCAGAAAACTGTTAGAGCTCATCCATGAATTTGGCAAAGTCGCAAGATACAAAATCAATACACAGAAATCTGCGGCATTTCTATACACTAACAATGAAAGAGCAGAAAAGGACATTAGGGAAGCAATCCCGTTTACCATGGCATCCAAAAGAATAAAATACCTAAGAGTAAACCTATCTAAAGAGACAAAAGACCTATACTCTGAAAACTATAAGCCATTGATAAAAGAAATAAAAGATGACACAAATAGATGGAAAGATATACCATGCTGGTGGATTGGAAGAGTTAATATTATCAAAATGACTATACTACCTAAGGCAATCTACAGATTCAATGCAATCCCTATCAAACTACCAAGGACATTTTTCACAGAACTCAAACAAAATATTTTAAAGTTTGTTTGGAAGCACAAAAGACCCAGGATAGCCAAAGACATCCTGAAAAAAAAAATGGACCTGGAGGAATCAGGCTCCTGGACCTCATACTATACTACAAAGCAACAATCATTAAAACCGCATGGGGAGTTCCCGTCGTGGCGCAGTGGCTAACGAATCCAACTAGGAACCATGAGGTTGCGGGTTCGGTCCCTGCCCTTGCTCAGTGGGTTAACGATCCAGCATTGCCGTGAGCTGTGGTGTAGATTGCCGATGCAGCTCAGATCCCGTGTTGCTGTGGCTCTGGCGTAGGCTGGTGGCTACAGCTCCAATTCGACCCCTAGCCTGGGAACCTCCATATGCCATGGGAGCGGCCCAAAGAAATAGCAAAAAAAAAAAAAAAAATCGCATGGTACTGGCACAGAGACAGAAATATAAATCAGTGGAACAGGATAGAAAGCCCAGAATTAAACCCATGCACCTACAGCCAACTCATCTATGACAAAGGAGGCAAGAATATACAATGGAGAAAAGACAGTCCCTCCAATAAGTGGTGCTGGGAAAACTGGACAGCCACATGGAAAAGGATGAAATTAGAACACTCCCTAACACCATACACAAAAATAAACTCCACATGGATTAAAGACCTTGATATAAGACCAGACGCTATAAAACTCTTAGAGGAAAACATAGGCCAAACACTCTCTGACATAAACAACAGCAACATCTTCTCAGATCCAGCTCTCAGAGTACTGACAACAAAAACAGAAATAAGCAAATGAGACCTAATCAAACTGAAAAGTTTCTGCACAGCAAAGGAAACCCTAAACAACACAAAAAGACAACCCACAGAATGGGAGAAAATTTTTGCAAGTGAATCGACTGACAAGGGATTAATCTCCAAAATTTATAAACAACTTCTACAGCTCCATACCAAAAAAACAAACAACCCCATCAAAAAATGGGCAGAAGATCTAAACAGACAATTCTCCAAAGAAGACATACAGATGGCCAATAAACACATGAAAGAATGTTCAACATCACTCATTACTAGAGAAATGCAAATCAAAACCACTCTGAGGTACCACCTTACACCAGCCAGAATGGCCATCATCCAAGAGTCTACAAACAGTAAGTGCTGGAGAGGGTGTGGAAAAAAAGGAACCCTAGTACACTGTTGGTGGGATTGTAAATTGGCACAACCACTGTGGAAAGCAGTATGGAGATTCTTCAGAAAACTAAACATAGAACTGCCATTTAATCCAGCAATCCCACTCCTGGGCATCTATCCAGAGAAAACCACGACTCACAAAGACACATGTACTCCAATGTTCATTGCAGCACTATTTGCAATAGTCAAAACATGGAAACAACCTAAATGTCCATCAACAGAGGAGTGGATCAAGAAGATGTGGTACATATACACAGTGGAATGTTACTCAGCCATTAAAAAGAACGAAATACCAGCATTTTTTGCAACATGGATGGAACTAGAAACTATCATGCTAAATGAAGTCAGCCGTACAATGAGACACCAACATCAAATGCTTTCACTGACATGTGGAATCTGAAAAAAGGACGGACTGAACTTCTTTGCAGAACAGATGCTGACTCATCATAGACATTGAAAAACTTATGGTCTCTGGAGGAGACAGTTTGGGGGGGTGGGGGAATGTGCTTGGGCTGTGGGATGGAAATCCTGTGAAATCAGATTTTGATGATCATTATACAACTACAGATGTGATAAATTCATTTGAGTAATAAAATAAATAAATAAATAAATAAATAAATAAACAAACAAACCAACCAAGGGAGAATGACCTGGGATTAGGCAATCGTTTCTTAGATACAACATCAAATCTCCAGCAACAAACAAAAAACACTGAACATCATCAAAATTTTGTGCTCAATTAGCCAGAGTTTGCAAAGTTTTGAATTTAATAACCATAACAGGTTCAGACCTTTCGGATAAATTTGATGCTGTGTTCCAACAGTAAGATCACTGTATTTAACTAAATTCAAAGAAACAATTGATTTCTGAATACCACTGACCACTCAAAACTGCAGCAGGCAGTTGGAGCAATGCCTAAGGTATATAAGCATTGGAAATCTTGTTGTAATACAGATTCTGTTCTGGGGTAAGGAGATTATGAAGTCTGAATAAGCGACCAAGAGGTCTCTATACTTGCTTTCTGAGAGGATGCCATGCCATCCACCCTGTGAGTCTGCTCACTGCCTTGTCTCCCCACCCAAGCCATTGCCAAGGTCTTGTCATCCTACCTCTTAAATGTCTCTGGGGTTAATGTTCCACTCTCTATCTCTACTATGTTCCTGGTTCATACCTTCACTATCTTTTACCTAGAAGAGTACAACCATTTCTTAAACCATGTCTTTAATTCCAGTCTTCCCTTTTAATTCTCATCCTCATGTTGCAGTAAGGATGAACTCACCTCAAATATCGACTGTGCCTTTTTTAATTAAAGAGTCAAAAATGTAGTACAGAAAATCCCATTAAAAAATGACACCTTAACACATGTCATTTTTGCTACAAATGTAATTTTTTCCTAAGAAGAAACAGAGCATTTCAGAAAAAAATGAATTTAACTTTGTTTCCTTTCCAGTCCTACCCCCTTTCCTCCTGCCCCAAAGACAATTTTATGAATTTAGGGGTATAGCTCCAGTACAACATGCACTTTTAACACACACACACACACACACACAGTTACACATATATGCATATATACATATATATGCATATATCCATAGACAATACACAGTATTGTTTTGTGTATAAACAATACACAGTATTATGTGTTTTGTATTTATTTATTAGCTTACTAACTTCATCACTAGTGCAATAAATGGCATGTATCTTAAGGGTATGTGTTGATGAGTATTTATAAACTGAACACACTTGTGTTACCACCGCTAGATCAAAATATAGGACGGTGCCAGAATCTACTTTGCACCTGTCCCTTCCCAGGCATTGCCCTCCATCCCCACTGTTTTGACCTAAATCACCACAGATTAATTTTGCCTATTTTTGTACATCTGAATGGAAATAGATAGATAAATAAAATGTGAATTCTCTTCTGTATCTGACTCTCTGACCTCAGCATTATGTCTGTGGGGCTCACCCATGTTGTTGCATTTAGTCATTGCTAATTATTTTTCAATGCTATAGAGTATTCCACTGCATGTATATACCACCATGATGGACATTTGGGTTATCTCCAGTTGGAATAATAATGAACAATCCTGCCATAAATATTCATACATATGTCTTGTGATAGAATCTCTCTATCTTTCTTTGTCTCTGACTTTTGAGAGTTTGATAGACTCTAACTTCTTTTACATATATTTTCCATCTCTTTTTCTGCAGTGAATTCTGCATGATTTCCTCAGATTAATATCAAAATTCATTTGAATTGGTTTTGTCTCTTATTCTACCCACTTATTTTTACTTTGATTACAGTTCTAATTTTAGAAAGTCTATTGGTTATTTTCAAATACAGCTACTTCTATACAGTTCTATACTCCATAGCTTTTATTTTCTTATTTCTCTTAGTTCTTTGAACATTCTAAATATACATATGTTGATGTTTATGGTCATCCTATCATTTCCAGTTCTTGGAACCTACACTCTCCCATTTGTTGGGTCTTCTAATTCTCTTCATGGTACTTGACGACCCACGTGGTTTATAGTTAATATGAGCTCATTCTCAGTGGGCTTCTTTTCCATTAGAATTCTTTTGGAAAGAGTATCAATGTGGTGGCTATAGACACCCATTCCGG
This sequence comes from Phacochoerus africanus, assembly GCF_016906955.1. Classification (NCBI taxonomy): domain Eukaryota; kingdom Metazoa; phylum Chordata; class Mammalia; order Artiodactyla; family Suidae; genus Phacochoerus; species Phacochoerus africanus. The sequence continues at coordinate 56,671,696 of NC_062555.1, forward strand.
AACAATTTTTCACGTTAATCTCTCAATACTGGGTTTCCTTCCACATAGATGGTGTAACTCTCAAGTGGCAATAGCCTGGAGTTCTCATTTCTCTTTGGTGATGTATTCCCCTGTTGCCTCAGAGCTGTAAGGAACCTTGTCACCAAGTCTCTGAGCCAGTACATGGTTTTCTTAGTATTGCTTTTAATGAGATTGGCAGTGCTTTGTGACTCCTGGGTGGGTGCCTATAGCTCAAATCTCACATTGTGGGCTGCCCTCTCTCTCCATGGGACTTCAAACTTCAGGTGTCAGCAGTGAAGGCCTACATCTTTATTGCTCTCCCTCTCATGGTTCATTTAAGCTTCAGTTCCTGCTCACTGATCTGGCTTTGAGCTCCTCTTCATTTCTGACAGCTAAGAAGTTCCATTTCTTGATTCTGAACTTAGCCCAGATATTTTGTTTGTTTGTCTTTTTTAGGGCCACACCCATGGCATATGGAGGTTCCCAGGCTAGGGGTCTAATCAGAGCTGTAGCCACCAGTTTACACCACAGCCAAAGCAATGCGGGATCCAAGCCACATCTGCGACCTGCACCGCAGCTCACGGCAACGCCGGATCCTTAACCCACTGGGCGAGGCCAGGGATCAAACCCGCAACCTCATGGCTACTGGTTGGGTTTGTTAACCACTGAGCCACGACAGGAACTCCAGTATTTACTTTTTTTTTTTTATTCTTCTGACATTCCTGTGTTGAAGTGAAAGGCCAGGAAGCTCTTTGACGTCAACTCAGACACATCATCCGATATTTGCAAACACAAATGTGATCACATTGCCTTTAATGGGCACCCATTTGCTTGAATCATGTCAATCTCCCCACCTGGCTTTTTTTTTTTTTAATTTTATTAGAGTATAGTTGATTTATAAAGTTGTGTTAGTTTCAGGTCCTCGCCTGGCTATTTTAAAAATTCCACATTCAGGTGGGATTCTGGCTCCCAGACTTCACCTGAAATTATGTCCCTAATCCATGCCCTTGCCCCAGGCTACAGCAAAAAACAGCCCAAGCTTTGTCTCCCAACCTTCCATGTAACAGCACATCTTTAAGAAACTTCATTCAGAGATGGCTTCTGCATTCAATTTCTATTTCTAATCAGGATTTTTTATGACCTTCACCCAGTCTGTCAACTTTTCAAAATCTGTGAGTCTTCCATTTCAGGGAATGCAAAATGGTGTTCGAAAGCAGAGCTGACTGTGTGATCCAGTCACCAATGCACTAAACTAACCAACACTCAAAACAAGAGACAACATGCCCATTCCAAAGGCCAGAAGGGCTCTGTGCAGACACGAGCAGCTGACCCAGCAGAAGTGAACTGTTTCATTTCATACGGAGGCAGCCATCCTGTGTGGACAGTCCCTTAGAGCTCATTAAGAGAACTCTCTGCTCTCAGAGAACATTTGCTCTGCCCTCCTTAAAAAGGGAAGCCTGCTGAGGAGATAGCAGTTACATTCTGCGTGCTTCATTAGAGCAAGGAAATATAGTTCGCTGTGCTCAAAAAAGATCCTAGCTGCTAATGGGCCAAGATATTGTGAATGTAGAGTTAGAATAGCTGGGACATCAGATAGGGAAGGGGAAGAGGAAAAAAAAAAAACCAAAAAACCAAAGAACCAAAGAAATTGCATTTGTAAGCTTCATTTATATACCACATAGCAAGTGAATCAATAACTTGAAAATGTACAGTGACGGCCAAAAAGCAGTTGATTGCAATCTTCAAAGAGTTGGCAAAAAGAAAAAGTAGCAGTGCAAATTAAACTCATTCAAAAGAGTAAAGACAGTTGGTTCAAACCTCAGAAGATTCAACTAGGTTAGCAAAAAATCATTATTCCTAGAAGAGATGACAGAGGAAAGTAATAGAATATGAAATGCGAATACCAAAAAAAAAAAAAAAAACCACCCAGATGTTTCAAGAATTTTTTTCTCACAGCATAATTCATGAGACTATCGAATGGTTATCTTTAGGAAGGCTGATGAATATAAAATTAGAAGGACCTCACCACGGTAAATAGCATTTTATTACTTGGGGCAGAATCTGGAAAATAGAAAATATCTGAATCTCCAGTTTTATGTTATTATCCAAAAATACATCCAACTTAATGTAAAAAAAATTATTCATATTTTATCACTCATTTGTTTACTTTTCAATTTGGACTTATCCATTACGTTTAATTTGCACAGATTTATGCATCCTTTTTATCTGTGAGAATACTGTCACATGACTCATCAATGACAACATTCTTTTCAACACCACTTTCCCATTCCACACCCTCTCCTCACTCTTTTACACACACACATGCATACGTACACACACTCCTCAATCAACTTTCAGGCATCTCTAGGTGAAATATCACGGGAATTCCCAAGATGGGACTTCCATCTGATCAGATGATCAAAGATCTTAAAAAAGAATTTGCTTTCCAAAGTCTTCTTCTAGGGTGCAGGTCTTGAGTTCAAAGTAGGTTTAATTCAACACATGAAGATTGGGTTAGTTGACTAGAGGACTAATTGGAATGATGCAGTCTGGGCTATTGTCTCAGACTATACATTTTCATTCCGCCAGCTCTCTCATCACTGGTGCATGATACACTGGCAAGGATGTTCATAAACTCTAAAACTGCATTGAAAAAAAAAACTGTGCTACACTAATGGGAGAAAAAAGAATGTATTCATGTATGTGTAACTGGGTCACTATGCTGAACAGTAGAAAAAAATTTAAAAAATAAAAAAAAATAAAAATAAAAAAGATGGTGTAAAAAAAACCTGAATGAATGAATGTATATTAAGGTAATGGGGAGAAATGCAGCAGAAGTAACTCTGGGGGGGGGGGATTGGATGAAGGATGTCAAAAGACAGACGCTTCTACTTATAAAAAGAAGAAAAGAAAGAAATAGATAAAAAAATTTTTCTAGTGATGAGAACTCTTAGAATTTACTCTCTGAACCACTCTCATATTTAACATACAGCAGTGTTAATTATATTTATCATATTGACGTTCACTAAATTTGTGATAATCACTTCATAATGCATCTAAGTCAAATCATTATGCTGTACCCCTTATACTTTTATAGTGCTGGATGCCAAGTGTATCTCAATAAAACAGGAAGAAAAAAAAAGTAATTCAGGGCAAAGCACAGACTGATTAGAAGCACCAAGGGCAAGACTCATGTTCCTAATCACCAAGCATATATTCTTCGCTTAAAAAATGGGGGGAAAAAGTTTGCCCAAGGAAAAGTCCAATAGTTACTCATATGTTTCAAAAAATCTGGTTGTGTGTCATGTTAACAAATACAAAAGCATCAGAGTGAGTGGCCCCTCTGGCCTGCTCTCACACACTGAGAAGAAATTCAGAACATTCGAAAGGACCTCTTACCCAACTCTGCAGCATGCTGGCCACTACAGAAAGCAAGCCATTGACAAAAGTCTCCTAAAGAAAGATTTACTCACTGCCCTGCATGATTCTGCAGCATATCTGCAGCATATAATTATTACCTTTCTTGAACTATCCCAACAGCAGATTTAAGCCATATTTGAACAGTTTCACTTCACCTATCCATGAGAAAGGTGAAGAGCCATCAGCGAAGAGAAAAAGCATTGTTATACTGAAAACATGCTCTAACAACAAAAATGCACATCTAAGGCCATAGCTATGTTCTTGTCTGTGTGTCCATAGTTTTATCTTTATGTCAGTATGTCTATGGAGTCACACATGATTTTATATATAGAAAACATTCTTACCTTTATGTCTATATTTTTGTCCCTATTCATATTAACATTTCATGAAATTACCTATGGTTTTAAGCTTATATAAATTCACATATACTAGTACAAATCTGCATCAATTTCTTGGTCTGCATCAATTTCTTGGCCAAAGCCACAAAGTAAAATCACGGCATTCTCATGGTATTTTGCAAGATGCAATTACAGATGTGTTTCTTCCATAAGTCAGTGGGATATAAGAAAAAGAGATCTATACATTAAAAACTAATTTAATAGATAGCTGTGTTAAACGAGAAAGCAATCTTTCATTGATTTGAAACGGAGGAAAGGAAAATCATAAACAAAGATATCATAGATAAGTTTTCCCCAAAAAGAGATTCTGAGATCAAAACGTGTCTGCATGCTGCTTACGAAGATGGCCCTTGGGGTGGGGGTGGGGGCTGGTATAGGGTGAGGGGAACAGGACAGGGGACAAGGAGGAACTGAAGTGCCACTCGGTTTCAAAAGAAGCCTCAGTTGATCCCAGACGAAGCTCTGGAGCTGGAGTGGCCTTAGTCACAGAGATGTCCCAGAGTGAGGCAGGGAGCTGGGCTCTTATACTCCTGCCTTGACCAGCCATAGGATGTTGGCTGCTCCTCAAAAAGGACTATAACCTGGAAAAGGTTGGGGAGTGGGGAATGTCTGGGGGTGATTTCACCTGGGAACCTTCAGTGCTCACACTCCCAGTAGCTGGCCTGAAACCTTCGGCCTGAAGGGGAGCCTGGGTGGGGCACCTCAGCATCCGTGCCAGTCAAGCATGTGTCCGTCTCATCTATTAAATGAAGGCTGTTACTTCTTACTCCAAATTATAAGCCCACTGTTCTATCAGAGAGCCCTTCTAAACTTCATGATTTCTTTTTCTCCTGAAATTCTGCCTTTTTAGATCACTAAGTCAACTGTAATCCAGTTTGTCCACAGAAAAGTACCTCCTATCACCTTTTAGAGAAATTGGACTGGCATAAAATGCTTGCCCATTTTGTGGAGAGTGCTTCAGTTCCTTTATCTGTATAATAAGGATGGTAAATACAACCTCATGGGTGTGGATAATCAATTAAATTATCCGTGTCGAGGTCTTGGAAGAGTACTGCTACACCATTAGCTATAATAAGCATTATTATTTTTGGAAAACTATGAGCTCAATATCACTTCATGGTTACAAAGGCTTATTCTGAATCTGCTTCATAAACCACTTCAAGGATCAATGTCAGGAGCCTCTTTTCAAGTGGGAGACCAATGATTTCACACTGCCTTTGGTTGCTTTCCATGCCACTGGAAAAAAGGTAAGTTTCTCTTCTGTTCTTGGTTTTACTGTCAGGAGATAATACTCCAATAGACAACTGAGAATAGTAGAAAGAATAGCATTAGGTCAACTATTCTAAAATCAAAACCCATCATCAGTCCCCTAATCTTTAATTCTTTAGATGCACTAATTCTATTCAACAGGTCAAGCCAATCAGATACATGGGGGCACAATTTGCAGAGACTTCATCTAGGGATGCTGCCAGGAAACCACACCATTTAGGAGGAAGAAACACTGTACACTGTGGCTGCTTTATTGAAATTTACATATGGCCAACATGGTGCTAATGGAATAGTATTTCCTGGATAAGATGATACTGTAGCCAAAATCCTTTGGAGCCTCGCTCATTCATCCATGTGCTGGCATCATCCTGAGCAGGTTCCTACAGGGATTCTCCGGCCAACTTCTCTGCTTATGCAGGGAGAGAGCAATCCACTCAAGTGACCATCTTCAGCTTTCTCAAGAGGATTCTCTCCTTACCCACACCTGACTTGACTATGAAAGCTTTTGAACCTGTCCTTGATCTGCAATCCAGTACGTCTATAACCTGGGTGCTGTCATTGACCAGGGCCTCAGCTCTCTGTTTTCTAGTCTCAGAGTCTGGATGAGAGAAATATTTCCAAGAATGTCCTGAATGACATTCCATCATTCAGTCTTCAGAAGAAGGGGCTCTTAATCTACTTGGAAGAAACCCAGAGAATATCAGAACACTTGTAAACATGACCCTGAAGGGCTCCTGGGCACACAAGCCTTTCTGTGTCCTCCATTTCTTGTTTTTAGGGAATAAGCTTCAGCCTCCACGACCTTGCCTGAGTTCCTAAGGGCAGTTGCTCACCAGAAGGGAGGGGATGCAGAGACCAGGGAGGAGCAGTCAGAAAGACAATAGTGCAGCCTTAGGGCAGGGTCTTGGTTCCTCCTCAAGGAATATACATAACAATATCTCTAAGCCTTTCTGCAGAACAAAACCCCCAACAGAAGGAAGAGGTTTGACTACTTGATAAAGCATTCTTCATTCTGAGAAGGAGGACCACCAGAACCAGTCTTGGGGGCCACTGAACACCAGCTTTGAAAGACAATGCAAGCTTGCCTCTACCCTGATCCTTATCTACGGCCCTATTTGCCACTCCCTAAGCTATAAAACCACCTCCTCTCGCCCAAGGGGGTACAGTCTTTAAAACATTAGCCTGCTGTGGGCCCCTTTGCCTGGCAGAGAAACAAAGCCATCTTTTTCTTCTTGGTCCAAAACTCTGTCTTCGAGTTTCTATTCTTCACTCAGAGGCTAAGTTTCAACAATAGTTCCACAATTGTGTGACCTTGGGTGAGTTACTTCTCTTTGGAAGTTTCAAGTTCCTAACCTGTACCAGGAAGATAATAACTGTACCTGGGCCCAGGGTTGCTGTGCAGAGTAAACAAGATCATCTTGGGTGTCTGGGTAAAGCACTCTGAACAATGCATGTCCACGGCAGGTGCTCAGCTTCTATTTGCCATTACTCTTCTTATTAAAAGAGTCTATAACCTCCAGAGATTCAGAAATGATGCTCTGGATATGCCCAGTTAAACCTTTAGATGGAATCAGACCATCAGAAAGCTCGAAAACATGTTTTCTTTGGACTTGGCTTTTTTATTGAATTGGCTTTAGTATGATACCACTGACCTTCATTGAAAGATGATATAAGAAGCCGACCTAATGGCACCCACTACTCATCGACCAGCCCCAACCATCATCACAGCTTTATGAAGCTCCATGGAAGAAACCTCTCTGCAGATAAGACTTGGGGAAGCTGCCCAGGTGAGGCATTCATTATCTATATTATCTTAGGGATCGCAGGTCCACCTCCAACAAGGACATGGGACCAGGTGGTACACATTTCACTGTATTAAACCTACTCCTGGTTTTCTAATTTTCCCATCCATGTTTTCTCCTGGATCCTCATTCCCTCAGTTGTTTATTTAATCCTATTGTAATTTATGCGGTTTTATGAATCACACCAAATCCACTGAGGAATAAAGTCATTCTACACCTTAGCACAGCAACAAATTCATACAGAACGGATGAGTGTCTTGTTTCTTCTTATGCTATTTACTCTGTTTTATGGGTGTTTTCCATCCTGTTTAAATGAATTTTGATCTATTGTGGTGAAACTATAAGAGGCTGGGGAGGGAAGAGGGACTGGTGGGTTGTAACCAGATGAAAAAGCAATCAAGGGATTTCTAAGACATCGGGTGGTAATAATTTTCAAAGCAAACAGAATTGTTCCCTGAAAAAAAATAGCACACAAGCAAGGAAAAAAGAACCACTTGAAAATTAATCTTGTTTATATCTTAGAAAGGCATCTCTTACTGGGTTAATATATTCTTAATGCTTAGTCTGGTAGAACTCTATGCTGTTTTCTGCTTCTTTGCATATAAACCCTTTTTTTTTTCTTTTTTGTCCTTTTAGGGCCACACCCTCAGCATATGTAGGTTCCCAGGCCAGGGGTCCAATCGGAACTGTAGCTGCAGGCCTACACCACGGCCACAGCAACACCAGATCCAAGCCACATCTGCGACCTACACCACAGCTCACAGCAACGCCGGATCCTTAACCCACTGAGTGAGGCCAGGGATTGAACCGGCAACCTCATGGTTCCTAGTCAGATTCGTTTCCGCTGCACCATGACGGGAATTCCCTATAATACCTTTTCTATATTTTAAATCTGATATTCCAAAGAGTGGGCCTCGGGCTTTTTCATTTAAGCATAGAATGGAAGCTGCTAGTTTTCCTTTAAAAGAACATTTCAATTTCATACAGAAGCCCAGTGGCCTTGAGTACAAGACTGAGTCTTAATAAGCTCAATAAAAATCCTGGAGGAAGTTTCTTGGATTCCCTCAGAAAATCAGAAATTAATTAGTAGATCCTAATTCTTTAGACGACTACACTAAGGGCAGCTTATTCTTTCTCACTTAATAATCTTGTGGAAGCAGAAACATCCGGCTTCCTTCATACTTTCTGCACAGCCTCCTCTGCAATGTCCAAAATCAGAGGGAAACTGGAAGGAATAGGCTGAGAAGTTGTAAAACACATAGCAATTACAACAGCAATAGTGCACATCTGTGTTGTACTTCACAGTTGGTGAAGTGCTTTCATAAACATATCTTACATGATCTTAATAAAAACTCTGATGACAAAGTCCAAACTTTCCCTTGCTGCTTTACAAGGCTGAGAGAAGCTGAATCGTTTTCTACAGAATTCATATGTTAAAATCCTAACCCTCAGGAACATAGTATGTGACCTTATTTGGAGGCAAGGACTTTACAGAGGGACTCTAGTTAAAATGAGGTCATGAGCATGGGCTCTAACCTAGTATGGCTGGTGTCCTTACAAAAAGAAGGACTCCAGACACAGACAGGTACACAAGGAGAATGCTGTGTGAAGATGAAGGCAAAGTTCAGGGTGATGCTCCTACAAGCCAAGGGATGCCGGAGATGGCCAGCGGACCACCAGAGGCTGGGCGGGAGGCAGGAAACAATTTCACCCTCAGAGTCTTCAGCAAGAACCAACCCTGCTGACACCTTAAGCTTGGACTTCTAGGCTCCAAAACTGTAAGACAATAGATTACTGTTGTTTAAGCTGCCCCATCTATTGTACTTTGTTAGGGCAGCCCAAATAAACTAAAACAAAAGCTCTTCCTGATCTGTCCCTCTTTTCTCTGGCACCATCCCCCCCTCCTTCCTTCCGATGGACTCTATGCTTTAGCTAAACGGAACGTCCTGGCCAGGACTCTGTAGAGAAGCTGCTGGCTACTATTTATGACGTTACATGATAAAAGCAGGGATCACTACATGCTTCAGAATATTCGGGGAGATGTAACCTATCCTTTCTTTCTAGTTTCATGAGCTAGACAAAAACTCCAGGGAGCCAACACTCACTCCACTATTAAGTTTTCAGCTTGGTTCATGGCAGACAAAATAATAATAATAATGCTAAACTCAAGTGATTGCCATGTCCTGAGCTCCAGTGATTTGGGATACTTTTTATAGAACACCCTAGAGTGCAGGGAGTCATCAGAGGGTCAGTCACTCTGCCACATGGATGGAGGTGGTAGAGAAGAGGAACCCAGCAGGTGGCTGCTATCAACGGTCCTTTGCCAGCATTCTGCCGCACTCCTTCCATCGAGAGGTGAGGCCTTTGTCCTCCTCTTGAATCTGGATGGGTGCTGTGACTACCTGACCTACAGAATCCAGAATGCTGATTTCTAGGCTGGGCCTTAAGACATATTGGCAGCTTCCTTTTACTGCCCAGTATTTTAGTCCCACAACGGATGGACTGTCTTGGATGTCATACTCCAGAGACCACTGTCCTAAATAAAGGAACAGGCCAAACAGGGAATCAAGACATGGCTCTCGTGAGCACTCAGTTTAACTTACGGCTGAAGAACTGGATTCATATCATACCCTCACGAAATGCTGGCAGTGACCCCAAAGGTCTTCTACGACATCATTCCCCCAAGTCTACCTGTGGCTCAGGAGAACAAGTGGGACTAGAATGTACAGATGCTGTTCGTCCGCTAAGACGAATGATTGATCACCTCCACCCTCCCTTGAAATAACAGAATCATGAGTTTCAGCGTCAGGCATTCTTTTTTTTTTTTTTTTGGAGTCAGACATACTTACTAATTGGGGCCTTGAGCAAGTTGCTTCATCTCACAGAAATTTGGTTTCTGACCTGATCTAGAGATAAAAATATCCTCATGACGATTGTAAGCAGTAAAGGGATAATGATTACAAAGGGCCTAGTGGCACCCAGTGTGTGAAGACACCCAAACCATCATCTAGAGACCAAGGTTCCTTCCCCACAAGCCCTCAGACCCTTATGTCTACTCAGGATCCTTGTGGGAAAGGGTGATATGCCTGGAATATTCCAGACATACACAATAGCATGGCCAATATTTGTATTAAAATATACATCTGACAAAGTGCCTAAGTCACTGGACCCAAAGTACTCTGCTCCTTGAAAGGTTCCTGTGTAGGGTGCTCGTGCAGGCAGCTGATTTGTAATCTCACAGGCAGTTTGCTGAAGGGACTCTGGGGCCACTGAGCCCTCTGTGACGTCAGGGGAGACGTGAGGGACAAACGTGGCAGCCACCGAGGAGGGGAAGTGAGGGTTTGCATTCTTCTGTGCAGAGGGGGAACCTGGGAGTCAGAGAGGTGAAATGACTTAGACAAGGACACACAGAGAACAAGAGGCAGACGTCCTGGCTTTCCAGGCTGGCGCTCTTCCCAAACACTTGGGAACCTAAGCTGCAATCTTTGCACAGCACGTAACAAGGTGGAGATTATTTTACAGTCTGGATTTTCTTGGGGGAAATGTCTAGATAAGCACTGGGGGTAGAAGCTGAGACCTCCAAAAGGACTAGTGAGAGGAGGGGGAGGTTATCTGCTTCTTCAGCAAGGGGCTGTGGCAGTATAGGCAGAGTGGAGGAGGTCAAGAGAGTTAGGTACGGCCAGGAAGACATCAGAGGGGGGGTCCCTCCCTGAGTCGTCCTTCCCCGCAGCCCCCACACTGTCAATAATAAAGGCTACTAAAATCAGGAAAAGTCACCAATGTGGCTTTTCTTGGGAAACTGACTACCAAAGAAGCTGTTTGGTGGCCAGGTTGGGTACATGAAGGTGAAGACCCACAGAGACCCAGGCACACTGATGCTGAGGTTCCCCTGAGGAGGGACGCCCCAAAGGTTCCCACCCCTCCCACAGAGGACTCTGGGGTGTCACAAGCCGGGAGACTGGTCAGGCCAAGTGTGGAAAGCTCTCCAAAGAGCAGGAGACCCTCCCACATCTGTGTTACAGTGGCAAAATCACTTGACAAGTGACCTGTGGCAATCAGATAAAAGAATGTATCTATCCTTTTACCATCAAAAAAGACTTGCACAAATACATTAACATCTGCACACATGGCGTTCCCGTTGTGGCGCAGCAGGAACGAACCCAACTAGGATCCATGAGGATGCGGGTTCAATCCCCAGCCTCACTCAGTGGGTTAAGGATCCGGCATTGCTGTGAGCTGTGGTGTATGTTGCAGATGTGGCTCACATCCTGTGCGGCTGTGGGCTGTGGCATAGGCCGGCAGCTGCAGCTCTGATTCGACCCCTAGCCTGGGAATTTCCATATACCGTAACTTCAGCCCTTAAAAAAAAATAAATGCACACATTTTTCAGGGTGTTTTCATATCTTCTAGGGCTCCCAGGTTAATGTAATTAACTATGAATTTATTTTGTTTAGTATGTATAAATTAATGTATGGGTCAGGTTTATTCTACTTTGGGGTAAATCACAGATCCTATGTTTATCTCAAGAAATCTACAATTTTGTCCTGAAATGTGACAGAATGAAAACCAATGTATGTGTTATATATGAAATGACTCATGGTTGTTAACAAAAATCAAATACTCCCTTAAAATAGATAACTGCAATTTTGTCAGCTAAATGAAAACATGAACAGTTTTTACTGCTTTTGCAAGCAAAAGTGCGTGAAAGAAAAAATGTGTTCTTTAGTGAAAAGTTGAGTCCCTTATAATCAGGAGGTAAAAATCAAAACCAGCTGAGGCAGCTACCTTACTCCTCAACTCACCCACAAGTTATCATATGGAATATTTTTATCCCCCCAAACATTCATTTCATATGTGTAAGAATATTTCCAAAAATATTTAAGTACTTTCTAATCAGCAATAGGGGACATCAGTGAGAAACGAGCACCTCAGAAGGACTGGACACTGAACAAGCATCCACTTAAAAAAGCAAATTGCCAAACAAGTGGAAAGAATGATGTTATTTCTCTCTGCACTTTGGTCTATAAATGAATGACTTAAAAGCAAGTTGGGAAGCAAAGTTAAAGAAGCTCTAGAAATTCCATGATGGTTAAAGGGTATTTTGTAAACTGAAGACTATTTGAAAGCCCCATAATTTCCTCTTAATAAGCATTTGCTTACTTTTAAAAGGGATGACTTCATAATAATAGCCAAAATGCCTTTGATGAATGACTATTAAAATTAAGTTCACCTTATTTGAACCATGGGGAGAAAAGGTCAAAATGAAGTCCTCTCCTTTTGCTTTTAAGTGCTTTTACTGATAGAAGCCCCAATTACCTCTGTCGGCTTTGAACCCACAGCTCCCATAGACTTGTCCGCGGCCAGCCTACGCTGTAGGTCAGAGGGAGGCTGCCACAGCTTCAGCACCAGGGACAGCAAAGAACTCAGGCCCAAACAGCAGGTACTTCCACACCAAACACTTTATATGCAAAATTGTGTAAGGTTTAGTAACTATTAGTGTGTTTCAGGCAGCGGACTGCCGGCTAAGGCATTGTTTTCCTTTCCAAGACTGCCCAGTAGAACTACACTGCATAGTGCCAAATACTCAGTGAATGACTGAATGTTGTCCTGGACACAGGACAAACTGTCCAAGAAGAAACCCGTGCTACCACTGGAAGAAGAGGTGGAAAAGATGAAGGAAGTCACAAACAGGAACATGGCTTCCTCACAGAGACATCTAATCCTGAGCCAGGAGCCAGCACTCTGAGATAACCAAGTGAGCAAAGCACCAAGCAGATATTGGACACATACTCTCTGCGGCATAGGAAGGGGCTCCAGGTAATGCCAATGCCTGATTGGGGCACCTCGTGGGCTGCTTTTCCATGAGTGGAAATGGGTTCCCTGGGCCACCACGCTTGTGACCACAGTAGGACAACTGAATGGAGTGAGGGGTCTCATCCTGGTGGCAGAATAGGTAAAGTAATAAGAAGAAAATCCCCATAATTGTTAATAATTAGAACTATGCACAAAAATTTCACTCATTTCTTCCATGACATGATCTGGAGCTTAAATGACCTTGCAAACTTACCAATATTCCTTCTCCCACAGGGAGAACCATAACCTCGATGGTTTCTAGATAATCACTCAACCCACTGGCCTGACAATCTGTAAGGCAATGTGAAACAAGGCTAAAAAACATCATTGGCTCCATTTCAGCCTAACACTGGCTCAGAGAAGGACAGCAAATGAGTCTTAGGGAAATGCAATTCTATAAAACAGAGCAGTTACAAGGCCATAGAAGCTCAGAATTATTACCCACATCCATTCTCACTTTAAGGCAAAAAGTTAAGAATAGGATAAAATTTTGATACTGACATTCAAATATGATCTGTCTGAAAAAGGCTAATATATGAAAGCTTAATGTAAGAGAACTAAATTGATAATATTTGTTCAAGCTTCAGAATAATGTATTCCTCACTTTGCAAAAGGATTCTCTGTACTAGCCAGCTTCTGTAGGCATCAACAGTATTGCTAGGCTCTGAAAGTATGATTTACCAGCAACCATTCTGCAACAGCTATGACAGAAAGTGAAAAGGCTTGCCCTTTTCCTCACCCTGTTGGACAGGCTAAATTTTTGTTTTGCCCTCTAGTGTCCTAGTTTACAAAGATAAAATGTATCATAAAATGGTCACTGAAAAGAGAGAGTTTCTATGTAATTCATTTCTAGGTTACTCATCACTTTTAAGGATGAAGGTCATGAAACCTCCTATAGACACCAATGTTCTTCCAAAAAGAATATGACATAGATAGAGCTCAAATTTCAAAACAAAGGAAAAGTTTACAATAGGCTTCCAGAATATAAAATTGGAAATATAAATCATCTTGCACTGGGCTTGGTCAACAGGGTCTGAATAACAGGGGAGAAAATATCAGTTCTTATTTGGTAGAAGTATGATACAGTATCACTGCATTACTAACTTCGAATGTGATGCTTACCTCTAATAATATCACTAGGGAACTAGTTGCATCCAGCAGTTGCCTTATAAAATTCAAGTACCAAGATATATTTTTCAATAATTTCAATAATTTTCAATAAAGTTCAATAATTTTACTCCCTGATAGGCAACTGTAAGATATTACTATGGTATATTACATGAAATAAATTCACAGTAAATATTATTTTTATTTTTTTCATTTTTCCTTACTCAGAAGTGGTACTCAAACTATAAAACAATATTCACCAAATAATTGGAGAAATCTGAGAACTGGCTAGATATTTGATGACGTTAGAATTTAAAAAATTTGAGGGGCTCCTGTCATGACTCAGTGGTAACGCCCTGAACTAGTATTCATGAGGATGCAGGTTTGACCCCTGGCCTTGATCAGTGGGTTAAGGATCCAGTGCTGCCATGAGCTGTGGTGTAGGTCACAGACACAGCTCAGATCCTGCATTGCTATGGCTCTGGTTTAGACCAGCAGCTATAGCTCCAATTTGACCCCAAGCCTGGGAGCTTCCATATTCCACAGGTGCATATGTCTTTGATTTTAGATAGGTATATTGTGTCTTGAAGAAGACACAATCTTGGAGAAGACTGCTTTGGATTGAAATTTTGGTGTGACCAGATTAGTTTCATGAACTCCGATATCTAAATCTCTTCAGATTTGAGAAATTCTCAGTCATTATTTCTTTAAATTAGACTTTCTGCCTCATTCTCCTCTTCTTCTGGGATTCCAATAATGTGTAGATTGTTTTTCTAAACAATATCTTGTGGGAGTTCCCATCATGACTCAGTGGTTAGCGAATCCGGCTAGGAACCATGAGGTTGCGGGTTCGATCCCTGGCCTCGCTCAGTGGGTTAAGGATCTGGTGTTGCCATCAGCTGTGGTGTAGGTCACAGACTCGGCTTGGATCTGGTGTTGCTGTGGCTCTGGCGTAGGCCGGCAGCTACAGTTCTGATGAAACCCTTAGCCTGGGAACCTCCATATGCCACAGGTGTGGCCCTGGAATAAAAAAAAAACAAAAAAAAAACAGAAACCAATATCTTGTAATTCACTTATGCTTTTGTTTCTGTTTTTCTTCTCACCTCCCCTTTTCCTCCTCCTCATCCGCTTCCTCCATTTACTCGATGGTGAAAACCAGAAAGTCTTCCCACTAAATTGGGGAACAAGACAAGGATGCTCAGTCTTGCCTCTTTTACTCAACATAGTACTGGAAGTCCTAGCCATAGCAATTAGTCAAGAAAAAGAAATAAAAGACATCCAGATTCAAAGGAATAATTAAACTTACTGTGGTAATTATTCACAATAGGTATATGTATCAAATCACGACACTGTACACTTTAAATGTACACAATGTTAAGTGTTAATTATATCTCAAGAAATCTGGCTAAAGGAAAAATAAAGCATTAAAAAGGATTGGCCATGTATTGCTAATTGTTGAAATTAGGTGATAAGTACATAGAGGCTTATGATACTACCCTCTTTATTTTTGTACATGTTGAAATTTTTCAGGATGCAAAGTTTTTAAGAACAGTAGTCAATTGTTATTATGGCCAGAAATCATATTACTATTAGCTTAAGAATATCTACATTAATACATCAAATTAAAAGAACTTTAAAAGAAAATTCTGCATCAGGATATTTGAGATCTCACAAATAGCCCTTTCTCCTTCATTTTACTTGATAGTACAATGAAGAAACATCATCTATTCTTTCAAAACGAGCTCTTTTCACCAAAAGAACATTTCTGCATGACGTTTACTACAAATATCAATCACCGGGATGATCACTTACTGACAACTTAGTAACTGTTAAAGAAATACATGTTTCCACACCTATAACTGAAGTTGGCCATTTCTCAGTAATGGAACTCACGGTCAGCACAGGTATAAAAGCTTAAAATGGCAAATGTAATCTAAAAAAACTTTCTAATTTTACATAACCAGTCACATTACATTTTGATAGTATTTGGTGAATTCTTATGATAGGCTTGGTACCTTGCTAAGAGCTTTATCCACTTTATCTCCCTGAATCCTCACCAAGACCCTGTGACGTGAACATTTTTTTCAACAGAAAAAGAAAACAATGTTCTATTTTATTTCTTGTACAGTTAATTAAAAAGGAAACTCTAACTCTGTCATCAATATTATGTTACAGTGATGTAAATAGTAATTAAGCACAATGTAGTTCTCGCAAATGAAAAAAGAAAAGCCAAGCATTTAAAAAATATGTCCTCTCCATTAGGAACTGTATAAGATTCGTTTAAAATATGTGTATCTATGCAACAACATGCAAATGTTCATATGATAGCTTGGCAAAGAGGCTATGGAGTCTTTTTTATTTTTTAATGTGGACACCATTGCCATCCAATTGTACAGGTGAGAAAATTTACTCTTAGTCTTTGAGATGTTAAGAGATAAGCTGGGAGAGGAACAAAAAAAATGTCTGATTCCAGAATCTGCATCCAAAGGAGATTCTGAACTGTGGGTCTACAGAAAAAGATGAAACTTAGAAATGGTTGTTTTGGGTTATAGGTGACTACTGAACTGTATAATCCCAGATTACCCACACAGTGGTCTGTTTTAGAAATCAAAGCACAAAAATTGAATCACCAAAGATTAAAAACAAAGGTCACCCACACTGGGAAGAATCACAAGCTTCTAAAATTGATATTTAACTAGGTCCAGGGCAATAAAAATACAAAAAAAAACCAATAAAATAGAAGTTACTCCTCTTTCCTCTTATAAAACTATGTGGCAATCAAAGGAGGGGAAACAGGAAAAAAAACATTTTTTCATTTGGTCTCAGTGAGAGCTTTATTAAGAATTAGAGGAATGCAAACTGAACCTTTATTTGGAATTGAGAATTCATTTGCCTCCCCACACACACTGTAAAGAAATTTATCAAAAATTGTTCCCTGTGACCTAAAGTTGGTCTCTTTAATGTCACTGAGTTCTCTCCGAAGCCTCAACCTTGAGAATCACAATAATAAGTCACTAGGTTTATCTAAAATGAGCCTCTAATTGTGCAGTCATGACAAAGCCTAATTTGGGTGTTTTGTGTTATGTCCTTGGTGGCATCTCCCTGCCCCTGTCCTGCCCCTATCCAACAGAGCTGGCTCACAAGTGCAGCATGCGGTAATTAGCCATGTAAATGAGTGCTGTAAGGAAATGGCTGTTCCCCAAATATGCACACAAAATCATGCTCAACAATTCATAGCAAAATCCCATCAGAAAGTGTATCACTTGTCACCTGACCTTTTATTCATTAACTGGAAGTTCCACATGGGACAGAGGGAGGGCAAAGCAAAGGATAATGCCACCATGGACACTTTACACAAGAACTGGCACATCCCTACAAACCCTTTGTTGGATGTGTTAGTATTAAACTTTGGGTGTTAGGGGAAGAGCACTGGGTGGGAATTTAGAAACCTGAACTAAAGACAGGTCTCATTCTTGCCTGTCAGAGGCGGAGTGACCTGGGGCAAGGTGCTTCCTCCAACCTGAACCTGGCGGCCTTCCTGCTGGACAGAGGCCTGTGAATTCCAGCATGGACATTCCATGTTTCCCTCTCTGGGCTACCTACAAATGGCACAGGAGGAGATCTTAATGCTCCAAGAATCAAGAATATGTTTTTAAGAAGGATTTGCCAACGACAACACTCTAAACACAAGATAACAAACTTTTCACAAATTTCTGTCCTAAAAAAATAGACTCCAAAAGGAACTCCAGTGGATTAACATTTTCAAAAAGATTTGTTGGAGCCAGGGCAGCACTGCCTTAACCTGAGAAGCAAGATCCAGATTTAGGGCCAGTCTGTTACCGTGGTAGGAGTATGAATAAAACACTATGGCAAAATTTGTCAAAAGTCTTGATATGCATTTGTGTTTCACCCAGGTATTCCACTTCTAGGAATTTCCTGAGAAGAAATGACTGGACAGAGGCCCTGAGACACATGTAACAGGGAGGATCAGCACAACACTGTTCCCAATTTTTAAAAATGAAAACAAAAATCAGTTCGTTTCACGCATCAGTTTAGACAGTATCAGCCAAGGAAGGCTACTTCTGTGTCAGAAATACAGCATGTGTAAGGCACCCTGACTATGAAGGTGGGCGGCGGGATGGATTTGGGTTTGGTTTGCTTCGATTTTCTCACACTCTCCCGCCATATCTTTTGCGGTACTGCTTTCTTTCTCACCTCTGAGCCTCAGCACATTTGCTGCTCTTTCTGCCCCAGAACATTAGCTCCCACACTCCCCCTTGATTTATCCCACCTCCACGGCCTTCTAGGATCCTTCCTTGACCCTCGAGTCTGGGCTAAGCACCCTCCTGCAAGCTCCTTTTACCTCCCCCTTCACCTGCATGGCCCAGAACTGTGAGATGTGCTTCTCCTGGTTCTCCAATGACTCTGTTGGAGAAGTTTCTGCACTATTATATCTCCAACGCCCAGCCTAGTACCAGACATAGCAGCAGGTAACCAGCAGTTTCTGAAATCCAAGTAGCATAAATCTCTTAGAATCTCATATGTTTTCGTTCTATTGTCGAACAAGAGGATTTTCCATATATCAAATTCTCTATTTAAATCACCTCAGAGAGGAGTTCCCATCATGGCTCAGCAGTAATGAACCCAACTAGTATCCACGAGGATCCACTGGCCTCACTCAGTGGGTTAAGGATCTGGTGTTGCCGTGAGCTGTTGTGTGGGTCTCAGACTCGGCTCAGATCCCACGTCACTGTGGCTGTGGCATAGGCTGGCAGATGTAGCTCTGATTCAATCCCTAGCCTGGGAACTTCCATATGCTGCGGGTGCAGTTCTAAAAAGTAATCAATCAATCAATCAGTCAATCACCCCAGGGAATCAATGAGAATGGTGAACGTTTGGAAATAGAAGATAATTCATAAAGATTAAGAAATTCTTTCTCGGTACTATTTTAAAAACACATTGAACTTCCCCTTTTACTCTCTTTAAATGATTGCTTCTAATATACAGTAAAAATGACTCAGAGATCTACTTTAAATTTTAAAATGTTACTAGAAAGAAAAAGGTGATGCTATTATACTTTAACATTTTTTAAATGTCTATAAAGCAGAAAACATGTTTTTCCCATTCTCATTGTCATATCCAATCTCCTCCAACGAGGACCTGTGAGCAGCACACAAAGACAGCTGTCATGGTGATTAAAGGTTAAGCTTTGATGATTGGAAATTATTCTTCCTCCTAAGGAAGGGAGACTTCTGTACAGCACAAGCAGCAAGTGCAATTCCATGGGACCAGGGGCAGTCACATTTCTGGGTTCGTTGTGCCCAGTGATCTGAGCACCTCCTTTAGCCTTTGGTTTACTGTTTGAGGAGCTTCTACTCTTTCCTGAGGGACAAAGGCTATGACAACTCTACCACTGTCACACTAGGGAGCTCAGTTTCTAGTCCCTGTGTTGCATGTAACAAGGCTGGAGTTTTATAATAGTTATCTATTACTATTCTGACTAATGTTCTAATTACCTCTGAATATATGTTTAAGCTTTTGGAAAGGTACAAATAGTATCTGACGGTCCTCATAACAGTAGAAGAGTCAAAATGAGAGAATAACGTGTGTTTAAATTTGTTAGAATTTGTAATGATGGGGCATAGCCATGCCCACTGTGAGCCATCAAAACTGAGTTGTTTGGCCAAACTGGATTAATCCCAACTCCCATTCATTCCTCTTCACTTGTTATTCTATCTGGAATGGTCCCATCCCCTGCCTCCCATGACCCCAAATCCTTGTCCCTTATCCACACTACTATCCCAAATCCTCCCTGTCCTCAACTTGAAGGTCAAGTATTGTCCCTCCCTTTCCAGAGCCTTTTCAGCTAGATGGAATTTATTCCTCCTTTGAAGTCCCATAAGAACTTTGTCTATACTTCTGTTTGTTCATTTATTTATTCACTCAATGGCCTTTTATGGAAGGCCCATTGCCCCCAGACAATTCTCATGATTTGCTTTGCAATTTTGTGTAGACACATGTTTTGAACTCTCTTACTAGAGAGAAAGCTCCCTGGAGGCAGGGTGCACGTCTGACTGATCTGCATCCCACAAGACGTGGTTGGCATGGACACTGTTTGTTGTCTACGCAGCATCAATTTCCTACTTCTTCCTCTTTCCCAACAGAATTCCATGCTGTTTACGTATGGGCAGGTGTCACCCAGGCAGGTCTCAATGAAGATCTCATATCATCACACACTCTCTTCCTTCATCTTTTTTTCCTCCCTCCCTCCCCACTGTTCTTCCTCTCTTCTTTCAGTTACTCAACAAACACTAACTGACTTGGGCATTTTGGGGGGTGTCAAGGATAGAAAAACAAGTTACAAGAAATGGTCTTATTCTTGGTAGATCCTTGGTTGAGATTTATAACAATGCCTCCAAGATCCCAAAGCCCAACAAGCTCAACTTCTTCACGAGGAAATTGAAAGGCTTGAGGTTAAATAACACATCCAAGTTCAAACAACAAGCAGCAGAGTGGAGCTAGGTATATTTATGCATGTATATGTTTGTATGCATGTATACATGTACACATATTTTTCAATTTAAATTCAGAACTGAAAAAATCAAAATAGATTAGCATTTCAAGACAGTCCCTGCCCTCAAAGAGCCCCCAGTCTAATGGGTGAGGCAAACATGTTCTTACAGAAGAGAGGGGAGGGGGCTCCTGATTCTGTGGGCAAAGGAGCAAGCTTCACGGAACAAGGCACCCCAGAGGTGAATCCAAAAGAGTGAGCTAGTCAGATAAACAGGGAAGGAGAAAACTTCCAGGGCCCTACAGCATCTCCAGGAACCCCTGGGTAGAGGTGGAGAATAGGGCTGCCTGGTGTACAAATGTGCTGGCGCATACAAGGAGTGGGCTCAACAGAGATGCTTTCAGGGCAGGCCTTTCATCTCAGACTAAGCGGTTGTCACTTTATCCTACAGACCATAAGAAGCTTTAATGGATTTTAAGCAGGGGGGCAGTAACTAGATTTTCATTTTAGGAAGATCACTCTGATCCCACCTGGAAAAAAATGGATGGCAGGGGCAAGCCCAGAGACAGCAAGATTTGTTAGAAAGAGTCTTTTTGTTCTTAAATCCACACAAGAAATAATGGAGGCAGTGGGACATACAAAAGGAGCAGGCTTGTGAATTAAGAGATTGAGTTTTTTAAATCTGGTCACATAAGGAAGGATCACAACCTCATGTTTTTCCCATCAGATATGTTCTTAAGGGTTTTTTGTTTTTTGGGGTTTTTTTTTTTTTACCACTTCTTTGAAATAAATTCTATTCACAGGAATGCCCATTAAGTGATTATCTTGAGTGAAGAGAAAAGCTATGAAAATCCTAGAAAGCATATACACGGAAAAGGTGGAATTACAATATTAATATCCAATACACAGTAGAGCTTTTAAAGGAGAGGATACACATAAAATCACAATGCTGACAATTATTCAATAGCAGGGGTTCATCTTAGAATTTGTGGTCAATTTAACATCTAGTTAAGTATCTATTAGTCACCTGGCCTTGGCCATAAACATTCATACTGAGTGAGCTTTCTGTGATACAATGTCCTGAATAAGCAACACTGGAGGCTATTTATAACGGCAAGCTTCAAGAGGTTCCCATCCTGGTGAAGTGGTGAAGTTGCCATCCTTATTCCAGATAAAAAGGAGAGAGGAAGAAGAGGAGAATTCGTGTTTTTGCAGAAGAAAGAGCAAAAGTGATTCTTTAAAAAAAAAAAATCGTAAACATTTAAACACTGGGCAAATACCTGTGACTTGCTGACCTTCTTCTGGAGGTTCTGAAAGTCCTAAGCAATGTTTACTGATTCCACCATCTTTGAATTCAGCTCTTAAAGTATATAGTACATTAGATTTGGGGAAATCTAAGGGAAAGGGAAAGACATGAGTTAGAAAAAGGCATCATGGAGTTCCCACTTGGCACAGTGGGTAAAGGATCCTGCACTGTCTCTGCAGTGGTGTGGGTTCAATCCCTTGCCCAGCACAGTGGGTAAACAATCTGGTGTTGCTGCAGCTGCAGCATAGGTCACAACTGAGACTCAGATTCAATCCCTGGCCCAGGAACTTCCATATGCAATGGGTGAGGCCAGAAAAAAAAAACAACATCATTTCTTTCTGGCCCCCAAACAAAAGGCAGACATATAGCAGGAAAACCATGGTATGAAGCACTGAATAAAAGTATTTCTTCTGTTAGCAGACATGAATATTGCAGCACTGTTCATGACAGTAAAAAGCTGGGGTCCAAGTCTATTAGCCAGAGAAGAGATAAATAACTTGCTGTATAGTCATACAATGAAATACCATTCATCAGGTAAATATGAATAGATTTCAGGTTCCAGGATCATGAAAGACATAATATACAAATGGACAATGGCCAGAGCATGTATAAAAACAGAACTCTGAGCTACAACTGGCAGCCACCTGCCTAGGAAACTAATCTCTTATCTCTAATAAACAGCCCAGGAAGCCAGTCTGCTTTAAGCCAGACAGCTATCTTGAGTGACAATCCAGGATGCCACACAATAACCTCTGTCACAATTGGCCCCAAATGGTCAAGTCTTGATTAATAATTGACAGTTTCCCTAATTTTGTCCCACTGTCAACTCAGAAAGAAAGCCACATGTGCTCTCCTAACCAACCACCAAGGACGCCACACTTCTGGTTAACCTGCCCCCAGTGTTCCCAGTGTCAACAGTCTCCCATCAGGGCACACCTAAAATCTTCTTTCCCCACAATAAGGATGTAAATATTCTATTTGACAAGACCAATACAATATCTGAAGCAATCTTACCAGATGCCAGGTTTTGACAAAGCTAGACTGTGGGCTCATGGCTATTTCTTTTGTGTCTAAATCTTTAAAAACACTTAAAAAGAAATGGTAATGGTAACACTTCCAATTATGAAGGGAAAATGTTTCTTATGCAACAAGGATATTTCTACCTGCCACAAACACATCCTTAGTTAAGACTGGTAGTCGGTGACACGTCAAAGAGAGAGATAGAAAGCAAGTATTTTTTGTAGTTCAATTTCCTTTCCATTTCAAGGATGGCAAGCTACTGACAGTTGCTCTTTTCTGCTTTTCATTCTTTCTTTAATTTGTCTTGGCTTTATTATTTTCTCTTTATTGGCTGAGTGTACAGGCACATGAGCCTTCAGATGACCTCTTGCAACCTCACCACTCTGTTCCTCAGCCATTTATGATCCTCAGGCCTCTTTTTTTTCTTTAAAAAAAAGACATATTTCCCCATTTCAAATATAAGAATTGTGCATTCACTGGAGAAATTTTGGAAAATACAGGCTATGTATAAAGAAAAAGTATCCACAGTCACACCATTCAGTACACACACTAGTAGTTCTGATGTATTTTTCACAGTAATTGTCTATACATCTTAAAATAATAATAGGTCTTTAGCTTTTTATTAATATGAATATTTTATTGTGATACTAACCTCAGGTAATATCTATAGCCCCAAATGCCCCTTATGGTATGAACAGCTGTAAACTGGGAAAAGAGGCTGACATACAAGAATGTTATGAATAAATGTATGAAAGAGATGTGTGTGAATAAAGTAACAGTAAGTTTGACACAGCAGCATCATTTATATCTTCATAGATTTTATACATATATATAGAGAGAGTGAGTCAGACCCAGTAGTTCCTCAAAGTTCATATAGTTAACACCAACTAAATTCCTTAAAGAGTCAAGTTATACACTACACTGTTACCGATGTCCTTTAGGGAGAAATCTGAAGAAGCAAAGGTACTGTGAGGGATGCTATATTAAGGAGAAAGGATGTGGGTTCAAGCTCAGAGGAAACCAGGTTACCATCTTCAATGGTCCCACAAGAATCTGGGCACTGATCCAATGTAATTCCTCTACTTAGCAGCTGATTCTCTTTTCTGAACATGACCTGCCCTATAATTTTAAAAGGAATCGTTAAAGTTCTTTAGCTGACTGAGTGAAAGTCATTTTGATTCAATGTTACTTTCATAACATTATCTGTTCCATCTGAGGGACAATTATGTTTTATAGTTATATAAGTTAAGAAGTGAACAAGGTTACAACATAAAATGGTTTAAATCAAGAATATATAAAACACAGACAGAAGCCACTGGCCAATGGAGAAAAGTCTATGGTGAAAAAGACTTGGTCTACAAATCAGTCATATCAAACCTATATGGGAAAAGTCTTAAAAAGAATGGATATATGCATATGTATAACTGGATCACTTTGTTGTACAGTAGATATTATCACAACATTGTAAATCAACTGGACTTCAACAAAACTTTTAAAAATGACTCAGGAGTTCCCTTGCGGCAAAACAGGTTAAAGATCCAGTGTTGCCACTATAGCAGCACAGGTTTGATCCCTGGCCAGGGATCTTCCACATGCTTCAGGTGTGACAAAAAGAAAAAAAAAAGGAAGAAAATGCAGATTTATCCCATTTTAATACAATATGGCTAGACAATTTAATCACACTAAGGTTCCACGTGTTATGAAATACTAGAGTGACCTAAAATGTTGAGTCTATCATACGCTAACTTTAACTTCTTAAATTAAATCAAACATTTAGCCTGTTTGGTCAGTGATAACTGATGCTGGTCATTCGTTTTGTATAAAATGTTGACCAACTCTCACACACTATGGAGCATGTGTGGCTTGGAGGGTGAGGAAGCACAAAGGTCCAGATGAAGCTCTGACCCCTCTGCCCAGCGTGGCTCCCTACCACCCACTGCCCACTGCACACCTACCCCTGAAACTTAGGGGATCTGAAACTGAACTTAGTCTCTCTGCCCAAACCCTCTGTCTTCCAATATCCATCAACGGCATGCATCACTGTCCTTACAGTTTTCCAGACAACAAAGGGTATCCTTCTCAGTTCCTCCTCCGAGTGCTGCCTTCCTAACTTCCCGTGTCCCATTCTGTCATTCTACCCGTTAACCTATTAATCAGCGAAGCTCACTGATTCTTCCTCATCAGTGTCCCTCAAATCCAGACCCTCCTCCATATCCAACCTGCATCTTCACTACCTTGTCCTCTGTGAGAGAATCACCTGCTAGAGCCTCCAACCCACTCGTGCCTCACCTTGTCCTCAGAGTTGTCTTATAAAAACTCATCTCATTGTGCGACTCTTAAAATCATGTTAACTCCCTGTTGCAACTTGGCACCATGTGTCAAGACCTTCATCACCAGACTGCAAGCTGTCTCATCGGCTTCGTGTTCTGCAAGAATGTCAACACCTCTGGGGCTTGAGGAAGAATAGAAACAGAGGCCCACATAGGTATGTACGAAGACAAAAACTTACAAATAAATCAAGATCATTAACTATTCAACGTGCTCAAGATTCCTATCTTCTTTTTTTTTTTTAGCCACATCCATGGCATTCGAAAGTTCACCGGGCCAAGAATCGAAACCTTACCACAGCAGTGATCTGAGCCACAACAGTGGAAATGCCAGGTCCTTAACTGATGCTAGGCCACCAGGGAACTTCTTCACACCTCCTATCTTAACAAATACAATTTCTTAAAGGACAAGGAGACGAGGGGTGGATTTAGAATCCTTGGGCTCCTCAGAATCTCATACGGAAAAGAGCTGCACAGGAAGACTCTGGGTCCCCAGCCTGGACCCCATCTCCCTTTTCTTCCACTCCTGGGCTCCATCCATGAACAGTATGTTGGGCAGGCTATGGACAATCCTGGCTGATGCAAACAGCCACCCCTTGGGACAACCTCAGGCTTAGAGAGGCCTCCATCTCTGCTTCCTCCCACAAAGGAACTGCCAGTGTAGGAGGCTTGCACAGACCTTGGAAGTGAACTTAGGGCTCATCTAAGCAGGCATGCTGAGATTGCTGGGACCAGAATACAGGGGGCATGGGCTCTAGAGTGTCAGGACCCTTGAGTCCTATCAGAGAGACACACCCTAAAGTGCAGGAGCCAGAACAACATGCCTGTAACCCAAGTTTAAGGAGAGCACACCCCACACACCAGCAACAGAGAGCGCCTCCACGGACATTAAGATGATAGCACATCAATCATTAAAATCATCATCAGAAATTCTAATGCACATAAAGAATTTTATGATTCATGGAAGTTCCCATCGTGGCTCAGTGGAAACAAATCTCACTGGCATCCATGAGGACGCAGGTTTGATCCCCAGCCCCTCTCAGTGGGTTAAGGATCCAGTGTTGCCATGAGCTGTGGTGTAGGTTACAGACATGGCTCATGTTTCGCATTGTTGTGGCTGTGGTATAGGCTGGCAACTGCAGCTCCAGTTCAATCCCTAGCCTGGGAACCTCCATATGCCATGGGTGGGGCCCTAAAAAGACCATAAAGCACACATATAAAAGATTAAAAAAAAAGACCATTAAAAAAAAGAACTTTATGATTCACGTTACAACTCTGAATGAATGATGGTGGCTATTTCTGGTATCAGGTAAGGTGGACCCTCCAACTGTCAATGGCATAAATACTTTACAATTTGCTTTGCCAGTCAGCTTTGGAATTACATAATTCAGATTATTTTAAAATTTGGAATATTTTACTTTTTCAAATTTCACACATAAAATGAGCTTCTGCTAATATTTACTAACATTGAAGTCACACTTTCAAAATTCACATCATTTGAAATTCATAAAATTTGATGGGGTTGTGTATTTTTAGACACTTTCTTAAATTATCACCACTTGGGCTCTACCATCAAACTTTACATTGCAGAAATAAAAAAGACCAACAGCAAAGGAATGGAGAGGGTGTGAAGGAAGAGAGGAAACAATGGTAACAGAGATGGGCTAGCCACAGGACCACAGCCGTGTCCTCTTCCCCCTGGGCACACAGCTGGACCCCAGGCTCAGCTTTGTCACATGTGACTGAATTCTGCCCAAAGAACTATGAATGATGTATGCCACTTACAAGCATGGTCCTTAAACACACTCAATCCTTCATGCCCTTTCTCCTTTCATTGTACTAAGGAAGCCTTGTATCAAAAATGGCAAAGCCACAAGATGAAGGAAAGCTGAGTCTCCAAATCACTGCCTGGAAGGGTGCCACTCTCTAATCAGGAAGACACATTATGTGACCAAGAAATAAACCTCAGTTGTGTTCAGCCCTTGAGGCTGAGACTTGCAAGTCTGTCTATTGTACAAGGACCAGAGTTACCATATAAATAGAAATGCTGTACAATATCATCAAGAAGCATCAGTACCTTGATTCACAAGCCTGGATTCATGTACTATGTTTTGGGAGATTTGGTAGCAGAAACATGTGTGTTATGTCATATAAGTGACATCATATGGTATTTGTCTTTCTCTCTGACTTAGTATGAGAATCTCTAGTTGCATCTACATTGCTATGAATGGAGTTATTTCATTCTTTTTTCTGGCAGAGTAGTATTCCATTGTATATATGTACCACATCTTCCACTCATACAGCCTCTCTGATGCCATTGTTAGAGCTACTGCAGGGATGGTTTCCAAAGAAAGACATAGCTTTGATTCCTATGTAGTTTGAGTTGAAAAACATTCTCTCCTAATATAAATTACCCAATTTGTAGAGTTCCTGCAGTGAATATTAGAATCAAATTTTTTTTTCCTCCTCATACAGCATGCTTTTAAACCACTACAAGGGTGCCATAGGTTTTGATTTAGAAAATGCAGGCAAACTTTTAATATTAGCATGAGTATGATAGAAATGAAAAAGCACATGTGACATAACAGAACTGATCTATAGAACAGAAACAGACTCATGCACAAGGAGAACAGACTTGTGGCTTCCAAGGGGGAGGGGGTCGGAGCAGGGATGGAATAGGAGGTTGAGGTTAGGCAGATGTAAGCTATTACACATGGAGGGGATAAACAATAAGACCCTACTGTAGAGCACAGAGGACTGTATTCAACGCCCTATGATAAACTATAATGAAAAGAATTTTTTTAAAGAGTGTCTATGTATGTAAAACTACTTCACTTTGCTGTACAGCAGAAATTAACACAACATTGTAAATCAATGCTACTTCCATTTCCTTAAAAGTCCAAAAAAATGGGGGAAAAAAGAAATATAACCAAATCTGGTGGCATCATTTTAATGATACTTCTGCTCTTACGAAGGACACGTCTTTAGAACTTTCAAGCACTTGAGAATTTCTATCAAGGTGATGAAAGGAGAGAAGAGTTGATCACAGAAAGAGTGCTGGGTTCAAAATATGCTCCGTGTGTTGTCACCTTGAGAGGATACCTCAAACCTGACCAGAAGTACTTTGAGTGTACAGCACTATTACCAGTCATAAAAAGAAGACCTGTATTCTCTAACCAACATGTTCCTTAATCCCATCAAGTTTCCCACTCCACTGAGTTCCATGACACTGAGAAAACAAATGGGCTCTTGGGAATCACTGGAGACATGCAGTGGTCAACCTGTGCACAGAAGCTACTTCTGTGTCCTGTTTACTTCAGGGAAATTGGGAAGACCTATAAACTATGAAGGTGTTAGAGGACTCAGATTGACTCAGGGATGAATAAGAGGAAAACTAGTATCACCCCTCAAAAAGGACCTAACTTTTTAGATTGTGGCTACACTATAATAACTCTCTTCACAGGGATTTCTCCATCCTTGGGGGCCAGTGTCGCAACATTTTGACATTGCTTTTGAAGTGGTGTGGCACAGACTCCTGCTTTTCCCCCCTCCTCTCACCACAACCACACCCAATGAACTTCACCTATCAGTGAGGACTTGGTGAAAACTGAGATCAGGTCAAAAGGATCTTTTAAGGAATCATCATGTGTCACTAAACTAAATGCAACTCAACTAAGGCCGAAGCAATGGAGATCGCAAGAATCAAGACTCATCCAAGATGTGACCGCTTGACAAATGGGATTTGTATATTTCAGTACAAGCCTCTGACATGGAAGCTGTGAAGACCACCAAGCCAGGCAGGAGTGGATTTGGAGCACAGTGAGAAAGATGGATACCTATCCACCATACCAAAAGTAGAAACCACACATCAAATACCCAGGCAGATATCAGAATGATCTTCCCAGCCCCTAAGGGTTTCTGATCTCCTCATAGTGAAAATTATCTTCACCTACTTGCCATCGTACATGAGGAAGGGTAGGAGAAGAAAAGCAGCATTGATTGATTATCAGTTAATTAGGTCTGATGACCCATTTTGGCTGCTGGAAATATAAATGCATGTAATTGATTTTGAGTTTAAAGGGAGCTGGTTCCCATGGCAGGCACTGATTGCATACAGCGAAGCCAAATGTGCTCTAGTGTTCTGAACAGAGCTTCTTAGACTCTGAAGTCATTACAGCAAAGCCTATGAGAGTTGGGATGAAAGAATAATGTCATAGCGATCAATCCCACTCCTTTGATAAGGCATATTTGCTGTCACACATCTCTCTCCATTATACTAAGTCCTCCCCAGACCTGAAATTCTGTAAGAATGAGGGTTGTACACCATCCAGCTGAGGACTCCTAACCCCAGAGGCACAAATAGCATGGTATAGGGGTCAATGTTTATGTACTTGTCTGTCCTGGTTCTAGAAGGGTGTTTGCTGTGGATCTGTGTGGCTCCAGGAGATCCAGGCAAACCTGCAACGCAGCCCCTAAGTTCTAAGCATCCACCATGAGGCAAGTTCAGCTCAGGACTCTTGAATTAAGTCATCCCTGGGGTGTACTAAATAGTAAAGAGCCATGTCCAGGTATTTCCTCAACCCCCTCTCTCTTGTGAGACCAACCACGGTGAAGCTCAATTGTTGCATTTAAAACTCAAGACTAATTTCCCCTACATCCTTAAAATGGTACCTTATATTTTCCTCATAAAGAGTTCCCAAATATACCTTTGTTCATGAACGGCAAAATAAAAGGTTAAGTATCTTTTGGTAGACAGGCACAGTCCAAGACACTCCACCAACAGAATCAACAAATATTTGCTGAACATGTAATATGTGCATGACAGATGCCACCACTAAATGCTAGAACACCATTATGAGCAAAATCAGACATGATCCCTGCCCTCGTGTGGCTTTCAGTCTAAGAGGAGAGACAAGCATTAAACAGATAAGCTTGAAGAAAAATACCTGATTGCCAGCAGGGATACGTGTTCTGATATCCAAGAACAGATTTAGGGAGTGGTGAAACCACAAAACAGAGGCACTTAACTTAGACTGAGGTTTCCAGGGAATGTTCTTGGGGAAGTGACCTGTAAGACAGGCAGGAGTTGGCAGGTGGAAGAGTAAGAAGGATGAGGAAGCAGAGATGTCAGGTCCCCAAGGAGGGAAAGGGGCTGGCTCACCTCAGACTCCAGGTACCTGGGGCTCTGACTCCCTCCCACCTTTGCCAGCATCTCCAACCACTGCTCCTTTCGTCCCCACAGAACCTCTGCATCTTTAGCCTTTTCCTCCTTCCCTTTTGTGCACCCAGAGCTGTCTTTCCCCTCCAACTATTCATGGATACTACCGGTTACCTGTGGCACTGACTTGAAAAACTGAGTGGTAACTTTTAAAAACCTCTGTGACCTGATCTGTCTGCAGCCTTTGGCCCTATTCATTGTCCCCTCCTTTTTGGCACCTTCTCCTCCCTTGGGTTCAATGACATTGTATGTTCCTGTTATGACCTGCCTCTCTAGATACCGCTTCTTCAGTCTTTCCCTTAAATACTGGGGACCCCAAGGAGTTCCTATAGTGGCTCAGCAGGTTACAAACCTGACTAGTATCCTTGGGGATGCAGGTGCAATCCCTGGCCTTGCTCAGTGGGTTAAGGATCTGGCGTTGCTGTGAGCTGCAAGGCATAGGTCACAGATGTGGCTCGGATCTGGTGTTACTGTGGCTGTGATGTAGGCCAGCAGCTGCAGCTCCAATTTGACCCCTAGTCTGGGAACCTCTATGTGCTGCAGACGTAGCCCTAAAAAGCCAAAAAAAAAAAAAAAGATATATGCACCCTTATGTTCATCACAGCACTATTCACAATGGCCAAGATATGAAAACAACCTCAATGTCCATCAATAAATGAATGGATTAAGATGTGGTAAATATATACAATGGAATACTGTTCAGCCATAAAAAAGGACAAAATAATGTCATTTGCAGCAACATGGATACAACCAGAGATTTTCATACTGTAAGTCAGAAAGAGAAAGACAAATACCGTAAGATATCACTTCTACGTGGAGTCTAAAATAGGATACAGATGAACCTATCTGTAGAATAGAAACAGACTCACAGACATGGAAAACAGATTTGTGGTTGGTAAAGGGGAGGGAGTAGGATGGACAGGGAGTTTGGGGTTAGTAGATGAAAACTATTACATTTCGAATGGGTTAGCAATGAAGTCCTACCGTACAGCACAGGGACCTATGTCCAGTCACTTGTGACAGAACATGATAAAAGGTAATATGAGAAAAAGAATGTATATATCTGTATGACTGGGGCACTTTACAGCAGAAATTGACAGAAAATTATAAATCAACTATAATAAAAATTTTTCTTTAAATGACATGTTCCCAAAGAGGCAATTTGAACACACAGTGATAACCAGGGCTGTGGAGTCACATGGCTTCTATGAATCTAAACACTGGTTGAATGAACTTCCAGTTAACACTGGGATTGAAAAACAAATGATTGCTCTTTGCTGTAAAGTGATACCTAGAGGAAATTATACAGTGATAAACTTCATGAAAGTATTTGCTGTTTGTTTAAACATCAAGATCATTCCTACAAATACAAGCTGCTGTTTAAATATTTACAAAAGCACAAAAATTTTTGTAAAGAAAAATAAACAAACTTTACAAAAACAAAGTGTTTGCTACATTCACTGTAGCACACCCCCAGTGACAACTACCAGGCATGAAACCACACTTGATTTAGAAGCCAGAATAACCTCTTAAGGCAGGACACAGTTTTCTTTTAGAAAATATGATTTTTAACTTGTCTGACTCAAATCTCCTACAGAGTAGAACACTGAAATCACTGCTAATTAAAGAAATTTAACTACTGTCTACTTTCTTATAAGCCACATTTTCCTCTGTAAGTCACTCTCAAATTATTCCTTACTGTGATAATTCAAAAAAATTAAAATTACCAAGTAACTCTGATTAAGACTTGAAAATTTGAAAGTAGCAGGTATTAAGTAGGATAGTGTATGAAGGCTTTTTTTCTAATTTCTAATGCATTTTGCTGGGTAGAAAAAAAGGTGATAAAGAAGAGGAGAAAGGGGGAAAAAACAAAGAAAACAACTGTCTGTCCAACTATACTACAGTGTTTATCATAACTAACACTGCAACTAACAAGAAAGTTCAGTCTAAAGGAATGCCAAATTATATTTTTAAATCAATATTTAAGATTTAGTGACTGAATTTGGGACTAAATCAGCCAATGTTGTGCCAATCTGTACTGTACAGTAAAGTGACCCTTTTTATCATATTATCTTCCATCATGTTGTATCCCAAGAGACTGGATATAGTTCCCTGTATATAGCAGGACCTCATGATGTACCCATTCTAAATGGAATAGTTTGCATCTACCAACCCCAAACTCCCAGTCCATCCCACTCCCTCCTCCTTGGTAACCACAAGTCTGTAGTCCATGTCTGTGAGTCATTTTTGTTTTCTAGATAGGTTCCTTTGTGCCATATTTTAGATTCCACACATAAGTGATACCATATGTATGGTCTTTCTCTTTCCAACTTAATTCACTTAGTATGGTCTCTTTCCAACTTAATTCACTTAGTACGATACTCTCTAGTTGCATCCATGTTGCTGCAATGAACATTATTTCATTCTTTTTTATGGCTGAGTAGTATTCCATTGTACATATGTACCTTTTTTAACTGATTTTTATTTTTTCCATCATAGTTGGTTTACAGTGTTCTGTCAATTTTCTACTGTACAGCAAGGTGATCTAATCACACATACATATATATATTCTTTTTCTCACATTATCATGCTCCATCATGTGACTAGATATAGTTTCCAGCGCTATATAGCAGGATCTCATTGCTTATGCATTCCAAAGGCAATAGTTTGCATCTATTAACGCCAGATTCTCAGTCCCTCCCACTCCCTCTCCCTCGGCAAACACAAGTCTGTTCTCCAAGTCCACAAGTTTCTTTTCTGTGGAAAGGTTCATTTGTGCCATATATTAGATTCCACATAGAAGTGATATCATGTGGTATTTGTCTTTCTGACTTACTTCACTTAGTATGAGAGTCTCTAGTTTCATCCATGTTGCTGCAAATGGCATTATTTTGTCCTTTCTATGGCTGAGTGGTATTCCATTGTGTATATATACACATACATCTTCTTAAGTCCTTCATCAGTTGACCGACATCTGTTTTCATGTCTTGGTTATTGTGAATAGTGCTATAATGAACATAGGGGAGCATGTGTCTTTTTCAAGGAAAGTTTTGTCTGGATATATGCCCAAGAGTAGGATTGCTGGGTCATATGGTAGTTCCATGTATAGTTTTCTAAGGTACCTCCACACTGTTCTCCATAGTCGTTGTGCCAGCTTACATTCCCGTCAACAGTGTAGGAGGGTTCCCTTTTCTCCACACTCTCTCCAGAATTTGTTATTTGTGGACTTCTTAATGATGGCCATTCTGACTGGTGCGAGGTGGTATCTCATGGCAGTTTGATTTGCATTTCTCTAATAATTGGTTGATGTTGAGCATTTTTTCATGTGCTTGTTGGGCATCTGTTTATCTTCTTTGGAGAAATGTCTATTCAGGTCTTTTGCTGTACCACATCTTCTTAACCCATTCATCTGCTGGACCAGACCCTTCTACTTTGCTCATTCCTAAACATTTTCATTCTGAGCATACTGATGAAATCTCAGACTATAAATTCTTTATTAACTTCATCTTGATTCCCATTCAGATGGATTGGGAACACCAGGGACTAGCCAACCAGCAGCCAGGCAAAAGAGTTATTTTTACCTGCCTTGGCAATGCCCTGTAGCATGCACATGTATACGTACGCTACAGTGCCTCCACGGCCAGTGCTCTTGTCCTCAAGCCCTTCGTGCTAGCATGAAAGGGAGCTTGACACATGGAGGTGCAGACAGTGCTTAGCAAATACAGGATGGGCTGCACCTGCAACAACTCACCATCTTGCTTTTTCTCATGCACACCCACCAACCTGCCTAGGCCAACTCCTGAAAACACAAGTGAGGAAATGGGCAGCAAGTTAAAACTTCCCTACACCCAAGAAGAGAGAAAAAAATCTCAGGATAAAATAAAACTGGCTAGTTCTCTGTGTGTATGGACAATATGAGGGAAATGGAAGCAGTGAGTTAAATGGGGATCTGCTATCAAGGAAATCATTTCTTCCTCCCTCCACTGCAAAGAACACAGAAAAGTAGCATAATCCTCATACACACAATGCAGGGGTAGATACAGAAGCACTGAAATTTCTAAAGCGTGCATACAACTTTTTGAAGGCAATTCCACAGACAGGAAACTGGAGGCTCACACAAGTGAAGCACCTTGTTCGGATCCAATAACCATAAAACTGAAGAGGTGGACATCAGCCCAAGGTCTGTCAGACATAATTATCTTCTCTCTACCCCATTATCTAAACATTATGAGTGCTGCCATTGTTTTTGTTGCTGCCTTCTACAAAATAAAACTACCTATCCTGAAATCAGGCCATCAGAGACATTATAACATTCAAAATTAAACACTAACATATCTCAACAAAATAAAAGCCATATATGAAAAACCCACAGAACACATCGTACTAATGGTGACACATGGAAAGATCAAGAACAAGGCAAGGACGCCCATTGTCACCACTTTTATTCTTTATTTTTAATATTAACCCCTTACCAAATACAATATAGTTTGCGAATATTTTTTCCACTCCATAGGTTGGTTTTTTTTTTTTTAATTCTTAGTTCCCCAATACAATTTTTTCTACTGTACAGCATGGTGACCCAGTTACACATACATGTACACATTGTTTTCTCACATTATCATGCTCACCATAAGTGACTAGACATAGTTCCCAGGGCTACACAGCAGGATCTCATTGTTAATCCATTCCAAAGGCAATAGTTTGCATCTGTTAACCCCAAGCTCCCAATCCACCCTACTCCCTCCTCCTCCCCCTTGGCAACCACAAGTCCACAGGTTGTGTTTTCATTATGTTGATGGTTCCTCTTGCTGGGCAGAAGCTTTTGTTTGTTTGTTTGCTATAGCCCCCCCCCCAATTTATTTTTTATTTTGTTGCTTGTGCTTTAGGTGTTAAGTTTCAAAAAAATTACTATCAAGACCCATATCAAGGAGATTTTTTACCTATGTTTTCTTTGGAGAGGTTCATGGTCTTATATTTAAGTCTTTGGTCCATTCTGTGAATGAAAAATGTACTAAATTCCAGTGGTAAGATAAATACCTACTAGGGATGTAATGTAAACACAATGACTATGCTTAACACAGCTTTATGATACATAGAAAAGTTATCAAGAGAGGAGATCTTAAGAGTTCTCATCACAGGGAGAACTCTTTTTTCTTTTCTTTTTATTGTATCTATACAAGATGATGGATGTTAACTAAATCTATTGTGGATATAATAGATTTCACAATATATGTATATCAAAACATCATGCCTTACACTTTATATGTATATACATCACAATATATGTATATCAAAACATCATGCCTTACACTTTAAACTTATACAATGATGTATGTCAATTATTTCTCAATAGAACTGTGAGAAAATAGAATTTTAAAAAATAGTACTGGAAGCCCTGGCCAGAGAAATTAGGCAAGAAAAAGAAATAAAAGGGATCCAAATTAGAAAGGAAGAAGTAGAAATGTCTGCTATGATCTTTCTTATATGCAGAAAACCCTAAAGATTCTACACAAAAATCTGTTAGAACTTAAAAGCAAGTTCAGCAAAGTACCAGGATACAAAGTCAACATACAAAAAAAATCAATTGAAGTTCTAATCACTAGCAATGGACAATCCAAAAAGGAAAGCTACGAAAACAATTTCCATTTACAGCAGCATCAAAAAGAATAAAATACTTAGAAATTGCCTTAGCCAAGGAGGTGAAAGACTTGTCCAATGAAAAGTGCAAAATATTTCTTAAAGAAATTGATGAAAACAAAATAAATGGAAAAACATCCCATGTTCACGGAGTGAAAGACTTAATACTGTTAAAATATCAAAACTACCCAAAGACATCTAGAGATTCAGTATAATTCTTACCAAAATCTCAATGACATTTTTTACAGAAATAGGAAAACCCATCCTAAACATCGTGTGCATCCTGAGGGATCCTGAAGGTCAAAACAATTCTGAAAGAAGAACAAAACCAGAGTTTGCACACTTCCTGCTTTCTACAAAATTTGCTACAAAACTACAGTATATAAATACTGTAAGATTCCACTTATAGGACATATTTAGAGCAGTCAAACATCACAACAACAGGAAGCAGAATGGTGGTTGCCAGGGACCGGGGTGGGGGCGGGGTGAGGGCGGGGTGAGGGGAGGGCATGGAGTTATTGTTCAATGGATACAGAGTTTCAGTTTTTCAACATGAAAAGAATTCTGGAGATGGATGGTGGTAAGGACGGCACAACATTATGACTGTTTTTAATACCACTGAACTGTACTTGTAAAAATGGTTAAGACGGTAAATTTTGTTATGTGTATTCTGGTAACAATAAATACATTAGGAGGAGTTCCTGTCGTGGCTCAGTGGTTAACGAATCTGACTAGCAACCATGAGGTTGCGGGTTCGATCCCTCACTCAGTGGGTTAAGGATCCGGCATTGCTGTGAGCTGTGGTGTAGGCTGGCGGCTACAGCTTCAATTCGACCCCTAGCCTGGGAACCTCCATATGCCTGCCACAGGAGTGGCCCAAGAAATGGCAAAAAGACAAAAAAAAAAAAAAATAGGAAAAAAGTGTCCAAAAATACTAAACACAAATAATCTGGACATCAATAGCAGTCCTTTCAAAAAGAAACACTATAAGCACTGTGTATTTAACCCAAAAAAATCATCTTTAGCATTCCCAATATTATTTTCCAAAACATTAACCCACATCAATTCCTGTTTATCTATAGGTTTCTATTTTTTTTTTTAACCTTATACTTTAAGGCAGGCCTGAGAATCACATAACAAAGGTAATAAAAATATTTGTGAATGATTAGAAAGTACCATGAAACATCAGTGCAGTAACGTACTGCTTCGTGATTGTGACCAACCTGAGGCATCGATGGGCCCCTGAGGCGGATTGCAGTCTTTCTTCGTAATCATTACCTCACCATCAGTCCATTAGGCTCTCAGAGATACACTGCACAGTCAAACTTCTTGTTTTGACTATTGACTGTTCTATTTTCTTCCTGCTGGTACTGCTCCTCCCACAATAACCGATGAAACCTGCTCCCTCTAGGCTTATTATTTTTTTGTTTCTCCTTTTTTTTTTCAGTCCTCATTTGTTGCTGCTTTACACGCACGTCGTTCTAAGTATTTCGCTCCTCACTCGAGGCCACTGGGGAGAAAAGATCATCTTCTTTCATCTCTACATCGCACATCCTGTACGCTCCCTCTGACCAAGAGGGTCACGGAAGTACTGAATTTCAGCACTACCAGGAACTCTTGTGATCTCTGACGGAGATACAGATTGACAGACTTGGACATGATGGTACAGCCAGCTGGCAGCGAAACTGGGACTCAACCAGGAGTCTTAATTGCCTGGTTCAGAGCAAAAGATCGGTGCTTAGGAACAGATACACTTCATTTTTTTTTTTTTCCTTTGGGTTCCTAGGATTTCATCAAGATTTTAATTTCTCCTAGTAAGATCCAAGGAGCAAAGCTATCTCCTCTTCCTAACTTTTTGTTCCATTTGCTCTACTCAGGAAGCAATCTGGGCCACAGCCGGAGGCAGCTGAGCCTAGAGGAATCTGCATGGGGGTGAGATAGCTGTGGACCTCTGGATCAGGAGTGCCAGCCCTGACGGCTACACAGGCTGTGCTTTGCCTGCTGTACTTGTATAATGAGGATGGAATTCAGTTTGTATTTAATTATTGTTTTGATAATTTGGTGGCTTTATATCACTTGCCAGTGATATGTTAAAATTCCTTTTCCTTTGACTTTATCTTTCCTCTTAATGTAGCTATTAAATACCAGTGATTAAGGCTCACGAATGGAAAAAATTAGCAATGCTCACTAAAAAAACTGTAGGAAATGGTACAATGGATGTAACAGCTCCTCCTCTCTGAAGATGCCCAGAGATGAAGGAAACATGAGAAAGTAAAAGGGGGGGGGGGGGGCGGGGAAGCATTCAGGAATTTCCCAACTGGACGTCAGGATTCAAAGGCCCCAGAGAGAAGCTAGAGGGCAAAGCCAGAGGGGAAGGGGCGGTTTATGCTTGAGACACAGGGACAGTAAAGAAGAGAGGGGTAGAGAGGAGTGGGAGACGACACAGAAGCAGCAGCCTTGACAGCTGCATCCCCTGGGCCTCCACCGTGCCCTGATAAAGGCCGTCAGGACACAGAATCCAACAAGTCTCATCAAAGTTCCAAACAAAGACAGAAGGAGAGTCTGTCAGACCACCTGGGAAGGTTCCTGGCCACAACAGGTAAAACTATGCATTCGCGTAAATTTTCAGTCTAAAGAGATGCCTTACACGGGTGCCTGGAAGGCCCTTGCGGGCAAAGCATCATGTTTCCCTCCAGGACAGAGAAGATGAAGCGAGGGTGCGATTCTTCTTTCTTTGGAGTTCCTCTGGGCAGCTTCCCCTCCCATCTCTCTTTTTCTGACATGACTGTCCCCAGTAAACACACTTTGTCTACCCTGTTTGTTTTTTTTTTTTTTACTCAATGAATTTATTAATTTATAGTTGTACAATGATCACAATCCAGTTTTATAGTATTTCCATCCCACATCAACACATCCCCCCACTCTCCAACCTCTTGCCTACCCTGTTTTTTTATTATTATTATTTTTTTTTTTTTTAGCAAACACAGAGTGCCTCATATGTGCCAGACATTGTACCCTCCCCTGAGGAATGAAGATGAGTGACCCATCCACTTGTCCCTAGACTCTCAGTGCTCAGCAGAGGAGACATCCAATAAGGCCAATCATGAAACGGCATAGAGGAGTCATCGCAGGGGGTTTAACTCTGATGGGGGCCCAGGAAGAAGAACAGAGGGCAAGCAGTGGGAGAGAAGTTATAGATGAGGGTACGCTGGGGCTAGGTCTTGCAGGTAAGAGAGAGTTTGTCAGGGAGGCAGGGAGGGTTAGAATAATGAAGCTGCAAAGACAGAGTCGAAAGTGAAAGTCTGAATGTTTTAAGATCTTTGATTTCCTTTGTGTTCCCCAAAATAGATGTTTAAAACTGAGATGCATTGGTACATCAAAAGCTCTTATTTACTGTTCATTGATCAACTGCTGCAATGAGTATAGATTTGGGCAAACAGTATTTTCAGTCATTAAAAAAGATTAATTTGTTTACTATAGAATGGACCCTCATTCTGCTGTCTAACATTCTCCCAGAAACTGCAAGTCTGAATAATGCCTGCTTTCAATCATGAGATTCCTGTTTCCATCTGTTTTCAGAGTATATTACAGAGCCTGGGTCAACCTAGCCACATGCAAGCTGCCAAGCTCCAAATCCAAATTCCTAGCTTGCAACCTAAATTTTCTAAAATTATTACAGTTACTTCAACCAAGAAAAAGGTGGGTGGCTATCTGACTTTGGATTATATTCACAAGCAAAATGTACAGGTGAAGCAGGCATAACAGAAAAAGCATGTTACAATACAAAGCTTTCAAATTATTTCTATTAGCAGTTGTGAGCTTAGTGGTCATGCTTCTTGGGGTACAAATGGCCTCCTAATCTTTGTATTAAGGACGCTTTCTTTTCTTTCTATAAGGCTTCTAGAGTGTTCTCAGGGACACTCTAATTCTAACCAGAGCCCCTGATGTTAGCCAGTATTTCCTCTATTATTGCCTGACATCTACTTCATTGGCACCACTGTTTATCAAACTGGAATCATTTTTTCAACTAAGCAAAAATATTTTTCATGTAAATATTAGAGTTTTCATTTTTTTTTAAAAAAAAAAAGCATTAAACTGGAGAATCAATGTGAAGAACGTCTATTTAATTTCTAAGATTTACAATCCCAAATCCACCAATTGCTATTTATGTGAACCTGAGTTAGGTAATCAACCTCTTTGTACCTTAGCTTCCTTCCACGTAAACTGGAGATATTAACACTTTGTAGGGCTCTTGTAGAGTTTAATTTGATAAAATATATAACACAGAGCTTAGCACAAACCTGGCTCATAGAAGGCACTCTGTAAAGGCCTATTTTCTTTGGCTCATGATAGAACTTTTTAAAGCCAACAATCTAAAGACATGGAATAAAATCTAATGCTAGGATTCAATAAGAAATGTCTTTTAGGAGTTCCCGTCATGGTGCAGAGGAAACGAAGCCGACTAGGAACCATGAGGTTGCCGGTTAGATACCTGGGTTAAAGATCCTGCATTGCCATGAGCTGTGGTGTAGGTTGCAGACGCAGCTAGGATCCTGTGTTGCTATGACTGTGGCGTAGGCCTGCAGCTATAGCTGCGATTAGACCCCTAACCCTGGGAACCTCCATATGCTATGGGTGTGGCCATAAAAAGCAAAAAAAAAAAAAAAAGTTTCATTATATGCTTACATTCATTAGTAACATCATAACTAATGCTTCTGATACAAGAGAAAAAATCATTTCAAAATAAACATAATGAAACATAAAATACCTAAGGGAAATAGAGAAAGTACAAGATTGATAAATAGTGGAAAATTATATTTATAAACATGCTTCTTAATTCTGAGTTAATGAAAATAAAAGTGAACATCACATGTGGTCGTTTTAATGGGAGGCTATATCAAGGTAGTTAAAAATAGTCAAATTTTCAGAAATAATTCTGCATTCAATTAACATTTGGATCAAAGTACAACATTTTCCCATGCAATTCAAAGTGATAACAATCAACCTATCTCTGGAGCAAATAAATATTTGGTTCTTTGACTTCCACTCTAAAAAAGGCTTGCTTAACTCCACAGCTAAAGAGTAAATACAATGTAAATGTCTTAGGGACCCATCGAAAGGGAGACAAAGTTAGTACCATTTCAGTTCATTAATTCACTCCCGACACGTAATACAACACCTTCAGCTGCTAATTAATGACATACTGGGATTCTAGGAATTGATGAAAATGTTCACAATGAAATTCAATCTGTTTCTTTAGGAAAATGATTTTGGGTGTTAACATGCACCACAGGATCACCACACATGGATAGAAACTGGCATCCAACAGGTTCTACCACGGACTCACAAAGAGCCACCAAACCCTCCGTGTTCCCGTTACCCTCAGGGTGCATCTCCAGGCGTGAGAAATATGGAATCTGCTGTCAGAAGCAAAACAAACAATACCACACCAGGCCCATGTTGTGCCCCAAAGAATAATTTTCCAGAAAGTTTATTTTTTAAAGGAGACACAATGAAAGATGTCTGCTGATGTGCCCTCCTCCCAACATTTTCCAAAACCCGTCCCTGAACTATCTCACTTCCAGGTTCCGCTGCCCATAATTAGTCACAAATATCTTCAAGACACATAATCTGACAAGGAGCCCCTGGAGATGTCTCAGAATATAGGAAAGGAAGCCAGGAAGTTGAGACTTTTTCTTCACATTTTTCTTCCACCAGATTTGCTAAACCAAGGAAATTATTTTGATTTGCAAGACCATTAGCCACATGAACAAATTAACTGCATCCATCATGGTAAAATGGGATGAAATAAAAAAAATTTTTGATTTTCATACCAAAAGTAAATTCTAGGGCACAAGAAGAGAGATGGAGAAATGGTGCCTTAACATCCAAAAAGCATTTCAGCTCCTGTAAGGATTTCATGACTCCTAATGTAGGGAAATGAAAACTAGGAGACCCGTTTTCAGCATGTATTTCAAAATCCTTTGGCACACAATAACTCTCGTCGGTTTAAATTATTAAAATCTGCAAAGGAATGAACTTCCCAGACTCATCCCTTCCTGTGCACAGAACACCCCACACGTTATTAGAGAGAATGTTCAAATGCCCAGCCTATTAGAAGTAGGAATGACAAGGTGCATGACTCATGATGAACTACTCATCTCTTCCCAAGCTAAGAAAGTACTTGGATATATTCATGGTAATATAAGACAGGACCAACAACTTCATTCGGCCAAGATGCTGATGCTGGACACCTCCCATATTTATGCCAGCCTTAGTCACAGCCTCTCATTCAAACTCTTCAATTAGTCATTTATTAATTCAACAAGTCGATGGATCCTCCTGGGCAGAGAGGAAGCAAACAGTGGACATGACCTGAGAGCCTGCAGTCAAGGAGCATTCTGCCTAGGAATGGAGACAAGAGAAGTAAACAGGCAAACATGACATGCAGGGCCAATGCAGTGAAAGCAGGAGAGGCACCAGGGACGCCAAGACAGGGAGCGCATGTGAGGAGAACCAAGAAGTGGTTGGAGAGAAGCAAAAGGAATGCTGTTCTCAAGCGACTGAGACATGAATGAAAGAATGGCCCATTCTTGCGTCCTCAGGGCTGCCCAACGTCCAGCCAGGCTAAAAGTAGGGGTGAGTCGAGAGAGGAGTGGCAAGAAACAAAGCAGAAGAGGGCAGCTGGGGTGAGATTTGGCAGGGCTGTGTGAGTCACCCCAAAAAGTTGAGACTTTTCTTCAGGGCAATGCAGAGAAATTGAAGGGTTTCAAGTCGGAGAATGACACCAGCAGATTTTTATTTTAGAAAGATGACAGTTTGGATCTGAAATTGAATGGAGTTAGGAGTAGACAGCTGGAGAGCTGTTTAAAGAAAGGATTGCAATAACCCAGCAGTTAAGTGATGAGGACCGCAAGAAGGCTGTGGCAGAGGAGTGGGAGAAAATGAAAGAGAATCAAGATAGATGAGGAAGGTTACAAAAGGAAATAAAATACAGGGGACAAAGCAAATTTGGAGAGATGGTTAGGAAATGATATGTCCCATTTAGAACAGGCTGGATTTGAGGTCAGTATTAGTCTTTTATGTACAGTTAATCATTGCATAGCAGTGAGATATCTACCTGGACCCCCACGCTGGTCTGAGGTGGATCTAAGGCAAACAATTATTCAAGGGGTGGCCGAGAGAGCACAGGTAGCAAGTGTGGAGTTCAGAGAAAAAACAGCAGAAAATGAAACACTAAGGAGCCCCAACATTGTCGAAATGGGTGCCAATGGACGAACACAAAGAGAGATGGCCAAGGAGAGTTAGGAAGAAGCTAAGAGAGTCAGTATGAAGAGCCAAGGACAAATATTTCGAAAAGGCAGTCTTTATTGACGTCAGCAAATGCCGCCAGGCTGCTGACTGAAACAAAGATGGAAAATGCGGTGGACTTAATAAAAAAAGAGATGGGTAGATGGGGGCCCTGGTTGTACGAATGTTTGTCTGGGCTGAGTCAGGACACATCTAGGAGGTGAGAAATTGGAAATAAGTCTAAAGAACATTTTCATGAA
Source organism: Phacochoerus africanus (assembly GCF_016906955.1). NCBI lineage: Eukaryota > Metazoa > Chordata > Mammalia > Artiodactyla > Suidae > Phacochoerus > Phacochoerus africanus. Next base: position 56,715,114 of record NC_062555.1, read on the forward strand.
CTCTGTAGGTCCACTTCCCAGAAATTCACACCCATGGAAATAAAAACACCAATGCGGCATCATTCCAAAAGGTGATGAGTCCAGGGTGAAGCCAGGAAGATGGACGATTGCGGAGTAGTGAAGGTGAGGGTATTGACGAGGTCAAGGAACCAAAAGGCCAGCATGCTAGGTGCATCATCTTTGTGGACACTGAGCTTACTCCAGACTTGCGCAGCAGAGAGGCAGGGGCCAGAGAGCAAAGCTTTTATGACGAGGGGGACAGAAGTGAGGACAGCTGCTGACAGTGATGGGGTAGTGGTTTTATAATCGGGCAGCAAGAGCCTCAAAGGCAAAGGTATAGATAAGTGGAGGAAGAATCGTTACATGTAGGATATACTTAGGGAGAAATATGGCAGTCTCAACCCCAAGTCCTGAGTCTGACAACACAGGCTGTGGCAATTCAGCAAATTCTTCATTCTTTCATTCATTCATTCAAGAAGTATTTCTTGTGTACCTACTAGTGTGAGGGCTGTACTCAATGCTGGCAAGATTCTTGGTAAACAAACCACATGCACTCCTGCTCTCATGGCAGGGAGGCTGTGGAGCCTGGAGATGGAGGAAGGTGTCAGCTAAGATCCAGAGGTAAAGACAGCTTCCAGGGGAGTTCCTGCCATGGCACAATGGAAACGAATCCGATTAGGAACCATGAGGTTGCGGGTTTGATTCCTGGTCTTGCTCAGTGGGTTAAGGATTGATCTGGCACGGTGGTGAGCTGCAGTGTAGGTCGCAGATGCAGATCAAATCTGACATTTCTGTGGCTGTGGTGTAGGCCGGCAGCTATAGCTCCAATTGGACCCCTAGCCTGGGAACCTCCATATGCCACGGGTGCAGCCCTAAAAAAGAGAGAGAGCTTCCAAGGATGAGGGCAGAGAAAGGGGCTTGTGTTGCCTAGGGAGCCAGTACTCCATGAGGACAGAGCACAGGTTTTGGAGAAAGGGAGTGGCAGAGAACAGGTCAGGGAAGGAAGCACAGACCAGGTTGGGCTGCACAAAAGAGGTAACTTACTTTGGAAGGACTTTCACTGTGAGAAGCAACAAAGAACATCAGGGGTGTGCTGTCTGGATAAACTAGCTAATGAGATTTGGGGTTTCCAGTGGAATTTGTTCCAAATGGGCAGGTCCTGAATAACTGGGCTTCCCAGGGTACGCAAGTGTCAGACACAGCAATAGCTTCTGAGACCCGGTTCTCATTACAGAACCATCCCAGGCTTGGTTAGACTGTGGGCCAGTGGAACCTGAGTGCAAGATCAGGGCGTAGGGGACATGAGGGTGTATTTTTCCAATGTCAGTTACAGACACAGCCCCAGATGCTCAAGATGAAGCTGAACCTTTTGCCAAGAGGCCAGCTGGTTCTACAGGGTGCTTTTGAAGGAATCTGCTTTTCTCCTGGGTCCTCTGGATCTTTCTAACCTTCTTTGCAGGCTAATCTTCATCACTTCCCCCACCACATGTGAATCTCCCTCTGGGATCTAGTCCCGATTCCTCCCCAAGAAGGAACGTGCTCCCTTCATCATTTTAACTACCGTGGTCCTCGCAGTCATCTCATCCCAACATGTTCTCGCCCAGCCCAAGATGCTCACTTGCAGTGGTGTTGGCCATGCTATCTTCTTGAATTCTTCTTTCTCACATGAACACACACCTCAGACCACAGTCTTTATCTTTTTCCTGAAACCCACCACCCTGTTCATCTTCATAATGTCTCTAAGAGCCGCCCTAGTCACCCAAGGTTAGAAAACCAAAAAGTAAAAGATGCATCACCATCTTCATCCAAATTCCAGGAGAATAAAATGTCATACTTTCTCCAACATCTTCATTACCTTCATTGACCTCTTATTCCTCAAGACAAACCTCTGGCTTTGTCATCTCTTATTCAGCCTTCTTGTTTTTCCCTCTGCAGCTACACAAAGAGGCCATTTTTTTCTTGCCAAATATGTTGATCATATTGTGCTCCTATGAGCTAAGCGCTATGCAGGCTACAAAGTGCTTTTCAAATGAGTTACTCTCTTGAGTCAAGATGATCCCCTGGGTTCTACAGTCTTAGCTTCCTTCCTGAGTTTCAAGGCCTTCCGCCAGCTTTCTTGATTCCTTCTTCACCTCCTAGAGCCTTCCATGTTCCCTTGCTCCAACCAGTTATTCTTTGGTCCCTCTGTTTAATCCTCCCTTCCCCATCCCCTTATCTCCTTCCCCACACAGCTGGCAATGGATGACCCATCACCCATCACCACGGCCCCCTTGTTTTCTCATAGACGTTCTCTCTCAAATTCTAATTCATGCAAATAACTATGCAGACTAGGTAGAAAAAGTGAACATGGCTCCTCCCCAAATATATGGGGCTGTAGGTAAATGGAGGGCAGGGAACCTGGGAATGAATGTTCAGGGCAATCCATGGAATGATGCCAGTGTTAACAAAGGGTGCGAAGTCACAGGAAAAATCTGGACCATCAGAGAAACAGAAGGATGGATTCATCTTCTCTTCATCTGCTCACTCTGCATTTGCACCCCCTGCCTGATGAACTTCCTGTTACTGGTGCTGTCACTCCATGGTTAACCATCCATTTGCTGGGCTGCAATTTATCACTCATTTTTCGGTGGGTTCTCAGAGAGCTTCCACACTTGCCACTCTTGTTTCCCAAAGCTACAAATTATCTGTGGGTCAGGGACAGTTACAAAGAGCCTTCATGAGCTTCGCTGGTAAAGAAGAGATCATCTCTCTTTCTGCCTCAAAGCACTGGAATATATATGTACATATATATGTATGTATACACCTCCAACATAGCTCAGATTATGTGGACCATTCATTAGAGTTTTTCACTAGGGGGAAGGGTGCTCATCAGGACATGCTGAACCGTGATGCACTGAAGCCTATTCCCAATGTCTCTGTGGCAATCAGGGATATGAAAAATTTAGCAATCAATTTCCAAAGATGCCTAATTTATGTCTGAACAGGCTCAGAAGCTCCAGCCAGACACACTGAGAGATTCAGTGCAAACATACTGTGTTGGCACAAGCATTCTAGCCAGGATGAAATACCTGGGTGTCAGGTGTTTTTCCAAGTAACTGAAATCAAACATTTATTCTCTTTTTTATTCAGTTATATAACATTTCTTAAGCACCTACTATGTGCCAGGTAATACTATTACTAATGAGTATACAGAGACATGGAAAAAATAATTATTAAAAAATCCCTGATGTTTTGCTGGCCAAAAGACAATAAACAGATATCATGTTCTAATAAAGAATCCTCCTCCTACCTTAGTCTTTGGAGGTTGTGTCAAACTGGCTGGACCATAATATTTAATCAAATACTATTATGGATGTTTCTGTGAGGATGTTTGTTCAATAATATTAACATTTAAATCAACAGACTTTGAGTAAAGCTGATCACCCTCCATAATGTGGGTGGGCCTCACCTAATCAGCTGAAGGTCTCAATGGAACAAAGTCTGACCTCCCCCAAGCTAGATGGAATTCTGCCTGTGCATAGCCTTCAATCCTTTTTGGAGGTTTGATGTCTTCTGCCAGCATTCAGTAGATGTTCTGTATGAAATGTCCTATGTGTAGATGGGGGTTTTTTAATGTGTTTGTGGAAAAGGTAAGGGCCACGGCTTACTGTTCCACCATCTTGATCCCGTCTGTGGATGGTCTTTAGACTTAAACTGCATTATGGGCTCTTCCCTGGGTCTTCAGTCTGATATCCTACCCTGCAGATTTTGGACTTACTAGCCTCTATTATCACATGAGCCAATTCCACATATAGAGAAAGAGAGAGTCATGATGGACTCTGGGCATGGCCCCATCCGAGTTACTAGTATCAAGGAAAGACTGCTTTTTGGAAACCCCACATTTGGCACCTTCTGCTGACATCCCCCTCAACCTCACTCATTCTGATGTGCTCTCTAAGAAAACATCCGGTTCACCCGGCTCTAGAGGTCACCTACGAACACTCCCAAGATCAAAAATCAATCTTCAGATTGGAGCAACACCAGTATGAATCTTCTGCTGCGGTCATGCCCATGTCAAAAGCAACGAGAAAGTGCCACAGTAAGAAATGGCAGTCACAACACTGTCCCAGGGACAGCAGGCCACCCAGCGGCTCATACACTTGCTATGTGGAAACTTTGGACACCGCAAAATCCTGCTCCTGCTTTTCAAGTCTGTAACTCCACATTAGCCTTCTTCCCATTGAACTCAGCCTGGACCCAAGCACATCAGGCAATTCCACTTGGCCTTTCCTCATGCTTTCCCTCTGAATCAAACGCTTTCTTCCCTTCTATTCTTCATCATTCCAGCCTTGTCCCAAATGTTACATTTCTTCTGGTTTTTCCTGATCCCAGATGGGAAAAAAATTAATTACTCCTTTAACTGTATTCCCAGAGACCTTCGTGTGTCTTCTGAAGATTAAAAAGGACACATAAAAACGTGGTCATATTAGCCAAACATTCAATCACCAGCCCAATGAAAGTTGTTCCAGGAAACTAGTCTAAATATGAGAAGGTGCCAGTTTTACTGGTTATATTTTATTCTGCTTTCATTTCCGGTCTTTAGAAATGCAATTTGTAAACACAGGTTCACAGAAGTGGATAGCACAGAATGGTAAGTCGCTTTTTAGAGATTATTTAACTCATAAATCAGACATAACCCTCAAATACAAGAACTCCAAGACAGAAAAACTTATGATGCAGTGCTGGTAAGGTGGGGGCTGGTCATTTTTCTCTAGACAGCAGGATGTGAGCTTCATCATTGTTAAGTTTATGTTATAACCAACTTAACTACCTCTATTCTTTAGATCCTTCATTCCTGAAAGTGAGAGGAATTGTGCTGTCTTGAAAATAGTTCAAGCAACTACCAACTTATTCCAGTGGAATGTCTTCATAAAATGTTCTCTCTTGCTGGGAATTTTCAAAGCCAACACGGGTCAAATCCATTTAAATGCCAGAGAAGTTGTTCTCCCTCGGGCTGATTTTAACACATAGCATGTGCTCAACTTAGAGGTGATTTGCCCAAGAAACCATAAAACTGAGCTAATCACGGAAAGAGATAACCAATGGGATTACCAACAGGCAATCTGTGTTTTCCTCCACCATGTGTTGGTGGTGCCATTTTGGCTTTTATTCTGAGTACACATCACATCACTTTTTTTTTTTCTTGGCCACACCCATAGCATGTGGAAGTTCCTGAGCCAGGGATCAAACCCATGCCCCAGTAGCAACCAGAGCCACTGCAGTGATAACGCCAGATCCTTAACTGGCTACAACACATCCCCTTGGACACTTCTGCAGAGGCAGGGCTGGATTTGGGCAGCTTCTGCACTTTCTGCCTTCCTTTAGTGGTTGGCACATCAGAAGGACTGCCACTTCTACACTTGGTCAAGAATTAATCCCTGCCTGGAGCCTCTTCCATCTCTCCCAAACCCTGGCCTCGATGTTCTATGATGATGATGGCAAACCCAACAGTCATTTCTCACCCCAGTTGTACCTGGATGCTCAGAATTGCTGTAAATAGTTGATCCCCACCATCCTGTGGTCCCCACTCCCTCCTGATCTTCCGCTTTGAGGCAGCCCCTCCCCAGCCTAGTCCTTCTAGAAGCCTCTTCTAGACCTCCCCAGAGCTCAGGCCTCTGCCTTGGCTTTACTGCTCTCCACACGCATGCTCCAGGACCCCTCATCCCGTCCACTCATCATGCACATCCTCATGGGGATCTCCATCCCTGGTCTCCTCCCAAACCCACACGCAGACATCTCCTAGATGGTGAGCAGCATCTAAACGCGACAGCTTTCCAAGAGAACTCTATTCGCCCTCTCCCAAAAGGTACCCCCACACTTCCCCATATCAACAAATGGCCCAGTGTCTCGTTTACCCAGGCCAAAATGTTACATGCACTACTGGGCTTCTGCCACTACTGCCTGTACCATATCTGTTCTGTCCAGTACCCATGACTACTCCGTCAGCAAGTCCCCTCAGCTTCATCTCCCACTTTCTGATCACTCCATCACCACCACTCTGGTCCAACTCTGCTCTAGTCTCCACAGTCAATTCTCAATCCAGCAACCAAAGTAATCTTTGTTTAAAATAAATAAATATATGTATCACCCGGTCGTGCCTTCGTCTGCTACATTCTCACCTCATGCAGGAACACAAAAGTCCAAGCCAACGAGCGCGGGCTGATCTGGTCCCCGGGAGTCTCTGACGTCACTTCCTACTACTCGGCCCCTCCCTCACTCAGCTCCAGCCATGGTCTCCTGGCTGCTCCTGCACACCAGGTGGGCTCCTGCTAAGCACTGTTGAACTAGCAGTTTCCTCCACCTGGAAGGCCCTTTCCCAGGTATCTTTACCTTCTTAGAGTAAAAGCAGCCCACGCATCCCCATCCCACACTTCCTTTCTCCTTTCCCCACTTCATTTTTCTCTAGAGCATAGCTCTCCACCTGGTGTCCAAATGCTTTGTTTACACTCTATGTCTCCCCAGTAGACTACAGTAGACTAAAACCTTCATGACAGGGGGGATTTTGTTTTGTTTTGTTTTGTTTTTTGGCCTGTTTTGTGCACTGCTTCCTCTGCATTGTCTGGAATTCTGCCTGGCACACAATAAACCAAAAAAACATTTTTAAAGAATATCTACCTTTTGAGCCCCCCACAGCATCAGCCCCTACCTGCGAGTCTCCCCAACTACAGCCAGTTCTCCACAGAACATCAATGATGGTTTTAAAGCATACGTCAAATCATACCACGTCCTTTCTCAAAGCCACTCAAGAGCTCCTTGTTACCCTAAAAAGTGTGTTTTTCTGGTTTTTTGGGGGGTGAGGCATCAAATTAGAGGGAATTTTATTTTCGTTGTTGACAATCTTAAATGTATTTTCAGTGGGAAAAAATAACAAAGAGATTTCTACTATTTAATGTTCCTTTCCACAGACACAGAAAACAAACTTATAAAGTTTCCATTGTGGCTCAGGGGGTTAAGGACTCAACGTCTCTGTGGGGATGTGTGTTTGATCCTTGGCCTTGCTCAGTGGTTAAGGATCTGGCATTGCCGTAAGCTGTGTCACAGGCTGAAGCTGCAGCTCTGATTCAACCCATAGCCCAGGAATTTCCATATTCAACAGGTGTGGCTGTTAAAAAAATAAATAAAAAATAAAAATAGAAACTCATGGTTACCAAAGGGGAAAGGTGGAGCTGGGTTAAATTAGGAGTTTGTACACACTACCATATATCAAATCAATAACCAACAAGGACCTGCTGTGTAGCACAGGAACTTATACACAATATTTTGTAATAACCTATAAAGGAAAAGAATCTGAAAAAGAATTGGTACATGTAGTATATATAAAATGAATCACTTTGCTGCACACCTGAAACTAACACAACATTGTAAGTCAAATA